>NW_028241518.1:0-706990 GCF_964263255.1 Lissotriton vulgaris
GGAGCGGTGCTTCTGCACCAACAGCATGTAATCTGGGTACAGCGGAACCTTGGTGTTCTCGAAATTAATCTGTGGCACATCTCTTGATTTCTGCAGCAGCACATCGCGGTCTCTGTATACTTAATTATGAGGAGACGCGGTGGGGTCCCCGGTTTTGGGCGGCGTTTAGGGATCCTGTGGGCACGTTCAATGCAGAATTGGTCTGAGAGGCCCTCTGAGGTGACATACTCCTTGAGCCAGCCCTCCATGTACCCAATCGCGTAGGCCCCTTCGCTTCTCTCCGGCAGACCTATGACCCAAATGTTGTTCCTCTGCGCTCTCACCTCTGCATCCTCCATGCGGTCCGTAAGGGTGCCCACCTGGGATTGTAATTGTTTTATATCAGAGGTATTTTGGCTTTGATGTGGGAACAAGGCTTTCAGTTCCACTGTGTGGTCCTTCACCCGGTCTGGAGTTCTGGACTTTTTGGTACTGTCCAGAGGTGTCAGGGACAACACCCGAAGACCCCTGAGTTCTACCTGTCTCGGTGCACAAATAAACAGAAACACGGGCTTCTCGATGGTGGCGTCAAAGACCAAAGGTTTATTACTGCAGGGATACAGAAGTCACAGAAACTACACACGGGCAGATTCTAGGAGCCTGTTCGATTCTTACCAAGTGGGTTGCTCCTTAAATACAGAATTTTTAGCTAGGGGCAAAATTCTTCACATGTTGGTATGTTTCTAAACCTTTATGTCTAAACTATAAATATTTGGCGTTACACAAGAATCGTCAACAATATCTGATGTCAAAACATTACAAACGAGGGGTTCCCACTGTTCCATCATAATCCCATGTCAACTTTTCATTCAAGAGCCGGACCGCCTCATCGTAAATTTCGTTACCTCCCCCTAATAAAGGCCCAGAAGGAAAGGAGCAGAGCCAGGTGCGGAAGATAGAAAAGCAGGATAAGAGATGTTTGTGGGTTGTAAATGGGCAAGGCTACCAGCTTCGGCCACCTAATCATGATCAGGCCAACGAACACGAGAACCAGTATAGCAGGACTGGCCTCAGGCTGGGGAGGCAGCTTCTGCCGAGTCATGCGGCCACAGCGTTTCTGTCCTAAGATGCACGTGTCACTAGCAAGGTGAATCGCCGGCTAAAGCTTACGTGTCCTTAAACAAAATGGGTTGATCAGAGGTCACTGCGTGTCCATTGACTATGTGAGGGCAAGGATACAAAATGGATGCCATGATGTAAGATGGATGCCATGGGTAAATCAGAAATGTGTTTATAACAAGAGTGCTCTTGCTCGTAGCATAGCGAAAACACCAGGATATGCTAAATGGATCATTTGCGGTTCACTGGTACCAAAATTATGAGTTTACGACAATGTTGAAAACACGGGTTCAAATCGTCACGGAACCTCAGGTCAACAAGTTTGGCGTTGTCCGCCTGGAGCAGCGACAGTCCAGAAGTAGGAGCGCCTATTTGTGCCTCTGGTGCGTGACTTCCTAGAGTCACGCACCTCTTGTAGATTAAGGTCCAGTTTGTTCGTCGCCTCCACCGTGTGGGTAGGTGATACACAGCTGACCTGCTGGGATCCATCCAACGACATCACAGTGTCGGGGACGGTGTCAGCCCCAGAATCCCCGTCCTGTTGTTTGCCCTTCATTCGTCCCATTGCTGCATGCACCAACGCTTCGTCCCCTATGGTGGAGGTGGGGTGGCACTCCACAGGTCTGTGGAGCTCCAATCCTGTGTTGGCCGGCAGTCTCCCCACACAGCAGGCTCGGCCGCCCGTGTCCAGCACAGCCCACAGTGCGCTCAGTCAGAAAGCGAACCACGGACCTCCGGACTATAGCTCCCCGTGTAACGCCGCAATCAACAGCCTCCAATCACCACTACACAGTGCCATCCACCCCGCAGATCTTGGGGAAGACTGGGGGCGGAGGGTCCTCTGGGTGCCCCACACTGCTGCAGCGCCTCAGGACCAGCTCCCCTAGAGAGGGGGGCACACCTTTGCCAGCACAGACGGCCATTATGGCCTCACCTCGCAACTCTTCCGCCGGTTCAGGCGCCCACGTGTGGAATTTTAGTTTACGAACTGAACATCATCTGCGCCAGCTTGTCACCCATGTACAACGTGCACGACAACCATTTTAGGTATCATGGTCTCCCTGTCCACGATCGATCGCCAGCGCGCCCCTCTGACCCAGCAGGCATCCTCCGCGCACCCTGGCTCCCCCTCCCTCCCTCTCATGAGCATAACCCTTCTGCATGACCCTGTCCTTGGGAGTCACGCCTGCGCCTGACCCGCATCTCCTCTCCTCCCATGAATGCCCCTCTGTTGATGAACCTTCCCTCCGTCCTCGATTGTCCACGCGGCATGAATACCACTCCTTTGATGACCCCTTCCCCCGTGTCCAGCTGTCCACACAGGTCTGAGGCCATCGCCTAAGCCGGGAGATATCTTTTACTGCCCCTTATTGTATGAAGTCACTCTTCTTCAAAGGACCCTCTATTGATCAAGACCTCCCCACCCCCCCCCCCCGGGATATGATCAGGCGCACACATCCTAAGAATCGGCAGAACACTCAGCTGCGCGATGACCCCCTCCTCTTATCAGCAGGTTGAGGATCTCTATTGTAGAGGCATGTGGGGTGGGATTGACACGAGGATTAAGGGGATGTCTTTTTCCTTGTTGTTCACAATGATCTGATTGTAATAAAGGAAGGTCACATGCCATAAAACAGTGTATAAGAGGCCAGGCCTCCGAGAGGCTGTTAGAGCACCTCGAGACGATACCTTGTTGTCCGATCTGATGTGTTCTGCTCCGTCGGAATAAAACTTCTGTTTCCTGCCTTCTGGTCTCCGGCGCCTGCCTCATTGCTTGGTAATTTGAATGGTACAAAGGCGGTTAGCGCCGAGCAAATCTTAAAAAGGTCCTAGCCCTACCCTTATTTTACACACGCACCTCCAAAGTGGCAGTATTATCCCAGGTGGCCACCCGCAGCACGTCGCAGGACAATCTCCCTCCTTGGGCACTTATGGCAGCACAGGTTTGGGAGGAGCCGTCCCCCTCCGGCTCCCTCTCTCTGTCATGCATGTTCCCCTGGGCCGCATCGGATCCCCAGCACTTGCGTAGGCGCTCCGCCAGTCCCACGCTCAAAAGAAGTCCACTTTTGCTGCTCTTGGCGCATTGCCACTCCTGCGCACCTCCTGCGCACCTCCTGCGTCTGTTCGCAGCGTCGTCCGGTCTGGGCGACGCCACTCAAAGGCTCCGGTCGCTGTGCCCCCGTGTGATTTCCTGCGCTAGACGGCTCCCCGCCAGGCCACCCCGCAGCTATGGCCCAGTCCACCTTGAGCCCCACAGCACGTCACAGGCCTCACCGAACGATGTTCACTCGCCGTAGAACACAGTCCACACCGGGCCTCCGAGGGGGCCACAGAGGTCAGCACTAGTTTGTTTCCGCAGCGGCCAGGCTCGACACACGACGGGGATCTCAGAGGATGGCAAGGAATCAGGATTAATGCTGCCCAGGTCCGGAGCTCCTTTAGGAAGCGACTGCCATGTTCAGCAGCTGGCCACGCCCCCCACCCTTGCATACATTACAGATGCATAGACAGCAAAACACTTTCTTGGAAGGCAAACTGACTGTGCTTACACAGAGCTGAACTCACAATCAGTGCACAATCTGAGGGTGCTTCTTTGGAGGGAAACATGGGGAGCCCAAAAACTCCAGACATCACTCTAATGGAATACTAGAGCTGCAGTTTAAAACTGAAGCTATGTGTTGCATTAATGCTCTTTCTTCACTGCTGGCTTGAACTGTCAGGACAGTGCATTGTCTGTCTGCAACGCGCACACTTGTCAGGAATGAGCCGCTTCCTCAAAGGAGAACAGGGAACTGGACTCAGATAATCCACCAATCCCCCAGTAACAGAGGTTCCTAGGGGGGTACTGTTGGAACAACCTTCAGCATAAGTCTTCAAAGGAGAAAGAGGTGTTGGAGTGCAGTGAGGTTGAGAGAGAATATTGCTGGGAAATTCCACAGGAAACACCTTTGGCATGTGCTCAGCAACACTTCAGAGAAACATTGAGAGAGGCAGATCAGCATTGAAGCCCATGTAGATGTTGGTCAATGGGCGATAATGGTTAGGTAAAGTTGCCAAACTTCCACAGGCCTGCAATGTTCAGGTTTAGTTTAGGCACAAATGGTGCAGTTCTTAACATACTGGAGTACATTGTTCAGCACTGTAGGCCACCAAAAGGTATGCCACACCAAATTCAACACCTTGATGATTTCCAGATGACTAAGTGCATACAATAATCTATATCTGCAATATCCTTTCAGGTACATGAGCCTATTTTCATGAAATAGCAAGTCTTGTTTCTTCATTCTCTGATTTGGGACCTCATACAACCATTATTTCTTATTAAACTTAGTTTGTACGTCCTTAATTTCTTTTCTAAACTTAGCAGGGTTCGTTTTGAATACTGCTAGTTCGCTTCTTTGGGTGGCCTAAATAAATCTCATTTGTCAGATTCATGATTCCACTGTAGAGATGTCAGGACTTGTTACACAGCTTGTTCTCCAAGTAGGCTAGTTAATAGTGACTGTTGAACATTTTATCCTTGCGGTGGCCTTCCCCTAATTTTTTACTAGCTTCCTTCTGCTATTTGCTTTATCTTTTTGTTGGCCTTCAGAATCTGAGCACTTTAACACTGCTAACCAGTGTTAAAGTGCATGTGCTTCTCCCATAAACATGTTGATATTGGTGGATAACTGATTGGCATATTACGTTTATCTGTAAGTCCCTTGTTAAGTGGTACACCATGTACCTATGACCAGCAATGTAAATGCTACAAGTGGGCCTGTAGCACTGGTTGTGCCACCCACACAAGTAGCCTTTCAAACCTGTCTCAGGCCTGCCATTGCAGGGCCTGTACGTGCAGTTCACTGCCACTTTGAATTCAAAACCTCTTGACAAGCCTTAAATCCCCTTTTATTACACATAGGTCACCAGTACGGTAGGCCTTAAGTGACCCTAAATACATGGTACTGTGTAACTAAAAGGCAGGGCATGCGACAAAAAGCTAAATACATGTTTCACTGATGTCAGGCCTACTCCTGCCTTAGGATAGCATTGGGGATTCATTAAAACACCTTTTAATTACTGATTGAAAAGGAAGAGCTGCTTTATGATTAATATCTTTGGAATGAGGGTGATAAATCCTTTTTGGTTAAAAAGTTGGGTTTAACATTGCCATTTTAGAATGCCACTTTTAGAAAGAGGACATTTGTCTGCTCTGCATTTTGCTCTGTGTGCCTGCAGCCTG
This sequence comes from Lissotriton vulgaris, assembly GCF_964263255.1. NCBI lineage: Eukaryota > Metazoa > Chordata > Amphibia > Caudata > Salamandridae > Lissotriton > Lissotriton vulgaris. Next base: position 5,324 of record NW_028241518.1, read on the forward strand.
TCTCCAATACACATCTGGCCTGGCTGACAAATACACTTTGTGCATTCCCGCTAAATAGTCACAACACAGGAAGGGCTGGATGTGACAGGGGATTCATCTGCAGTCTTCTGCATAATGATAGCCTTTCTGGGCAGGAAGGGGGAGAGGTGTCTCACATTTATGTCTGAATAGTTTGTTTCCTGCCCTCACACATAGGTCTGATTTACACTCTACCAGTAGTCTGGAGCTAAGGCTGGGCTGAAAGGGATCCTTGTGAACTTCAGAGAGTTCCTTTGATGCTATCCCCTATATCAACACCAATTTTGGGTAGAAGTGCTAGGGCTCTGGCCCTACCAAAGTAGTAACTGTCCCGCCTGCCTGCTGGGAATGCTACGTTATGCGCAACATTGGAACGTCGGAAGAGCCCCGCCCACTAGGGAGCCCGAGCCTCAGCGATACCCGGAACGCGAGCAGCTTGCAGCACTGCGTCGCACCGCACCTGTGCCCCTACTTTCTGGTCCTGGTGAATGTAAGCAAGCTCAGGGCCTCTCTGGGGTGAGCCAGGAATAGGTGAATTGCGGCACCGCGATACAGGAAGAGGAAAAGAGCCACCAGACAAGCCCAGATAAAGCTCCAGTAAAAAATAGGAACAGGAGAAAGGAGCTATTATAGCCCCGGAAGTACAGGCACCTAGAGACTTTGATAAAACTTGGTGCCTGACCCTGGGGGCACCCCCCCCCGCACTGAAGAAAGGAAGTAAGGGGGAGTTTTGCTGGACCACTTCAAACTACAAAGTACTGAGCTCAATCAAACTGGTGAGCAAATCGGGATAAAGGCACAACAGAGGTAAGTGTATGTGTGATTGCAGTACTAAAACACCCCCTCAAAGCAAATAGTAGTTGTTAAACCTAACTGCTTAAGGGGTTAGTTAAAGAAGCGAAAGTCAAAATTGAAGTACATAAGTTCGTAAAATAAGAATATACTTGTTATATTCCCGGGTTGAGAGCTATGACGCCAAAAAGGAAGCAAAAAACCTGTAAAGTGCATACGGAGCAAAGCCCCGGGAGGAGAGAACTTTCTGGAGAATCAAGGACCCTAGAAGAAAGCCAGGAGAGCCAGGCCAGCCCCATGGCAAGCGCGAAAGCAGCACCGCAAAATAGGAAAAATAAAGAGACACTGCAAGAAAATAAAGGATGCCTCTCAGTTTCTAAATCTGTAAAAGTCTTTGTAGGTAAGCACTACAAAAGTAGAGCCACCTATGAGAGCCTTGGAAGCAGAAGTAGTACAGGAGAATGGGAATGCCTCAGTAGAAATTGTTAAAGAATTACTGGAGGCATCATTTTTGTTAAATCAGTCACTCTTATGTGAAAACGAACCGCTGGCAGCGCCGCGTTTGTCTTCATCCCTCAAAATATTCTCGCTACACACACAGGCACTAGAGACCTCAGGACAAGTGAGGGACACTATGGAAAGGTCGGGAATTGATTGGGGTGGGAAACTAAACACATCAGCCCATCAGTCAAATAAACTACAGAGGGAAACACAGAGAAGTGAAAGAATAGACGATCCAGAGAGGAACAGCCGACAAGAACTAGATATCTCTAAAACACCCTCCTCTTCAATGATGCACCTATTGTTGATGCTTCAGAAAACCCTTCAGGGGATACTAGAAGTTACAATGTTAAACAATGGGGTCTTGAAAACGCAAAAAACATACTTAAAAAGATTGAGGATGAGCTGTAAGGAATTAGAGGTCAAATGCCACATATGATGAGACCAATAGAAGACCCACAGCCCATAGAACAGAAAGGGAGTGTAGCAATAGTAGAAACCTCTCATAATGTATATATTTCTAAATGCCCGATGTTGATTAGGAGAAGAGGAGGAAACTTTTCATACAGTTCTAGGAACTATAGTGGGCAACCTAGAAGAGTGATAGGCAGAAAGAGGGAATCCAAAGTAGAAACAAGGAAAAAACAGCGGGAAAAAGAGGATGAGATTAAGTCATGCCAAGCAATTACACAAGTACCTGATAAGCCTGCAAGACCTGAAGTAAGGAAATCAGGGAAACCTTTGAAATGCCTACTTCTCAATTGCCGGTCCGCAAAAAAACATGCATCAGATATAGCTGACCTCATCATGAACAAGGAAATTGATGTAACAATCCTGACAGAAACGTGGCTAACGGAATCATCATCACCTTGTATGGACCTACTTGTACCCCCGCAGTACAATATAGTGAGACTGGATAGACCAAAAAAAAAGAAAGGTGGTGGGATAGCATGCATCTATAGATCGGAGTTAGAGGTCATCCAAGAACTAACAGATCCACTCGGATATTGCGAACACCTAAATCTCAAAATTAGATCAGCAGAGAATCAAAGATGCAACCTGCATGCGATCTACCACCCTCCAGGCAATAATACATCCTTCATAGATCAGCTAATGGAAATCCTCACTACCAACTTCAATCCCAAAGCTAACAACATTGTTCTAGGAGACTTTAATTTACACTGGAACGATAGTGATGACAAACAGGTCAATGCTCTTAAAGATCTTCTAGCGGAGCTAAACCTTAACCAAGCATGCACACAACCGACACACGAGAAGGGAGCCACGTTAGACTGGATAATTTCAAAGACAAACAATACCTCAATAACAGCAATTGAGCCATGCGACTGGTCAGATCACCATATCATAACCTTCCTGATAAACACTATGAAGAATACCAGAACCAGTCAACCTACCAGACACAAGAAATGGATGCGAGATACCAAAGAGCTGAATATGAAATTACTAAGAGAAAGCTGTGAGAAGAACCTAAACCCACCAAACAAGATGCTGAAGGTAGAGGATCTTACGAATCATTATACTACAACAGTATCAAACATAGTCAATACCACGATGCCATTAAAGCTGAAAAGAACAACAGAGAAGATCAAAAATCCATGGTTTAGTGGAACATTGAATGAAGAAAGGCGGAAGCTCAGACAGGCGGAAAGAAAATGGAGACAACACCCATCAACGCAAGAACTGAATACCCTTAGGAGAATCCGGAGCGGGTACAATAAAAAGATCCTAAACTCAAAAAAGGAATTTATTAGATCGGAACTAGATAATGCCAAAAATAGGCCGCGGAAACTATTCGAGATTTTAAAACAGCAATCTAATAAAGTGGCCAAAACTGCCCAAGAAACGACAAAAACTCAACTAAGTTGTGAAGAGTTCGCATCTTTCTTTACTAACAAGGCTAATACTCTGGAAAGAGAACTTAGGAAAAATGAAGCTGACAATATTGATAATACAGACAACCGTACACTGCAAACAGTTATTATCACCTCGGAAATCACCCATAACACAAAAAACATGGCGCATTGGGATAACTTCGAGATACTGGACCAAAACACCATCGCCAAAACACTATCGGACATAAAACCAAACAACCACTATAACGATCCACTCCCATCAAAATGCATCAAAGAAATAAATCCTATTGTGATTCCCATATGGACGAAAATAATAAACGCCTCCCTATCCCAAGGAACCCTGCCTGATTGCCTAAAAACGGGTCAAGTGGTTCCCATCATCAAAAAACCCACAGCGGACCCAGCAGATCCAAATAACTTTCGCCCTGTGACCAACATCCCTATTCTTGCCAAACTAATTGAAAAATGTGTTCAAAACCAATTAAGCCAACACATCACGAACTTCTCACTACTAGACGATTGTCAGTCAGGATTCAGAACAGGACATAGCACAGAGACAGCGATCCTACATATTGTCGATGATGCACTACAGGCGTTAGACCTTAATCAGACATGTCTTCTTATCCTCCTAGACCTATCATCAGCATTTGATACGGTAAATCATGAAAAATTATTGAACAGGCTTCATAACAGGATGGGATTGGCAGGAAATGTGCTAAAATGGTTTGAATCTTTCCTTCAGAATAGAACACAAAGATTCCTGGTCAATCAGTCACTCTCAACATCAAGTCCTAATTCAATTGGAGTACCGCAAGGCTCTACGCTATCTCCATCACTATTTAACCTATACATTGAACCTCTCACAGAAATCCTTCGAAATTCAAAGATATCCTACCACATGTATGCGGATGATACGCAGATTTACATCAAGATAACATCCATGGAGGACGTCAAGAGAATGAATGAAGCCTTAAAAATATTGTTACAATGGCTAGCAGACAATCATTTGAAGCTAAACGCACAAAAAACAGAATTTCTATTAATCACACCACCAAATAAACACACAGAAGGGAAAGAATGGTGCAATATGATCACAGCATTAAACTGCACCCCTACACTTGTTGGATCTGCAAAATCATTAGGAATCACACTTGATGAGAACCTAAACATGAAAGGCCACATCAAAGCTATGGCAAAAAGCGCACGCTATCACCTGAACTACATCAGAAAAATGAAATCATTCATATCCACGACGGATCTCAAAATGGCAGTACAATCACTTGTCATTTCAAGGATTGAATATGGATGTACAACGCTAGCAGGGCTCCCAAAAATTTCAACAGCACCACTAAAGGCATGTCTCAATGCAGCTGCAAGACTGATAACAGGATCGAGAAAATTTGACCACATATCACCACACCTGAAAGCATTAAACTGGCTACCTTACGAAGCCAGAATCCAGCTAAAAATGGCATGCATAACCCACAAAGCGCTACACCACAACACACCTAAGTATCTGGCTCAGAAAATTAAAATCTCCGGAGAAAGCAGACCGGCCAGGAGTGCAAAGGAGCTGCTACTGAGACCAGCCATCTTCAAGAAGAAGAAATCGTACGACAGAGCATTCTCAGGAGCAGCACCAAGGATCTGGAATTCACTTCCGCCAAGCATAAGAAAAATTACAGACACTACATCCTTCAAGAGGGAAACGAAAAGCTTCCTAATAAATAAGTTCCTTCCATAGGTCGGACCGAGGTCAAAAGAACACTTGATAAAGGAGTGAAAACAAAAGCTACACAAACAATAAGCATTTGGGAATCATTGATTCTAGACCACTCATTTCAGCCATATTCAAACATATATACTATCTATTATATATTACAAATATAAGTATTAATGTAAACATCGGAATATTACATACCATGTATATACTTACTATATGACGTCTAATGTATAATATCTATCTATTGCTTTTGTATGTACCTACCTCTTTACATTGAACGATTTTACAAACTCTTGTCTATAACTACCTCACATAATGTAAAGCGCTCTGATACCTAAGGGTCTTGTTCGCGCTATAGAAAACTTTAAATAAATAAATAAATAAATAGGGCAAGAGGGAGGGACCCAAGAATCAAGTAAAGAAAAAGATTAGTAAGGGACCAAGTAAAAAGCAATCAGAAGTTAATTCCTTAGTAAAACCAACGAACGTGGGACATAATATTTATGTTCAGAAGAATAGCAACCTTGAAAAAGCAGCTCCGCAACTTCGTAAAACAGGAGTAAAAAGTCACCTGGTGAACGCTAGATGGAAGGACAACAGACAACCAGGCATAGAAATCCCGAAAACTGGCACTGAGATAGGAAGTAATAAATGGTTGTAGTTTGAACCGGTTCAACCAGAGGAAAAGGGGAAGAAAATACGGAAGATCCAACCCTTAAATAGGTCCCAAATTCTATGCTCATTCTCAAAATGCCCAAGTCTGAGAGGAATGGGTACAAAAGCCCTGAGACAAGTGGGCTTCATAGAAAACACAAATTGGGAGGAAATCACAAGAGTCCTTGTCTATTCAGATTTGGTAAAACTGGCAATTTGGAAAGCAGAGGGTGAGATAGAGCAGGAAGGGATATGGTTAATCATAGAGAAAGAACTGGAAAAAAGGTTTAATCGGGTAGAGACTTCCCAAAATGTCATGCAGGCCTTGGGAAGAGGCAGGTGTGGCTTATGGAGAATAATGAAGAGGGGGGAGGCATACTAAACACATTAAACATAGCAGTGAATAATTCAGTCACTGAAAATTCATGGGGCAATTGGAGTCATAGAAGCAGCCCTGCAGGTCCCTCCCAGCGGTATAAAGAAGATATGGGGGAAGATGGAGGTTTAAGTGAGGTGGAATAGGATGAAGAGGTGTTGCATAGCCTTAACTTCTTAACCTGGAATGTAAACAGCCTGGGTGAGAGAGCAAAACAGGAATGTTTAAGCAAGTTAGGAAAGAACTTGGGAATCTTGTGTGTGCAAGAAACTTGGCTATGCGACGAAACCCCAATATTTGATGGCTTCCTCCAGCTCCACCGACCAGCTAGGAAAAAGAGGTTTGGATGTCCGGCGGGGGGGATTATGACCTTGGTGTCTACAAAAATAGCAAAGAATGTGATTCCATTAAAAGTGAAATGTAAATGGCTTTTGGTATGCAGATTGTCACTGCTGGTTTTAGATTATAATATGAAAATGTCATTGTTTTAAATGTGTACATGCAATGGGAGAATACTAAGGAGTATGAAAGTGAGTTGGAGCATTTTAAAGATGATATAGACTCTCTATGTGGAAAGTATGAATCGGATATGTTTTTCATAATGGGGGATTTTAACCATAAACTGTGCCCAAAGAAGGTAGATATCTGGTATAGGGATATACTGGATGCATATGAGATAAAAGAGGCAACCTTTCCAGTCTGTGAACCCTTAAGACGGGATGAAATGCTGGGAAACTACCTAGGGATGAAGTGTCTATTCTGCTTGAATGGTAGATTAGATTCAGATTGCCCAGCAAAAAAAACATTCAAAACAGGCACACAAAATTGCCCAATAGATTATATTTTTATGTTTGCTTAGAACTTTTCTGAAAGCGGGCCAAGTCCTCCCCATTCTAAAAAAGTTGTCGCTGGATCCAGCCTCCCCAGACAATTTCAGACCTATTTCCAACATTCCTCTATTAGCTAAAGTGCTGGAGAAATGTGTGCAATTGCAGCTAAATCATCACATTAACAACTTCCACCTACTCGATGACTGCCAATCTGGATTCCGACCTGGACATAGCACTGAAACCACCATGCTCCACATCGTTGATGTTGCCCTCCAAGCCCTTGACCAAGACAAAACCTGTCTCCTAATCCTCCTAGATCTATCCTCGGCCTCTGACATGATCAACCATGGGATGCAACCTGTCCGCTCCCTCTTCGGTCACGGTTGGATTCCCTCAAGGATCAACGCTGTCCCCCACCCTCTTCAACCTGTATACAGAACCCCTTGCCGAAGTCCTTCACAACGCAAATATCTCCTACCATATGTACGCCGACGACACTCAGATCTACATCAAAATCTCATCTCGCTAGGAGAGTCTCTTCCTGAATGAGGCACTGAAGCTGACCGTCCAATGGCTCTCCTCCAACCTACTCAAACTAGACGCAAAGAAAACAGAATTTCTTATAATTTCCCCTCCTAAAACCGACCCTGAGATCCAGACATGCATTAAAGCTATCACAGCCTTAACTTGTTCAACGACCATTGTGGACTCTGCCAAATCTCTGGGAATAACCATGGATTGCAACTTGACAATGCGAGACCACATCAACACAATGCCCAAATCTGCCAGATTCAACCTGAGCTACCTATGGAAACTGAAACACTTCCTTAACGCTCCTGACCTAAAACTGGCAGTCCAAGGACTAGTCATTTCTAGACTGGAATATGGCTGTTCCACCCTCTCTGGTTTACCCAAGATCTCCCTAGCACCTTTAAAAGCATGCTTCAATGCAGCCTCCAGACTACTTACCGGCACAAGGAAATTTGATCACATTTCTCCTCATCTGAAAGAGCTGAACTGGCTTCCTCTCGAGGCCAGAATACAACTTAAGCTAGCATGCATCACACACAAGGCCCTACACTCAAACTCCCCTGCATATCTTTCACAGAAACTTGTGGTATCCGGAGGAATCAGAAACTCACGGTCTGTCAGTGACATCCTACTCCGGCCTGCACACTTTCGGAAGAAAAAAACCTATATTCGGGCGTTCGCTGGGGCTGCACCAAGAATATGGAACTCCTTCCCACCCGCCATCAGAAGAATCCCCTCTCTTGCACATTTCAAAAAGGAGGCCAAATCCTTCCTCATGGGTAAATTCCTCGGGTAAACCCCGTTCCCCCAACCACCACAGAGACTATTGCCTCCCTCCATCGACCTTTCGCCCTACCATGAACCCTGGGGCCGGTCCTCAACAACTGTAATATTAACTGTATTTTGTATACTTCCATCCCTCTTGTACTCAGCACCCCTCCCCCACCCTCACTAATTTATGGTATACTCTTGTGATCCCATGCCTCTTGTACAACTCTATGACTCTGTAAAGCGTTTTGATACCCTAACGGGTCAAGTTTGCGCTCTATAAATAGATAAATAAATAAATAAATAAGATACTCCAGATAGAAGAGAGTGACCATAACCCCCTGCAGTTGACAATTCAATGGGGAAGGCCAAAACCCTGTGACAAAGTAATTGCACAACAAGTTGAATACACAAAACGAGTGACTACTAGATTATCAGAAGAATATATAGAATAAACTAGGAAAACTCCAACAGAAGATACCTTTGCGGGATATAGGGGTCTGAAATCTGGAATGGTTTGAGGGAAAAATAGAGCAAGTGGTGCAATGTCTTCACGTCGAATTAAAAAGATATAAACTAAACCAACATATTGTCCCAGCAAGACGATCAAAATGGTTCTCTGCAGAATGTCAGAAGAAAAAAAGAGAAATTAGGAAGGAAACCAGAAGTATTAGAAAGAAATATGACCAGAAGAGACAAAGGCATCTTGAAAAATTGAAAAGAGAATTAAAAAAGTTACTTGCAAATGCTAAAGGAACTTATAAAGATAAATGCTGGGAAAATCTATTGGAAGCTATTGAATCGAAGAACTTAAGACAGTTCTGGAAACTGGTAAAAGAAGCAGCACACCACCCAGTTGTGGTAGATGAGGCAGTATGGGAGAAGTATTTGAAGGAAATTATGGCCCACGGACAGAGTTAGTAGAAGAAGTGCTAGAGCCATGGCAAGAGCTAATAGAAAATCTAAAACCAGACTTTACAGAATTGAATGTAAAAAATACAATAGCTAATTTAAAATTAACCCCAGCCGCTGGCCCAGACAATCTCCCAGCAATTATGATAAAATCAGAGATGAAGTGGTGGGAAAATTTCCTCTCTCAGATGTTCCTGGTAATCCTAGAAGGAGAGAAAAGACCTAAGAATTGGAAGGGGGCAGTAATAAGGCCAGTACTAAAAAAAGGGGATGTGAATGCACCACAAAATTATAGGTTAATTAACCTGCCGGATATAGGGGAAAAAGTTTTTTCAAAAATAATCTTGAATAGATTAAAGAACTGGGTAGAGGAGTTCGCAATTGTACCAACTGAACAGGGGGGCATTGAGGAAGGCCACTCCACGGTTGACCATTGCTTTGCCCTGTGGGCAGCGGCACGTAAGTCAATGGAACAAAATGGTAAACTGTGCTGCTGTTTTGTTGACTTTCGAGCCCCATTTGACTCAGTTGATCGGAACTGATTCTGGGAAACCCTAGAAAATAAAATGATCCCTGCGGGGTTGCTGGGGATAATAAAAGAGTTACACAGTGGCAATTGGGCCCAAATAATCAGGGATACAGAGGGTTCATTGACTCCAAAAATAGCTATAGAGAACAGCCTCAGACAGGGCTGTGTGCTAGCCCCTCTGCTCTTTGCTATATTATTGGCTGATATACCGGCAACCCTATTGGTTGAAAGAAGTGCAAGCCCGAGGATGGATGGGAAGAAAATCTCCTGCCTGTTGTACGCAGATGATTTGGTGATTTTAGATCATACCGAAATTGGCCTGCAAAGGAAACTAAAAGTTTTTATGGAATACTGTAATACAAAAATTTTAACCGTAAATATGGAAACAACTAAAAATGTATGTTTCGGAAAAAAGAGACTAGCTTTAACTGGATCTTAGGAGATCTGAAACTCGAAATTGTGAATGAATGCCGTTATTTGGGAGTGTGGGTCGACAGGACGTTAAAGTGGCATACTCTCCTAGAAGCTCAGAAGGCTAAGGCCTTCACATCGATCTGTGGTTTGAAGATATTCAATCAAGGTTATGGAGAGATGTCACACAGACCGTTGTTGAAGGCCTTTAGCTCAATGATTCCCCTGTAAATACTATATCGAGCAGAGGTCCTTTACCTTAGCGGGAAACAAGCTTGGGATTCAGAGGAAGGAAAGTGTCTGAAAACACTGCTGACACTACCACCCTCATCGATGATACAAGCAATAAGAACTGAGATAGGTACAACTAAAAATGTATGTTTTGGAAAAAAGAGACTAGCTTTAACTGGATCTTAGGAGATCTGAAACTCGAAATTGTGAATGAATACCGTTATTTGGGAGAGTGGGTCGACAGGACGTTAAAGTGGCATACTCACCTAGAAGCTCAGAAGGCTAAGGCCTTCACATCGATCTGTGGTTTGAAGAAATTCAATCAAGGTTATGGAGAGATGTCACACAGACCGTTGTTGAAGGCCTTTAGCGCAATGATTCCCCCGCAAATACTATATGGAGCAGAGGTACTTTACCTTAGCGGGAAACAAGCTTGTGATTCAGAGGAAGGAAAGTGTCTGAAAACACTGCTGACACTACCACCCTCATCGATGATACAAGCAATAAGAACTGAGATAGGTACAACCGCTTGGGGCATACAGGCACAAAGTATTTTAATTAGATTTTGGAAACGTTTGGATTTAGAGAGAGGCCAGAAGGAGTCACAATGGTGTAGGAAAGAGATCCTATTAAGCAGCCTTAAATGGGCTAAAGAGATAAGGAAGAAAATATCACAGGCCTGTGAAAACATGAAGGTGAAAATTTACCATTATTTCCTGCAGGTAGAATTCTCTAAGAGTGAGCTCACAAAACATGGACAAGAAGTCTCAAGAAGAACAGATATGGTATACCTGGAGAAGAAAAAATCGGTGCAACAAATGAGGGATTCATGGCGAAAAGAAAATTGGTTTCCTTATCTGGACGTCTTACCTAATTATTGGTATAGACGGGATATCTTAAGACTGAGAATAGGTATAAACCCCTGGCTAGTAAATGAAGAATTAAAAAGAAAAATGTTACACTGTGATGGTGACTGTAAATGTAGTTTGGGCACCAAAGGAGATATATTACACATTTTGCTAGACTGTGTAATACTATTAAAGCAGCGTAAACATTATCTCCGCCTGCTTTTTTTAAAATATGATATAAGACATCGGATTAAGGCAGTAGAACTACTTACAGAAATGCCAAACTTTGACATAGCGATTGCAGTGGGGAACTGTATAAAATAAATCAAAAGTTTCCTTAGAGAAAATTAGCTGAAATTTGTATTGATTTTAAACAATCTCAACTTTTGTACTAGGTTATTAAATTTTAAAAAAATGAGGATTGTATTTTAAAGAATATTTTATATTGTACAACTTTATAATGCACAGAGTCTTCCCGAGTAAGAGCGTCGAATTATGCACCACTCATTGAAAACTTATCAGCTTTCTTAACATTGAGAATGCATAAATTGTGATGTTTTAATCTGTTTAAATTGGTTTTATATCTGTTTAAAGGCTAAGGTCTAAATAAACATTGCTTTGACACTGACTGAGTAACGAAGAAAAGCCTTGGGGTAGGGCTTGAAACTAGTCGACCAACCAGGCAAACAGCAGCTATTTCAACTAGGGGAGTAAAATAAAATGTTTTATGTCCCACTAACTTGATATTTTTAAATGTTTTTTCATATAGTTTAACCCACTGTATCTCAAGGAACCACATAGGTGTGTAGGTGTACAGGAACACCCCTTTTTCCATAAAGTGCTCCCGCGTCTCCATAGGTAGCAGCACGCCCCTGTCCGTAGAGCGCAGGGATGAACCCTATGATGAAGCATGCCACCAACCGCCAACCCGGGTGGGGGAGGGTTATCTGAAAGAAAACGTTTTATCTTTCTTTTCAATCCTACTAAGAGGTCTGCTTTTCCTTCTTTGACAGAAGGGACTCTCTTTTGGTTATTTGCAAAAATATAACACCTATTGTTTCTGAGAAAAACGGTATCAAAGAGAGCTTGCTGAATGGTTGTTAAGACACAAACAAATATCTTTGTTCAGAGTCTTTCAGGAGAAATAATTGTAAGAATCACATCCCTGTGCAATTCAGTTCAACACGATGTGTTCAACTAAGCAGTAGCAGCTCCTGGAGGGAGTGCGGTGAGGCGGGGGAGGGGCAGGGTGGGAGGTAGTAAACTCCAGCATACGGCCGAACCGAGGTAAGTACATAAATAAATAAAACAAATTACATTGCGCCCGCTGCCACGCATGGCGTTGCAGCCTGCGCAATGTAATTTGTTTTTTTTATTTATTTATGTACTTACTTCAGTTCAACCGTATGCTGGAGTTTACTACCCTACTCCCTGCCCCTCCCCAGCCCTGGCCCACCACCCCACAGCACTTCCTCATGAGCCGCTACCTCCACTAAGTGGAATTCGGAAACACAAACCACCATTATAGGAACAACCATGTCCTTTGGCGTTCAGGCAGGTGACTTCAAAGGAGAAAACCATCATCCGTGAGGATACTCCTTAACACTGGAGTGGAGCCCATTGGAAACTCTGATTCATTGATCATCATGGAAATAGCTGTGTCAAGCAGATAGAAAAGAGACTTGAAGCAACAATTTAGAAGCATAGAAGCAAGGATCTCCTTGCTAGGTATCTTGATATACTAAAGCCTACAAGATGACCACTACCAACCAGTTCATGCTTGCTCTATCTCGAGATTTAAAATCATGTATGGAGTTGCCACCATCTTGGATTGGGAAAGTGCACAATTCTTTATAATTGTAACATTCTCCATCTTGGTTTGAAGCATGCAGTTCTACTGTGGCACCCTTCTGTAATGATTATATTGATTCAAGAAAAGAAAATTTACTGAGAAGGCATGTAGTTAAGGACACACATGTTGTTTCATAACTAGCCGTAGTGTGCATTGCAATCTTATCGTTTGGCTGAGATAATAGGTCTCCTGTTGGGTAGACAGCAGGTGAGACACAATGACCCTGATTTTAAGTTAGGCAGAGCAAATTTACTGCATGTGTGCAAGATCCTCTGCAGCTTAGCTGTAATAGCGGCTAGACAGCAGAGTTTCTGAAATCCTGTGCATGGCGGAAACATAGCGGCGCAGGGACAGGTATTCATACATCTGTGCAGTGCCTGCTGCAGGTGTGATAAATCATAGAACCTCAACGTTTTCTTTCCTGCATTCAATTGGAAGTCATGCACCTCATATGCCAGGTTGGTTCATATTTAATGTTTTACACAAACTTGGTTTGGTCTGATGTACAATGTACTTAATTTAGCCCTTGGTTTGCCTGACGCCAAATGCGTGGTCTGCCATGCAGTGGTTAAATAGTGTCACAGAAGTGGCTGCATCTAGAAACCTCCATCCCCAATTTCTAAATGAAACAGCAGATGCAATAAGTGGGCGGTAGGGATTTTCCACAATATTGGCAGATGTCTTGGTACCTTCTACCTTTAAATACAGGGCTTTATTGTAAGGTGTGGTTCTAGAACAGCGGGCCTTGCCAATAGGTTTCCTCACACACAGTGGGCTTCGCAGAGTTGTTGGCAAATTTATGGGACTGTTTTGCATAAAGAATTATTTCAACTCATTGGGAGGGACTCATGAGAATACTCCCAGCATTAGAACAATGAATGCACAGTAGGAGACGCAGTGGAGTCAGTGATGGTGCGGCAGGCAGGGACATTCGCAGCTCCTCTCGCTGGGCCAGGCCGTTCTTATCAGCAGTGACTATCTCAGTATCTGTGTAATCAGCATTTTACAATGCTGTAATGTTATGGGCAGCTCGTGAATACATTTTATTTAAGTAACTTGTTGTTCACTCTGTCTTGGTGATTGTCTTGCACGCAGCCTCACGTGCTGAATTACGACACGCCACGTTCCGTGCGTTTTATGCTGGAAGCCGTATATATATAGATACCTGTTGTCCAGGGTAACCAAGCCGCCCCGCATCCCGTATTTCAAGTCACCGCGCGCGCGCGCTGTTTGTATGTTTAACCCATTTTGTCTGACAACTAAATGTGCCTGCCCTGCCATAAACTCCATCACATCGCCTTCCTGCAACTTGCTGATATTGACTTCTGGAAGAAACAATGACCTGAATAAAAAAAGGTAATTATCCTTTGTGTTTGTAATTTAATTAAAGCCGCAGTAAAGGTTTACTGTTTTCCAGGTGATGATATTTAGGGCCACGAAAAGCTATTTGTGCTGGTAAGATTAAAGTGCATTTTAAAATGTTCCCCGCGCACTTTCACATTTGTTGATAGATTTTTAAATTAAACTTTGAATTGTAATCTAAATTACCTCCAACAATTCATGGGTCCTGTAATGAACTCCCACCATTCCTCCTGTCATCCAGCTATGATGTACTGTAAATGGTAACTGTTCCGGGTTTCACTGAACGGTATCTTAGTAATACCGCGCAACACTGCACCACCCTCCCCACCGAAAATCAAATCTCGCGGAGAAATTCCGGTTAGCATTGTAACACTTATTACCTCATATGCTAGCGAATGTATATTTGAAAATGTTTATATTTACGTTGGTAATTTTTTCTCGAACTATTTTAAAGAAAAAAAACGTTGCAGTTCTTCATTGGATGTTGGCAGGACATAAATCGCGCAGTGACTATGAGCGTATTTTAGGCGCAATACGGTGCTCGTTGACCCGGAGGTCGTGTCTGACAGAGATAGAGAAAATGGCTCCTCGGGACATCTGAGGAGGTGACCTTATGCATAAAAAGATCGGGAGGCCTGCATCAGGCTGGCCATGATTATGATATGTGGTAATTTCCATAATGAAATACTCATGACTGGTGCTCAGATATAATTCTAAAAATAATTGGCTTGCTATTGAGAAGTATGCGTAATGATGCTGTTTCTCCCACGCATAATAAACAAACAGTGATGGAGGCGAACTTCTGCGCTCTACCCGCTATCTCCAGGACTCATGCCTGAATCGTGGTGGAGAGGAGAGCTCAGGGTTTCAACCTTATGTAATCAAATGAAAAGTAGGTTTATTATACCACTAAAAAAAGCCTGCTAGGCTGTGGTAGTACAATACATCACTTTATAAAGCCAATTCGATTATTTGCAAAATCTGTGCATCACTAAGTGTGGCATAGCAGTGGGCACTGGTTGACTAAGGAAACCTGTAAGTCTTAAAAAGATGTACAAGGAATAGTCCTGGGGCTGGACACAACTGCATCAGCTCCATTCTATATGACTTCTAGCTAGCACTTTGTTTCTGCCCTCTTTAACTTAGACCAAGTTCCATCACTCTGGGATCCCCCATCACTTCGTCCTGCCACCTATTCTGCTTGATATATATGTTCACCCTCTGGTGGTCTTTATTTTAATCTTTTTGATTTTTTTTTCTATGCTGATGACACCCAGATCATTCTTCAACTGGACTACAATATCTATCTGGTCTACGGTTAAGGGGATTTTCTTGAAGCCATCTATATTTAGATGAATTACAATTTCTGAAAACTCAATGATAGGAAAATAAAAGTCATACTAGTCAGTAGAAACACCAAACAGTTAACAGTAGTTCTTAGACTTCTGTATAACAATTCACTTCATACCCGTTCTGTTACATGAATAAACTGGTCCTTCCCTGTTTCCTGTTTGGGTGAGAGCGTTATGGTCGGTGCTGTGGCGTGCTGTGGCGTCGTGGAGCTGCTGCTGATCCCTCCGGAGGACACAAGAGCGAGTGAGGTGACGCTGCAGTGTTATGGGGGTGCTGTTAATCCCTCCGGGGGCCGCGACAACGACCACGACCACGGGGGGTGATTCCGCCCGCTTTTCTGTCCGCATCCTTGGAGAAGCGTGGAGAGGTTCTGCAGTCGACTGCAGGAGTCCCGTTGTTTGGCGCCACCGTGCTCTATAGATGAGCGTGTGGGTAGGAGGGATGCCACCAACACGCACGCTCCCCCGCTACCCCTGCTGCCACTGATACCTTTCGGAGCTCCAATTCAGCCGCCTCGCCTGCCCGCCCAGCCCACACAGCGGAGCCCCCTTCACAAGCAGTTACTGGAGGCAAAGAGGCAAGGAGTTGCAAGGAGCTGCGCCATTGACTTAGCGCCCCTTTGATATAGAGCACTCTACTCCACAGCGCCGGGGCTTTATCGGTGCAAAGAGGCATAAAGTTGAACACAGCAGGCGAGTGTGTCCACTGATGTAAATATATAATTTACCGTCGTAATTTCTATGCAGGTAAGTACTTAATCAATAATAACTCAATCAGAAAGAAAGAAAACAGAGTCCGTGGTGTTAGAGTTCTTAGGGGTTTTATTCCTTAAAAAGGAATGGTCTAGACCAGGATATCATATTCTTCCCACCACAGGGGTGGAAGAAGGGATAGAGAGAGCACGCGCTACATTTTATTGACAGTACATAGCTTATATACTTAATTCATGACATGGAAAACAGTATAGTAGGCGTAACAGCTGAGAGAAGACAAGATAACAGTAGCCACGTGTTACTAGTACGTAATCAGAAGGCGTGGACTAGGCGTGGACTAGGCGTGTGCTGGAAACGTCACAGATAGGTGTCACAAAAGGGGTGGCACTAAACAGAAATGTTGCAATGTCAGCAGAAATCGGAAGCTTGGATGCGCGCGCAGCTGCATGACGTGTGATGGACGTGAAACTGGAGGGTGCAGGGGGCTTGACATTTGCACTGACGGAAAGAGACAGAAGTCTGGCATGTCAGATCAACTTGTGCTTCTATCATATCTGATATCTGGTGTTTAGGAACTGAGCTATCTGGGCAGAAAGGTCTCTAGGGCAGAAGCTATTCTATACTGACTGTGAGTGCGTGTATAAGCGCCTGAGTGTCTGTATGAGAGGCGTGGGGGCATGGGCCTTCCATGGGAGCATGGCAACAGAAGCTATGAATTACTTGCACGGAGACAGGTCGGGCCTTTGGCCCTGTAGCTGAGGGGTATGTTTACTGAAGCTAGCAGGCAGGAATGTATTTTCGAGGAGCGGAACAGATAACTCGAAGGTTATAGTTAATCTTGGCAGGCAGCAGGCTGAGCTGAACGCGCTGGGCCGCGCTAGAAGTAAGGCAGAGTTCATGGGTACGGGGGCAGCCTGGGCAGCCTGGTCTGAGGCTCCCAGAGTCAGAAGGGAGAAAAAGGCTCGATGGCAGATATTCTGGGCCTACTTTGCCAGAGCTGAAAAACATGTAGAGTACACTACAAAAAGACGTTGGCATAGTATACTTAGGAACGGGCTATCCAACCCATTCAGGGTGGGTCTGAAAGAGGACATGTTGACGTTGGACGCAAATGTATTTGCGTCTTCATAGCTGGTACAGGAGGGAAGTTACATGCACTTTAACTCGTACATGGAGACGGTGGGGTACACGCTAGGGAACACAACTTGACCAGAATTTATATTTCCTCATTCCCTCCTTGTTCCCTACGGACCCTTCATGATATATCAATCATCATAAATTGATCAGTTTGTTCTTGTAACATAATTTGTTCGTCTCTCTTCCGTTGTCTATTTGAGAGAAAACTGGAATGTTCAATGCACGATGTGGCACACAGTCCACATATCGCCGGCCCACACTGTAGGCACAGGCAGCAGCTGAATACTATGACAAGGCCAAAACCTAGGAAGGATAGGATCTTCCATCCCCAAGCAGTTAACGTTGTCCAGAACCAACCGGACCAAGTCCAGGTGCCTGGATTCTGATGTATCTGATTTGCAATTTTATGCAGACGGGTAATAGCTTGATATACCGATGGCGCGTTTTGTGGAATGAAAACACAGCAACTTGACCCGATGACCTTACAGGCTCCACCTCTATCTGCCAAGATGACGTCAATAACAAGACGATTTTGAAGGACAACAACCCGCATAGCAGATTGCTCCTCTGTTAGGTTACCTAAGGCGGAGGCAGTTTCATGTACTACAGCTTCAAGTGTTCTAGTTAATCTACGTATTAATTTACTGTTTTGGACGGGGCCTAAAAAGAAAAAGAATCCCTTATTAAAATCGGTGTACTGTTCCCATGCCGTTTCTGTATAATCGACAAGCGGAAGATCTCTTCGGAGTCTATTCTTTACTAGATTTGTGTTTCTGTGGTAATCAGGAGGAGCTAGAAAAACAGGTGGCAGAAGGAAGGCAATATAACAAGTACCATCCCAATCTGGAGGCAGACGTATGTATGCGGTATGACCACAAACAAAATAAGAGTGACTGATAGCTTTGAAGGACGATTTACCATGATCACTGAATTCGACCACAGTAGTGCATTTACTATGACCTAAGTGTACTGAACCTTTCTTTCTGACACATAATTTACCAGTGACTGGTAATACTAGCATAGCGGGCAGTACTGGTGCAGTCTCGGATTCAACAGTAAGGATCATAAGGCTAATTGTGTAATTACCTAATCCATATACTTCATTTTCTAGATCATTTCCTATTCGAGTGGGGAGTCCCTCCTTATCAGGGTAACAGACGTCGAGCAGGACTAAGTTCAAGTTTCCCCAAACCCAGCCCCCATCGAAAACAGCAATATCAGGATCTAAGGAATTAATTATTTTAAACCATGCCCCACAGGAGCCATTGTGAGTGAATGGGTACGGAAAGAGGGGCAGAGCTCCCTTGTAATTCTGGTAGGGAGGGAGTCGGCCACATATCCAGCAGTCTGTAGCATTGTTAGTCTGATGGGAATGATGCAGCATACTAATGAATGTGTTGTTGCGCAGCGCAAGTCTGTAGGAGAGTTCGTGTGGAGGTAACTCGCTAAAAGAGTGTTCAGCAGAAACATTATAAGCAGATTGTCCATTCTTGAAAATAGGGCAGTAGATAGGGAGAAGTACGCTTGCAACAATTATCAGAATACTTAGGAAAAACATGATTAATAATGTCACTATACAGTGACTACGCAGTGATTTACAGTATGTACGTTTCTTGTACTCTCTCTCTCTCTCTCTATTTCGATCTAGGGGATACATGTCAGAAACTATTTAACCGATTCACCTAGGGGAGGACTTAAACAATTAAACTGTCTGACTTGCTAGATCGAAGCTTGAGTCTGTATTCCTCTTGAGGAGTTTTCTCTCGTTTGGAAACTTCAAAGTCACTGGGCTCGATACAGTCTTTGGAAGGGGTGGATGAGCCTGGGTCGGATTTCAGTTCATTACACAGCTTAACATGGCTCATGTGGACCCACCCCTTCCTGCCCTCAACCTTCACCGCTGTCCTCGTAGTAAGTAGAACGGTCTTCGGCGATTTCCAGCGGGGCTCCAATGGACTTTTCCGGTCGAAGTTCCTGATAAGGATCAGATCCCCTGGACGGACATCGTGTGGCTTTACATCAGTGTTGTCAGGGAAGGCAGCGGCAACCTGTGAACGACATGATTGGAGTGCAGACATCAAGGAGGCAAGGTAATCGGTCAACATATTGCAATCAACATCGGTAATTCTTTTAGGAATGGGCGTCCCCCACATATTCGGTGGTCTACCAAAGACCACTTCGTACGGGGATAGTCCTGATCTCGAATGGGCAACCATTCTCATGTAGAACAGTGCCACTGGCAGGGCGACTATCCAGTCGACCCCTTTCTCTTGACATATTTTAGCAAGACGTGTCTTTAGTGTCTGATTATGCCTTTCTACAAGGCCTGCGGCTTCGGGATGTCGGACACAATGGAATTTCCACTGATATCCTAGCAGCAAGGAAACCTGCTTCATTAATTCGGATGAGAATGGCTGACCGTTATCTGAGTACACGACACGAGGCATGCCGTATCGTGGGAAGAATTCACGAACCAGCTGCTTGGCAGTGGTCGGAGCAGTATAATCTGGGACTGGGTATGCTTCGGTCCAACGGGACAGTGCACAAACAACTACGAGGACATATTTAAATCCCCGACAACGGTCCATCTGGATATAATCCATCTGGAGGACTTCAAAAGGATGATCGGGAGGATGAAATCCACCTTGCTCTACAGGGACGCTTTTACCTGGATTGAACTGACAACAGATCATGCAAGTACGCACTTTCTGTTTTGCTGCTGCTCGTAAGTGTTTATTGCTCCAGAGATTCTGTAAACTATCTAACATTGCTTTTTCTCCTAGATGTGCTGGGCTATGTGCTGTATTGATTATGACTTGAACCATAGAGTCAGGGAGAAACCATGTAGATTTTCCCTTCGTCATCCAACCTTGATCTGTCTGGATCCCTCCTAGTTCAATCCATTTCTTTATTTCATCTGGGGTAGCATGTGTCTGAATATCGATAACATCTAGTGCGGGATCCCTAACTGTCATACAATTTGTCGGTCCTATTGTCGTTGTTACGTCAGTTGTCTGAGTGTGAGTCAATGCTGTATGTTTCGCTGTCTGATCTGCCAGGTCATTACCCTGGGAGACAGAATCTGTGACCTTAGTATGTGCTTTACACTTCATGACGGATATGCCTGAGGGCAGATGTATTGCTTCTAACAGTGCTTGAATGAGGGGACCGTGTTGTATCTTGGCACCATGAGAGGTCAGGAAACCTCATTCTTGCCATAACATTCCGAAGTCGTGTACGACTCCGAACGCATAACGGGAATCAGTGTATATGTTAACATTTCTGTTCTTGGCTAGTATACAAGCTCGGGTCAGAGCGATGAGCTCTGCTGCTTGAGCAGACAGCGTGTCAATACGATGTGTTTCTTTAACTTCAGTTTCAGTGGTCACTGCATACGCGGCCACTAATTCTCCTGTACTTGTTCTCATGCATGAACCGTCCACATAAAGTGTCAGGTCTGGATTTGTCAGTGGGACATCTGTTAAGTCTCGTCGTGGCTTTGTTACTGCATTAATGATTTCTATACAATCATGCGGGGCTGGATCTGTCATAATTGTAGGTAACAGTGTTGCGGGGTTCAGAATGCTGCAGCGTCTGATTTCTATGTGTGGCTGGAATAACGTTAATTCATAACCTGTCAGTCGTGCTATAGTCAAGTGCTGAGTCTGGGTTCTGTTTAAAAGAACCTCAACAGAATGTGGAACTTGTACGGTTAACTGATGGCCTAAAACAATTGAATCGCTCTGTCTGATTGCTAGTGCTGTTGCTGCTACTGACTTTAAGCACGCAGGGAGTGCCTGGGCTACTGAATCCAGTGTACTTGAAAAATAAGCGCAAGGCTTATGTGAACCTGCTTGATCTTGGGTGAGGACAGACAACGCTGTACCATCACGTTCTGTAACAAAAAGTGTAAACGGTTTGCTGTAACATGGTGTCGCTAAAACTGGTGCTTGGCATAATGCTTTCTTTAATTCCTCAAAGGCTTGTGTATGTTCCTGAGTCCAAGGGAGGACAGTCGAGGTTGCTGCCTCCTGCGTTGTTAACTGAATGAGTGGTTTAGCTAGAAATGCATATTGAGGAATCCATTGTCTGCAGTACGAGGTGAGGCCTATGAAGGCCCGCACTTCTTTTTGTGTCTGCGGTTGTGGCATATTTGCAATTAACTAAATGCGATCGGGAGTGAGCTGTCTCCCCACTTTGGACAGCAAGTGACCCAAGTACACAACTTGCTGAACACAGAATTGTAGCTTCGAAGGAGACACCTTGTGTCCCTTGTCTGCCAGAAAATGTAAAACTGTCAGTGATGCTTGTTCACATTCGGGCTCACTTCGTGCGGTGATCAGCAGATCATCGACGTATTGCAGTAATGCGGTGTTAACTGGCATTGTGATACAATCAAGTTGTCTTTTCAGTGCTTGGCTATAGATGCTGGGGCTTTCTGTGAATCCTTGAGGTGCGCGTGAAAATTTGAAACTGCGTCCATTTAAACTGAATCCGAAGAGATATTGGCTCTCTGGATCAATAGGCACGCTGAAGAAGGCGTTCTTGAGGTCAATTACAGTAAAGAACGTTGCTTCTGAATCAATAGCAGTCAATAAGGATGATATATCGGGAACCACAGGGTACTGTGGAATAATGCATTTATTCAGTTCTCGAAGATCAATCACCAGCCGATATACTGGCGGTGCATTGGGATCAGTACGTTTAAGAATCGGGATAATGGGTGAATTACAGATATTGGAGTCGGTCTCTACGACCACTCCTTGTGCTATAAGTTCTTCAATGATTTCCAGTAAAGCCACTACAGCATCGGGTGGTAACTTGTATTGTCTGATTCGTGGTAGTACAACTCCTGTTTTGAGTGTAACACGGTATGGTGTGATATGCATACAACCTACATTAGTTGGGCCTTTTGCCCACAAGTGATCTGGTACATTTTTCAATCTGACATCGAATTCTCGCAAAACATAATGACCCTTGAAATCCCGTAGAAAGAGTCTAACTCCCTCCGGGGAACAGCAGATTATAGCTCCTAGAGCCTTCAATGTTTTAATTCCTAACAGATTTTCTGGACATGATTTTGTAAGTAACAAGTCTGTAACACGTGATAATGGACCCACAGCCAGGGGGACTGGTTCTGATACTTCATTTACAATGGGCTGTCCTGAAAAGCCAAGGGAAACATTCTGTGAGCCTGAGAGGGGTGCCCCTGGGACTTCATTATGACTTATTGTGGTGCGGCTTGCCCCTGTGTCAATTAAAAACTTTCTGTCTTTTCCCAATACTTGACTGTGTACATAAGGACCTTCTTGATCTACAGGAATTTCAATAAGAGGCAAGCCAAATTCCCTCTCTAGGCTGTTTCATGTATATCGTTGATAATCAGGGTAAGCGGACTGGGCATACTGGTACATCTGTTGTGAAACTTGCTGGGACGCGGCAATGGGCTGTGGCTGTGATACCGCTACTGTCTGTGCTGGAGGTGAAGAAGCATGCATAGGCTATGTATTCTGTGTATTCTGTGAAGACTGATGCTGGTTATGGTCTTGTCTAGGCGGATGCGGCCTTTCCTTAGTTTTACCTGTTGCTATGTTATGTTTCAGAACGGGGCATTCATGTACGTAGTGACCTGGTTGCTTGCAGTAGTTGCATGTCCCTTTAACGGGAGCTGTGGCGTGACCTGTCTGGGTCGTACCTTTTCTATTCCCGTCGGTATGGACCGACTGGGCTACTAACATTTTCATTTTTGTGTCTTTCATACGTTTCTGTTCTTGATCCTGTTCTTCTCTAATTCTATTCTGATGGTATTGTAACATTTGTAACATCTGAGATGGCGTATTTGCTTGCCATGTACTCTCCACCTTGTATACACGATTCTTGACCGCTAACAGGGAATTCTCGACTAACTTTGATACAAAAAGATGCAGGTACGATTCGCTACTTGGTTTAAGACCACTATTAATAATAAAACATTTCTCGAATCTTGAATAAAAGTCACTAGTAACTTCGTCGGGCTTCTGTTTACATGCTGAGATTGCATCCCAGTCTTCTTTTCTAGTTGCCAATAATCTTGGCAGAACCTGTACTATTAAACCTGGTAATGCTTTAGTTTTGTCCCCAAGGCCTACCCCTGGGACCCGTTTGTTCTCTTCATCTTCTATTTCTGCCCATGCAATCTTTGTGTCTCCCACCTCCCATTCCTTTTCCTTTAATTTCTCGTAGATGCCCGTGGGCAGCAGTACTTTTAACATTTTCATGATATCATCATATGTGTAATCCCCCATCAGTAACATGTCTTTAAGCTCTCTGTGGAAACCTGCAGGGTCTTTATCATGGCTCGGGACTAGTTTCTTCATTTCTAACAGTTCTAACTTAGTCAGAGGCGTGTGTACATACACATGTTTCAAGATATTGTCCGTACCCATAACTGGGTGTACTTCACGTAAGGGGTTCTGACTTTCAATGCCACCCAGGCATTGCATGTGATACGTTTTTCTTTCTGGGGGCGGAGCAGGAACATATTCAGAGCTTATGAAAGTGTCATATCTACGGCGTTGTTCTAGGATTATTTGAATTAATTTGGTACTTAGACCTCTCCATCTATCCATGAGTAGCGCTTCTAGTAATTCGGGTAAGGGACCTGGATCCGAATGCTGATGTCTGTACTTTATGAGAATGTGCTGAATCATGTATACACCTGCTAATTTCTGCTCGTCTGGGGAGAGGTTCAGAAATGTCTGTGCTACAGTGTCATCATTATATATGTCTGGATTTTCGGCCCATGATATGGCTGACCGGGCTAGTTCTTGTTCATCCATAGAATTGAGTACATGGTACCCTACTCGATCTCGAAGCCTTCTATCAGTTTCCTGGAACTGATGTTCAGCAGAATTCGGGTTTGTTAAGCCACAGAAAAGAACTCTCTTGCTTTCTGGACGGATGCCTTTCCTAAGGTAATTTCCTTTACCTACATATGCTATAGTGTCTAGAGTTTCTTCTCGTTCTTCACATTCTTCTTCCCCCTCGGAGGAAGCCTTCTCTTTCTCTTTTTGGTGTATTTCTATCACTCTTTTTCTAATTTTCTTGTACATACTAGCTATGCAAGTCCCCTTATCGTGTTTTCCTTCAGATATATTCTGACCCCACTTGGTTAATGCATCTAATTCACTCTGGTCGGTCCCAGGCCTATCTCGTTCTCTTATTAGGCAATTTATGAAAAAACGTAGTATCTGTGCTTGAATGTCAACTTTCTGACGCTCCATGGCATCCTTAATACTGTCGGGGTCTTTCCCAGTCTGAATGAACTCATATATTCTATCTAGGCGCTCCTTCATTCCTGCATAACACAGCAGGGAATCAGTAGCAGATCTTAACCGTAATGATGCCATCACCATTGTATCGTCTTTGCCGGGTACTGGATCATATCTGCAAACTGAAATGGTTTCTTTAAACACGTCAAGACGGGGTGATTTAAACGAAAAAGGATTCCGCAAGTCCCCAAGCGGTAACCTGCGTGTCGGTGGCGGGGTGTGAAGACCCCCGGTAGCACCCCCTGAGGTGGAAGCTTGAGCATTAGTTCTTTGTGGAGTCTGTACCTGAACTTGAATGTGTCTTTTAGTGGGATCAGGTAAAAGGGGTTTCGGTGGATCAGTTTTAGGTACGGGAAGTGGTGGAGCTGGTGGAACAGGGGAAACCTGTCGTGATACTGGTAGAATATGGTTTTGGGGCGGGTTACCACCCCCGTCCCCGTCGTTAGGCAGGGCGCGGACAGGCAGATTGGTGTAAGCAGGTGCTACATCCTCTAGATAGGAATTCAGGAATATGTCTTTAGTGGTCCTATGAGTTACTTTAGTTGGAACCAATGGGGGCGGTAGGTCTTTCGGTAATTCTGAAATGGCCTCAGGTGCACCCTCGGCCACGAGATACATACCGTTTACAAGATTATTTCGTGCGCGGTCTATCTGTTCAGTTTTTACTCGGATCCCCTCGGTAACTAGTTCGTTTTCTTGGGCTTTCTCTGATTCTTTAAGTCTATCTTCTCTACGTAATGTTCTTTCAGCACGTTTATGTGATTCCTTACGCCAAAACTCTATGGCGTCCTTCTGAGATTGTCTGGCTTTCTTTTTCCATAGTGCTTCTTCTACCTTCATAATGCACTCGGCATCCCATGTCCCGTTAACGGGCCATCTGTGTCTTTCGTCTAGATGCTTGGTATAGTCAGCCCATAAATCGAGGTATAATATGGCATCTATGCCATGCTTGTTGTACATAAAGTTACCGGGGGTGTCCCTAGGGGGGATAGGAATTTCTTCCTCTAGTATCCCTTTCCTAGTTCCTATCTGTTTTAACTTGTTGAAAAACGGCATCTTGTTTACTTGGTACTGAATGCTCGATCCTTGCTACTTAATACTGAATATGGCTAGTTATACAAGAAAACATAAATGCACATTAGGAAACAGTCACACTCATACCACGACATTAATCACATGAAAAAACATTTCGAAAACATATATGACTACCCCTTATATCGGATGTACTGCTAAACAGCACAGATACACTGTCTAAAACAGTGCAGACCGGACTTGTGTACCCAAACCCGTCTAGATACGTCCCAGCGATGGTACTCACCGGGAAGCACGGAAACAGAAGGCCTCGGAAAACTCGACTGGACTCGATACTTCGGAAAACTTCGGAAAACTTCGGAAAACCTCGGAAAACTTCGGAAAACTGGTGGGCCTCTTGACACCTCGGACCTTGCTTCTTTCGGCTGGGCTCTGGTCGGGATCCTCCGCACTCCTCACCGCCTCGTCTGGGTACTGATCGTAATCTTCGTCACCTCCGTGGGCCAGAGGGAGATACAGGAAATCCTGCCAGTACGCGTAGTTTCCCTCTAGCTGATGGCAGGGGACAGAGTTTACAACGCACCAACCGGCGCGTGAGGTGTGGGAGGGGTCCCTATTCGGGCGCCAAAATGATGTAAATATATAATTTACCGTCGTAATTTCTATGCAGGTAAGTACTTAATCAATAATAACTCAATCAGAAAGAAAGAAAACAGAGTCCGTGGTGTTAGAGTTCTTAGGGGTTTTATTCCTTAAAAAGGAATGGTCTAGACCAGGATATCATATTCTTCCCACCACAGGGGTGGAAGAAGGGATAGAGAGAGCACGCGCTACATTTTATTGACAGTACATAGCTTATATACTTAATTCATGACATGGAAAACAGTATAGTAGGCGTAACAGCTGAGAGAAGACAAGATAACAGTAGCCACGTGTTACTAGTACGTAATCAGAAGGCGTGGACTAGGCGTGGACTAGGCGTGTGCTGGAAACGTCACAGATAGGTGTCACAAAAGGGGTGGCACTAAACAGAAATGTTGCAATGTCAGCAGAAATCGGAAGCTTGGATGCGCGCGCAGCTGCATGACGTGTGATGGACGTGAAACTGGAGGGTGCAGGGGGCTTGACATTTGCACTGACGGAAAGAGACAGAAGTCTGGCATGTCAGATCAACTTGTGCTTCTATCATATCTGATATCTGGTGTTTAGGAACTGAGCTATCTGGGCAGAAAGGTCTCTAGGGCAGAAGCTATTCTATACTGACTGTGAGTGCGTGTATAAGCGCCTGAGTGTCTGTATGAGAGGCGTGGGGGCATGGGCCTTCCATGGGAGCATGGCAACAGAAGCTATGAATTACTTGCACGGAGACAGGTCGGCCCTTTGGCCCTGTAGCTGAGGGGTATGTTTACTGAAGCTAGCAGGCAGGAATGTATTTTCGAGGAGCGGAACAGATAACTCGAAGGTTATAGTCAATCTTGGCAGGCAGCAGGCTGAGCTGAACGCGCTGGGCCGCGCTAGAAGTAAGGCAGAGTTCATGGGTACGGGGGCAGCCTGGGCAGCCTGGTCTGAGGCTCCCGGAGTCAGAAGGGAGAAAAAGGCTCGATGGCAGATATTCTGGGCCTACTTTGCCAGAGCTGAAAAACATGTAGAGTACACTACAAAAAGACGTTGGCATAGTATACTTAGGAACGGGCTATCCAACCCATTCAGGGTGGGTCTGAAAGAGGACATGTTGACGTTGGACGCAAATGTATTTGCGTCTTCATAGCTGGTACAGGAGGGAAGTTACATGCACTTTAACTCGTACATGGAGACGGTGGGGTACACGCTAGGGAACACAACTTGACCAGAATTTATATTTCCTCATTGGCGTCGTGGAGCTGCTGCTGATCCCTCCGGAGGACACAAGAGCGAGTGAGTTGACGCTGCAGTGTTATGGGGGTGCTGTTAATCCCTCCGGGGGCCGCGACAACGACCACGACCACGGGGGGTGATTCCGCCCGCTTTTCTGTCCGCATCCTTGGAGAAGCGTGGAGAGGTTCTGCAGTCGACTGCAGGAGTCCCGTTGTTTGGCGCCACCGTGCTCTATAGATGAGCGTGTGGGTAGGAGGGATGCCACCGACACGCACGCTCCCCCGCTACTCCTGCTGCCACTGATACCTTTCGGAGCTCCAATTCAGCCGCCTCGCCTGCCCGCCCAGCCCACACAGCGGAGCCCCCTTCACAAGCAGTTACTGGAGGCAAAGAGGCAAGGAGTTGCAAGGAGCTGCGCCATTGACTTGGCGCCCCTTTGATATAGAGCACTCTACTCCACAGCGCCGGGGCTTTATCGGTGCAAAGAGGCATAAAGTTGAACACAGCAGGCGAGTGTGTCCACTCATATTTCAATTATATCAATCAACTACTATTGCACCCGCCAGGGACAGAGCAAGAGCAGAACTGATTCGGAACATAAATATAAGAGAAGCTGTTGGGAGTTGTTGGGAGCTGTGCTGTAAGTGACGCTCAGTAACACTTCTGGGTCGCTGGGAGAAAAAAGCCCCTGGAATTTGCACCAGCCTCAGACTCAGCTGCTTTGTGACTTTCTCTGGCTTTCTCCTACCATATTATAATAAACTAGAGGTAACCAGGTATAGAATCAGGCGCACAGCTTACGTACAGGCTAAGTTAATCTTGCAGATACTTGTGAGTGCCCCACTTTCCCACACACCCAAAGCGAACTCTGGGTAAACCAAAACATACAATTTCTCGCTGAGCACTCAAAATGTTCTCCAATATTGTGTAGCAATAACAGTCCAATAATCCACTCAATTCTTTGAAAAGTTCATCTCATTAAGGGTTTTTGCCAAAGTTGAGTCCACTCAATATAAGTCCTGTAATATAGAGACAACGGGGCTGAAAGTTCAGTTCTGTGTTGTTCCAAAGTTTAATTAAAATTCTCCCATCAATTAGTTATGCCTTATTCTCGTATCAGCCAAAACGTGTTTCGTCAGGCATTAATATCATGCCTAAATGACTACTTCAGGGCTGCAACCCAAGAAGAAGATATTAGCAATATGAATTATACATTTTCATCCAAGGTTAACACACCAATTTCAATTGTCAGGTAGAGTAAGGGAGAATAATACACACCCCTGTAAAGGCAAAGTGATAGTCCCAAAGTGACGGGGTATTGTTAAAATGTACACCAAGGATTTACGTGCAACCAGCGATGTCTAGAAAGGGACCACGGAGCCCAAAGGGAATAAAGGGATAAGTAAGGTAAAAACGTTTTCCTAAATTGATTATCCTCGTGCCATATAATAATATGGCCCTCGATTCTAATTTTGCTTATTTTTAAATTCAGATAAGCCACCAAAGACACTTTATATTCCCTTAGTACTTTGACGTTTGAACTTTAATTTGGAAATTAAGGATTACTGATAATAATCACGGATTACGATCCTGGAAACGAAGGAAACTTTTTGATGATACTTGGTCGAGTGAGTACAAGATACAAGATACTTGCTATTTGATATAGGATTCATTGTATTTATTTATAGACCCATCAAGGGACAGAATTGAGTGCGGTTTTCTTCCATTTCAGATTTTGGATTTACTTATTGAATCGAGGACCATATTATGTTATGGCACGAGGATAATCAATTTAGGTAAACTTTTTTACCTTACTTATCCCTTTATTCCCTTTGGGTTCCGTGGTCCCTTTCTAGACATCGCGGGTTGCACGTGAAACCTTGGTGTACATTTTAACAATGCCCCGTCACTTTGGGACTATCACTTTGCCTTTACAAGGGTGTGTATTATTCTCCCTTACTCTACCTGACAATTGAAATTGGTGTGTTAACATTGGATGAAAATTTATAATTCATATTGCTAATATCTTCTTCTTGGGTTGCAGCCCTGAAGAAGTCATTTAGGCATGATATTAATGCCTGATGAAACACGTGTTGGCTGCAACGAGAATAAGGCATAACTAATTGATAGGAGAATTTTCAATAAACATTGGAACAACACAGAACTGAACTTTCAGCCCCGGTGTCTCTATATTACAGGACTTATATTGAGTGGACTCAACTTTGGCAAAAACCTTTAATGAGATTAACTTTTCAAAGAATTGAGTGGATTATTGGACTGTTATTACTTCACAATATTGAAGAACATTTTGAGTGCTCAGCGAGAAATTGTATGTCCTGCCATATTATCTCTGGTTATCTCTGATTATCTGCTGGTCAACAGCTACAGTTACAGCTGCAGCGCCAGGTGTTTGGTGCTGCAGGGGGGCATTTTACAAGCACAAAATTATTGAATAATCAATTGAGTGGAGGTGGTGGTGGTGGTGGGTGTGAGAGGCGAAAGTTTCTTCCCTTGTGCGTGAAATGACTTCTAGAAAAATTAATTCTGGACGCGTACATACCTCATCTCCTAGCTGTACAAGTAAATTGAGGAAATCTATAGCGGAACCAGAAATCTACAGCTTATTTGCTATAAATCTCACCCCACCATCACAGGTTTCTTTCGGAAAATTCCCCGGGCTGCTCTTGTGGAGGCAACATTGGGGCAAGAAAGTTTGTTTTCCAAGTTCGCCGTAGTAACGCCGCCCCGCCCATCTTCAGGGGAAGCTCAGGGAAACACTTATTGTCCTGCAGGGAGCCTGATAATGTCCTGTGAAGGGGCTAGGGCCCAGACAAGATCAGGCGCGGAAGATGGCTCAAGTAGTTTCTCACCTGACACCTCTTTACGTGCAAATCTGTTTCCTGGTTTATGTGTTAACCATTGAATCCAACTGTCCCAACAGTCTCAACTGAGCCAGCAGAGCCAGTTGGGTTTTCAACACATCCCTTTGAACCTATCAAACATGGAGCACTCTGTTTTCGGTACATCCGTTGCATCGGGCGCTGCCTCGCACGCAAAGATGAGTCCAGATCATCTTCTTAACCAGCAGAGTCAGCAAATCATCTCCTTGAACAGGGGCCCCTATGGAGGAGGGGGGCCCCGGCAAGGATGCAGTGATGTGGGTGCGCTAGGGTGAGCTAGAGGATCCTGGGAGGATGCCTGGAGGGATGTCCCTGCAATGGTGGATAAGGCATCAGTTGTGGCAAATTTCATCCAAGGGAAGACTTTACACTCCCTGACATTGACACTGAAGCTCAAACAAGGGGCTGGGGAGCCCCTCGTGCTCATGCTGTGAAGGATGGTTATCCAATGAGCAGTCTGAGGGAGAAAAACACTCCTATTGTAAGTTTCTCCTCTAGGCGTCTCTCTTTGCCTCCTTTATATTGTAGTACAAGTCTCTTGAATGGTAATTCTCTGGATTCTGTCTATGATGCGCATGGTGTTCATGATGTATTCCTGCCTTGTTCACAACCAAAGCTGGGTAATGAGAGGGATGGTGTGCCTCCGGAATATTTTGTCTGTATCGAAAGACTATTAAGTTCCATTCTGTCTTTACTGGAGAAATCTGTCTCAAGCTCAGATCACATGCTGGAAATGATCTCCGTAATGTTGTTTGAAGGGCAAAAAGTTAAAAAAATTGGACAACCTTATTCCCCCCTCTAATATACCTACGCGACCGGAAGAACACACAGATGTTAGGCCCCTCTACCCGCTCCCCGGGGAGAGCAGAGAGATGTGTGTGTAGAAGCAGGAGCACCTCTCTCCTCATTGCCCCCGATTGAACCTTTCTGTAATCTTGAAAATGAAGAGTTCTGTTTAAGCTCACTCTTTGAGGAGGCTGCAGTGGGTCCCCCTTTGGGAAACGTCACACTAAAACCTTACCCTTTGTTCATTAAGGGAAAAAAGGGGGCCAGTGGAGCCATTAAGGAAGTAGAGAAAATCAAGAGTTATGCTGGGCAAAAAGGCAGGGAAGATACAGAGGGGAAGGCCACAACTAAATCCGCATTACAGGCCCAACCCCCCAATTCTTCAATGAAAATAGGATAAAAGCAGGGAAGAGGGGAGGTCCTGTAACAAACCGCAAAGGGGAAAATAGGAAAAAGAAACAAAAAAAGCCAAGACGATTCCCTAAATGAAAAGTGTCAAAATTGCATTTTTAACAGATCCCAGATAGACAGAGGTTGTTCAGACTATAATAGAGGAGGGTGGTCCTAAACTGCTAATTGGGGAAGGTGCACCCAGGAACCCTGTTACAGTATATCTGTCTCCTATTGGGAGAGTGGGGGCTACTGGAACAGCAGCAGCTCCATTAAGTCTTCCGCTGCAGTCTTCTCTAGTACCTCATCCTCTTCAGCTCAGTGAGAGGGGCGATCCTTCGGGAAGGGGAACAACACTGGGAGGTGGGGTTCCGATATATCAAACATGGTCCAGAGCTCTGGGGGGCAGACAAGATGTAACCTAGTGGTGGGGCCTCAAACGCAGCTTAAGTCCAACGTGGAGGTACAGGTGGTTAATAATGGTGATAGGGTGCCTCTATGGATTCCCCAAAGAGATGCTGTAAACAAAGACAATGGGGTGCAGAAAGCTTCCTGGCCCAAACTTGCTTATTTGAGACTGAATCCGATCCAATAAATAGAGGATTCATTCTCAAACTTTTTTCTGAAATAGAGGCACTGAAGCTGTAAGAAAGCAGGGATATTTTGAATGTGAATAATATTCAGCATGAGAATGTTTCCTTCTCCAGAGTTACCTTCTGCTCCTTCTTAGTGGGCAATTTGGCCTTACAGAACTGTGAGCACTTTTTGAAAGGAGGGCTAGATATAATATCTGTATAAAATTCTGAGGAATATTCTAACGTGTGGTACAATTTTGTGCTCAAAATTTCTGAGGGCCGGTAATTCTGTGGTGTTAGACGCCATGGACCCCGACTTTGAGTACCCTTTGGGTAACGCCAAAAATATTATGATCTCACTAAATAAAAAGGGCGCTTAATAAATCTGGTGCCTGATTTTGTAGTTGCTCCTCAGGCCCCTAACACAGAAGATGATTTAGCCCAGTGGACTTTGGTAGCAAAAGCCCTGAATATACTGTCCAGGGGTAAAAAGAAGCACTCCTCTGAGGTACACAGGGGGGGTTACTTCTGTCCTGGAATATGGCTGGCTTGGGTCATAATGAGGAAAAATGTTACTTCTTAAAATTCAAATCCTCTGATTATATGCCCATAAGAGACCGAGTTGTGTAAAGATTTTGACTGTGATGGTTTTTTTACTATCTCGTTATGCTAAGCACTCCGGAAGGGGACATGCTAATGGGGATCTCTATTCTGCTTAAGAATTCGATTAATTGGAATCAGAACGTTTTTTACCATCCATCAAATCTTTGTATTTGCCTGAAGCTGGCATGTTTGGGAGAGTCCATCAGGCCCACCTTCTTCTTGGTAGCAAATCTGTATATATCCCCCCCTGGGAAAAATGTAGACCGTCTGCTGAGCCCACTCTTCTTATATATTAATTAGATAGCTACCATGGTAGAATGCCACTTAGTGGTATTAGTGGGAGATCTAAATGCAAAAATCTCCAATTTGGTGCAGGAAATTTATGCTAACCCAGATAAGGAGGAAATCTGGCATATTCCTGAATCCTCTTTACCAGATAAAATAATAAACGGATAAACGGGGATTCCTCCTGCTTGATAGCATTAGTAGTGCAGACTTGGTCATTCTAAACGAGAGGATGCCAGTCAATTTATTTATTTATTTATTTATTTTACAGATTTATAGAGCGCATGGCTGCCCATGAGCGTCCTAGCGCAATTTACTTTTCAATCCCATCGGACACAAACCCTATTGGACTATGTGGTTGTTTCCTATCAAATGTTTGAGGCCCGTGAAAATTTCAGAGGTTTCTCCGTCGGTATGGAGTGATCACAGTGTAATAAGCTTGACATTGGCCTTTAATCTACTTGCACTGAATTAAGGGCACTAGTGCCAGGGCTCGGTGGTTTTTAATAAATCTAATGGACGCTAATTTTGGATGCAAAAAAATACCACTGAGATAGGTGGGATAGTGAAGAAAACTTTTTCAGAACAGCAGGGCCATGTTTTTGCTAATATTATACAATTTGTTGAGGCCCAAATGAGGGAGATGAAAAATGTAGGTTCAGATTCCACTGGTACCCGTTGGGTAAATCAGGGCACCCCTTTTATGTAGGCACTAAATCAACAAATTAACCATTTAGTTTGAAAACAACATCAACAATTTTCCACGGGTATGCAACAGGAAATTAATTGCCTTTAGCGAGTTAGAAGCCAGTATAAACTCAGAGTAAAGAGAAACGAGATGGATGCCAAATGGATTGAGTTGAAGGAAGCTGCAAAAGCGAAATATTAAAAAAAGTATTGGCACTTGATTGCAGAATATTGTGATTCTAAACAGAGGGCACTCCCCATTCCGATCCCAGAAAGTGAGTGGATGGACTATATTTCACTATTATATAAACTTAAAAGCTTAGTGCTTTTTCAGATGCCTGTAATAGAGGGGTCTGTCTTGCTTGACTATAATCCCCCATCAAGGTATGAAGTAATAGGCTATGTAAAGAATGTCAGAACCTCCAACACGCAAGGACCGGATGGTATCCCGATTATGCTAATGAAAAAAGAACCAGCTGCATGGGGAGCCTTTTTGGTGGCACTGTTTAACTCCTGTTTTCAAATGATTAGTATTTTCTCCTCTTGGAAGGGGAGTATTATAGTTCCGTTGTTCAAAAAGGGCCCAAAGAGGTCACCTACTAGCTTCAGACAGATTGCGCTGCTGGATGCTTCGGGCAAAGTTTTTGCAAAAAGTATACTTCAGCATTTGCAGCAATGGGCCCATGATCAGAACATCCTACTGCCAGAACATGACGGTTTCATAAAGAACCATGGAACGCTGGATAACATTGCGTCTATCCAGACCATCGTAGCAAAATATGTCTTTTCTCATGAAGCATTTGTTGATTTCTCCACAGCATTTGATCAAGTGGATTGTCAGACACTGTGGAGAAAGCTTTCCCATCTTGGTATGCCATACCACCTCCCGGCCCTTACAATAGAATTACACACCTGGTGTCAAGTGATGATGGGAGGCTCGCATGGGTTATCTTGTAGGATTGCCCCTAGAATTGGTACAATGTCCATTTGTTCTCTACTATATGCAGATGACGTTGCAATTTTCGATTTAACTCCTATTGGCTTGCAACGTCGTCTGGATGCCCCGACCAAATATGCAGAGAACCCTTTTCTGAAAATCAACATTGCTAAAAGCAACATTTAAGTCATTAGCAATAAAGCTCTCAGAATAAAGAAAGGCTATAAGTGGTTGTTGGGGCATGAAGAACATGAATTGGTCAATTTGTATCTGTATCTGGGGAAGGTTTTTTAAAAACACGAGCAAGACTCAGAGCATATCAAACAGTTTTTTGGTAAGGCCGCCACCCAGGCTGGAGCTTTAAACAGATTTTATAACACCTGTGGGAGACGCCATTTTTATCATGTTCTGTCAGTATTTAAGGATAAAATCCCTCCTACATTAACATACACTGCAGAAGTACTGGACAGGAATTACTGGCTTGCTTTTGATAAGGCTGAAGGCCGTTTTTTCCGCCAAATTTGTAATTTCAATTCTTTGGCTGCCCCACATGTTCTACGCTTGGAATTCCATCTAGTCTCTTCTTATACTTCATCCTTGGCAGTAGTTCTAAGGTGGGGGAACTTCCTCTTTTGGGGGGTTGAGGGCACTCTCAGGGCCGCCTTGAGAATGGAAATCTTTGTTAAACTAAAAGATAAATCAGATTTTTCCAGATCATTCGCCTATGCAAACGACTCATTTGGGCCTAGTTTAAATTGTGATTCACCCATGCCAAAGCCTGTACTGAAGTAATTCCTAAAGAAGTCCTTAAGCATGATTAGTACGGTAAGAGATACAGCCTTAAGTCAATCTAAAGCCCGCAATGAGGTGATCTGCGTGATTGCGATTGGAAGTAGACCCCAGCCCTATCTTTCATGGAATGTTCCACATGGAATTAGAATGTTGATACTACTCTTAAGAACAAACCTGTTGCCCTTGAGAGAAGTGATGGGCATTTGGGAAAAAACGCCTAGAGAGGAGAGAATCTGTGAATTGTGCTTTTCTCAAATTCAGGATCTTAATCACGTGCTATTTGTGAGTCCGGAACTTCTAAGGGCAAGGCGCATGTTTTTAAGACCCTCATTTATAAAATTTCATAATCATTCTGTTCAGGAGGCTCAATCTTTTGTCTTGCCCCCACCAAATGAAATGATTTGCCATAGAATATTTCAATTTTTTAAAACATTTGTGGCTGTTTATTAGGAAATTTTTAAATAGTTTAGTTGGTATGCTGTAATGTTTGTTGGTTGGCCAATGTGGAATTTTGTATCCTTTACAAAGTATGGTTTTCGTTGTTTTTATTTATTGGTGTATTTAAAAAAAAGTATTTAAAGTATGTTTTTTATTGTACTGGTGTACTTTTGTGGACCTCCTTTGGAGTTCCGTAACAAATAAAAACAACAGCAAATGCAGAACACAATATCTCATCCAGTCAGACCGCAACTAAATAATGAAGAGCTTACAACTAATTTATGTGCCCCATATTACATGACACCTGTACACTGTAGTCAGTTCAAATTATGCATTTCGTAAGTTTTTGCGTTCATCTGTGTTTAATAATTTATTGATATTTTCTAACCCTATAAAAAGTCTGTTCAGAAAATCAATCTTCAGACAGCCATTGTTAGAAAACCTCGTCTTGTGTTGATGTATTCAAATCATAAAAATTGTGCATTCAAAACAGTCTTTCTTCAGGCATGCATTTATTCAGACAGCCGACATGTTTCATTTCATATTGGAACGTCTTCAGGGCTAACTAACAAACAGTCTTCTTTTCTCTGCTTCCTTCACTATGAATTAAAAATATAGGCAAAGAGTTATCTTTCATCTGGTGATGAGCATCAAGAATTGCAGATACCATATATGTAAACAGTTATAGCTAAAACTTCCAGATAATAAGCTACACATTTCTTGCATATAATGGTAATTTGAATTGCACTTAGATTTTTTGGTGTAATATTTTCGTTTTTACCTGACTTGATGGGTTCAACAGTATCCGGTTGATTTATTTTTGTCCATGTTTGGATTTAAATCTAGGGCCTGATTACAAGTTCGGTGGGTTGGGACCACCGTTGGTGGTCTAACTGCCCAATTACGATCCTGGTGGGAACTCGGCTACAAGACTGCCGCTGGAACACCACCACCGCCCAGCCTCCGCTATGGCGTTGATGGCAGGAGAGGCAGTGGAGGATCTTGGAGGGTGCCCTGCCAAGCACCCCGCCGTCCCGATTGCGATCAGCCTTTCTGTCAAGCTGTTCACGGCAGGGTCACCGCCATGCATAACTCGGTGGAAAGCAAGAAAAAAAGGTGAAAACTCACTTTTTTTCGGGTTTCCACTTCAGAATCTGTGTTGGATGCCATTAGCCACATTCTGTACTGTGCTGCTGCCACCTGACCATGACCCTCTTCAACTCTGTTGTCACCGGAAATCAAAGGTAAAAGTCACTATCACATCTCTTAAGTAGTGCATGATAACAGCTTGTGATATTTAACATGCAACAAAACATACAGTACAAATGACCTACATATACATTATGACACATACATAGCATATATATGAATTTTGTGATATTTATATATAGTACTTACCTATCTTTACAGTGGAGAAAGTCACTCCATCGGGCCTCTGCCACCAAGACATTCCCAGTCCATCAGGAACATTGAAATTGGCTCGACAGTATACCTCTAGCTAAATGGGAGCAAAGTACCCCAGCTGCAACATCGTAATATGGTGGGTGGAAGCCAGCAGACACCATGGTCTTCTTCGCTGCAGCAGTCTAGTGGTAAGACCGCCTTACTTCTAAACAGGCTCATAATCTGACCATCCATCCTCTGATATCTTATTTTCCTTTTCTACCTCTCCTGGTCTTCCTACGGACCTGTCTCCCTTTTATTTGATTACCATTCGATATCGCTTGACTTCCTCAAATAAAGATGGCATTGTCCTTATTCCATTAGAACTGGTACCTACTCCTGGATCGCAATCTGTTGAGGACAAAGAGCTATTGCTTGTGGATGTTCTATATTTCCTGATTGAAGTCATATCCTTACTTAGTGACAGTTATACTGTCAGATCTCTTTGCAAGGATAAACATATGGCTTCACGCTAATCTCCATCATCCCAGGTCTTTTCATCATTTTTCTTATCTTTAACGTATAGTTTGTAGACTGCTGTGACTTTTTTGAGAAATTCATAATTTACCTCGGTAGCCTTATCTAAACTGAGTTCCTTCTTGATCTTTTCAAATCTTACAATTTTAGTTTTCAATTTGCTCCCTTTCTTCTGTGTGTTTTATAACTTTTTTCATCATATAATCGGAGGTCAAGTGCAAATTATTCAACCAATCCTCAAAAAGGACGTGGACATGTCTTTAAAGTTTAGAAAACTTAGCATACTCAAGACTGTCAGTACCTTTTGCTGTTCTACATATTTTTTCAATGTTTAGTTTTCCGATTTAGGAAACAACAGGAACAACAGAATGCGATCAACTGTTGTTTGTGGTGCTTTTGTGTTTTTGCATTTTTTTTAGTGAAATGAAATGAAATGAAATGGAGTTTTATAAAGCGCACTTCTACCCGGAGGCCTCGTCGCGCTAGGACGGGTGGAAGAGAAAGCCATCAGACTGAGGGTTACTGAAAGAGGAATGTCTTCAGATTTTTGCGAAACTTGAGGAGATCAGGTTCACTGCGCAGGGTGAGGGGCAGGGAGTTCCAGTCAAGAGTCAAGAGAAGGAACTGCCTCCCCATCTAGATCGTTTGATTTTCCTAGTAGATGCCCGAAAGGTTGTGCTGGAGCATAAAGATCTGGGAGGGTGGTATGGGGTGACTAGGGAACAGATAATTGCCGGGCCTTTCTGCCACATGGCTATGTGCGCTATGCACATCGCCTTGAATTTAATCTTGGCCTGTATGGGCAGCCAGTACAGTTTCCTCAAGGCGGCAGTCCCAGAATGTCTTTGGGGAAGTCCCAGGAGGAGACGTGCAGCCGCATTCTGGGTGATCTGAAGTTTTTTGATAGAGCTCACCGGTGTGCCAAAATAGAGGGTGTTCCCGTAGTCGAGGCGGGAATTATCCTCCGAGCCTGAAAACAGAGGAGAGGCAGAATTTTTCTCAACATCCTCATCCTCATCCGGCCGAAGCAGGTGGCAGAGAGTTTGGTGGCTTGCTTGCTTGCTGATTAAAGCTTAGGGTGTTATCAATGTGTGAGTTGTAAAGGGGTGGGGCCTCAAAACTCATGGACCTGGGTCAATAAGTAAGTTCAAAAAGAGGGGTGGTCCGAGTTGGTTGAATATACTTTGCAATTATCTCATGTTAATACATATCTACAATCACCACAATTGTATTTCACTATGGGTAAGCTTAGCGCATTAAGAGTAATGTATGCAGTATTCAAAGATAAATTGTATTTATTCCATGTAGAGGTGTATTCATTATACTTGTTACTGCATATAATTACTTAGAAACCATCAACATATTATCAATGTAATTGTAAAATCATTACAAAAATGGTGCTCTCAGTGAGAAGGGGAAAGGGAGTGAGGAGTATGTGAGGGACGAGGTAAAGGTGGTGTGACAATGGTACATCACATTTAAATCAAAACGCCTTTACAGTCAAGGTAATATAAGTGTTCCCTAAGTACATCACACATAGGTAAGATTGATTCGTTCTTTTGTTTCTATGGTGTGTAGAGTTTGGCGTAGTCTACGTTTCGACCCCGAGTACGTTAAAGGGTTAGTCTTGATGTTGGGGTCTTCATCAGGACATAGAGGAGAGCCTGGAAAACATGGTGTTACCTAATATTAGTTGACTTTGTGGTGAAATGACACTTTATTATAAGCTAAATGTAGGGGTTACCTACATAGAACTTGACGGACGGCGAATCTTGAGTCACGTCTTGGGCTTGAGCGTGCTCCTTTCCGTTTCTGAAATAAAGTACAATGGGGGGAGGTTTCAACGGGAATGCTAACGACTAATTAGCCAACTGGCAAGGGAGATGCAAATGCACGGAAACTTACTGCGATATGACTTCTTTAGAATGGAGAGGGGGTATCGTTAATTCTTCATGTGTTTGGCTTCTCTGTACACCGCGCACCTTTCTGGAGGGGTCGAGAGAAAAATCGAGGTCAGGGTTACTGATTTAAAATTCTTGTTTAACACGTTAAATGATCCAATATTAGAGACCTTGAAGGATCGAACTTAAAACAGCAGTGAGGCACGGCAAATACTGAAGCAGCATTGCTGGGCGGCATGTAATGTGGCGAATATCTTATCATACCCGGTTTTATATTACTCGTGCTTACTGGAGATTAATTAGGAAAAGTTACCATGGGCAGCTTAGTTGGAGGCGACTTAATACGAGGCTATCTCATACCTTATGCAGCGCGGGGCTGCAGTAGTCAGCGCACGTTGCTTCCTCCGTGGCTGTGGGGATGCTCGCGGTGCTGCCGCTAGATGCTAAGAGCTGAGGGGCTCGGCTCAGCCAATCAGCGGCTTCCAGGCGAGTGTGCCGTGACGACACTCCGACAATGGTCAAGGGACCGTCTAGAAAGAATATTTTAACTTTCTCAGGGATTGGATCAAAGAGTGGTTTGTTTTAGGGGGCAAAGATACCGAGTAACTTCGTGTTAGTGCAATGTCCACCACATACCCGCACCCGGACATTGTCATCTTATCGTAAAATCTCAACAAATACCAAACAGTTCATAATTCCGACAACAGTACAGTGACCTTTGTCATAGTAGCATTTAGAAACATTTGTTTGGTTGAATATACAGGTACATATTTATAAGACAAAGGATACATATTTAAAAGAATGCCAACGTTTACAATTTACTGATAAAGTCTAGACAGTATTGCATTCTGAAATACCTTCTAAACAACATAATCGTGTGTTTCAGCTCATCATATAGATGAAAAGGTGTCTGCTGAGAAGTTATGTGTCTACTGTCAGTACTTGGAGTTGGTACCTTTAAGCTAAGGTTGGGGACTAAAGTGGAGTTGCTTGCTTAGTAAGGGACATATTGACAGTGTGATCATAAGCCCAGAATGCATTAGGATTGTTCTGGGTCAAGTCCTGCCATTTGAGCAAAGTTGGCATCCAGTTCATTCAGACCTTTGTGTATGGTATTGAATTTGTGCATCCATTTGCACTCCCTAATATTAAGGATGGAATTCAGATTCCCTCCTCGCGGTCCCAGGGGGATTTTTTCAAGTATGACCCATGTCATGGACTCGAGAGTGTGATTTTTTTCCATGTAGTGTTCTACCAGGGGTGCCCCTGCTGTTTGGCAGCGGATCCTGCTGCAATGCTGGAAGATTTGATTTTTGATCTTTTGTTTAGTTTGCCCTATATACATAAGATCACATGGATAGACGTATCAAGCCATGATACAAGGCTTTTAATCTGGTCTTTGGGCTCTGGAGGAGTACCCATGCAGCTCGGCCAATCAATGGTGGCTCTGGGCGATGTAGATTTTCCCAAGAACATCAACTTCGTTTTCTCCCCATTTAGTTTTAAATGAGAAATTGCCATCCAATTGGTTATTGCTTCCAGACAGCTGTCCAGTTTACAGGGCGTGCCCTCGGGATGATTCAGCGCTACCACTAATTGGGTATCGTCTGCATAGGTCACAATTTCAAACCCATAAGGGTGCACTCTCTCTGCCAGAGGCTCCATATAGACATTAAAAAGGGTGGGGCTTAAAGAGGAGCCCTGGGGCCCCCCACGATTGAGGGGCCATGGTTTGGATTGAGTGGCCCCCTCCGATACCTGAAACATCCGGCCTTCTAGGAAGGCTTGCAACCAGGTGAGGGCCTGACCTGTGACTCCGAGATGTCTTATACAAGAAAGTAAGATGCTATGGTCCAAGGTGTCAAAGGCGGCACTCAGGTCTAGCAGCATAATTGCTGTGGTGCCGCCTTGATCCATGTGCCTCCGAGCTAACTCAGTTACTGTCAACAGGGCAACCTCAGTCCCAAGCTTGGGGCGGAAGCCTGCTTGAGAGTCATGGAGTAGGTTATTAGACTCCAGGTAGTTAACCAGAATAGAATTGATATGCTTCTCAAGCAGATTGCTCACCCAAGGCAGAAGGGAGATCGGGCGGTAGTTAGCCATGGTTGCCGGGTCGAGGTTGGGTTTTTTCAGTAGTGCTCTGACCTGGGCGCACTTCCATGCCTATGGAACTGTTCCTGTGGTAATTGAAGTATTCAAGATGTTTAAGATGACTTCTCTGATAATTTCCGCGACCAGAAATAGGTGGAGCGGGGTGGCGGGGTCAGTGGGAGAGCCCAATGACACTTTTGACATTAAAGCGTTCAGGGAGTCCTCATTGAGCAATGGGAATTCCGTTAGTTGGCAGTTGGGATTTGCGGGGGAATTCTCCGCACCTAGAGGGTTCTGTTCATTTGAGGTGAAAGAAAGGGAAATAGAGTGGATTTTTTGAAAAAAGTACTCTGCCTGTTTGTCACAGCGATTTTTCGGCTTCTTTGGGGTCAGGGGGATTCG
Organism: Lissotriton vulgaris; assembly: GCF_964263255.1. Lineage (NCBI taxonomy): Eukaryota > Metazoa > Chordata > Amphibia > Caudata > Salamandridae > Lissotriton > Lissotriton vulgaris. Next base: position 47,642 of record NW_028241518.1, read on the forward strand.
AAGAGGTTTTATTCAGAGATTTAGCAATTCAAAAGATTTCCCTCGGGGCATTAGCTGCCGTCCTTATCCTTTGCTCATAGAACAAAGATTGTGCCAGTGTTATTTCGGCCTTGTATTTCCTAATGGATTCTCTATAGTTCATTCTATCTTCCACCCCTGGTGCAAAATGCATCCTTGTGTCGAGAATTGATGCTGTGATGCATTTTGTGCTAATACAATGCGCTAAATGACGAATTTGTCTTTTGTGTACTCAAGCATAATTTTGAGCAATCCTGTGAAAGCAAGTTTCGCAAATTCAGCACACCCCTATTGCCCATGTTGTCTGATATGCACTGGTCAGTGATGGAAGGTGTTTCATGCTATGTAATGCATTCTTTTCTTAAACTTTGAAAAACATTAGTACAAATGTATTAAGAATTAAAAACAGTATGTGGTTTGTTAGATTAGCACCTGTCCATGCACATCTTAGCACTGGTTAAACTATATAAAATACTGTTTCAATTCATTAGAAAGTCTTCCATTGTGCACACGGCCAGTCTTATTAGAGCTCTCATGATTTCATGGTTCGATTATGCAAATGCCCTCCATAGTGGGACACATTCACGCTCATACCACTGTACATGGAAGATGCAAGATAAGGCAGCACATTTTATATTCAGGATCAAGTAAGCAGTGAAGGTAGTAACCTTAGTTTAAGCTCAGCCTGGGGCACTGACTCCAATAACTTAAGAAAATATTCAGACAATGCTACTGCAGTAGATAGCTTTTTTTCATGAATGGTGGAGAATGACCTCAGCAGTTTATGGTGCCACCTTATTAAGTACACTGCCTCCCACCATTCCTGAGCAACACCCGATATTTAGGAAAGTGGTCACGACCTAGCTCTTTAAGAGAGCTAAGAGTTAGTGGCTGAAGTTAGTATTGGGTCTTTGAGAGTGAAGTTCCACACTTCAAAGGAACCTTTGGGCTGCTTTTATAATAGTGTATAAACCAACTTTTAATATCGCATAACTTAAATATAACACAACATAATATGACATAAGGTAGCGTAGCATAACATAACAGAACATAACGTAATGCAAGGTAGCATAATGGAATGGGTCCATCAGATTCAATGGAGTGTATTCAGTCAAGAACCGTTCTGTTGACATCAGTTGCTTTTAAGCCAGATAGTAAAATGGCATGACTGAAGGTGTCAAAGGATGAAATAATTCATTTTATCTGTAGAACTCATGTTCAGCTAGAGTTTCAGCTTGTCATTCAGGTCAGGGCATTTTACGTTTGATCTGTATTTTCCTAACTGATTTGTTGTTTGAGAGGGGTGGACTTTCATCTAACAGACTTTAGTTGAATCAGTTTGGGGCAATATCTTTTTTGAAGGCAGTATTTTTACTGGTTTTATCTGTATTTTCTTTTTAAAAAAAAGAATTAATTTTATCTGTAGAACTCATGTTCAGCTAGTGCTTCAGATAGTCTTTCTATCACTAGACGTAGACAGCCGGAGGCACAGCTTTTTTGATGCACTTTAGTGTCTTGCGGGGTTGCTTGCTTTGCTTTGGAGAAGGCTCCCTACTTAATCATGGCCTTAGACATGCTGCTGCCATACCGAAAGCGCCTGAGGTAAGCCGATCTGCACCCATCCATGTCTGGGTAGCGGCCAGTGCCAGCCACTATGCAGGTCTGAGGAGCGAAACCATGGCTACGAGGGATAATATTTAGGGGTGGGAGGAATTTGCGTAATCGCGTTATGCAAATCTCCGCAAAATGGTAAACAATCTCCACGAACACGCAAAAAGTCTGCGAATACGCGGAATTGCCTGTTCGCAATGCTTTTTTCCTATTTGCAATTGCTGTTTGCGTGCTCGGCGGGAAATATCTTGTGAACACGCATTTTGCGTATGTAAACAAGCAAACAATTTTGCAAAGTCGCGTAACGCGGAATTTTGGGCAATTTTGCGTTCTCTGCGGAACGCGAAATTACCCAAATTCCACGATCGGAACAGAATTTACTGCCCAGGCCTAATAATATTGCTAGATCTGTGTCCCCTGCTGAGCTACTCCTAAATTTGAGACACCCCGCCTCATGCATGTTCAAATTAGCCCTGAAAGACTATTGGGGGCCAGTTGCATGTGCCAAATGTAGAAGAATACTGTACCTGGAATTTAGCATTGAGAAGGGTAAGCCTAAGGTTAGCAAGGTTAATCACCTCAAAGCTGCGCAAATTAACATTTGCTCTCTGCACAAGCACGCTTTAGATGTCTATAATGTCGTACTTGATGCTGAGCCTGTTAACTTTTATGACTGAGACCTGGTTGAAAGATGATTCTAGCCCAGATTTACAACTAACTCTCCCGGACACCTATGGTCGACTTCATGCAGATAGAAAAAGGAAACTTGGAGGGGGACTGCAACTGCTTTTTAAAAACATCCTAAATATTCAACATTTCAGGTTGAGGAGCTAAAGGATGTGGAAGCCTTGGGTTTCTCATTTTCATCTTCCGCTCAACATTCTCTGTCGGGGTTTTAATTTACCATCCCCCAGATTACGCAGGGGATTTTATTACCTCTCTTGGTCAAGATTTAGGTGAATACATGTGGGGTCCCTCAGGGTTCCGGAGTCAGTCCAACCCTTTTAAATATTTCAAAGTCACCCCTTGCTGTCTTGGTTGAGTCTTTTGGTACCAAAATTATCTCATGTGAAGACGACACACAGTTGTTGTTCTTGTATATTTTTAATTTATTTTTTTGAGTTTTATATAGGGTGAACTAGACCCGTAGATATGAGGTATGGGAAACAGCATTTACATCACATGCGCTACAATGCATGTGATTACAACGCAAGCCATTACATTGCAAGTCATTTCTACGACTTACTGTAGGGGGGGGCGCTAAACTAGGGAATAGTATAATTTACTATTCCAACACATTCCCTACTGTTGCACAAGCTGGAGTTGGAATAGTAAATTATACTATTCCTAAGCCCAGCGCACCCCCTACAACAAGTCGTAGAAACAACTTGCGATGTAATGGTTTGCGTTGTAACAATGCAGTAGTTGTAACGACTGTGTTGTAATCGCATGCATTGTAGCGCATGCAATGTAACATCACATATTCATCAGGTATCACAGCGCTTTACATGAGCACCAGTTTCATTGCAGATTGACACATTCATTTTTGTTAGGCATGGGGAGACTAAGTGATCTGCCCAGAATCACAGGATGTTGAGCATCGATGCCGAAACTCGAACCTGGCTCCCCAGCTTTTAGGTCCACCCCTCTAGTCATAAGGCTACATCCTCTCCTGTGTAAAGGTAATTCGAAGGCAGTTAAGATGCCTTTCACAGTTTGCATAAAACCAGTCATTGGTTGGCTCAGGGTTAACAATGACCTGAAGTTGTATTGTTTGGCCCCTCTGTCTGGATGGATGAGCTGTTGGCCTGCAGACTGCCCACCTCCCTCCCCCGGTGAATTCAGCAAGGAATTTGGGGGGGCTATTTGAGGTCGGTCTGACTATGAAGAGACAGAGTACCTCAGTGGTCATCATGTTTTTGGATTTTAAGAACAATGAAAAAAATCCTGCTTTTTCTACTTTGGGATGCACTGAAAATTGTAGTTCAGCTTTTGATCTTATCCCGCCTTGACTACTCCAAAAGCTCTTTACCTCAGTCTTTCTGAATACTTGAGGCACTGCCTAAAAGTGACTCAGAGAATACTGAGTTGCGACTACTGTTCAAATGGTTGCCAGTGACAGTCTTTCACAAGCATCTGTACAGTCGTCCTATTAACAAAAGTATAATTTTTAAAGCTTTAACTATCACTCCTCGCTGTCTATATGGTACTTGTCCTAAGTGCCTGAACACTCGGAACCTGGAGTAGTGTGCGCCAAGATCTCTGCACTCCATGAATGCTTGACATCTGGTTTTTCCATACTTTAAGAAAAAGAGGCAAGGGTGCTCTTCTTTCTTCTTTCTAGTAACATCAATATGGAATCAGCTCCCATTCCAACTAGAAAACACCACCTTTGAAACTGCATTCAGGAAACTGTTAAAGACTCACTTATTTAGCAATTAAAGTTTCACCCTACCTGATATGCGATTCTCGGCATCATAGCACTCTTGAGTAGCTGTGTGCTATAGAAGTGATTTCATTCATTCATTCATGAGAGATCAAACAAAACCAATTCTCTATCCACCAATCTCCCAAGGTTATCCAAAATGTCTAGTTAGTTGTTCCAGATTTCACACATTATGAGTTTAACACTTTTGCTGGAGTAACATTAATTTCTTTTGCTACCACTACCAGGGTGGGCATGGTCAAACCAGAGTCTGGGCATGCTCACAAGCATACCTGCTTATGAGAACTCCTAAAATTCAGAGGCAAAAAACTTGGAATACCACATTTGAACCTCTTGGGTGAGATTTCTAACTATGGGTTTCTTTCAACTTGTCAAAGTGAAATCCACAATGGTAAACCATTTGTGCCTACCAGGAATCAATGAGGTATTTTCATCTATAAACATATGTTTAGTGCTAAAAGTACCTTTGTTGTGTAGGGCACTATATGCATAGACACAAGCATGTTTTTATGGGTAAGCATACATCTATGCCTGCTCGCAATTCAGCATGGATTCTTTGTGACTCTGTAATTCAAATACAAAAGCATAAAGTTATGTATGTGAATATTTACACTTCTACTTTTTAAATGATGCGTTTACCATATCAATAATGAATTTTCAAGCACTTTCATGCTGTAGTACGCTTTGCTAATTGGTCTACAGCTGGGCGGTGTCACTCATGATATTATATTGAGGTTTAAAATATTACAATACAAATATATTGCAGCAAGAATGTCAACGACAAAAATATACAATTTACATACCTACTATGCAAAATGCACTAATAAGGACCACAAGAATATCATGGACTAAAATATATATAATACACAGATAAGTATAAAAATTTACTGAAATAATATCGTTCAAAAGTACAAAAGTAAACATAATACAAAAAGTAATATGTAACAACAAATTAAATGCAAAACATACTACACTTAATAGCTAAATAAATATTTTAATTAAATAAAATTGAAATCATTAAAAAGTATTCTAAAACTAATAGTATATATAAACAAAACTATATATATATATATATATATATATATATATATATATATATATATATATATATATATATATATATATATATATATATATATATATATATATATATATATATATATATATATATATATATATATATATATATATATATATATATATATATTACCTACTGGCTATCGCCAGTAGGTATATATAGTTAGGATTTTTTCCCTATGGGATTTCTGAAAATTCTATGCCTAATAACTTTGGCGTTTGTGGACGGAATCGGCTGAAATTTTCAGGAAAATGGCACATTTTGTTTCTGAGCAGCTCCTGGAAATTTGGGGGGGGTTCGTCAAGGGGGGGCTGGGAAAAAAGGGGGGTCCCAAAACGCGTTTTTAACATTGAGTTTTCCATAGGGCGGTTGGACTCACTTTTAGCCCGAACGGCTGAATGGATTTGCACGAAACTTGGCAAAATTGTAGGGACTGTTAGCCCGATGTGCCTTTGCTAGGTCTCAATATATGTGCTCCAGTAGTTTTTGAGAAATTAACGTTCAAAACAAGATATATATCTGTAACAGCGCTCCGGGCAGCGATCCGGTCCGCTTACTTTTCGCGAAACGGAACTTTGCGCGCAGAAAGCTGATTGGCTCTCCGGTGTCTGTCAACATTCTAAACAGTCCGAAGCGGCCGCCATCTTATCTCTCGGTAGGATCGAGAGAGAAGAGGTGAAAAACGAAGAGGGAATTTATTGAAAGGGTGCAAGGTATACCCCTCTTGACCCCCTAGGATTGTTGTTGGGGTTATTAAAGGGTCCCGTGGGGAAAATAAAAAAAAAATTATTTTTCACGGTAGAAGCGTTTCCCGGGCCGTGAACTGGGCCGCAAACTGGTAGCGAAACGGGAATTCGCCATTTTGTGCTTCGTTTTAATTGTTTAGAGACAAAAATTATCGCCGCACATCGGCCACAATGCATGAATATCGTTGAAAAGTCAGCGATATTCATGCATTATCCAGCAAATGCTCTTAGCCATGTTATCCACCTTCCATTGGATAACAGAAAGCTGATTGGCTCTCCGGTGTCTGTCAACATTCTAAATAGTCCGGAGCGGCCGCCATCTTATCTCTCGGTAGGATTGAGAGAGAAGAAGAGGTGAAAAACAAAGGGGGAATTTATTGAAAGGGGGCAAGGTATACCCCTCTTGACCCCCTAGGAATGTTGTTGGGATTATTAAAGGGTCCCGTGGGGAAAATAAAAAAAAATTGATTTTTCACGGTAGAAGCGCTTCACGGGCCGCGAACTGGGCCGCAAACTGGTAGCGAAACGGGAATTCGCCATTTTGTGCTTCGTTTTAATTGTTTAGAGACAAAAATTATCGCCGCACATCGCCCACAATGCATGAATATCGCTGAAAAGTCAGCGATATTCATGCATTATCCAGCAAATGCTCTTAGCCATGTTATCCACCTTCCATTGGATAACATGGCTAAAAACCGCTCTGTGCGTGAGCTTTTTTTTTTTTTTTTTTTTGCTGCGTGACGTTTGTTAACGTTCGATTCGATGGAAATCAGGAAGTGTTGAACACCATTTTGTCACTGCGAGTAAATATTTTGTTATAAATGAATCCTTATTGATAAACATTGTCTGCGCCATCTTGCGTTTTTGTCCAATGCCACAATTTTGTCGTGCACGGCAGCCATTTTAGATGCCTTGACCAGGGCCACTCTCTGCACGCCGTCGATTCTCAGCATGGCTCCCCACCCTCGCAAGAATCTCCCCCACGCACTGGTCACCCCGCTCTCTCTCTCATGCATGGGCCATATACTTCCCCCCATCTGCGCTGCTCTTCTCTGAGAATCACACCCTGTGCCCGCTCGACACCTCCCTTTCACCCTATTCACTACCGCACCCTCTGACACTTCTCTTCCTCTGTGTCCGATTGTCCAGGCCGGACCTAGGCTATCACCTAGCCCTGCGGATGTAGTTTATGGCTCCAGCTGTAGAGTATCCAGACATGCCAACCCTCCCGATTCAGGTGTGAGACTACTGATTTCAGTGCTAGTCTTTCGCTTCCCGATTCCTGCAAGGAAAAACCCGGGGGCATATTTCCAACAGCTAGCGGTAATTTTTGTCTCTAACTTGTTTAGAGACAATAATTATCGCCGCACTTCGGCGAATTTTATCGCACATAAACCTTGCTATTAGCAAGGTTTATCGCAAATGCGATAAAAAACGGCCGCAATGCATGAATATCGCTGAAAAGTCAGCGATATTCATGCATTAGTCAGCAAATGCTCTTAGCCATGTTATCCACTTCCCATTGAACAAGCGCATGGTCTTTTAAAGATTTGTGAAGTACTCGGGGCGGCGGTGTGTGTGTGTCCTCTTTCAGGAGCGGGCGGGGGGGCACTGGCAGCAATTTGCAGGCCAGGCAGTGTTCAACACGTGCATCACCTTTTCTCTGCCTGCTATTGCGCTCCATTCTTCGGAAAGGTAAGAAAAAGAACGTGCATTTGAGTTTGAAATGTCCGATCTTGTAGTAGTACACTTGCAAAGCCCACACATGACAATAACCCGATTCAAGGCCCCATTCTCCCGATTTTTAAAAAAAATATAGTACTCCAAGACAGTTACATTTTAAAACTTTATTAATATTTAAATATAACGAACGCAACAAAAACTGTAAATATATTTAACCATTTTTTGAAATTAACCAGAACTATAACGATAACAACAACAACAACAATAATATAACTTTTATGCCTAAATTACGCAAACATTTAGCTAATCTGCTAAAGGGGGGAGTCGCCATTTCTTTACAATAATCAATAATGAAAAATCCACATCAATAGGGTTGCCCGTTTTCTCGATGCAGCACTATAGTGCAATATACACAGCACCTGGGGTGTCAAGAGTGAACAGGTCTTTCTTTGTTCCTTAAGATGTTATCTCCGAGAATGCTGATGCATTGGTGTCTGTACACTTCTTTGTCAATTCTGTCAAGATGATAACTGCTTTATAAACAGACGATATCTTTGTTTCGTCATTAGTGTTAAGTGTGTCTGAAACTACAGTGCCCTTCTGTTTTTTTTTCTTCAGGCTCTACAGAGTTTTGTGTGTTGTTCTTTTGAGCGACAATTATTCCAGAGGTTTCAGGTTCACTTGTTTTGTTCTGCAGTGAGTTAACAGCTTTAGAGAGTTCATGTTTATTTGCTATGTCCTGCTGTTCGTGAACTGCTTCAGAGACGTCAGCCTCATTTTTTATGTTTCAGTAGATCCTGGACCTGCCCGGCCGCGCCCAAAATGGCGCCGGTGTAAATGGGACTCGTAACTGCTTGTTCTGTACTGGTTGCCCAACCTTGATATCACGAGATACATATGCAGTTTTGAAGCACATGGCGGAGGCTTGTCTGCTGTAGTGGGGCGTCCCTTTATCGTTTCAGTCGCCATTCCGCCCGCTTTTGCTACACTGTGCCTCATCCGCCATTCAGCTGTTTACCGCCCGCTCTTACGGCTACAGCGTCTCGCTCACCATGTAGTTGAGTTGTTCCCACTCTTGCGGTGCAGCGGTAGGCGGCTGCCACAGGACTCTTAAAATGGCGGCCGGCTCTTCGGATTTGGGCCTGGTCCAGTAAAATGGCCCTGGGACACCTTGGAACTCGGACGCTTGTCTGCCAGGGCTTGGGTTCCATTCTCGAAAGCGTCCCCTCAGCCTTGAAGATTGTACAAAAGTCTTGGGGGCCCTCGACTCCCGCAGGCTTCCGGTGGGGAGCGGCTGCCATGATTTCTTGCGGAATGGCCACGACGGAGCTACGAGATGGTGGTGCTCTCATGGTGACGCCAGCTTCAGTCTGAAACATCCAGAAACAAGGTGGGGCTTTCATCGTTTGGGGAAAAAAAATGTTTTAATCCAATGAAAAGTGTTATTTTTAGGTCACATGACCTAGTCTTACATAATTAGGAAAAGAAAAGTAAAATGAACCAATGAAAAGTTTTATTAACAAGTCACATGACCTGTTATGCTTACGTTACGCGCTGCGCGGCGCGCTCTGGATCGTTTCCGGGAAGCTGCGCCTTGCGCACCGGAGCACTTCCGGGTGCGCTAACGCGTCGCGTCATATGACGCATTACGCGACAATGCAGGTGCAGAATATAGTCAAAATGTCTCCACCAACCAGCGGTCGGAATTCCACCGCTTTCAGCAGTCCAAAAAGTTCGGTCAAATCTTAAGAGCGGGAGCAACTCAACTACATGGTGAGCGAGACGTTGTAGTCGCAAGAGCGAGCGGTAAACAGCTGAATGGCGGAAGAGGCACAGAGTACCAAAAGCGGGCGGAATGGCAACTAAAACGGTAAAGGGGCGCCCTACGACAGCGTGTCTTCAGGTGAAACGGATTGTGGGACAAGGTCCAGAATGAAAGATTCTTCAAAAGGGAAAAAATTCCGCCGGACCCCGGGAGCCGGCCGCCTATGCCGGGGGCGATCTCAGGCCTCACCAGGGCAACACGACTTGGGGAGGGGGCAGGAGCCAAGCGCCCCCTCTCAGTCCGCGCCATCTCACCGCCCCTCGGGGGCCTCCGTCAAGCGGTTTAGGGAGGCACCGTATCACATTGTTTTCCAATGCAGTCAGGTCCACAAATGGACCCCACTTACTTTGAATAGTGAAGCTGCAGCAGGTGCCAATAAGGTTTAAACAGTGTTACAAGACCTGCTTAGAATTCTGAAGTATGGCACTCAATAACCAAGACTTATGCCATTTATGTAAGGCAGTGACATGGAAGCAACTCAGGGACAAAAAGCATGAACGAACATTCACGTATGAAAATCTTATTTGGAGAAGGGGTAGAATCCAAACGGCCCCTGCCAGTTCGCGCCACTACACCGTATGTGGAAAATCTGAAGCCATCATTCTACAAACTCTCAACGCTTGTTATCAGTGCATGAGTTTCATGCTCGATCGATTGAGCTAGCCGGATCGGGCAATAAAAAGTATAAAATAGTTATGTAAATAGTTATTTAATAAAATGTTTTATTCTGTTTCTTTGGTGGTGTGTTGTGTATATTTATAATATTTGCATAGGGTTTGCCGTTATTTTGGGCGGTGTGGGTGGCGGAGTCGAGCTGTTTTGCAGCCCTCATGGTGTGGAGCTCAATTCATTTCACTATTTTCGTATTTCTCATGAAGGGTTATTCCTAATGTTTGTATTTTACCGAGGTTAAAAAGAGATCCAATTAGTGGCCTACTGATTTTGCTCGATTACTTTTATTTTTTTACACGATTTTTCACTATCTGCAAAGACTAAACAGAGTATTGCGACTTTGTGCTTGTTTGTAAATAGAGAATGATCCAAAGAGAACCAATTGTAAAACAGTAAATGCTTGGATAATAATCAATCAAATGGAGAGACAAGCAGGTACGACGGATTACAACAGGGGTAAAGGTCTGCGTTAACTACCGTTCACTATCTGCAAAGAGAGAGTACTACTAAGAGAAAAGAGGGGAGTGGGGAGGGGGGGCAGCGTTCAAAGCACATCAGCGTGCATAAACACGAAAACGTTTTTACCTATCACGTACTTGACATTTGACAGCTTTTGATGTTTGCTATTAAAAAACCATTGAAATTCACAGAAAAAACCATAGGTTATACTCCATATATAGTTAGGAATTTGCATTTACAAAACCTTGAAAATTCAATGAAAAAACCATTGGTTTTAGGCCATATATAGTTAGGGATTTGCATTTAGAAAACCTTATTTTACTCGCATAAAACCATTGAAATTCCATATATAGTTATAAGCGCTAACTATATATCGCGCACCCGCAATCCACTGCTGATGATGTCACATATTACATCATTCATGACATGGTTAGTGACATCACTGATGACATCACTGATGACATCTCAAATGACATCACTGATGACATCACTGATAACATCTCATTTGACATGACTGATCACATCACTGATGATATCATTCATGTGATAATACCATGAATCTCTTCAGACTCTAATATAACCTTAGATACAATCAGTGTAAACAGACAGTCACTCATCCATGGAGTTACTCACACACCTAGTCAGTTATGCCAAAAATCAATCACACCTCCATTTTCTCAACTATACAGTTATACACACCTTACTTATTCAAACATATACTAACACATATTTACTTTACTCTCTTATACAATCTCTGATACATGTTCACAATGATCCATACAGCCACTCACACATTCACTAGCTCTTATGCACAGTTATTTATAGATGTCAACTCTCACATGTACTGTGTTTTACATATGTACTTAATTTGACATGTAGCACTGAGATATCCATTCACTCACTAATACACTCATGCACAGTCAACCGCCCATACAGCTGTTTCCACATGCAGTTTTGAATCTATACATATAGTGAATCAACTACTCACACATCTATGTACAGAGTCACACACCTCCCAGCCACCCATACACACACACTCAGTTTCCCATACAAATACTTGGACAACCAATCAATAACCCATACAGTTACTCATATAGCTACTGATCAACATATGCAGCAGTTTGTAGAACAACAGATATAATGATGTACAAATTAAGACAGTTTAGTCACTAACTCATGCCCTCAGTGAGACACATTTAATCACTCACTCATACAGTCAGTCATGCACCTACTAAATCCTTCATCCAGACACTTATATATCTACTCATTCTTCAATATGTAAAACATATTTTAACTTTACAGAAACATACAGTCACTGGATGTTGTAATCAGTGATGTCATCAGTGATGTCATTTGAGATGTCATCAGTGATGTCATCAGTGATGTCACTAACCATGTCATGAATGATGTAATATGTGACATCATCAGCAGTGGATTGCGGGTGCGCGATATATAGTTAGCGCTTATAACTATATATGGAATTTCAATGGTTTTATGCGAGTAAAATAAGGTTTTCTAAATGCAAATCCCTAACTATATATGGCCTAAAACCAATGGTTTTTTCATTGAATATATATATATATATATATATATATATATATATATATATATATATATATATATATATATATATATATATATATATATATATATATATATATATATATATATATATATATATATATATATATATGCCGGGACACCATGACAGCGGTGCAAAGGACAGGATCAGAGGTTGTCCTGTATACATACAAGTTTTACAGCAAAAAACACGTTCTGCAAATGCACTCCGCTCCGATAAAATTATCACATCCACGTAGAGTTGCAAGCAAGGATTAATTTATTCCAGCATGTTCAATATTGAGAGATGGAAAAAACCCAACGCGTTTCAGCGATCACCTCGCCTTGATCACGGGTGATTAACGCATGGAACTCAATACCATAAATAAAGTTACTACAAAAACAAAGTGCATGACATCACAGTGTGAACAAAATAAACAAAGGACTATAAGCCAACATACCAATATCGCGGCCATTTGTAAACATATCATATGTGCAACTGCTAGCACAATAGAATTATCTAGTGCTTAAACAGCTTACAATAGAAGCAGATAATTCAATGTCCTTGGTCAGAAAATTAATGCTCCTGAAGGAACACAATTTATCTATGGAGACTGAATAAATTTAGTAAATTCATTAAGTCTGTAATTAATAACCAGTGGCATGTCAGGACAGACCTTGTCATTCAAACATGATAGTGCAATCAATACTGGTAAATAAGTTTCATATTTGCCCAATTATGCGGCAGATAATGTCCCAAGTGGGAAAATACAACAAATACGGCAAATAAATCAATAAATGCGAGCCCTTAAAAATTGCATCAAATTACATATTCCCAGTGGAAAGGTCATAAAGGTCTGCAGTGTAACCAAGATCATAGGCGATGCATCTGTTCACACAGTCCCAATGAAAAAATATAGCAAAGGACCACAATAATTTTTTATAATCAGTATAGCACCCTCTTGTTGCTTCATCCCCAGTGGGTATGGTCATTTGAAATTCTCCACATAGGAGCCTTCAAGCTTGCATGACCTGGACATAAAAAGAAAAGTAACGCCTGTCAGAACAGACCTAGATAACTCCAATTGCGGCCTTGGTATGAATGTTGACATACACCACGTAGTGAAAGATATTTACAATTAGTGAATTAAAAACATCAGAGCTCCAACAGCTGCAGAAGGCTCAGAGAAACATATATCTACACATATCATACATAAATTGATAACATTGCCACTAACTGATCAAACCAAAGGAAAGAAACGTAACTAAAGAAAAGAGACTTAATCTCCCAGGTGCCAGGCCAATTCTTCTTCTGAATTCAACCCGGATGGAATTCTGGTATCTAGGTCTAGGGTGTATCTACTCTCCATTTGACGTAGCTTTCGGATTCTGTCACCACCTCTTTTGCTCGGGGGAATTCTATTGATTACAAAGAACTTCAGCAAATTCCGATTGCTGTTGTGTTGTTCTTCAAAATGTCTGGCAACTGGTGAATGTTGATCCTTATTTTGGATTGCCCGCATGTGTTCGAGAACACGTTTCTTTGCCGGAAACATGGTGCTCCCCACATATTTCTTAGCACACGGGCAGACCAAAACATACACACAGTAGTCAGACAGACAGGAGAGATGTTTGCTGATGTTCTTTTCGGTTTCTTCTACAGGATAGAGAACTTTCTTGACATTGGAGCTAAACTTGCAGGCCTTACATGTCATACAAGTGAAAAAGCCTTGTATATCAGATTTCTTCTGTAATGCCTTGCTGATGTCATTCTTGCTAAGTCTTGTCCTTAGTGTGTCTGCTTTACGAAATGTAACCTTCGGATTGTTGCCCAGAACGTCATCAAGAGTAGACTCTGTTCTAAGAACTTTCAAATGTTTTTTCAAACATCTCTGTACCTGCCATGAATTAGAATGATAGGTAGATACAAATCTAATTGTATCATTGTCATTAATGGATGTAGTTTTCAATTTCGGAGTTAGTAAGTCACCGAACATGCTGACTTACTAACTCCGAAATTCTTTAGTTACGTTTCTTTCCTTTGGTTTGATCAGTTAGTGGCAATGTTATTAATTTATGTATGATATGTGTAGATATATGTTTCTCTGAGCCTTCTGCAGCTGTTGGAGCTCTGATGTTTTTAATTCACTAATTGTAAATATCTTTCACTACGTGGTGTATGTCAACATTCATACCAAGGACGCAATTGGAGTTATCTAGGTCTGTTCTGACAGGCGTTACTTTTCTTTTTATGTCCAGGTCATGCAAGCTTGAAGGCTCCTATGTGGAGAATTTCAAATGACCATACCCACTGGGGATGAAGCAACAAGAGGGTTCTATACTGATTATAAAAAATTATTGTGGTCCTTTGCTATATTTTTTCATTGGGACTGTGTGAACAGATGCATCGCCTATGATCTTGGTTACACTGCAGACCTTTATGACCTTTCCACTGGGAATATGTAATTTGATGCAATTTTTAAGGGCTCGCATTTATTGATTTATTTGCCGTATTTGTTGTATTTTCCCACTTGGGACATTATCTGCCGCATAATTGGGCATATATGAAACTTATTTGCCAGTATTGATTGCACTATCATGTTTGAATGACGAGGTCTGTCCTGACATGCCACTGATTATTAATTACACACTTAATGAATTTACTAAATTTATTCATTCTCCATAGATAAATTGTGTTCCTTCAGGAGCATTTATTTTCTGACCAAGGACATTGAATTATCTGCCTGTATTGTAAGCTGATTTAAACACTAGATAATTCTATTGTGCTAGCAGTTGCACATATGATATGTTTACAAATGGCCGCGATATTGGTATGTTGGCTTATAGTCCTTTGTTTATTTTGTTCACACTGTGATGTCATGCACTTTGTTTTTGTAGTAACTTTATTTAAGGTATTGAGTTCCATGCGTTAATCACCCGTGATCAAGGCGAGGTGATCGCTGAAACGTGTTGGGTTTTTTCCATCTCTCAATATTGAACATGCTGGAATAAATTAATCCTTGCTTGCAACTCTATGTGATTGTGATAATTTTATCGGAGCGTAGTGCATTTGCAGAACGTGTTTTTTGCTGTAAAACTTGTATATATATATATAAAACATTAAAATAAACATGTAAATGAAAGAACATATTTGTTAAAACAAATAATTTAATATAAAAATGCATTCCTTATCTCACATTTCCTAAAAAATAAAATGCAAGCAACCTGAATCAAACATAAAATAAAAATATAAAATTAAATTGAGACTTTAAAATTAACAAAAATATATCTAAGAAATTATAAAATAAATACAAAAAACATCATCACAAATGTCACTTTAAATGAAGTCACGAAAACATAAATAAAAATATATACATAATAAAAACATAGGGAAAAATAATAACAATTCTAACCGAATTTATAAAACAACTAAAAATACCCATATCATTATACATCCAAGCAAACCAAATGTATTTAAGCTCATAAATTAAAGATAAGAAAATCTGCTACTCAGACTCCAACCTAAGCAACAGTAGAGAAAGCATTTAACTTTGGAGGGGTCGGATTTACTATTCCCACTCCAAACCGAGCAACAGTAAGTAAGGTGTGGAAGAGGTTTGATTTACATGCCAACACCCACATGAATAACAGTAGGGCAGAGATCATATTACCTATTCCTATTCCAACTTGACCACATTTATTATTTCCACATGTTAATAATGGGGGGAAAACTGCATAGAATAAAAATAAACAAATATATCAATATATCTACAAATTTATAAACAAAGTTAAAAAATGGCACCCAAGTAATATAACAAACAAAATATATTAGTTAATTAAGATAAATATAGATCATCTTAAGTACAGTAAAAAAAATCATAACATAAAAAAATTCAATGAAAAATGTAACAAAATACAAACATCATAAACAATGCAGCATATTAAAAAAAAATGAAATAATTACAAAGTAAAAAACATAAACATTAACAATTTAAAACAATAACATTTAAAATATTTAAAACACAATTGAAAAAATTATTAACCTATTGTACTAATGAATAAGTAATATCAACATTTTAAATTAATAATTATATGTTTATAACGCTTCCACCCTACTTCCATGCAAACCAACCAATCCACTAGAAATTAAACATTAAAAAATTAAAGTATCCGTCCCAAATGTGATTACTATCGGACTAAATAACAGACCCCTCAGCAAAAATGTAAGAACCCCAACTAGACTGAGTGATGGTTAACCTATCAGAATAAGGTTGGATCAATGAACCATCCAACACTAGTTTATAGGTGTGCCCCTTGACCCCGAGCTTATTCTTTTCCTTTCCTTTCCTTTATTTCATTAGTTTGTACTAAGTATTTATTTATTTACCTTCATCCTTTTCTTTCTTTGTTCTCCTCACGCTTAAAGGAGGATAAAGGATATACACCAAGATTGTTAATAGTATGATATATGCTCTTACTAATGATACAAGGGATATTTTGTAACCTCGGTCTCATCGATCACTACTTAGATCCCTGCAACGGACCTAATGTACAGTAGTCTGCAACTGTTAAGCTAACATGAGTACTCAGAATTGTTTCTGTATTCTATATTAGATAGCTCTTGTGAGATATTTGTATTTTGGCTAGTTAACTAAACATATGTATTCTTTCGGTCCGGTTGGTCACTTCATTCATTATCACTGTATCACTTGTAAAACTATCTCATCTACTGCCTTTATCCAATGTGACATTTCATGAATTGCTGTTTTTTTATTTCTTTTGCACTGTGTCCTTTTATTAGTTTTATGCTTGAAAAACCAATATGTTATTGAAATTAAAAAAATGATATAATTTATCAAACATTATAAAGGTAAACAAAATATAACCAAAATAATAACTGAAATGAATATTAAAATACATACTAAACAATTAAAAAAAACTTCCAAATACTCGTAAATTTACCCCATTTAAAAAAATATAATTAGCTAATTGATAAACTAATGAACCAATTAAAATGCATTAATTAATTTAAAACATTTAAAATATATAGTTAAAATACTTCCCATGCTACTCCTACAAACCTCAAAAATCCGCCAATAAAATCTAAAAGAAAAATATTTTCTAATATCTGACATATGAAATACACATAAAACATTATACAAATATAATAACTCATTTAGGGCCAGATGTAGGTAAATCCTTTTTTCCGACTCTTAAATACCGACTCATACCGGATCGGTATTTTAGAATCAGAAAACGGGATGTAGCTAAAAAATCTGTAAAATTTACTGATTCGGTATCATTCAGAATTCCAAATCGGTATTTATCGAATCGGTATTTACCGAATCGGTAAATACCGATTCGGAAATACCCATTCATTCCTATGGTCCTTCTGGCCCATAGGAATGAATGGGATTTACCGAATCGGTATTTACCGATTCGGTAAATACCGAATCAGTAAATACCGAATCGGGATTTTGAAAAACTGACATGTGACCCTGTAAACCAATCAGGAATACCCACCACACCCCACAACTAAGGCACAGAGGAACCAACCAATCAGAATCAAGCACCCTTCCCCAGTACCTGGGAGTGGGCACACCCGTGCAGGTGCAGAGCAACTGAACTGTTTGCAGAGCAGGAGGAAACAGAGAGGAGCTGGCTTTCCAGAGCTTTCCTGATCATTAGAATGGAGTCTCAGGAAGGGCAGAAGGATGCAGGAAAGCGCAGAACAAAATTAAAATTCAGCCCAGCAACACTGCAGGTGCTTGTTGAAGAAGTGGTAAAGCACCACACCCAAATTTTTGGTAAACAGTCTCTGCGTGTTGCAGAGTCTGTAAAACGAAACACATGGCTTGACATCCAGACAAAGGTCAATGCCATTGGGGTGACGCACAGGGAGATCGACGACCTCAAGAAAAGATGGTACGACCTGTGCATCATCACAAAGAATAAAATTGCTGCCCAAGGAAAGGAAGCTGGTGTCACAGGTGGGGGAAAAACAGAGCTCCAAGACTAACAGAGCTTGAGGAGCTTGTAGAATCCACCCTGGAGCCAGAGAGCATCCATGGAATTGGGGACATGGATAGCTCTGCCAGAGCTTCAAAGAAATAAGGTAAGATGCATGGACAGTAATCCCCACCCATTACCCTGTCCCCCTTCCCCACTACAGAACACTCCAGAACAGCTTTTACTGATGGCCAGAAATGCATCATGGGAGACGTAGTCATAGGTACATACATGCAATGCATACACCATAGAATCCAGCAAGGCATGCCACACACAACTTCGAGCAGCTGATGTAGACTAGGCAAATGTGTGATATAAATGTAATTTAAGAAAGACACACAGGTGAAAGACACCACTGACCCTATGTCCCTATCTTTTCACAAGAGAGTCCTCATGCAGTACGGCACCAGAAAGGGAGGAGAGGGCACCAGTACCTAAAAGGAGGGGAAAGGAAAAACAAAGTGCAGGTCACAGCGCTGTTGAGAAAGAGAACACCACATCCCAGGAAGCCTCAACACCTGAGCGAGCCACAACACCACAGCCGCATTCCCCTCTATTGTTTGGAACACCTGAGCTGGAAACAGCAGCACTTTCGCCAACACCAACAACACAGTCATCCATGCAGGGAAGGGCAAGGAGGCTTGATGTGCCCCCTCTGAGGATTCTGCAAACCTCGGATGAGGAGTATGAGGAGGGTGAAATGCAGAGGAATCCACCTGTGGCTGACAAGGTCAGGCAGCAGACTACTGCAGGCGCTGTGCGGGCCAGTGTCCTTGTCAGACGGGCACGGGAGAGTGGTGAAGGGCAGGAAGTAGTGGGGGTCTTCTGTGGACTGGAGAACACCATGGTAAAGGTGCAGCGCCTGCAGGCGAAGGCAATGTTGGCAGTGCACAGGCAGGTAAGCAGCATCAATTACAAACTATCACACATTGACCATGGAATAGGCACATGGCTAGGAGCATGGAGGCAATTGCAAAGGGGATGACAGACATCACACAGTACATGGGTGCTCTGTGTGAAAAGTTGGACAGAGACCACGTAGAGCGTCGCAGAGAGCGCAAGTGTATGAGGCAACAGTCTAAGGCCCTGAACCGCTTGCCACAGCAACCTCACTGCAGTGCCGGAGTTCAATATCAATGCAAGATGCAATAGTGCACTGCTGCACAGATTTATAAAGGGGAATGGGGAGAGTTACCTCTGCCATGGAGCAGATGCTCACCAACCAGACAGGCACTGCTGGTGAAACAGGTGTGGATGAAACAGAAGGGTCCACCAGCAGGAGTGGCTCCAGCACTCCTGTACCTGAGATGCGTAGGAGCGTCAGTTGCAACATTTCTGACCCAGCCACCACCCAAAGTGTGGATACCCAGCCTCGTGCATCCCGCACTGTAGTGCGTGGCCGAAAACGTTAAATATTGCCCTCACCCCACAGGACTGGTCACAGTGAGGGTAACTGTGACCACGCAGTCATGGACATAGACATTGTAGGACAATGGCATTTGATCTTTTGCATGCTGTAGTGACAATTAAACTACATACTTCACATACTACACCTGTCTGTGTCTCATTAACTACCTAGAAATATCGACGTGTGATCTCTGCTCGTCTCAATCTACCATCTGTTGCTGCTGCTCCTGTTGCTTGGGGCTCTGCCTGTTCTTGGTCATCATCAATGTCCTCGTGATGTGTTACCTCCACCTCTGTGCCTTCTTTGGTGGCAAAATTGTGCAACATGGCACTGGTCGCTATCATCTTGCAGCACAGGATGGGGATGTACTGCCGTGCACCTCCACTCTTGTGGAGGCAGCGTAACCTGCTCTTGAGGAGTCCAAATGTGCGCTTCACTATGTTGCAAGTAGACCTGTGAGCCACATTATAACGCCTCTCACTCCTGGTAGTTGGATTGAGGTAGGGTGTGAGCACAAAGAAACGCAGGGCATATGCACTATCGCCTAGATGGTAAAGAGAGATCCATTAGTTACATACGCATGACACATACATCTGCAATGACTATCAGGGTGTATCACAGTTATTTACTTAGCAGATATCCGTCCCCAAACTCTCCAGCAACAAGCCGTGTGTATATCTCACTATTCTGGAAAATGTAGGAGTCGTGGGTGCTCCCAGGAAATTTGGCCACTGTCTGTGATCATGTTGCCAGCATTGCATATCACCTGCACATTGATGGAGTGCGTTGACTTACGGTTTCTGTAGCTATGTTCAGTGACTGCAGGTGGAAAGAGTGGAATGTGGGTGCCATCTATGCAGCCTATCACGTGAGGGAAGTGTGCCAGTTGATTGAAATCAGTTTTTGTTTTTGCAAGTTCCACAGATGTGTTAGGGAACCGGATGTAATGTTCCATTCTCTGCGTCATGGTCTCAAGGAACTTCGGGAAAAAATGTGACAGGCAGCTCTGGGACACACCACCGACTGCAGCAATCACACTCTGGTAGCTCCCAGAGGCAAGCAGGTGTAGGATACCCAGCACCTGCACATGGGGTGGGATGGCATGCACGCTTGGTGTTGGGTGATCCAGGTATGGGTGGAGGGCCCTAATCAATTCCAGGATGGTTTTGGGATGTAGCCTGTACCTCTGCAGTATATCTGGCTCAGTCAGTTGGAATAGGGTGATCCTCTGCCTGTAGACCTGCTCCTCCCTTCTCCATACCCTCTCTCCTGCTGCCTGTAGCCGTAGCCGCCTCGCAATCACGTAGAATTCCGCCATTCTTGCAAAACTGTTGCATTTTGGGCCCTTTTTTATAGTCTGCACCTGGTTACCACCTGCTTTCAATCCATGGTAAATACCGACTCTTAAATACCGAATTTCATGGAATTCGGTATTTTTTGCCTTTCCTACATCTCGATGGGCCGTTTTTACCATTTCTTATTTGATTCGGTAAATAAGAACTTGGTAAATAGGGATTCGGTAAATACCGAATCGGAATAATACCGACTCTTATATACCGATTGGGGTACTTTTTGCCACCTAATCTCAAATTCCAAATACCGGTTGGTAACGGCTGAAATTACCGAATTTCGGCCGTTACCGACCGGCATTTGGACACCTACATCTGGCCCTTAATATATAAAAAATATGTAAAATAATGAAATGTGCATATAACCATTGATTAATTAATTAAAATAAACACTAATTAACCATTTATAATTTAATAGATTCTAAATTTATAAAGTATTATAAAATATATATTTTTAAAGGTTTGTTAACCTGTTCGCCTACACATTCAAAAGCCTCATTAAATGAAAATCAAAAAATAAATTAAACTATCATTCTTTGACTATATCACCAAACCCCCAAAAATGGACTTTACTAAGAAATATTTATGAATAAATAACATTAAAATAATAATAACTTATAACACTGAAGCTAGACAGCGGGCCGGTTCAATTCCGTCATGCACTACTGAGACTCTGCTTCCCATTTTCACTCTGCTCTGTTCATCCTCGCTGCGTGTCACTGAAGTTGCTTCACATTGGAGATGAGGCTCAGTGTAGCTGAACAATTGCCAAATAACAATGCACAGCAGGCTATGGAAGTGAGCCCTCACTACGGAAGGTACCAGTAGCATTTTGCTGACCGTCAGGCTGATCCATCCACAGATGCAGAAAGGTAAGCGGGCAGCTTGATTGATCGTGGCTCTTGGTATTAGGGCAACAGTTCCCAATATGCTGTGAGAATTTGAGTCTCCAGAGACTTTTTTCTATGGTTGACTGGGCGCTGATGGGGACTCAAAAAGTGTTGTGAATGCTCGCTGGACTGCAACATGAGGCAATCGTGAGCAGGAGTGGCCTCGGAGTCTCTGACTCTTTGACTGACTGAGGAATTCACATTTTTTGTGTGCGGCTGTTTACTCTACTGGGCAGATTGTGTTGTTTATGAGTTTGGATTAAGCCTCCCAGTATCTCTCCATGGTGTCAGTCCTTGTGGGCTTCTATACTGTTCTAGCGGCACTCAGACTTTGCATCTCACATTATATGAAAATGTGGGGCACTGGTCTCAAGTGTTAGGTGGACTCATGAAGGCCCATTCATATAGATGCACTCCTAGGAAGGCTAAACATCGGTCTGAGTCCCAACGTAAGAAGCGCTCAGCAATTTTACAGAAAATGCATCATGGGAAAGGCACCTTAAGAGGCTACCACCCTCTTGTTCTAACACCAACATATTGCCAGTAGAGGGCTCCCTAGGAGATGCAGACATTCTTCTTTCTGATCATTTGCGGGTGTAAATGGTGACAGACACTTCAGATGTTCTTAAGGAGGGATGGAAAGAGGTTCCCACTGTGGCTCAATTGGGAATGCAAGAATCCACTGACATTGGTACAGATCTCCAGTCTCCCCCTGTGGTGTTACCAGCCCAGGCTCAGGTGCAGCTTTGGGAGCCCAGTGAGGGTACAGCTGTAACTGTGTTGCATAGATATCCAATATTAAAGCCTCCACAACTGCGGCATCAAATGGTAAACGCCCCTGAGGTGGGGAATAGGGGTACAGAGGGGTCTGCTAACACCAAGGATACCCAGCAAACATCTGATAGCAACCAACATCTAAATACAGGGCAGCTAGATAGGTCTGAAGCTGCTTCTATCAATAAGCAGGGGTCTGATTTTGAGCAGCTGTATTCCTCCCTGCTTACCACCTTGGGCCTGTTGTCATCTAGAATGGAAAACCAACCTACAATTCTTCTCCCAAACAATACAGCTGCCAATAACTGGTTTGTAATTCTTCTAGCCAAAATTAAAGATCCAAAACTCGCAATAATTGAGCATTATATCTTTACAGGACAGATAACTAAAATGAATGAGAAGCTAACTTGCTTTTCAGAACGATTTGGCAAGATTGAGAAAAGAATTTCAGATTTAGAGCCTAATATAAGCAAGCCTCAGAAATCTGCAGATTATGTAGGGAAGGAACTTTTCTCTCTTAGGGTAAAGGTGGATGAATTAGAAAATCATCCAAGATGGTCAAATCTTAGATTTGTTAGTATTCCGGAGAGCAAAGAGGCCCAAGAGGGAGGGGTAAACCTCTTGGTTGAGACTTTGATCAAAAAGCATCTATTCATCAACACTCCTACAGACCTGTCTATCACGTGGGCCCATCGGGTCCCTTTCCTCTGAATATAAGGCAGCCATCTACCATATTAGTCAATTTTTCTGACTTTAGGGTTAAGGAGCAGATTTTATCTAAGGCATAACAACAAAGGGTGTTTGTACTGTAAAATGGTGCTCAGCTACAGATTTCTTCAGATATGTCCGCTGCCATGGCTCGTCGCAATTAATCATTTAAAGACATGATTGGTTGGTTTTAAAGCGACTTGAGACCAAGGACTTATAGTATGAAATGGGGTCATTTAAAGTGTTTCTGTAGAATATAAATGGGCTAGGCAGCGAACGAAAATATATGGCTGCTGATAGTTGACAAAAAAACGTTCAGCCCTGGTGCTTTTTTGAGCAGGAAACTCACTCCTAAACATTCCTAAGCTGCCTACTCCCCCAAGGTTTTCCAAGTCCTTTTCTCATCTGCTGGGTTGGCTTGCAGTGAGGTAGCAATTTTTTTCTAGATTCCTCAGTTGGGTAATAGAGGGTGTAAGGCAGAAAGCAAGGGACCCTGGTTCTATGTTGCAGCACTTTTAGATTCTCAACATCTAAATTGTATTAATTATTGCAGGCCAATAGAGGATGATGTCAGTCTCTTAAACAAATATATACAGCTCTGCTGGATGTAAAGGGACTGGCTATCATGGGGATAATTTCAATTTACTCCAGAATTCTATGTTAGAAGCTTCTGATAGAGATGAGATGCAATTAAAATACAAATCAGTGTCTTTAGTGGATCAATTTAAACAAGATTATGGGCTGGTAGGCCCATGGTGCACTGTAAATTTTGATTCAAGGATTTTAAGTTTTCATCACAAATTGATTTTCTTAAAGATCTGCTCAGTCTAATAGCTTAGATTCTCAAATTATGGGGAATTGTTTCTCAGATGATTCAATTATCGTTCTTCAAGTTGAAACTATACTAATTAATCCTATAACTACTAGAAGGAATTTTATTATTAGATGAAACTTGAAAAAACAATACCCATATTTTCATGGAGGAGTTTTTAGGATTACTGTACTGTGAACTCTGACTTTCTATTAACTCTCTATTAAGGCTTGTTTCACAGCAAGGTCATATCCCCTTTAAAGCAAACTTAATGAAGTCCCATAGAGCACTGATAGAGGAAATGAAGAGGGATATAGAAAAGGAAATTAGTACATGTCTTAGCTCATCTTCTCCCTTTCTTAGTGAATCACTGATATTGGCTAAACAAAAGCTTCACTAGTTCTTCTAAATGAAGAGATTGTTAATGAAAGGAATGTATTTCAGAAAGCTTATGAGGAGACTGAGCATGTAGGCCTGGTCTTGGATAGGTTGATAAAATCTAGGCCAGTACTGATAGGATAGTAAAAGTGATTGCCCACTTAACTAAATCTGACACTTCCAGAAGTGAAGATGTAAACAT
This sequence comes from Lissotriton vulgaris, assembly GCF_964263255.1. Classification (NCBI taxonomy): domain Eukaryota; kingdom Metazoa; phylum Chordata; class Amphibia; order Caudata; family Salamandridae; genus Lissotriton; species Lissotriton vulgaris. The sequence goes on from NW_028241518.1 coordinate 72,269, forward strand.
TATTCCACAAGTGATAGAGCTTCATCAGAGGTATTAGTGGGAACTTCCTGGATCCAATTTCAATTCCTCAGCTTTCGACTGATCAGCAGGACAGTTTAAAAAATAATAAACTGGCATCTTACACCATCACGACTACATCAGAGCAATCCGCGTAGGGTCCCCAAGTGTTGGAGCGGTTGTGGCCAACAGGGGACACTCACTCATATACTATGGGAGTGCACGGAGGTCCGGGAGTATTGGGAAAGGGTGCTAAAGGAGTTTAGTAAACACTTGGGACGGAGATTCCCCGATTTCCAGCGTACACGCTTCTCGGTCTCCCCAACACCATCATATTCCCTCTCAAATCGATCAGGGGGCGGCAGATGGGGCTGGCAATGGGGGCGGCCACCCAACATATCCTGTCTCTCTGGGGCACTCCGAGAAAGCCCACTCATACGGGATGGCTCCATCGCTTGTGGTATGGAAAAGATACAGGCCTCCCTCACCCAGACACGTGACACGTTCCTCGACACATGGCAGCCCCTAGTTTCCCTCCTGTCGGAGGAATTCACAGAAATCACATGCCCAAAATATCTCAGGGTGCTCCGGCTACCGGATGACTTCAGGGACGAACCTAGGTCTCCCACCTGAACAACACACTTTCTATAGGCCTCGACATGTCCAGCAACAGTGTACTTACCACACCGGAAAGGGGGAACAAGGGGGGGATAAGGGAGGAGAGGGAGAGGGCCACTGTTGGTTGTTAAATGGGACTGTTTCGGGATATTGCTAACCCCCTCTGGGCCCTCACTAGCATTCAAGGACACATTCTATGGAACATCAGTGAGACTCGTCCCACCGGAGAGGGGGTGGATGCCAGTCAAGGGGCGTTCGCTCGTATGGTAGTACTGTCCTTTTGTCCTATGTTTGTCTTTTCAGAAACTCAATAAAAGATTTAAACCAAAAAACGATAAAGATGGAATTTCAGATGGCCTTGCCTCCATCTTCATCCATCTTCTTGCCTTCCATGTTTCAAGATATTATGAAAAATCTTTTTAATGAAATAATTTATGGTGGGTCTATTTCTGTAAAGTTTACTTAATCTGTTATTTTGAGTTTCTTTAAAAAGGATAACTCACTTCTTAATCCTAATTCTTACAGGTCAATTAGTTTTCTAAATGCAGACTATAAACTGTTGATGAAGACTTTAACCAATCGCTTGGAGGTGACAAACTTATACTTGCTTCTGTTCGACCTTGCGGACGGAGATTTTGAACTTCCATCAGAGCTGTGGGGAGAGAGCTTGCCTGGGATCCATCTAGAAGAATTATTGCAAGTACCATGTAGCACTTTGTATTCTACAGTTCGAGCTGCAAACCTAAGGAGAAATCACATCTTTTGTCTCCACAGGGTATATTGGTCGCCCTTAAAGCTCTCCAAATTTGGGACAGGAGTCACACCATAATGCCCTAAGTGCTATCAAGAAAAAGCAGATGATGTGCATATGTTTGTGAGTTGCCCGATGTTACAGCATTTTTGGGCCGGTGTAAGTAATGACATCTTGGGATGGACCCACAGGTAAGCATAAGGCTGGTAATTTTTGGGGTAATTGTAAATCATGAATCTATGACCTTAGCTAAAAACAAGCTCTTGTTTTACCTAGTTTTACTTGCACGAAGGGAAATTTTTATATATTGGATCAAAAATGTACCCCGGCTATTTTAGATTGGATCAACTCTGTAAAATATACAATGAAGATAGATAGGACATCTCTAAATAAAAGAAGTAAGAAAAAAGATGTTTGGCTACACTATATTGATTGATAGGAAAATGGGGCGAACACAGTCCAATGATGCCTCTACACTAGGATACTTCACCACTCCGGTTGTTCTGTGGGTAACTCAGAGAGAGAGTCAGAATAGACCAACCATGAAAAGGAGAGGTTCTGTGTAAAGTGCATCCATTGGGATACAGAGCTCTCTGGTTGGTGCCAATCAAGAGGGGGGGCAGAGAAACCTAGAATAACTCTGTTTATATACAATGGCAAATGAGGACAACAAAAAGGAAAACTGAAATGCATTTATAGAGATGGCAACATTGCCATACATCCTGATGATCACAACAAGAGGGCTTCATATGGTTGCAACATGAATTGGATGGAAATAGTAGTCAGTGGAGTAGGTCACTTATGAGAAGATGGCAATTAAATTGGGAAAGATGATAACAACGGTGCTGTGCATGTCAGAGGGGAGGAGCACACACATTCTATGCACAGCAACTGCCTACTGGGAAGGGATCTTACCATGGAGAATAACGTTGGGTTAGCTCCGACAGTGGAGTGCTATGTATTGCAATTCCATTAAGTCATATGTTGGGAAGATGCTCAATGCAATCAGATAGAAATAAGACTCAGAAAACAATATGGAATATTAGATGATACAACATAACAGGAGTGTGCAGGATTGCAAGAGTCTCAAACATTTATTGGAATAGAGCAGAAGAGAGAACCTGAGTCTGTAATGAACGTGCAAGCCAAGAACAGTGTGGTGTTAGTAGAGGTGCAGAATGTCTTGTGATAAAAGCCTTGTGATTTAGTTATTTTTATTAAAAGAAAATAGGCAAGGTTTTTGATAAGACTTACACCAAATTGGCTGTGGCTGTCTGTCCAAAGTGCCAAACGTATTGACTATGAACGATCTGCCATTTTCTAGAGGTCCATTGGATGTAGCAGGCAAAGAGGTGGTGTAAGGTTATTGGTTGATGGGGTTGTAAGCCCCACTCAGACAACAACCACAATCCTTGTCAGGGTGAAAAGTCACTAAAATAACCTGTGCTTAACCCTCTGATAGGTTTGCACAAAGCAGTCAAGCTTAACAAACAGGCAATGTATGAAATAGTTATGCAGAACACAACCAGTAATAAAGTGAAAACGCAACACAAGAATAATCCCAAGCCAATTTAGAAACATAGAGTCTTAATGAATAAAATGATACAAAAAAGACAAAAATCCAATCAGTAGATCTGGATATGTTCAATTTTAAAGCTTTCCGTGAAAATAGTGCCTAAAATTAAAAAACACCACTTGGGGTCCTCTGGTTACACAACACCAGTGGAAGGGCACACTTTCAGCCATACTGCAATGGAACATTGTTGAGATATACAGCCATTGCCATGCTGTGCATTTTAGGCTCATCAAATTGAATGGAAGTATTAAGTTACTTAGACGTATGTTCCTTGCTATGTTTTGAATGAAACCTCTAGCTACTGGACAGAGGATACCACAGATGCCAAAACAGAACATATTTGAGTTGTTGACCCCTATTTTCAAGAAGCACTAATACAAAATATATCTTACTAATACAATGTAGAGTATAAATGTACTTTCTTGATAATTGGATTATTTAGGTAGCCAATTACTGAGTCCCAGTACAGAACAAATGTATCACAAAGTGAAGACAATTCCGCGCCCTGGTACTCCATGATAGTGAAACTTTCTCAAACAAAGTTAACACAATAGGAACATCAGAGGAGATGTAATAACGTTGGACCATTTAGAGCAACATATAAAAGGCTATTGTAGACTATAAAGGCATATTAAGATCAACCAAACAAATGTTTTATTGTGTAAAGAATACTACATCTATAATCCTCAGAATCTGTTTTCAGATTAAACAGAAGATAGAAAATTAGACTTTTCCTCCAGCTTGTACGAAATAATGTTTTCCTATTTGAATCCTTTTACCTCTAGGAATCTCTAGGAAGATCTAACCAAATTAAAATCCAGTGCTTCCTCACATCCTTTGCTTGAAGACTGCCCAGTTTTCAAGATTCATCCATTTAGAGAGAAATTCAAAAACATGGTAGAGGAAGCTGAAGCGGAGGGCAGGATATAAAACAAAAATGAAGCAGAATTCTTAGCAAATCCATATCCAGTGAGTCAGTACTTGGAGACTCTCCCGAAAATACACAAAAATAAAATACCCCCCACGGACTGACCAATTGTTTAAGGCATTGAGTTTGTTCTGGAACCATTATCACATTTTTGTGATTACTTTCTGTGCTCTTTAGTAGAAAGGATGACAACATATTTGAAGGACACTAAAGATCTTCTTGGTCTACTGAAAGATATGAGTTTTGACCCCATGAACAACTTCCTAATAAGTCTCGACATTTAGAGTTTGTAAGTCCACCCCAAGAAGACACTCTTATGGTTCTAGAGGAACTCCTTTTTGCTGTGAACCGTGAAAATACCAGTGGCGAACGGTAAGTTTAGGAGGGAGGGAGGTGAATGGGACACACATATGCACATACACGTACACACTAGCAGCAATGCATTCACACCTGCACACACACACACACAGAAACACATCCATTCCTAACACTCATTACCAAACATTCATACATACATGCACACACCAAACATTAATTGTAAAAAAAACACACACTTACCTGCAGCTCTGCCTCGGAGGTCCCAGGAGGCTTGGCAAACTGCTGCCTTCCCACAATGACTGACCCTAGGAAAGGCAGCAGTCCTAATTTCATCTCAAAGTCGGATGAGGTCAGTGAGCCTGCTGAACCCACCCCACTCTGTGATGAAGTGTCCCTGATTGACATTCAACCCTGGGTGCTTCAGGGCTTAAAACTGAAGCTCCCAAATGCAAGGCAATGAGTGACTCTTCCCCTGTGGGGTGGGGGGGGGGCGTAGGGACCTTTGCTGAGCTGAGGAGGTCATGCCCACAGGAGCTGTGACTTCTTCAGCCCAGCAAAGTTCAGCTCGGGCAGCCAGAAGACTGCACATTTAGTGCATGTCTGGCTCTTGGCAGCCTGACCTGAAAATGAACAGTGTCTGTTAGGTTGACCTTTGCTCAGCCTGACAGGCACTGTTCGTGAAGGGCAAAATGGGGGGGCATAGCCCCTCAGCCCCGATGGACCGGCCGCGGCTGGAATATACTACCCCAAGACAATTTGTATTAGAGTGTGCTAGAGTAGCATTCACAAAGAACCTTTTTGAGTTTAATGACACACTGTATTTACAGGTCCACTGAACATCAATGGGCAGCACCTGAGTCTGGCCTGTGTCTACGTATACAACGTAGACCGAAAACACGTGCTCAGTTCCACCAGTTCCTTCGTCAATCAAATAAAACTATGGAAGAGATACATAGACGACATCCTAATAGTGTGGGAAAAAATCATGACTCAGTGGAACCCTTCTACCTGTTGTTAAATTCACTTGACTACAATCTTACGTTTATACATACTGTTAGTGACAAGTATATGATGACCTAGATGCCAGGATCATAGCAGATTAGGGTGCACTGAGAACTGAAACATGCCAACAAATGTCAGTTAAAAAACAATCTACTCAAATTTGACAGTTTCCACCCCAAACCACTAAGAGAAATCTAGCCCTCTGGCAAATTTCAGTGCTTTAGTAGAAACTGTAGCAGAATATTTTTTTTTCAAAAATAAGCAATTGCATTAACCAGAAAATTTAAAGAAATAAGCTACTCTGAGAGAATTATCCAGAGGTCAACAGAAAGAGCTAGAAATTAGAACAGGGAAGCTATTTCAGAAAACATCCAGAGAAATAATGAGTTCTACATATAACATAGCTTCCAATCAGATCAAAAATAATATTAACTGAAACTTCCTGAATACAGGGGCACTCAAATTTGAAAACACCAGTCTGAAATTCGAACAAAACATAGTGAAGGAGACATAACATCCCTTAGATGGAACACCTCTAAGGTAGTTGGTCACCACTCATATGTACATTGCAGTGTGTGCAACCAGATAATTCAGACCAGAAGATTTCATATGGGCATAGTAAAAATATGGACATTAAGAGAACATACTAATTGTAACTCCACATGGGTGAGTTATCTAATCGTATGTAATACACAGGGGGGTAGCTGTTCCTAAGACAAATTAGAGAAAGGATGCTAGAGAAGTGGGAGGTTTCCTTGTTAGGAGGTGTTTCCCTCACACATCCGTGAGGGTGTCAGGCTTCATCATTGGGCATTTTGCTCCTCAAAGGGTCGGCGCTGCAATATCCTATGGGCCCCACGAGAGGGCTCTTTGGTGGACATCTTTTAAAGTAAAAACTCGCCATAATGGTGAGTGCAAGCGTGTGGAGTAGGTGAGACTGTGGATTAAAAATACCACAGTGGTACCCAAAGAGAGACATTTATTCCTTGGTCCCCTTGTAAAGGTTAAAAAATAAAAGCCAAACTATTACTTCCCAACAATGAGGAACCACAATTTAGCTGCGAGTGCAAGTGATGTTGGTGGGTCGACATTTTTCTCGCCCTATTGGTCCAAGAGGCATCCACGGCGTTTCATCAGGACCGAGTGATAGTGTAATAAAAATGAATATCTGACCCTACCCAGATTTAGGAATGGGAAAGTAAAGTTGTGGGTATCTATGGATTACCCACCTGCATACTCATGTGAGAGTGTCATACTCAGTGAGAGTCGGAAATTAGGTGCAAGAAAAAATACGGATGGTCAGTCACCTAAAAATATATATATTCAATCTGTAAGAGAGGGGAGAAAAAATGGGGTAAGAATGGAGTCACGGAAATATTGTGCAGCGGATAAATATCGAGGGCATGTCAGGTAGAGGACATGCGAGAGGTGCATTAAGAAGATATATATCATTGCTTGGTGTCACTCAATCCAAAACCTAGAGTGAATAAGGTTCATTCAAATGCTTTCAGAAAAATATATTATATTCTTAGCACAACCACAATTACACAACAGAAATGACACACATGCATACAATCATAAATAGATTGTGCGTATTGACAAACGTCCATAACTTAAAGAGGGATATTAACCTAACTGGTTTTGTTGAACGGGCGAAAAGAGATGAGGAACAACACACAAGGGGTCTCACTCTTGTTCAGTCTCCCATATGGCCAACCTATAAAAATATAGTGCGGAAGGCAGTAATCTGTACAACAGTGAACCACCTCCCCATGTGTCGTATTGCATATTGTTCAATAACAAGCATGCAAAGACTGCCAACTTCTGGTGAAGGCAATCGGTTAATTGGAGTAAGTGTTGTGCCAATTAAAATAACTCAACATGGGAGAGCTTCAGTCCATCGAACAATGTGTGGGCATGCAATTTGAATCATTCTTTCACATGCGGATGATTTAATGGCAAAAGTAATCTGCACTAAAAAGTATCTGTAGGCATGCAGTGCAAGAGTGATGAAGATGTAATTAAACTCAGGAGCCACTGTCATCTTCACTTCTTGAACCCTACCCGGTATGAATAGATCCAATTGCAACTACTACACAAAGTCATTCTACAATTGTACAATTAGTTGTAATGGTTGTCCTCATCCATCACATTCGAGTCCTTTTATCACAGATCCTTATCTATTTGAGTTCTTTAGGTACATAGCTCATTTTAAAGCTGCAAAACTAGCTTTGTCGCACCAAAGAGCAAAGTTGGTGTACTCTGTATTCCTCAGTTTATCTTATAACAGGAGAAGTATAAAAAAGGAATGAATAATCAACATCAGAATAGGGAGGAATGGTTCAGTGTGAGTCAGCATAAATACCATATCATCTGCACATAAAAAGACTTTAATCGGGTTAGTTATCACAAGGGCACCATGAAACTTTGCAAATTGGCCAATCGAAGAATTAAAAGGAACAGCGTTTCCATGGCTTTCCATTGAGTAGAAAGCACTGACAAATCCCCCCTTTTATTGTGAGCTATCTGTATAGGAAGCCACCGCAGTTAACAGGTGCCTTTGAGAAGCTGTACAACCAAAAGACTTTAGAAATAAAGTCCTGCTCCCTGGTCTGCTCCTTCAAGAGTTTGAAAAGAATATCATCATTCAACACGGTGAAAAGTCTTTTTTGTAGATAAAGTGCCAATGCATCTGTCAAGAGGTCTTTGGACCTCCACAGGAGATGTGCATGGTCTGATGTGTTTCCAGGATAAACATCCATTACCATATTACACCAGCAATATGTATATCAGTACAATGAAAACTTTATTTAGCCAATTAGCCAGCATTTTGACCAGGGTCTTGTCATTAAGGTTAATCAAGTATATAGACAATACCACAGACATTTGCAAGAGCCTATCACAGCCTTTAAAGTTAGCCATATAATGGCACTATTGGAAATGGATTAACCTTCCTTGAACACACCATGAAGCATGGGTGCAATGAGTCCAGGACGCATTTTGTAGAATTATTCACAGAGATTTACAGGCACTGAGGTTGGGAATGGTCATTTTGCTGCCTAATAGAGCCTTGTCTTTAAGAGTCAGTGTCAGGAGTCTCAAGAGGCCCACACATTCACTCTCGGTTCTGTCAAAGCTTTAGAGCTCATAATATGTGACAATTGCTGTCTCAGTACTATCAGTACTATAGTAAGCTCTTCATAATGTGCGACAGATGCTGGTGCATTGTCAATCCAATGCATCAAAAGTGGCATTTCCTATCTTGTATGTTGGCGATAGACATCTATGACTATCTGTGCTTTAGCTCTAAGGCTAATCGTCTGCCTGTTCGCCCCATGGTCCCAGGGGCTTCTTCCAGTTTGACCAGTGCACTTTGGGCCTTTGTCCAAAATAAAGGAATCAAGAGTCTGACTTTAAATCCCTGAACTGGCTGCCTTTTGAAGCCAGAATACATCTGAAAATTGCCTGCTTGACGCACAAGGCTATTCACCTGAACTCACCTGGCTACCTCACTCAGAAGTTGACAATTTCCGGCGGCTCCAGAACCACCAGAAGCACAAAAAATCTTCTGCTGAAGCCTCGAAGATTCCGGAAGGAAAGAACTTACAAACGCTCCTTCTCAGGAATGGCGCCTAGGATCTGGAACTCACTCCCTCCTGAAACCAGGCTCATCTCCTCCACTTTTCTTTTTAAGAAAGAAGTTAAAGCTATCCTCATGGCTAAATACACTTGAACTACTACTTTCGATTTTTTAAGACTCTGCGTCGATCTGTACTCTTGTTTCATCCATTTGCACATGTGCTTTACCTGTATTATCGACCTTACCCGATTTTTCATACTCCCTCCTATTTGTATTACTTGCAATGCTCCCTCGTTTACCCACCCTACCTCTTACCCCTCGTCTATGTAAAGCGCTCTGTTATCTGCAAAGATCTTGTTCGCGCTATATAAAACTTTCAAAATGAAGAGATCCTTTTGCAGATTACGTACAGTGACATAAGTGGTGGTGGTGGGGAGGGGGCAGCCTTAATATTCTTTTTTAAGCAATTGTACTGTCAACATGGTTTTTAGAGGTCTGTATGTGGTAGCCTGCATCCGCCAAAAAACAGCAGGCAGAGGGTAATGTTCGAGGTCAAAACCTAAGCATATTGGGGAACGATGACTGTTGTTAACATGAAGTCAGTGCGGGTCCTCTGATGTAGAATGTGTGCCAATACATCATACAAACAGTATGGCAAGAATAACAGATATTACAAAGATGGGTTTAAGAATTCTAGATAATTGACTGTAGAAACCCGTCAACTTCAGACTCTGCCCTTAAACTTTCACAATCTCTCTTCAGTACTAAATTGAATTTTGCTGTGCATTTTTGTTGCAGCAAAAATATTACATTAACTAAATGGACCATAACTTTTATCACAGACTTGATAATGGAAATGATAAAATGTGCTATGTATGAGAAAAGTGGAGATAAAGTGATCAGGGCTGGAGAAAAATGGATAAGTGTCTGTCATGTTATTAATCAGCTTTAAAACATAAGAACTAACGGAGGATTTATTCGGGTGGCTAATATATTCATGTTTTGCCTTTCTGGGACAGGAAACCAATGTGTTTCGAAAACAAATATAATGATTTATAATCAAAATATAACTACCTGAAGCAAATAAAAAACAGTAGCCTGTCTAAGATGTAATGCTTGAAATGATCTGTCTTTGAACAGTAGTAATATTTGACGTCTTTAGTTTCACCTAATAAAAGGATTCATAAATTAATTTGCAAATCTAATTGTTATTCACATTTTCATCCAACGTAGGACATACATTTTATCCTTCAGGGACAACATAGTTTGTTGAGGGTACTCCCACTGAACAAGTCAAATGTCTGGACTACCGAGGCATCAGGCTGGCTAAGAACAGCCCTTAGAGCCCTCAGGTCGAGAAAAGTATACCTATACTGCATTATAGAGTGGCAGCTATTTTAGGGAGATTTAAGGCTACCTCCAGCGTTGCAATTTCACCAGTGCTTGAAGTCCATAGGGCCACATCCCTTGCAGGGCAAGTTATGGTGCAGAGCTATGGTATGATGCAGATACATCTTCACTGGTGCTTGCGGAGAACACATTTATCAGATCTATGGGGCTTATTATGATGGCAGGAAGACATTAGACCGCCTGCCTTCATAATGGTGATGGGACCGCCCGCCAGACGTGCAGCGGTCCCACCAGCCCAATTAGGATGCACCCGCCAGTGGGCTTTTTCACATTGCAGATGGTGCTGCTGGCTGCAATACTGTACGCAATGTGAAAATGCCACGATGTGAATTTCCATGCACAACGTGGCAGGCACCACGTGGTACCTGCCACTTTGTGCATGGAAATGTAGGGGGTACCCTGGGTACACCTCAGTGCACCCCCCTACACAGAGAGGGCCCACAATGGGCCCCCAAAGCCAGCCTCTGCACAGTTTTGAGTCCTATTTTGGATAGGATCAGTCCTAGCTCTGCTAGAAACCTATATGTTAAGTTTATATTGGTCAATCTTTCTCTTACACTATTTACATCAAAGTGGACAAGGCCTTTACACCTCTGCTGACTGCCCTTTGAACTCGGAGTCAGAGAATCATTTTCAGTATTTTAATCCAGGATACCTGACCCCAAGAAAAAGGTGGATTGCTTTATCTGTGGGTAGTCCACAAGAACAGCATCAGGGTCTCGACTAGCACTGACGACGCGCTCAGCACCGCCGAACACATGCATTTCCAAATCCACACAGAGCTTAATTCCACCCTCAGAGGCACCCTCGTCTACTGACCCCCGGGAACGCGCCTCCAGTTCAGCGACTCCATCACCGACTTGAGCAGCATGCACGCCCTGACCTCCACCTACAACATCCTCCTCGGTGCCCTGAACTTTCACCTTGAGAACAACAATGACAACAACTCCACAACCCTGATCGATAACCTCGCCAACCTCGGACTGAAGCAACTCGTCACAACGCCCGCCCACTCAGCCAGCCACACGCTCGACCCAGTCTTCTCCTCAAGATTGTACGTCTCCATCATCCACACCACCAAACTCCTCTGGACCGACCACTGCTGCCTCCACTTCGCCTTCCAGAAACCCACTACATACCACCGCACCTCTGGCGCTGCTGAATCCACCGCCGCTGCTGGAGCAAAATCACCGAAGACCAACTACCCGCAAACCTCGCCCTCAGCCCACCCACTAAGCCCTCCAACACCGACGATGCTGCCCACAGCCTCAGACGCTGGATCGAGGACTGCGCCAACACCCTTGCCCCCGCTGAAGAAACCCCCCCACAGAGACACCAGCAAGAAGGCCAGAGGGTTCACCCCAGAACTCCTGGCCTCCAAGTAAGCCTGCCGTAAACTAGAGAAGAAATGGCACAGTGAACAAACTCCGGACAGCCACGCAGCACACAAGGACGCTATCCGCAACTACCACCACCTCATCAGGGGGCCAAGAGGACCTCCTTCAAAGACCGCCTCGACAACAATGCACACAATAGCAGGGAGCTCTTCAGCATCGTGAAGGAACTCTCCAACCCCAGCTCCAACACCAACGACATCCCGCTGTCGCAAGCCCTGTGCAACTATCTCGCCACCTTTTTCCACTGCAAAATAGCAGACATCCACGACAACTTCAACACCCAGACCGCCCCAACAGATAGCAACACAACAGAACCTCCATACACCATCAACCATGACCCCCTGCTAGCCTGGGCCAGCGTGAGCATCGATGACACCATCAAGACCATGCGCTCAATCCACTCCGGCTCTCTGTTGGACCCATTCCCGCACCATGTCTTCAACAGAGCAAGCAGCACCATTGCACCCCACCTGCGCAACGTCATCAATCTTTCCCTCGAGACCGCGACTTCGAGATCAACACCCTACTCAAAAAATCTAAAACAGATCCAAGAGACCTCAAGAACTTCCGCCCCATATCTCTGCTCCCCTTCCCGGCCAAGGTCATCGAGAAAACCGTCAACAGACAGCTAACCCGATACCCTGAAGAAAACAGAATCCTGGACCCTTCCCAGTCAGGGTTTCGCAACAACCACAGCACCGAGACTGTTCTCATCGCCGCCACCGACGTCATCAGGACTCTGCTGGACAACGGCGAGACCGCAGCACTCATCCTCCTAGACCTCTCTGCCGCCTTCGACACCGTCTGCCACCGCACACTGTGCGCATGCCTCCATGCCTCCCCCATTCTGTTCCAAAGCCTCTGAGATCCTTTGCGGTGTACTCCAGAGATCCTCCCTCAGCCCAACGCTCTTCAACATTTACCTGGCCCCGCTCGTACAATTAGCCGGACAGCACGACCTCAACATAATCTTCTACACCGAGGAAACTCAGCTGATCCTCTCCCTCACCAAGGACCCCATCACAGCCAAAGCCAACCTCCACGAAGGAATTAAGGCCATCGCCAACTGGATGAAGATCAGCTGTCTGAAGCTGGACTCAGACAATATGGAAGTCCTGATCCTCGGCTCTAACCCTTCAGCCATGGACGACTCCTGGTGGCCGACGGCACTGGGGGCAGCCCACTGACCACGCACGCAACCTGGGAATCATCCTCGACTCAATGCTCTCAATGACGAAGCAAGTCAACGCCCTCTCCACCTCCTGCTTCAACACCCTCTGCATGCTCTAAAAGATCTACAGATGGATCCCGACAGATACAAGAAAGACAGTCACCCAGGCCCTCTTCAGCAGTAGACTCGACTGTGGAAACGCCCTCTATGCGAGAGCCCCGACCAAGCTCATCAAACAACTACAACTCATCCAAAACTCCTCGGCACGACTGATCCTCGATGTACCACGCCACAGCCACATCACCCCCCACCTGAGAAACCTGAACTGCCTCCCCGTCAACAAGAGGATATCCTTCAAGCTCGTCACCCACTCACACAAGGCACTCCACAAGACTGGCCCAGCCTACCTCAACAGATGGCTCTCCTTCTACATCCCCAACCGCCAGCTACACTCCACCGACCTCGCACTCGTCACCGTCCCGCGCATCCAAAGAACTACCACCGGTGGGAGATCCTTCTCCCACCTAGCCGCCAAGACATGAAGCACCCTCTAACTGATCCTACAACAGACTCAAGACCTGACTGTTTGATTAGTAGCACCCCCCCCCTTGCCCCCCAGCGTCTTGAGACCCTCGTGGGTATGTAGTGCGCTTTACAAATGATTGATTGATTGACTATTAGGCAAAACTCACTTTGGGAAGGCTGCTAAGCGCATGAGGTGTGACACTACTGAACAACTTGTCTTTGCCTTTATTAGATACTTACTCTAGGCCTGGATATGGTTTTCTTTTCTTTTAAATATACACAGGTACTATCACACGAGGCCACAGCCTTCCACACAAGACAATGGCATGTTATACAATATTTATTAATCACTTATAAATAACTTGTAGCTTTTATGATTCACAAGCACCTTATGATTTTAATTGTTTTACACTGGTGGCAAGAGGTATGAGGATGTATCCAAATTATAAACTATTTTGCAAATACCACTGATATACTATCAGAATAGTTGACATTTGTTTTTATGTTTTCTTAAAAACTCTAGTGCTTTATGTCTTGCTTTTATGCTTTTTAAACCGAAATAAAGTAAATGATGATGACATATATTTTAACATGAACACATTTAAATAAATTAGGGGCAAAATAACTTACTAATAGAGAGTTTGTGTCCTCCTCAGACCCAATTTGGTGCAGCTCAGTGACATAGGCGGGATTCACAAACGAACATACTTAAGAAAAAGAAATGTCTGTACTTCTCTCATTACTTTGGTTTACTTAACTGTCAGGGGTACGGTTGTTGTCTACTGAAGGACACTCACCCAAAGTTCAGCCTAGTTGAAAAGCGAGATTGGCTATTTAATTTTTCCTCTTTTTTTCATCACATGGAAATCTTTTTAATTTGTCCTACGGTGCTAGACCTTATTCTACACTCACACTGAGGTCGTGGTGACCTACTCTGCTTTCATGACCACCATAAAGTTCTGACTCAGCATGGCGACTTTTCACCCTATTCCTTCTTTGCCCACCTCTTTCCTAAAGTTACTCACAAGAATAGTATGCCACACTGTCAGACATTTTCATTAGTGTGGCCTCCTCACATACAAGTTCAATTCTTTTAATCATGATTTTCCATTTGTGTTCGGAGATGGGCCTATCTAAGCCTGTTGATCTTCCTTAGGAATGAAAAGAAGGTTTATGAACCTGGCTCGAAGTAGTTCTGTAAGAATATAGGAGATTGGATTCTAATAAGCATTTCCTCACTTATCGGCATTGTTTGATCCTGGGCATATTCCTCATCCTATAAACTTGAGAGCTCAGAAATATGTAAAATATTTATATAATGTACTTATTTACATCATCAACTTAAAGAGCATGGCAAATGGAGCATGCACAAAGATGAGAAGTTGCGACAAGCTCTAAAGGTGGAAAGTAGATACTGAGGGCCCCATTCAGAAATGTGTTGGCTTAACAGGGCAACATGTATGTGGACAGATACTTTTAATTATGAGTGCAGACTTATGTCAGTGATTACTCAAACATACATTTGCATAAATTAATATATTCACAAGCAAAAAGCAGGCAGTCTTACATATTATTCCATGTGTGGGATGTGGCTTTTTTAGCTCAGAGAATCCTACAAACGTAGGCAATCACTCATAAGCCTATGAGTATGCAGGTGGTCACAAAACATTTTTCACAAACCTTTTTGAGAGAATTTCTCACTTAAAATTTTTTTTATATTTACTTCTGGGAAGAAAATGTTTTTATATTTACTTATGTGAAGGACAGAGCTAAATCTGTTTTCAGGGTAAGAAAGGGGTTTTATGGAGAAAGGGGTTTTCTTCACAGGAAAACATATTTTCCCCATGAAGAAGTAAATATGTAAAAAGTAGCAAGTACTAATGCAATTAAGCGTGATTTTGGGATATGCTGAAATGTGGCCTTGCTACATTTGTGCATTAGTAAATGTGTAGCCCTATATTTGCTACTGGGAATCTGTAATAATAACAGGTTCCCAGGCGTACTTCTGGAATCCTTTAAAATACAAGGAAAAATAAGCATTTCTATAAATTGGAGTATGTCGCTTGGTAGATACAAACTATTCAGGCTGATTATGGTTGATACCAAGGTTAGAGGTTATAATAAGTTCTTCAGAGCAAAGATGGTAAAACATTATTTTTTTTTTTAAAGAACAATATTAGATAGTTCGATTGCAAGGATTGGCGTCTTTCTCCGTCTCTCCTTTCTTCTAAGTTCATCTTGAGGTAATCCTGCTGGCACCTTCAGCGAAACCATAGCACTGGTAAGTCTGAATTTTTTTTTAGATTAACCTTCTTTTAGTTAGTAATTCTAGCTTACATCTGTTCTTTCTGTCTGCTTTATGTATTTAACTTGCATACCTCACCCTATCTTCGTGCTCTTTTTCTTTTTCTGGTTGAGGTTTCTCTGACTTATCAGTTATCTGGTGAACATGATTAATACCTTTAGTGTTACCCTTTTACCAAGTGTCTTCCCACCACGAAACCTGGCGTATTATGTATGTGGCCAAAACCAATCTTACTGACTAAGGCGGCAGTTAGAGAAAACAAATAACAAAACTAGTCTGAGGTTACGAGAGGTTTTATTTGCGTTTGCCGTTTTAGCGCCGCCCGGCCCTCCCATTACTTCCCCACACGCCTCCCTTCCACCATTGCGTATGAGCCCACACCTGTGATAGCCACATTTCTCCTTGAGTGTGGCAGGGTACAGCTTCCAGCTGGTCAGGACTTTGGCTCTCCTTAACCCTTTCGATGCTGATGACGAGCTCAGCTCGTCATCACCCACGGGTGGCGTGTGCTGATGACGAGCTGAGCTCGTCATGTAACACGGTTATTTTAAAAAAGCCGCACAGCGCAAAAATCGCCGCAGCAGCGATGCGGTTAATGCTCGTGCACTGTAAACATGATTTACACCGATGTTGATGCATTGCATGCCATTACAACGTGGTCATTGCAACGATTGCATTGTTACATCACATACCATTACAACGCAAGTCGTTACACGACTTGCTGTAGCGGGCAGAAGGTGTAGGATTTTAAAACCAACACCTTCCCTACTGTTGCACAGACTGGAGTTGGAATAGTAAATTAAACTATTCCAAAATCCAGCACCCCCCCCCCTACAACATGTCATTGTAATGACTTGCATTCTTATGGTATGCAACGTCACAATACCGTCGGTGTGATGACTGCATTGTAATGGTGTGCATTGTAAACACACGCATTGTAACGTGGCCTATTCCTCAAGCACACATTCTTCTGCCCAATCGAGCAGACTCCCACAGTGGACTTGTGCATATCTGTTAATTTTGTTATGTGTGACATTTTCATAATTTCAGTGCAATCATGAGTGACAATTCAATGACTATGAGCAACACTTTCTCACAAGCAAAATCAAGCAATGAAGACGAGGGAAACATATAAATATCAGAAATTACACCCAGGTGGGCAATGAGAAACTCTAAGAAGATCTCAAAACTGCTGCAAAGCGCCAGAAATGGAATGGCACCAACCAGTGACAGACTGCGAGACTGCAGTTCTCAGTACAGAGGGCAGGCACATAGATGCCAATTTTTTAGATTGCTTATAATAACATAGCTGCCAGTTTTTTGGTTTGCATGTGTGTAACATTCCCATGTTTGCAGTGTGCTTATGAGTGACATTCCTATAACTTACGTGTGACACTCTTTTTGTGAGCAGCGGAACAAGGTTGCTGTGGTCATGTAGAGATATTATATTCAGAAACTGAACACTTTTCTGTTGGAAGATGGGTTATTGGTAGGGGCAAATGTAGGTCTGCCACTGGCAATAAGGCCACTAACACATGATAGGACGCAGCATAGGCCTTAGAAAACTATTCCAATGCTCAACCCTTAGTAACATGGCTGCGAGCAGACAGGCTTAACATCAAAGACAGGTATGTAAAGCATTGAAAAACAGCAATTCAGTAAATAATTAAGACACAACACATAATAGAAATCCAATACCAATTTATAAAACTAGGAAATATTTTTATCTTTAAAATGACACCAGAAACGACAAAAATCCTATGTAGGGAACCAGAGAAATGAATTTTCAAAGATTTATTAAAATATAGCACTTAGAAGACTATAGCACCATATTGTGATTCCTGCTCGCGATAGACCAGGCCAAAGCCAAAGTTTCAGGCTGGGTACAATGAACCCCTGAGTGACTACAGCTCGTGGCAGGTCCTGTTCTCAATTTCAACCTTCATACTTACAAACTTTTCTGGAGGTTTCTCCTCGAGGCCCCTCGAAGCTACCAGCCAGTCTGGATACAGTGAGGGTTCACCGGCTTCCCTTGTGACGAGGTCCAGGTCAACATCCCTGAAGCGGACTTAAGAAAATTCTCAAGAACGCTTCAGCGGGGCAAACCATGAATCCAGGCCGGCACACAATGGAAGGCAGGTAGCTTGGCTCTACCGGCTGCTCCTGGTCACCTTTTCTGCAAGCTGACTTAGAAACTTTTCTGGAGCTTTTTCTCGTGGGGTCTCTCGATGCTCCTCATGTAGCTGGATCCGGTGAGGGTTCACCAACTTCAGATTATCTCTAGTCCTGGTCAATCTCTGGAAGTTGGAGGGATGGAGGTTTTGCGGATGAACCGGTTGAAGGGAGGCAGCCTGGCTGGCTAGGTTGAGATGGTCTATGGAGCTTTTCTTTAACGTTGATCCAAAATTCTCCAAACTTCTTGAATTTCTTCCTGAAGTTCCTCAAGGGGTCCCAACGTGTCTCAAACTCACTCAAAGGGTCTGGAATCTCCAAGATGGTCCTTGAAAGTTGAGGACTTCAGTTCCCACAATCCACAGGTACAAAACCCTTACAAGTCCACTGATGGTTCTCCAAGGTGTAGATTTAGTTGGTGATGTTCCAGATGAGCTCTTTTAACGTGTAGCTTTTAGGGAGTCCACTCTTTAGTACTTTTTCAGCAAGATAATCCACAGGGCTGTAGCTTCAGATGGCGCAGTCTTCAGAGGTCAGGTCTTAGAAATCTTTGCACAGCAAAACCTCTCAACAGAGCACTTCTTGTTTCAATAAGTTTCAAGCAGTAGATCTGCAGGGCTCTGCCCCTCTCAGATACTTATTCCAAGTTCTCTGGGTCAAGCAGGAGGTCATTTCTGACCAATGGGAGCAGGGTCACTCGTCCAAGAAATGACCACATCCTGTAGAGTGTGGCATTATTTTGTCCCAGAATGCATCACATCTTCCAAATCCATAATGGATGATTTTCAAGCAGGTAGGTAAGAACTGGCCAAACACATCCATATAATGGCTAATTTGCTGCTTAGACTCTTCCCCTGCATCTGCTCATACCTTCCTTAATCCTACCATCTGCCTAAGGTGGGAAGTTCAGAGCTGTAAATGACAATAGTTTCTACCCTCCTCTTTGAAGAAAATAGTTTATGACTCCTCCCCCAGGCCTGGCATTCCTATGGAACAGCAAACTACCCCCTCAGCAGAGCTGGTTAACCCCAGGGGCTCTTTATCACCCCCACAAGTCAGCCTGGCTAATCCACTTAACTCTGACCACTGGAAGGCTGAATTTGGACTTACAAACAAGACGGTGTTATAACTTCTTGTATGTACACTTTATGGGAAATTCAATAATCTGATATTGTTGGATTTATTATTACCATTCTGGGAAGTCTTTAAGTGGCATTTCTATCCCTCTCCTATCAAGAGTTATTAATCAATAACTTCCTACGTTTTTGTCTTATATCTACAGGAACCCCAAACCCATGTGCAACTAGGGGAGACTTCAGGGGTTCTGAATCTGTAGAAATATTGCAGATTCTCCCTTCATAGTGCTCCTAGCATCAACGTCGAATTTGAGCAGCACTTTACCACAATGTGGGCAGTGAAATGTGAAATTTCACTTTACCCAGGCATATAAGAACTCCTTTGAGAAGGGTGTACCTTATAGAGTCCTGACCCCCACCCCTGGGATACCTAGGGGAGACCTTGGGAATCCTTAATATGCCAAAACATTGTAGGTTATCCATTTATAAGTGCCCAAAACCTTAAAGTCGAGTTTGGACACAATTTACTTTTTAAAAGCAGTCCTGGCACCCAGGGATGTTTTTAAACTGACCTCAGGCTTCAGCAGTGCACACAATCAAGTGCAAAATTAGCTGCTGGCTCTAAACTGCCATTCCCCAGGGTACTTAAGACTTCTAGGTAGTTTCCATCCCCCTGCCCTATTGTATACTAGGGGCCTATGGGGTAGGTCATGACAATCACAGGGGTACCCCACCATAGCATTGTGTACCCTAGTGTATATATGTGTTTCACATATTCTAATGTGTCTCGTTCAGCATAGCACTGGCCTTGGGCCTGGTTAGGCAGAGCCCAGGGTCAGTTACCACCAGTATCAGTCAGCAAAACGTTGGGGAGTGCCCAGGGCACATGATGACTTTGCACCAATTTCTAAAATTTGATCGTCTAAAATGGTCCTTAAAAGAGATGCAACAGTCCAAAATTGTAAGAAAGAGGCTATGAATACAGTGACCTATCAGGCCTGTGAGCCCTAAAGTATGCACTAGCTGAAACTGGGAGCCTTTCTTGCTGCATCACACTCTGTTATAAATCAGACAAAGACAAACAACACAGAGCCAACTTGGAGAGGCTAGGCTTGACAGCTTGTTTTTTTTTACCAAGGAGAGTCAGTGAATAGATCTTCAGCTTGACACTAAGAGGACGCATCATTAGCATTATCTCTATGGTGAAGGAGACCCACTTCTGGATTCTCTTTCAGATTAAACCTTTTCCTCCAAAAATTAGGGAATTCTGCCTTGCTTCCTTCTTCTAAATCAAGCTGGACCACAGAGAAGATGTAGGCAGAATCAGTGCTTCCCTTGTTATACACCAGGAAACTTCTAACATCCTCTATCTTTCTTCCTCTTTCAGCGGCTCACTTACTTTTTTCCATTTCCTCTCCACTTACTAACCTTACTCTACTACATCTTTCCCCTCTGAACACTTCATTCATCTCTCTGCCGTACTTTTTGTAGACTTCTCATCTTCATCATTCTCGGCTTTTTCAGCTATGTTTGTCCCTCAACCTTCCCTCTAATTCTTCCCTTTCTATCCCACCACTATCAACTTTTTTTCTCCCTTTGTCTCTCTCTCCCGCTTTCAGCTTTCTCCCAACACCCTTTGCTTCTCTCCATCTCCATTTTCCGCCCTTGTCTCACCCTCTCTCTTTCTCCTCTTACATTATTCCTACTCTTATCTCTCTTACTTGCATGACTTTACTTCTTTTTTATCTGTCTCTAACCTACGTTTTTCCTCCTCCTGATGAATCATATTCATATTTAGTGTCACTGCTACTTGCAGTGTGAAAAGCTCTTTCTTGCAAAACTGTTCTTATCAGAAAAACACCAGGGGTCCCTTACAAGTGGCCCCTAGCTTAGTAACCTTCATTATTTATGCTAGGAATCATAGCTTCACTTATACGGTTTGAGATTAAATGCCCTATCAACAAAGCGATGCTGGTTAATAAGCAATGCTAAGGTGTCAAACAAGACACAATCACCTTTCAGCTATGACAATCAAAGTAGCTCATTTCTATTTTGAGAGCACTTATGCTAAGCTGGAGCCAAAGGGATTCTGCGGCCAGCCAGGATCACCTTCTGATTTGCTGACAGATCATCTGTGTTGATGTACTGCCCATCTGGAGTTTATCATTAGGACAGATGGTGGTGCCAACGATACTATATGCACAAGCCGGGACGTGGGGTGAAGGTTACAGAGGCTTGCCGAGTGGGAGAAAGGCATTCTACACATTTCCCCAGTGAAGAGGGACAGCAGCACTTTAGCACGTCCCAGATGCTTACTTAAACATGCCCATTAGACAGGAGGAAAAGACACAGAGACTAAGAGGAGCTAAGAGAGTTAGAAACCCTGACAGTGTTAAGAGCTATCTGAGACAGCGGAGCACTAAGTTTGGAGAGGAATGGAACTGTGGGTATTGAGGTTCCCTGGATTACCTGGATTACTGCAAACCTCAAAACCACAGTACAAAAAAGTGAGATTGACGGAAGACGACTAAAAGACTGGAAGTTTGAACGGTGTGCTCATTGACAGGGTGAATATGTGTAGTTCCAGACATCGGCTGAAGTACGAGTGCTTTGACTTGTGCAAGCATTTACGGGTGGGCATGAGTCTTCATGTTCATACCGGTGTTGTACTCTGTGTAGTAGAGTATAGAAGAGAAGCCCCGCCCACTCTCTGCTCAAATTTGTCATTGGCTTCTGTCTTTGTCCTTCATCATTGCAGGCTTCTGATTCAGTAATCGGTTTGTTAGTCCCTCCTTAGTACCAAGTTTTCCTCACTTGTAACCTCCCATGGCTACTGGCCCCTTTACTTCTGCTGTTACATGATCTATGTTTATTAGTCTATAAGCACTATTTTCTTTTTTCCTACTGCAGGCAGGATGAAGTGTACAGACGGGACAATGATGACCGCTTGTTTACTGCTGTGCCCTCCACCGTGACTCTGACCCGTTAGTGGTTTCCTGCTTGTGTGTTGCTTCTGTGCCCATAGCTGATCACAGTTCACTTAATCTCCACAAACTCCCTATGCGGTACAATCCTCTCACAAACCACCTCACAGTCCTCACATTTGCCACGTTGAACCCCTCCTCCCCATCCTACTTTAATCATGTTCTTAGTAAGTGCCTGTGTGTTTACAACCTTGGCAATTTTTGGATGGATAGGCTTCTCATACGCAGTTCTCAGGGCCCCTGTAGAAAATCTGTTTTCCGCATTTCATTTGTTCATTACTTTACTCAATCAGTAACTGCATGTAGTCGTGCCTTGTGTGTGTTCTTGGGCCACAGGATGTGTAAGTCTGAGGAGGGCTTTAAAAGGGATTGTTAAATTTGTTGTGTGCATAAACACAAAAACGATGTATCGTTGACTCCCTAATATCAACAATGGAGACTTTTGTATTATTAATTTTCCAAGTGCTTAGAATAGGCGCTCGTGGAACTTCTACTGTTAAAGCTTGCTAACTCTCAGCAGCACGGCCAAGTCAATGGGGAAATGTGTGCGTGCCCAAACAGGCAACAAAAAGGATTTCAGCAGCCCCGCCCAATATGTAACAGCAAATAATCACTTGCAGCAGGGCTTTAAGTGGATTAAAAAAATGGGGGGTCTTCCACAGGGACGAGGCCAATGTAATTTAGGGCATGGCTTAAAACACTAAGTCTAAACATCTGTAGTGTGCGCCCAACGGATGTTTTGCTCCTTCTGTCCATTCATCCCAATATAAAACACAAGTAACATTACACGTACAAATGAGCACCATCTGTGACTTCATTGTATATAATATTAAACATGCTTCAGTTCTTGTAGACAAGGATGTGTCATGCGTCTAGAGGAGCTGATGGAGCAAGGTGAAGAACAAGATTTTGTTCAAACTTGTGAAGTTAATCTCCCATAACAGTAATTAAATTAATAAAGCTTGTGGTGAAATTACTAATCAACTTAGTTTAAGAATACATTCATCAATACACGCGGGATAAACTAATGTGCTTTATGTTGCACACGCAAAGAAAAATAATAAACTAACCTTGTCTATTGTCTTTGTCAGTATTAAATGCGGCAGTTAAATTAATGGCATCTGCTTATTTTGTGTGCTTATGTTATGTTTTTTCTGTGATGAAGAGCTTATGGAGTTCGTGCTGTTCAAAAAGGAAAAGTAATTATAATGTTGCTTGATTGTGCTTATTGCTAGGTAACATAATTAACAGGATTAATTAGTTAAGGGGCGGGTAACAGAATGGGTCTCAATTCTTTAATTAATTGATGTCTTGTGTTTGTTTATTAATAGTTTCCAAAGTGAGGCCTAAAGATGGTTCAGAAAACATGGCTGACAGAGCTGCAGACGCAAAAGCTTGTCCAGAGTGAAGTCTTTGCACATGTGTAGCTGTGAAGATTTTTACTGCATTGTCATCGTTAATTGAAAAAGCAGTTCTTTGGTTGTGTTTGAACGTGCTCATGGAGAAAAGGCTCAAGGACAGGAACTTAAAGTGTCTGCCAAGGTTAGGAAGAAAATGTTCGAAACTCGAGGAAAAAGTAACTTTCTCGAGGAAGCTGAAAGATGTGGAAATGAAAGACAATAGGGCTTATTTGAAGCCTGGACTTGGTCAAGAGTCGGAGATGACCTAATGCATTTTATCATGGACCGACACTGGACAGCCAATGAAGAGCTCGGATTTGCTTAAAAGAATCTAAAATATAGAAAGTTTAGCTAGAGAG
The DNA here is from genome assembly GCF_964263255.1 of Lissotriton vulgaris. Taxonomy (NCBI): domain Eukaryota; kingdom Metazoa; phylum Chordata; class Amphibia; order Caudata; family Salamandridae; genus Lissotriton; species Lissotriton vulgaris. The sequence goes on from NW_028241518.1 coordinate 95,838, forward strand.
AAAGATATAAAATCTGACACTATGAGCAGGGAAAAAACTCTTACTTTCCGATTCCTTAATGACGTGACATGCTGTTGGACCTTAGGCGAATGTAAGGACAGCAGACTTTTAATGATTTTTCCTTTCTAGGTGAAGTGAGAAATAGTTAGGGAAATAGATTTAGGGAATGGAAACTGTTATTCTGCTAATATTTCATGTTTCTGAGCTTGCTTTGAAAATGTCAGTTTTAATTCATTTCCTTATTTAAAATGCTGCTTTTTAAATTGCTTATAAAATAAAGATTCTAAAAACGTAAATGCTTTTTCTTTATGAAAAATAAAGTTAATAAAATTAGATTTGAAAAGACAAGCTGGTCTTGTTTATTCATAGTCTAGTTTCCATCAGTGATCCAATCGCCTTAGTGGTCTGATTAATAAATAATAAATGTTTTAAACCATGGTAAAGAAAGATAAACTGCAGTTTTATATAATAATGTAAATAATATGTGAGTAATTTAGTTAATCACACCACCTGATTCAGTTGCTCAAAAATTGTCTCATTGGTATTATGGGCCTTTATCTGTGTTTCATGATTAATGGTGAGTATTGAGGTGATAGATAGCGTTTATGAGACAGTTTTTCAATCAGAGCATTGGATCACAGCCAACCTTCTAACTGAGAGCGCAGGTTTGACCCTCACACCCGCTCAACTTCCTGGGATTCAACACATGACCAAGTCCTTGTGTGATGTCACTGGTTCTCATGTCTGCCTTATAGAAAACTGACAAACGAGTCACTGCGAAGTTGCATCAAAATCAGAGACGGGTGCTATATTGCCGTGTTAAATTTCTTTTCCCCCCCCACCCGAGGCTAAAAATGGAGAGCCCTTTTGGGACCCGTTTTTGGCATCTGCTTTTATGAGCTGATGATGCTGAGCACCAGCAGGCCCTGTAGCACCAGAAGGACCTGGAGCTGCTTAAAGCTGCTTACTTGCTCTCTGTTTGCTCTCTCCTTGGTCCCGTCACCAATCTGTTACTTTTGGCCTTTGTGAATTGCTGCATAATCTTGCCTCATGCTTCGGATTACATTTGGAGTTTAAAAGATATTTTGACAATATGTACACAAAAAGCCTTCACCCCCAAGTGCTTTGAGCTGCACCTGGTATTGCTCAGTGTATGCTTATTTTCTTACATATTGACTGATTGAAAGGTCTTTGGTAGGCGGCAATGCTTGTGGTAGGCCCTTAATCAAAACCTTTTGCAAAACATTGTCATTAATAGCAAAAAAATTCAGATCAGTGACAGAACTCTCAGCCTCCGTCGTGAGGCACTTTGACCTGGACATCCCTTCCCAGACTGTAGTTGGGTCACTCTCACCCCGTAGGTGGCTACAAATGAAGCCTTGAAATCACTGTAACTGCTGCCATTGTTGACAAATGTCACAAATTCCCAACAATAACTGTTTTTGATTTTATGAGGATGAGTCACACTCTAGTTTTTCATGTCGCCCACCTGAGGAAATATAAATTTTTGGTCAAGTTATGTTCCCTATCGTGTACCCCACCGTCTCCATGTACGAGTTTAAAGTGCATGTAACTTCCCTCCTGTGCCAGCTATGAAGACGCAAATACATTTGCGTCCAACGTTAACATGTCCTCTTTCAGATCCACCCAGAATGGGTTGAATAGTCCGTTCCTAAGTATGCCATGCCAACGTCTTTTTGTGGTGTACTTTACACGTTTTTCAGCCCTGGCGAAGCAGGCCCTGAAATCTGCCATCAAGCCTTTTTTCTGCTTCCTGACTCTGAAAGGCCTCAGCCCAGGCTGTCTCTGTACCCGTGACCTCTGCCTTACTCCTTGCGCGGCTCACCGCGTTTAGCTCAGCCTGCTGCCTGCCAAGACTGAATTCAACCTTCGAGTTATCTGTTTCCCTCTCCGAAAATGCATTCCTGCCTACTAGTTTAAGTAAACATTCCCCCAGCTGCAGAGCGAAGGACCAGGCCTCACTGTCTCCGTGCAAGTGATTCATAGCCCTGTTACCATGGAAGGCCCATGCCCCCCTCGCATCTCCTGCAGACACTTAGACGCTTATACACGCACTCACAGTCAGTATAGAATGGCTTCTGCCTTAGAGACCTTTCCGCCCAGATAGTATGGTTCCCAAACATCAGATATCAGATATGATAGAGGTACGAGTTGATCTGACATGCCAGACTTCTGTCTCTTTCCGTCACTGTAAATGTCAAGTCCCCTGCACCCTCCAGTTTCACGTCAACCACACGTCATGCAGCTGCGCGCGCATCTAGGCCTCAGATTTCTGCTGACATTGCAAGATTCTGCTTTTTGTTGCCACCCACTTATGACACCTACTTATGACGTTTCTAGCACACACCTATATGTTCACGCCTAGTTCACGCCTTCTACTTACGTATCATTACCACGTGTGTGTTTTATCTTGTTTCTCTCAGCTGTTACGCCTCCTGTATTGGTTTCTATAATGTAACTCAAGTATATAAGCTATGTATTGTCAATAAAATATTGCTCTATCCCTTCCTGCACCCCAGTGGTGGCAGGAACAAGATATCCAGTCATGACCATTCCTTTTTAAGGAATAAAACCCCTAAGAACTCTAACACCACGGACTCTGCCTTTTTCTTTCCGACTTGAGTTATTATTGATTAAGTACTTACCTGCATAGAAATTACGACGGTAAATCAAATATTTACCACATTATTTTGGCGCCCGAATAGGGACCCCTCCCCCACCTCACGCGCCGGTTGGTGCGTTGCAAGCTCTGTCCCCTGCCATCAGTTAGACGGAAACTACGCGTACTGGCAGGATTTCCTGTATCTCCCTCTGGCCCACGGAGGCGACGAAGACTGCAATCAGCACCCAGACGAGGCGGTGAGGAGCGCGGAGGATCCCGACCAGAGCCTAGCCGCAAGAAGCAAGGTCCGAGGTGTCAAGAGGCCCGCCAGTTTTCCGAAGTATCAACGTGTCGAGTCGAGTCGAGTCCGGTCCAGTCCAGTCGAGTTTTCCGAGGCCTTCTGTTTTCCGTGCTTCCCGGTGAGTACCATTGCTGGGACGTATCTAGACGGGTTTGGGTACACAAGTCCGGTCTGCACTGTTTTAGACAGTGTATCTGTACTGTTTAGCAGTATATCCGATGATTCAAGTTCCTGCACTGTTTTAGACAGTGTATCTGTACTGTTTAGCAGTATATCCAATGTTTCAAGTTCTTGCACTGTTCTCAGCAGTGCATCTGTGCTGTTTAGCAGTACATCCGGTATAAGGGGTAGTCATATATGTTTCAAGTGTCTTTTTGATGTGGTTAATGTCGTGGTATGAGTGACTGTTTCTTATGTGCATTTATTGTGTTCTTGTGTAACTAGTTGTGTCTAGAATCAAGTAGCAAGGATTGAGCATTCAGTATTAAGTAAACAAGATGCCGTTTTTCAACAAGTTAAAGCAGATAGGAACTAGGAAAGGGATACTAGAGGAAGAAATTCCTATCCCCCCTAGGGACACTCCTGGAAATTTCATGTACCATAAACATGGCATAGACGCCATACTGTATCTAGATTTATGGGCCGATTATACTAAGCATCTAGACGAAAGGCACAGATGGCCCGCTACTGGAACATGGGATGCCGAGTGCATCATGAAGGTAGAAGAAGCACTATGGAAAAAGAAAGCCAGACAATCTCAGAAAGACGCCATAGAATTTTGGCGTAAGGAATCACATAAGCGTGCTCAAAAAGCACTCTGTAGAGAAGACAGACTTAAAGAATCAGATAAAGCCCAAGAAAACGAATTAGTTACTGAGGGGATTCGAGTAAAATCAGAGCAAATAGACCGCGCACGAAACAATCTCGTAAATGGCATGTATCTAGTGGCCGAGGGTTCGCCTGAGGCCACTTCAGAAATACCGAAAAATCTGCCGTCACCATTGGTCCCAACTAAAGTAACTCACAGAACCACTAAAGACATATTCCTGAATTCCTATCTAGAGGATGTAGCACCCGCTTACACCAATCTGCCTGTCCACGCCCCGCCTACTGACGGTGACGGGGGTGGCAACCCGCCCCCAGACCATATCCCTCCATTACCGCAATCAGGTTTCCCCGTTCGACAGCCCATCGTTCCTCCACCTCCACCACTTCCCTCACCTAAGGTTAAGATACCGAATCCGTTTGCGCAAGATCATCCTACTAAAAGACAAATTCAAGTACAGATACAGACTCCACAGAGAGAGAATGCCCAAGCCTCCGCCTCAGGAGGCGCGGTGGGGGGAAACCAGACCCCGCCACCAACCCACAGATTACACCTTAGGGATATGCAGAACCCTCTTATGCTCAAATCTCCCCGCCTCAACATACTCAAAGACCCGCTTTCAGTTTGCAGATATGATCCAGTACCCGGCAAAGACGATAGAATGATGATAGCATCGCTACGCTTACGACAAGCTACAGATTACCTAATATTATTCGCAGGAATGAAAGAATACCTAGATAGAATATATAATTTCGTCCGAACTGGGGAAGACCCTGACAGTATTAAGGAGGCCATGGCACATCAGAAAGTTGACACCCAAGCATATATACTACGCTTTTTCATAAATTGCCTAATAAGAGAACGAGACAGGCCTGAGACAGAACAGGACGAATTAGATGGACTCAACAAATGGGGTCAAAATATAGCCGAAGGAAAACATGATAAACAGAATTGCATAGCCAGTATGTACAGAAAGATAAGAAAAGCAGTGATAGAAATACACGAAAAAGAGAAAGAAAAAGCTTCCTCCGAGGAGGAGGAAGAATCTGAAGAACCAGAAAGGACTACAGATACGATAGCATATGTAGGTAAGGGAACTTACCTTAGGAAAGGCATTCGTCCAGAAAACAAGAGAGTTTTTCTCTCTGGCATAACAAAACCGAATTCTCCCGAGCATCAGTTTCAAGAGACTGATAAAAGGCTTCGAGAACAAATGGGGTACCATGTACTCAATTCTATGGATGAACAAGAACTAGCCCGGTCAGCAGTGCTATGGGCTGACAATCCGAACATCTACAATGATGACACAATAGCGCAGACATTCCTGAACCTTTCCCCAGACGAGCAGAAATTAGCAGGTGTATACATGATTCAGCACCTCCTCATGTTATTCAGATATCAACATTCCGACCCAGGTCCCTTACACGATACACTAGAAGCACTACTCATGGATAGATGGAGAGGCCTAAGTACCAAGTTGATTCAAATAATTCTAGAACAACGGCACAGATATAACACGTTCTTAAGTTCCGAATACGTTCCCGCTCCTCCCCCAGAAAGAAAAATGTATCATATGGAGCGTCTGCATGGCATTGAAAGTCAGAACCCCTTACGAGAAGTACATCCAGTCATGGGTACCGATAATAATCTGAAACGTGTGTATGTACACACACCTCTGACCAAGTTAGAACTATTGGAAATGAAGAAACTAGTACCCTGTCATGATAAAGACCCTGCAGGTTTTCATAGAGAACTTAAAGATATGTTATTGATGGGGGATTATACATATGAAGATATCATGAAAATGTTAAAGGTACTGCTGCCCACGGGTATCTACGAGAAACTCAAGGAAAAAGAATGGAAAGTGGGAGACAAAAAGATTGTATGGGCAGAAATAGAAGATGAGTAGGAAAAACGTACCCCAGGGCTAGGCCTTGGGGAGAAAACTAAAGCACTACCAGGTCTGATAGTACAGGTTCTCCCAAGATTACTGACAACTAGAAAGGAAGATTGGGACGCAATCTCAGCATGTAAACAGAAACCCGATGAAGATACTAGTGACTTCTATTCCAGATTCGAGAAATGTTTCATTATTAATAGTGGTCTTAAACCAAGTAGTGAGTCGTACCCGCATCTTTTTGTATCAAAGTTAGTGGAGAATTCCCTGTTAGCGGTTAAGAACCGCGTATACAAAGTTGAGAGTACATGGCAGGCAAATACGCCATCCCAGATGTTACAGATGTTACAATATCATCAGAACAGAATTAGAGAAGAACAGGATCAGGAACAGAAACGCATGAAAGACACGAAAATGAAAATGTTAGTAGCCCAGTCGGTTCCTGCCGACGGTCAGAGAAAGGGTACGACCCAGACAGGTCACGCCACAGCTCCCGTTAAAGGGACATGCAATTATTGCAAGCAGCCAGGTCACTACGTACACGAATGCCCAGTCCTGAAACATAATATAGCGACAGGTAAAACTAAAGAAAGACCGCATCCGCCTAGACAAGATCATAATCAGCATCAGTCTTCACAGAATACACAGCCTATGCATGTTTCACCACATGCAGCACAGACAGTAGCGGTATCACAGTCACCGCCACAGCCCATTGCCGCGACTCAACAAGTCTCGCAGCAGATGTACCAGTATGCCCAATCTGATTACCCCGATTATCCACGTTACACATGAAACAGCCTAGAGAGGGAGGGTGGCTTGCCTCTTATTGAAATTCCTGTAGATCAAGAGGGTCCTTATGTACACAGTCAAGTATTGGGAAAAGACAGAAAGTTTTTAATTGATACAGGGGCAAGTCGCACCACAATCAGCCATGATGAAGTCCCAGGGGCCGGGTCTGGTGGCTCAGTGGACTAATGCGTCCATTGCAGGGGCCTGTGTTCGACCTCATGGTCACAGGTTCAAATCCCGGGGGTTCACTCAGCCTTTCATCCAACTGAGGTCGATAAAATGAGTACCATTGAGTTGGGTAACAATAAACATCTGTTATTCAGCGCCAAGATACCCAAGGGTGAACGTGCGCTTTACAAATACACATGTTATGTTATGTTATGTAGGGGCACCCCTCTCAGGCTCACAGAATATTTCCCTTGGTTTTTCAGGACAGCCTATTGTAAATGAGGTATCGAAACCAGTTCCCCTGGCTGTGGGTCCATTATCACGTGTTACAGACTTGTTACTTACGAAATCCTGTCCCGAAAATCTGTTAGGAATAAAAACATTGAAGGCTCTAGGAGCCGTGATCTGCTGTTCCCCGGAAGGAGTTAGACTTTTCTTAAGAGACTTTAAGGGTCATTATGTGTTACGAGAGTTTGATATCAGATTGAGAAATGTACCAGATCACTTATGGGCAAAAGGCCCAACTGACGTAGGCTGTATGCACATTACACCATACCGTGTTACACTCAAACCAGGTGTTGTTCTACCCAGAATCAGACAATACAAGTTACCACCCGATGCTGTAGTGGCTTTACTGGAAATCATTGAAGAGCTCATTGCCCAAGGAGTGGTCGTAGAGACCGACTCCAATATCTGTAATTCTCCTATCATTCCGATTCTTAAACGTACTGATCCCAATGCACCACCAGTATATCGGCTGGTGATTGATTTAAGAGAACTGAATAAATGTATTGTTCCACAGTACCCTGTGGTTCCCGACATCTCTTCCCTATTGACTGCTATTGATTCAGAAGCAGCGTTCTTCACTGTAATTGACCTCAAGAACGCCTTCTTCAGAGAGCCAATATCTCTTCGGATTCAGTTTAAATGGACGAAGTTTCAAATTTTCACGCGCACCTCAAGGATTCACAGAAAGCCCCAGCATCTATAGCCAAGCACTGAAAAGACAACTTGATTGTATCATAATGCCAGTTAACACTGCCTTACTGCAATACGTCGATGATCTGCTGATCACCGCACGAAGTGAGCCCGAATGTGAACAAGCATCACTGACAGTTTTACATTTTCTGGCCGACAAGGGACACAAGGTGTCTCCTTCGAAGCTACAATTCTGTGTTCAGCAAGTTGTGTACTTGGGTCACTTGCTGTCCAAAGAGGGGAGACAGCTCACTCCCGATCGCATTCAGTTAATTGTAAATATGCCACAACCCCAGACGCAAAAGGAAGTGCGGGCCTTTATAGGCCTCACCTCATACTGCAGACAATGGATTCCCCAGTATGCATTTCTAGCTAAACCACTGATTCAGTTAACAACACAGGAGGCAGCGACTTCGACTGTCCTCCCTTGGACTCAGGAACATACACAGGCTTTTGAGGAATTAAAGAAAGCTTTATGCCAAGCACCAGTTCTAGCGACACCATGTTACAGCAAACCGTTTACACTTTTTGTTACAGAACGTGATGGCACAGCACTGTCTGTCCTCACTCAAGACCAAGCAGGTTCACATAAGCCTTGCGCTTATTTTTCAAGTACATTGGATTCAGTAGCCCAGGCACTCCCTGCGTGCTTAAAGTCAGTGGCAGCAACAGCACTAGCAATCAGACAGAGCGACTCGATCGTTTTAGGACACCAATTAACGGTACAAGTTCCACATTCTGTAGAGGTTCTTTTAAACAGAACTCAGACTCAGCACTTGACTATAGCACGACTGACAGGTTATGAATTGACATTATTCCAGCCACACATAGAAATCAGACGCTGCAGCATTCTAAATCCCGCAACATTGTTACCTACAATTATGACAGATCCAGCCCCGCATGATTGTATAGAGATCATTAATGCAGTAACAAAGCCTCGACGAGACTTAACAGATGTCCCACTGACAAATCCAGACCTGACACTTTACGTGGATGGTTCATGCATGAGAACAAGTACAGGAGAATTAGTGGCCGCGTATGCAGTGACCACTGAAACTGAAGTTAAAGAAACACATCGTATTGACACACTGTCTGCTCAAGCGGCGGAGCTCATCGCTCTGACCCGAGCTTGTATACTAGCCAAGAACAGAAATGTTAACATATACACTGATTCCCGTTATGCGTTCGGAGTCGTACACGACTTCGGCATGTTATGGCAAGAAAGAGGTTTCTTGACCTCTCATGGTGCCAAGATCCAACACGGTCCCCTCATTCAAGCACTTCTAGAAGCAATACATCTGCCTTCGGGCATATCAGTCATGAAGTGTAAAGCACATACCAAAGTTACGGATTCTGTTTCCCAGGGTAATGACCTGGCAGACCAGACAGCAAAACATACAGCATTGACTCACACCCAGACTACCGATGTGACAAAGACAATAGTACCAACACAGTGTATGTCAGTCAGGGATCCCACCCTGGATGTAATCGATATCCAGACACATGCTACTTCAGATGAAATAAAGAAATGGACTGAACTAGGAGGGATCCAGACAGATCAAGGATGGGTCACGAAGGGAAAATCTACATGGTTTCTCCCTGACTCAATGGTTCAAATCATGATAAATACAGCACATAGTCCGGCACATCTAGGAGAGAAAGCTATGTTAGACAGTTTACAGAATCTCTGGTACAACAAACACTTACGAGCAGCAGCAAAACAGAAAGTGCGTACTTGCATGATCTGTTGTCAGTTCAATCCAGGTAAAAGCGTTCCTGTAGAGCAAGGCGGATTCCATCCTCCCGATCACCCTTTTGAAGTCCTCCAGATGGATTATATCCAGATGGACCGTTGTCGAGGATTCAAATATGTCCTCGTAGTTGTTTGTGCACTTTCCCGTTGGACCGAAGCATATCCAGTCCCAGATTACACTGCTCCGACCACTGCCAGGCAGCTGGTTCGAGAATTCTTCCCACGATACAGCTTGCCTCGTGTCGTGTACTCAGATAACGGACAGCCGTTTTCATCCGAACTCATGAAGCATGTCTCACTTCTGCTGGGATATCAGTGGAGATTCCATTGTGTCCGGCATCCCGAAGCTGCAGGCCTTGTAGAAAGGCATAACCAGACACTAAAGACCCGCCTTGCCAAAGTTTGTAAAGAGAAAGGGGTCGACTGGATAGTCGCCCTGCCAGTTGCATTGTTCTACATGAGAATGGTTGCCCATTCGAGATCAGGACTATCCCCGTACGAAGTGGTCTTTGGCAGACCACCGAATATGTGGGGGACGCCCATGCCTAAGAAAATTACTGATGTCGATTGTAATATGCTGACAGATTACCTTGCCTCCTTGATGTCTGCACTCCAATCATGTCGTTCACAGGTTGCCGCAGCCTTCCCTGACAACACAGATGTAAAACCGCACGATGTCCGACCAGGTGACACCGTCCTAATAAGGAACTTCGACAGGAAAAGTCCGCTGGAGCCCCGCTGGAAAGAGCCGAAGACCGTCCTTCTCACTACGAAGACTGCGATCAAGGTGGAAGGCAGAAAGGGGTGGATACATACGAGTCATATTAAAAAATGCAACGAACTGAAACCAGATCCTGACTCGTCCACCCCCTCCAAAGACTGTATCGAACCTATTGACTTTAAAGTTCCCAAACGAGAGAAAACTCCCCAAGAGGAGTATAAACTGAAGCTTCGATCTAGCAAGTCAGACAGTTTAATTGTTTAAGTCCTCCCCTAGGTGAATCGGTTAAATAGTTTCTGACATGTATCCCCTAGATCGAGATAGAGAGAGAGAGAGACAATTCAAGAAACGTGCATATTGCAAGTCACTCCGCAGCCACTGTATAGTGACATTATTAATTATGTTTTTTCTAAGTTTTCTGATTATTGTGGCGAGTGTATTGCTTCCCACATATTACCCTATCTTCAAGCGTGAACAATCTGCTTACAATGTTTCTGCTGAACATTCTTTTAGTACATTACCGCCTCACGAATTATCTTACAGACTCGCGCTGCGCAACAACACATTCATTAGTATGTTACACCATTCCCATCAAACTAGCAATGCTACAAACTGTTGGATATGTGGCCGACTCCCTCCCTACCAGAAATACAAGGGAGTTCTGCCCCTCTTTCCGTACCCGTTCACTCATAATGGCTCCTGTGGGGCATGGTTTAGAATAATCAATTCCTTAGATTCTGATGTTGCTGTTTATAAAGGGAGCTGGGTTTGGGGAAACTTGAACTTAGTTCTGCTTAATGCCTGTTACCCTGACAAGAAGGGACTCCCCACTAGAGTAGGAACTGATCTAGAAAATGAAGTATATGGATTAGGTAATTATACAATTAACCTTATGATTCTCACTGTTGAATCCGAAGTCGCACCAGTTCTCCCTGCTATGTCAGTACTACCAGTCACAGGTGACTTATGTGTCAGAAAGAAGGGTTCAGTACACTTAGGTCATAGTAAATGTACTACCGTGGTCGATTTCAATGATCATGGCAAGTCCTCCTTTAAAGCTACTCGTCATTCCTATTTTGTTTGTGGCCATACCGCATACATACGCTTACCTCCAGATTGGGATGGCACCTGTTACATTGCCTTCCTTCTGCCACCTGTTTTCCTAGCCCCTCCTGATTATCACAGAAATACAAATCTAGTAAAGAGTAGACTCAGAAGAGATCTCCCGATTGTCGACTATACTGAAACGGCATGGGAGCAATACACGGATTTCAATAAAGGATTCTTTTTCTTCACAGGCCCCGTCCAAAACAGTAAATTAATACGTAGATTAACCAGAACACTCGAAGCAGTAGTGAATGAAACTGCCTCCGCTCTAGGTAACTTAACAGAAGAACAGTCTGCTATACGGATTGTTGTCCTTCAGAATCGTCTTGTTATTGACGTCATCTTGGCAGATAGAGGTGGAGCCTGTAAGGTCATCGGGTCAAGTTGCTGTGTTTTCATTCCAGAAAACGCGCCAACTGTTTACAAAGCTATTACACGTCTTCATAAGATTGCAAGTTCGATCCATCAGAATCCAGGCACCTGGACTTGGTCCGGTTGGTTCTGGACAACGTTAACCGCTTGGGGATGGAAGATCCTATCCTTCCTAGGCATTGCCCTTGTCATAGTATTCAGTTGTTGCCTGTGCCTACAGTGTGGGCCAGCGATTTGTGGACTGTGCGCCACATCGTGCATTGAACATTCCAGTTTTCTCTCAAACCGACAACGGAAGAGAGACGAGCAAATGATGTTACAAGAACAGACTGATCGATTCATGAGGATCGAGATATCATGAAGGGTCCGTCGGGAACAAGGAGGGAATGAGGAAATATAAATTTTTGGTCAAGTTATGTTCCCTATCGTGTACCCCACCGTCTCCATGTACGAGTTTAAAGTGCATGTAACTTCCCTCCTGTGCCAGCTATGAAGACGCAAATACATTTGCGTCCAACGTTAACATGTCCTCTTTCAGATCCACCCAGAATGGGTTGAATAGTCCGTTCCTAAGTATGCCATGCCAACGTCTTTTTGTGGTGTACTTTACACGTTTTTCAGCCCTGGCGAAGCAGGCCCTGAAATCTGCCATCGAGCCTTTTTTCTGCTTCCTGACTCTGAAAGGCCTCAGCCCAGGCTGTCTCTGTACCCGTGACCTCTGCCTTACTCCTTGCGCGGCTCACCGCGTTTAGCTCAGCCTGCTGCCTGCCAAGACTGAATTCAACCTTCGAGTTATCTGTTTCCCTCTCCGAAAATGCATTCCTGCCTACTAGTTTAAGTAAACATTCCCCCAGCTGCAGAGCGAAGGACCAGGCCTCACTGTCTCCGTGCAAGTGATTCATAGCCCTGTTACCATGGAAGGCCCATGCCCCCCTCGCATCTCCTGCAGACACTTAGACGCTTATACACGCACTCACAGTCAGTATAGAATGGCTTCTGCCTTAGAGACCTTTCCGCCCAGATAGTATGGTTCCCAAACATCAGATATCAGATATGATAGAGGTACGAGTTGATCTGACATGCCAGACTTCTGTCTCTTTCCGTCACTGTAAATGTCAAGTCCCCTGCACCCTCCAGTTTCACGTCAACCACACGTCATGCAGCTGCGCGCGCATCTAGGCCTCAGATTTCTGCTGACATTGCAAGATTCTGCTTTTTGTTGCCACCCACTTATGACACCTACTTATGACGTTTCTAGCACACACCTATATGTTCACGCCTAGTTCACGCCTTCTACTTACGTATCATTACCACGTGTGTGTTTTATCTTGTTTCTCTCAGCTGTTACGCCTCCTGTATTGGTTTCTATAATGTAACTCAAGTATATAAGCTATGTATTGTCAATAAAATATTGCTCTATCCCTTCCTGCACCCCAGTGGTGGCAGGAACAAGATATCCAGTCATGACCATTCCTTTTTAAGGAATAAAACCCCTAAGAACTCTAACACCACGGACTCTGCCTTTTTCTTTCCGACTTGAGTTATTATTGATTAAGTACTTACCTGCATAGAAATTACGACGGTAAATCAAATATTTACCACACCACCAACAGCAGTGTAGTAAGCATGAAGACTACATTTATAGTAGATTATAATTGTTTATTGATAGATGGTCTCCAGGTAGGAATCTGTGGCTCTCCCTCTGGCCAGCCCATCATTAGAACCACAGACGCCTCATAAGAATGTGGAGCACACCGCACACAGAGCCCCACACTCTACAACAAGCATTAAAGATTACAACAAGCAGGAGATCAGGGCTTCGATAAAATGTTTTGATAGCTGAACTTTTGTCCTCCTGTCAATTTCTTTTTTAATCAATGTCCTCATCCTGAGGCAGTTTACATTTCTGATATTTGGGCACCCCTGTGCAGAAATAGCATTCTGCTCCATGATTATCAGCTTTTCGTTCAGAGATTATACTTCTCGGTGGGTGTCTTTCTCAACTCTGCTTTTAGAACTACCTGATTTTTTATACTCCTTTCTCGCACTTTACTGCATCTGATTCTGATGTCTCCCGAGCTTTCAGCCTCTCTGTGCAGCCAGAATCAGACTCTAAACAATACGTTATGCATTGGGTGCTTTTAGTGCAGTCAGGAATCGGCCACACACACTGGAATGGCTCACCCTATCACACACTCACACTATAAAACAAGCATCTACGTGTGTGTGTTTGAGCTATTGGCCTTGTAAATGACAATGCCTTTTATTTATGTTATGGTTTACAAAACATAAATAAAAGGCATTGTCATTTACAATGCCAATAGCTCCAGCTCTTGACCTATTGCATGCCAAATGCTCTGGCAACTCCCTCTATTTAACCTTTTTGATAGTAAATGACCAGCAGAGCGCAGTAAAATGCCAGAAACACTTTAACATTCCCTAGATTCCAGGCCATAGAAACCTGTCTTCCACAAGCACCCGTAGACATTAATATTTTTTTCAAATCTTGCATTTTCAGTGATATTTTCAGTAATATAAACACCGAAGGCCCAGACTTTAAGTTAAAAACAGAGCTTTACACTATACCATTTCCAGCTGCTAGGCAATATTTCTCTCCATGTTTTCCCATACCTTGCGTGTTCTGCTGTTTGGAGCTTACTTTCCCTCCATGTTAAAGAACAGTAATTGTTTCAGTACCCAGGCTATTGTGCTACATAGCTAAATACATATAAGATCCTAAAGGTGAGTCCAATTGCATTGCAAATGCTTATTCTGTAGCCTTCCTGCTCCACTCCCCTTTGCGGCTCTAGTTTGTCCTCAATTTCACTTGCCTCAGCTCTTATTCCTATCTCCTGGGCTTGTACTTCTTCTCTTTCTTCTCTTTCTGGAACTTTTTGAATCACGTCCTAAAAGAATAAACGTTTTTTGCCTCTTTCTCATGTAGGCACGATATTCGTAGTGGCCCTGCGGCGGCTACCAGGCAAGTCCTCCCCAGAATCACCCTCTTCCTCCTGACAAAGATGTAGGTGCTTAGGAAAAAAAAGGTATGGTATGAAAAGACATTATTATTAACATCATCATTATTATGTAAATTGGGAGTTTTTTCCGCCCTAAACGTCGTGAATCGAGGTTTAATTTTGTCAAGAAAGAATAGCATTTTGTAGTAGTTGATGTAATAGTACATCAGTACTATTCATGCACTATAAAACCCTTTTCACTAACATACGTGCACAAATATCTGCCTCCACCACTCTTAATTGTTTTGTGCAAAAGTCTCAAGCACGTGCGGCTCAAGTAGGTATATGTTTTATACTTACACCTAAGTGGAGGAGTTTAGGATGGGACAAACAAATTCAAATTCCAAAGCACCACCCATTAGGCCGTTGATAGTCACTAACTACATTTCTACAGCCAAACGTCCCAATAAAGTAGTACATTTACCAGTGTGGCTGCCTTGGGACGGTAGTGGTGGGGTGAAACAATAAGTAAAATAAACTTACCTTTGCCAATGCTGCAAGCCTCTCCTCCATCACCCACTGCCGGTAGTGGGAGTACCTGCAGGGCGGTGACGTGGGGAGAGGGAGGGGCAGGGAGGGGGGTAGTAATGTATGGATTACGGAGTTTTACAGGTAAGTAAACATTTAAATAAATACAACGAATTTCGTTGCGCGTACTGCATCGCATTTGAGGATGCAGTGCACTCAACGAAATTCGTTTTATTCATTTAAATGTTTACTTACCTGGGAAGCTCCGTAATCCATACATTACTACCCCGCACCCTGCTCCTCCCCACGTCACCGCCATGCAGGTACTCCCATTGCCAGCCGCGGCTGTCCTCCATCCTCACTCGCCACTGGCATCACCGGAAGCACCCCGGTTCCCAGACACTGACACTGGTTGGTTTGAGTGACCTGTTTGGCACTGCCTGGGGGCCTGGGTATGTTCTCCACCGGGCTGTGCAACGCATGACATGACAAGGTCGGCCTAAGAGGGCCTGCCAAATAATCATCCACACTTATACCCCTAGATGCATCATTGTAACATTTTGCGATTTCTTAATTGCGAAAATTAAGGAATCGCAATTAAGAAATCGCAAAATGCTATGCATCAAAAAATCACAAATTATTTTGCGATTCGGTAATTTTCCTTAATTGCGATTCACAATTTGCGAATCGTAATTAAGGAAAACCCTTCTCATTGATTCCTATGGGCCAAAAGGTCCATAGGAATCAATGGGAAGGCATTCACATTTTGCGAATTTCAAATTGCGATTCGCAAAATGTGAATGCAATTTCAAGGGTGCAGGGGGGGTTCAAAGAACCCCTCCCTGCACCCTTGAAATTGAACTGTAAGTGCAATTTACACACACACATGACCCAAGGACATGTGTGTGTGTAAATTAAAACTTTCAAATATGCAACTAGTGCATGTTTGAAAGTGTTCTATAAATTAGCATGAAGTTCAACTTCATGCTAATTTACCCCTTCCAAATTGCGAATTCGCAATTCTAAAGTAATCATGCATTGCATTTAAGAAATCGCAAAATTGTGATTTCTTAAATGCAATCGCAATTTTAGAAATCGCAACAAAATTGCCATTTCTAAAATTGCGAAAATACCAAAATGTTTGATGCATCCCAAAAACGGGATTTGCATTCGCAAATGGCCGAATTTTGTGATTCGCACCGTTTGCGAATGCAAAAACCCTTGATACATCTAGGCAATAGAGTGCAAACCACTCCACCCTCTGCTATACGGAGCTCAGCCCTGCCCCAGACTGTCTCAGAGTTCCGCACAGAAAAATAAAATGATAATAATGTCTTGTTATTATCATTTTATTTTCATTTTTTTTACAGTGCTCAAAAAGCAGTGAGCTGCCACAGAAATTTACTTAAACTGAGGCCTGCAACAAATCAAGCAACCTTTCCTAGCCAATTACAAATATTTTGCCTTTTAAAAAATATATATGTTCATGTGTATTGCTTAAATTTGAAAAATTATAATTTAATTTTAATATAAGAAAGTAACATGTTTATATTGTTTAATATTTACTGACATTTATCACAGGTAATGTATAGAATAAATCAAAATTATTTTAAATTTTTAACTAATGTAAAATTGGAATTTTATTTTATAATATACCAAGAGATAGATTGATAGATCAATAGATTAAAAAGAAGCAGAGAACAAAGTCTCGCTAGTTCCCAAGTTTAGCAGAGTTTCTAAACATTGAATTACACAGTGCCTTCCATGCTGAGCTATAGAGTACAAAAAGCCTTTTGCTATTTTTACAGCAATGTATTTAAGTATAGGATTAGCAAATGCCATCCATGTCAAGCTGAAAAATGATAAAAGCCTTTAACTCCTTCGATGCTGATGACGGAACCGCTCTGTCATCAGCTGTGGTAGCGCTGTGCTGATAACGGAGCGGTTCCGACATGGCCCGCTCGCCGCGCCTGCGCTGGGCGTTCCATTGAGCGGGCGGGGCCATGACGGAGCCGCTCTGTCATGAGCACAGCTCAACCGAGGCTGGTGACGGAGCGGTTCCTTCACCAACATGGGCGCGCAGCGGGCCGCCCCGCACCCTTAGCGCTGCGGCGGAATAGCCGCCGCAGCGAAGGTGTTAACTACCCCAAATACAGTATTACAGCTTTGAATTTGTAAAATACCATCCAAGCCAACCTGGAATAAATAAAAGCAACCTATGATGTGTTCCGCTCTAGTTAGAGTTCTTCAGAGAAATATAGCTTTGTCCAAACACAAGCACCCAGTATAAGTAAAGACAATCACCTTTAATGCCTAGAATGACACATAAATTAAGCAAAAAAGGAATCAGTGAGCTCTAGATAGCTCCCACGTTTAGGTGGAGAGGTACCCCTTCATGTGGAGTACCCTACAACACCACCGACATTGTGAATCTGTGTACCTTAAATGTCTATTTCTCTAGTAGAGTTTTTAAGCATTGGAATAGCAAGTACCATCCATGTTGGGTTAAAAAATGACAAAAGCTTTTTAGTACTTGAAGAACAGTATTTTATATGCATAGAGTAATGAATCATCGACATACTGTTATATATAAAATAAAAAGGAAAGAATAACAAAGATTAGAAACGAATAAAAAAAACAATAAACACTAGCTGCAATAAATACGTGGATTTATGCAAAAAATTACATTTTATCCTTGGATTTTTTTTTTAAATATTGAGAACCATGACGGATAAGTCTGCTGATATACGAGAATTAATAGTAAATGAAATGTTTGCTGATGACAGTGGAAGTTGTGAAAAGCGCCTAACTAGCCTAGGACAACAGATGGGACATGAAGGAAATGCTAAAAGACTACTTAAGGATTTAGAAAAAATGTGAATTTTGGAGGTTAACAAATGGTGGAAAGGTAAAACATTGAGGAGATACATCGACTGCCAGCGCTTTCCAAGAAGGTCCAAATTTTTGTCTTACCAACTTTAAACTATATGGGTACTTGTGAGAAGCAATCTTGGTATA
Organism: Lissotriton vulgaris; assembly: GCF_964263255.1. Lineage (NCBI taxonomy): Eukaryota > Metazoa > Chordata > Amphibia > Caudata > Salamandridae > Lissotriton > Lissotriton vulgaris. The sequence continues at coordinate 113,876 of NW_028241518.1, forward strand.
TGGTGTACGCTTATGTAAGTGGGCACCCTACACCAATCCAGACAACTCTTATGGTGATTTTAGTGGTATTAAACAACCTTAGCTAACTCTCTCCAGAAGGAGTGTAAAGCAACTTGTTTTACCAGAACATAATCTTATAGGTATAGATTAAGTGAAATAGAACCAAATAGTATATTTATAAAAATATGTATTTATTATAGAACACTCACTAACACACACAGATATCTCCTAATCAGAGATATACACAATGCACAAAATACTTTTCAATAGAAATAGGTCAGTAGGACATAATACACAGTAGTGCCAGGGGAAGACCCAACCATATACTAAAATAGTGGTATGCAAACCACGACTTGAGTCAAGACTATACCCACAAGACGTAGAATTGCTGGGGACCCAAGGAACCACCCGAGGTAAGTGACCAGGAACTCCGCCGAGGCCTTATGCAGAGTGGGAACACGACTGCGGGCTCAATAGTAGTCACTGGGTAAGTAGCTGTTGCAATTTTAAAGAAGAATTACCCTTCCCAGTGGACCCAGAAGAAACCCTGTGGAAGGCAGAAGGTTGGAGAGCCACCCAACCCGTGGATATCAGTGGATACCCTAGGAACTAGGTAACCTACACCAGGGAAGCCAAGTGCATAAATGTGAAGTGTCATTGGAAACCACTGTGTGACCCAATGGAGGACTTCAGGACGATGCAGCTGCTGGAGAAGGTGAAAGTGTCCAGTGAAACGCAAAGGTGGATTGAAGATGAGAAGTATCTGCAAGCGGAGGGGGCAGAGACTATGCCACTCAGGAGTGACCAGGAGGCACGGAAGACGAATGCCCACTGATGCCCTGTGCTGCAGGAAAGCTGACTGTGACAGTGGAGCTGCAGCTGTGCGGACCAGGCAATGCTGTGGAAGACATGAAGTCATTCCCGAGCTGTCAATCAATCACTGCATTTGTAAAGTGCGCTTCTTACCTGGGAGGTTCTCAAGGCGCTGTGGGGGGGTGGGGGTGCTGCTACTGCTCGAAGAGCCAGGTCTTGAGGAGCCTTCTGAAGGTGAGCAGGTCTTGAGCCAATCGCAGGTGGGTGGGGAGGGAGTTCCAGGTCTTGGCGGCAAGGAGGGAGAAGGATTTGCTGCCGGAGGATGTCCGGTGGATGTGTGGGACGGCAGCGAGGGCGAGGCTGGCGGAGCGTACCTAGAGGGCGGGGGTGTATAGCTTGAGTCTGCTGTTCAGGTAGGCTGGACCAGTGTTGTGGAGTGCTTTGTGTGCGTAGGTGAGGAGCTTGAAGGTGATCCTCTTGTTGACGGGGAGCCAGTGCAGATCTCTGAGGTGGGGGTGATGTGGCTGCAGTTGGGGATTGTGTGGATCAGTTGTGCGGAGGCATTTTGGATGCGCTGTAATCGTTGCTGGTGTTTGGCCGGGATTCCTGCATAGAGGGAGTTTCCGTAGTCCAGTCTGCTGCTGATGAGGGCTTGGGTCACTGTTCTTCTGGTTTTGATACACTTGTATATCCTGCAGAGCAGGCAGAGGGTGTTGTAGCAGGAGGTGGAGACAGCGTTGACCTGTTTAGACATGGAGAGGGAGGAGTCGAGGATGAATCCTGGGTTGCGTGCATGGTCCGTGGGTGTTGGAGCTGTTCCCAGTGTGTTCGGCCACTAGGAGTCGTCCCATGCGGAGGGGTTGGGGCCGAGGAAGAGGACTTCTGTCTTTTCCGAGTCTAGCTTCAGGCGGGTGTTCGTCATCCAGTCGGCGACTGCTTTCATTCCCTTGTGGAGGTTGGTTTTGGCGGAGTGTGGGTCCTTGGTCAGGGAGAGGATGTGCTGGGTGTCATCGGCTTAAGAAATGATGTTCAGGTCGTGCTGGCGGGCCGCTTGTGCGAGGGGGACCATGTAGACGTTGAACAGGGTTATGCTGAGGGAAGAGCCCTGGGGTACAGCGCAGATGATTTCAGTTTCATCGGATCGGAAGGGTGAGAGGCGGACTCTCTGGGTTCTGCCGGAGAGGAAGGACCTGGTCCAGTCCAGGGCCTTCTTCTGGATTCCGGCTTCTTGCAGGTGTGTTCTTAGTGTGAGGTGGCAGACCGTGTCGAAGGCAGCTGACAGGTCCAGGAGGATAGGGGCTGATGTTTCGCTGTTGTCTAGTTGGCGCCTGATGTCGTCTGTGGCTGCGATGAGGGCTGTCTCGGTGCTGTGGTTATGTCTGAATACTGACTGGGATGGGTCTAGGATGTCGTTGTCCTCGAGGTGGCGGGTCGGCTGCATGTTGGCGATTTTCTCGATGACCTTCGCCGGGAAGGGGAGCAGGGAGATGGGCCGGAAGTTCTTGAGGTCTTTGGGGCCTGCCTTGGGCTTTTTGAGGAGGGCGTTGATTTCGGCGTGCTTTCAGCTTTCTGAGAATGTTGCTGAGTCGAAGGAGATGTTGATGACCTTCCGTAGCTGGGGTGTGATGATTGCGTCTGCTCTTTTGAAAACGTAGTGTGGGCAGGGGTATGAAGGGGATCCAGAGTGGATGGAGTTCATGACTTTGCGTGTCTTGTCGTCATTGATGTGGGACCAGGAGGTCAGCTGGGTGGTGCAGGTGGTGTTCGGGGCGGGGTCTGTTGCGATCGAGGTGGGTGAGGTGTTGAGGCTGTCGTGAATGTCAGCGATCTTGCGATGGAAAAAGTTAGCCAGTGAGTCGCACAGGTCTTGTGAGGGCGGGATGTCGTTTGTGTGTGCGTTGGGGTTGGAGAGTTCCTTTACTATGTTGAAGAGTTCTTTGCTGTTGTGTGTGTTGTTGTCCGGGCGGACTTTGAAGGAAGATCTCTTGGCTGTTCTGATGAGGTGGTGGTGTCTGCGGATGACGTCTGTAGTATCTTAGGTTGTATTTAGCTATGCTTGTTCTTCTCTCTGTCTTGGAGTCCTAGGTTGCCAGTGTTCTATGTGGTTCAGCTGCGCTGAGTATTCCACTGTGGACAGTTGGTGATCTCTGTCTCTACCTGGACTACGGATGGTCTGTTCTCCGCTTGGGTTGTCAGCTTATACAATAAACCTACACTTTAAACATCATAGCCTGCTGGTGTTTACTACATCTATTTTTGGCGACGACGGCTGCTGAACAACCCACACGAACCCACCACTTCTCAACGCTTCTGGCAAGCTTCTGGCTGTTCTACAATTTAAACCATCACCTCGTATCTTTCAGCACTGCGGCATCGACGATTTTATTCCCGCACATTGGAGACACTTTCCAAGTATCCTGTCATCTTCCGTCATCGAAGAAACATCGTCTCATCAGTGTTTCCATCACCCGGCACTCCTCTAGATGGTAGCTGTACTGCGGTAAGCCGCGCATGCTGTACGCTAATGCTTATTGACTATTTGGAAGCGGGGAACTGGATTTTTCTGTATATTTCTATCCAATGCGCTTTGTACTGCGCTGGAACCCAAGGCCAGCAGGTGCGTTCCAGCAACTGAAAATCTAACGGGACGTACGCACCGTCATTTGCGTGAGTGTGACGTTTGCGTTTCACCTTAAAACGCATCGCTCGCTCCACGTCATTTTAAGCCAGAACGAAGCGCATCAGCAGTTCTACTTCACGCCGGTGTTCCACTGTCTACGTCACAAAGACACAATACTCCTGTTCAGAGGAGAAATTTCACGGAACAGTTCTATTCTCAGAGGATACTCGAACATTACTGTGACATCATAATTCACACCTTTCTCAGTCAGGCAAAGTCACTCACACTCGTCATAAAAGACTTTGGCAATACAGTTTTCTTTTTTGTTGCTTATTCTGCACCAGCTTTACCTCACGTTTAGCTTCGACTTTCCTTACAATTTTAATTCGTTCTCTAACATTTCTGGATCCATTCACTATGTCCTTGCAGGGAGTTCTACCACCTGCTCCCTTTCTAGAAACACCTGGAGATCCGCCTATCAAGTGGCGCAAATGGTTTGATGGATTTGAAACTTATATTGGCGCAATTGGAGCGTCCAGATATCGTGCAGAAAGAAAAAAGTACATCCTGTTACACTCACTTGGATTTGAGGGCAGAGAGATCTACAAACATCTTCCTGAGTTAGTACTAACTGAGGGAGAAATTCTTGATGAATATCAACAGACATTAAAAAAACTTGAAACTAGATTTGATGTCCAACCCAGCATTGTAGTTCTACGACACAATTTTTTCAAGCGCACGCAAAATACTGGTGAGGATGTTGACAACTTCATAACTGCACTGAGGGCACTTGCTTCAGACTGTCAGTTTGAAAATTTTACAGACCAGTTGGTAAGGGATCAGTTCATAGCGAAATGTACGGACAGGACAATCAAACAAAAACTGTTGTCCTTGGGAAACCCTTCCTTGGAAGAAACAATCAGACTAGCGAAAAGCATAGAAACGTCTCAAATCTCCGTAAAAGAGCTAGAAGAAAAGAAGAATGAAACTGTCACAGCAGTAAAGTTGAAGGACACAAAAACCCCGTTCAATAAGTTTCCAGATGGACAACAGTCTACCGACAAGCAGAATTCTTTCTTTAACAGAACAAACATTTGTTTTCGTTGTGGTAACCGACCACATGGTTTGAATGGGAGGTGTCCTGCAAAATTCGTTACTTGCAAAAATTGCAACAGAGTAGGACACTTTGCTAAAGTGTGTCAGATGGGGAAGAACAAAGTTTCTTTTAAGTCGAATCCTGTGAAATGTGTGATCGATTCTGATATCTCACAAACGGAAGATGAGTGTGTAACTAAAGACTTGTGCAACATGGTTGTAGTTGTAAGAGATGATGGGGTCATTACAGGTGATCCTGAGCTATATGTAGACCCTTATGTTAACATACTAGTAGGTGACCGTGTTCTTTACCTCTTAGTTGATTCTGGTGCACGCATTTCAATGATCACTCTGGATCTTTTTCGTACCACTTGGCCTAACAAGGTTCTCCTTCCCCCTGATAGAAGAGCAGTCTCGTATGAAGAACGTGAGATTACAGTAGCTGGATATTTTGAAGACATTTTTGAATTTAAGGGGAGGAGGATTTTTGGGAAAATATATGTGGCTGAAAAGGGACTAAACATATTAGGTTGGTTCCACCAAGGCCTGTTTGGCATGCAATTAAGGCCGGGTACTAAGAATCAAGTAGTTGCCGTGAGAGACAGTCCTGAATTGGAGGCGCTAATAAATGAATTTCCTCATGTCTTTTCAGGAGAGCTAGGAAGAATAAAATCTTTCCAGCACAAAATAATTTTGAAGGATGGTGCCTGTCCTGTTAAACATAAACTTAGAAACGTACCTTTCAGCATTAGACAAGATCTAGAGAAGGAGTTAAAGACATTGCGTGATAAGGGGATCATTGAACCAGTAGAGTCCTCACTGTGGTTGTCTCCTTTGGTGGTTGCCAGAAAACAGAATGGCGAACTAAGAGTTTGCGTAGATTTGCGCTGCCTAAACAGGGAAATTTGGGTTGATTCCTTTCCCCTTCCAAACATTAATGAATTGTTGGCTAGTTTGAAGGATGCCAAGCTCTTCTCTAAGTTGGACTTGGCATCCGCGTATCATCAAATCGAACTTACACCTGAGTCCAGGCCCCTCACTGCCTTTGTGTCACCCTTTGGAACCTTCCAGTACGTACGGATGCCATTCGGGCTGGCCTCAGCGGCGTCCGTATTCCAAAGAGTCATGACTGAGATGCTGAGGGGTATTGATGGGTTGTCAATTTTTCAAGACGATGTACTTATACACGCTCCTGACAAGAACACTCATGATACTATCTTAAAGCAAGTTTTATCTAAGTTTTAAGAGGTTGGGGTTGTATTACGGCGCGACAAATGTGTCTTCTCTACTAGTGAAGTGGATTATTTGGGGCACATGATAAACGAAAAGGGTATCTTTCCAAAGTCCAGTCTAGTGGAGTCTATCACTAAGGCCAAGGCTCCGTCTGACAAGAGTGATTTGAAGTCCTTCCTGGGATTGTGTGAGTTTTACTCCAAGTTTATAAAGGATTTTGCGACCAAATTAAGACCTGTGACACGAATGTTAATGAGTGGTGTTCCTTTTGAGTGGAACAAGGAGTGTGATGAGATTTTTGCGTGGGTGAAACAACAACTGATTTCCCCGAATGTTCTAAAGCATTTTGATCCCTCGTTAATGTGTACCCTGACTGTTGATGCCAGCAATGTGGGGTTAGGGGCTGTCCTGTCACAGAAAAAGGATGGTGACCTCAATACTTTGGGTTTTGCATCTAGGGTTTTGTCCAGTGCTGAAACCAAGTATTCTGTCATCGAAAAGGAGTTACTAGCTTGCTGGTGGGCTGTAATGAAATTCAGGAACTTTCTTTGGGGTAAGAAATTTTGCATCAGGACTGACCATAAACCCCTTGTGTCTATCCTGAGTGGGAAGAATGTAAGAGGATTCACACCGAGAATCGCACGCCTGTCTTCCAAGTTACTTCAGTTTGATTTTTTGATGGAATATATCCCTGGGAACAAGAATGGGTGTGCTGATTTTCTTTCTCGTTCCTCTGTTATGACTGATAAAGATTTAGATGCAGATCAGGATGATAAAGACCAATACCTGGTCGCTTCTATTGATCTTCCCCAGTTGTGTGCGGTGACCGAGGATGAGTGGAGACAAGCCCTTCTTTCGGATGTGATGTTACAGAAGGTTGTCACCTTTATCAGGAATGGTTGGCCTAGAGAAAGGAATCTCACCTTTGATCTCAAAACGTTTTTGCAAGTTGCAGATGAGCTTACGCTTGAAAGTGGGTTGATTTTAAGAGATGACAAATTGGTTCCTCCTGTGGTCCTGAGGGAAAGGTTGATTAAGTGCGCACATGAAGGGCATTTAGGTGCAACATTGACCAAGAGAAGAGTTCGTCTTTCCTTCTGGTGGCCATACATGGACAGGGAGATCGATGAATTTGTTAAGCGATGTGTCATCTGCTCTAGCTGTGATAAGGTTGTAAAGCTACGTACTCAGCCCTTGTCCCCCATTGAGTTTCCTCCTGCACCTTGGGTGAAACTTGGATTGGACATTGTCGGTCCTTTCTATGCTCTTGATTTTTCCTCTAGGTTTGCCCTGGTCCTTATAGACTATTATTCTAAATGGCCGGAGGTCAAGTTTGTCAGAGAGGTCACTGCCAAGACTGTTGTTGACTTCCTTTGTGATGTCTTTTTGAAGGAAGGATTTCCAGAGTTTTTGGTCACAGACAACGGCACTCAATTTGTCTCATCTGAGGTTGAAAATTACTTGGCCAGGTGTAGTATCAAACACCTGAAGAGTTCCCTGTATCATCCGGAAACAAATGGTCTCGTGGAACGGATGAACCAAGTCCTTGGGGAATGCATTCAGTGGGCTCTGAAGAATAGCTGTGTTGTCAGTAGCTCTGTAAGGAGCATGTTGTGGTTTTACAGGACCACACCTCATTCCACCACTGGGGTCTCTCCGTTTGAGTTGTTACGCGGTCGGAAGGCTTCCACCTTGTCCTGTCCCGGATGGATGTCCAAGTGGGTGAAAGGTGGGTGTTGGAATGATGAAGATGTGCGTTCTAATGTTGAGTCTGTTCAGTCTAAACAGAAGGTGTATTTTGATAAGAGGAAGAATGTTATGGTGACTGATCTTGCCCCGGGAGATTTCGTCTCCATTAAAAAACCTGTTCATGTAAAAAAAGGGCATTCTAAATTCTCTTCTCCTGTTCAAGTGTGTGAGGTCAGAGGGAACTCAGTTAAACTGACTGATGGGTGTTGGTGGAATAAGAGTCGTTTGGCCAAATGCTCCTTGCTTGGACAGCCTGGTTGTTCCTCTTCTGTCACCAATTCGTTACCGGCTGCACACAGTAGTTCCACCTCTCACACGAGTTCCTCTGCCGCCAGTCTACACCAAGATTGTACGGGACAAATGGTCCTGAGGCGCAGTTCTCGCACTAAGTCTGTTCCTCATAGATATAGAGTTTAAGTTTTCTCCTTTTCTCAATGGTTCAGTTTCAGCTCGCTTTTTCTTCTTTCCTGTTGTTTTCTTTCTCTCTCTCTCTCTCTCTCTCTCTCTCTCTCTCTCTCTCACTCTCACTCTCTCTCTCTCTCTCTCTCTCTTCCTCTTTCTCTCATTTACCCTCTTGCTCTGTTCCCCTTCTGTGCTCAAGTTTCTTTCTTAAGGAAAGGCATATGTAGTATCTTAGGTTGTATTTAGCTATGCTTGTTCTTCTCTCTGTCTTGGAGTCCTAGGTTGCTAGTGTTCTATGTGGTTCAGCTGCGCTGAGTATTCCACTGTGGACAGTTGGTGATCTCTGTCTCTACCTGGACTACGGATGGTCTGTTCTCCGCTTGGGTTGTCAGCTTATACAATAAACCTACACTTTAAACATCATAGCCTGCTGGTGTTTACTACAACGTCTTTGTGGGCTGCGTGGCTGTCTGGTGTGCGGTCGTAGAGCCACTTCTTCTCCAGCTTCCGGCATGTGCGTTTGGAGGTCTGGAGTTCTTCGGTGAACCAGGCGGCTTTCTTGATAAAGTGGTTGGTGGGGTGAGTGGTGTGAGGGTGTTGGCGCAGTCGTTGATACACTGTCTAAAATTTTGGGCTGCGGCATCTGTGTTGTGGTGGGTGGTGGGTTCTGGGCGAGTGTGGAGGTCAGCTGGTCTTAAGTGATTTTGCTCCAGCAATGGCGGGGGAGCCATTGGGTGCGGTGGTGCGTGGTTGGTTTCTTGAAGGTAAAGAGGGTGCAGCGGTGGTCGATCCAGTGGGGTTCGGTGGTGTGGTTGAAGGTGACGTGGGTGCTGGTGAATAAGATGGGGTCAAGCGTGTGGCCAGCGGCGTGGGTGGGTTCAGTGACGAGTTGACAGAGGCCGAGGCTTGCGAGGTTGTCGATCAGGGCGGTGGAGTTGGCGTCATTGTTGTTTTCTAGGTGAAAGTTCAGGTCCCCGAGGAGGATGTAGTTCGTAGAGGTGAGTGCGTGGGTGCTTGCGAGGTCGGCAATGGAGTTGCTGAAGAGGGCCCGAGGGCCGGGAGGTCTGTAGACGAGTGTTCCTCTGAGGGTGGTGTTGGGGTTGGTGTGGATCCGGAAGTGAAGGAGTTTGGTGGAGTTGAGGCAGTCGTCTGCGAGAGTGTGGACCTGGAGGGTGGACTTGTGAACGATGGCTATTCCTCCTCCGGTGCCGTGGGTGCGGTCTCTGCGGGAGATCTTGTAGCTATCTGGAATGGCTATGGCGATGTTGGGCACCGACGAGTCGTTCCACCAGGTCTCGGTCAGGATGTGTCGAGCAGGTGAGCTCAACGACATGTTTGCGTGCTGAGCGGGTGTTGAGGAGGATGCAGCGGAGGTTGTTGGGTTTGGTCCCTGGAGGTTTAGTGGTTCTGTCGCATTTGAAGTTGTAGTTGTGGCAGGAGAAGGGTCCATGGGTGCGTTTCGATGTGGCCTGGAAGCAGTGGTGGTCTCGGCCGGTGTTGAGAGCGTGGAGGGTGTTAGCATCATATCGGTGTCTGGAGGTGTGGTATGTGGGGGTCCAGGGGTCCTGGCGCTGGGCTCGGTCCAGGCGCGGACGGGCACAGATGGGCATGCCTCTGGCGCGGTGCGCCCGCTGCGCACGTTCGCTGTGCGGCCACGCAGCAGCTGCCATTTAAGGCTGGGAGGGAGGGAGGAGCAGCTGGGAGGCGGGAGCGGGGTGGCGAGGGGGCGGGGCTGCGAGGGCAGCGGCTGGAAAGAAGAGGCAGGCTGGGGTACAGAAGTGAAAAGGGGGGAGGTGGGAAGCGCCCAGGGAAAAGTACAAACACTAAAGAAACAAAATGCTAACAGTAACAACAAAATACTTAAAGCCAATGACAGTCACACAGCTCAAGGGCACAGCAGAATGGAACTCACGAACGGCGGCAGCAGCGAGGGGAGGCAGCGACGCACTGGTGGAGCTGTGCGGCGGCAGAGGAACGACCTGGCCTTAGCAAGGTCAAGGGTCGCCCTTACTGCCATGCAGCGGCCACCATTTAAGGCTGGGAGGGAGGGAGGAGCAGCTGGGAGGCGGGAGCGGGGCAGAGGAGCGACCTGGCCTTAGCAAGGTCAAGGGTCGCACGTCAGATGTCGAGAGTTGAGGGGTCGTGTTCATCGTGAGCACCAACAAGTCTTGGCAACTGCAAACAATGTGGAAAGCAAAGAAGGTGCAGGATCGGGACCAGCAAGGTCCAGTTGACTCAACATAAGCAGGGGAGTCAGAACAGTCCCTAAGAAATCAGGTGTGCCTGCTGAAATCACAGAAGATACTTAAGAGGACCCACAGGCCAGAGGCACTGGAGTCGCAAGAGGACCTCGAGTAGCTCACTAAAAATGCCAGCCCGCGATGTAAGTGATGCAGTGAGGATGAAGAATTTGGTCACAGGAGATGCTTGAGGATGGGGCTACTTGTAGCCCAAAGATCTAGGAGGAAGGAAGCTAACAAGCCTTTGCGCCAGCAAGTCAACGCAGTGCACAGGGCTTCAGTCCCTGCGGTTCTGACGAGGGATACTGGCCTCAAACTTGGTGAGAGAACAGGGCAGGCCTCGAGAGATGTGAAAAACCATCACTGGAGTTGTTGAGCCTTTCAGAGTCCAAAAGAGCCCATGATCAGCTGACCAGTCAGCGTAGTTGTGGTGCCTGCAGATGCAGGGAAGTGACTCTTACACTTCAAGGGAGATTCTTTCAGGTATCGTGGATGTTCACAGGCCTTGGAAGGAACCTGTATGGAGCACAGGCATGGACATTGCAGCAGACGAGCAGGGTGACAAGACCAGTAACAGCAGGAGTCTTCCCAGTTACCGTCTTGATGCCCAGAGCGAAGTCCAGTGAAGTCCAGAATGCCCAGATGGTCGAAGATGAAGGTGTCTTGAAATGAATCTTGTTCCACAATGAATCTGGGGACCCACCCACAGGTAATCCCTTAAGTACCCTAAGGAAAGGGTTGGGTTGGTTCAAGGTTCCCTCCCAGGGTAGGGGTCGGACAGTGGGGAGGATGCTCCCATGTCCTTTGTCAAGTTTTGCACCAGAGCGGAAGCCTATGGCTCCCTGAGCTGGTTTGAACTGGACTATGCAAGGAGGGCACCAAAAGTGCCCTTCAAGCAGGCTGAGTGGTGCTGGCTAGCGCCCCCACCCTGTCCCAATACACTAAACCATGTCTGTGACAAGATATCTATTGTTCTGCCTTCCCTCTGCTCGAGCCTGGCTCAGCAGCAGGAGGACAGAAACGTGTCTGTTGCCGGGAGCATCCATGTTGTGCTTTCCGGATCTAAAAGACTGGTACCGGGAGCACAGAGGGCCTCCCGGATGAGCTTTATAGCGCATGGAATCATACCTCCCAAACCGTTTACGATGTGGGGTATGATTCCAACATGTTGAGGGTTCGTTACAGCTAGTTTAGAGATGGTCATTGCGTAATGACCCATGGCCATTCTATGTACCATAATGGCTGAGGCACTTACAACCCAGGAGAATGGACTCCAAAGATTGTAGGGGTGTCCTGCTCATTCAGTGGCACCCTCACTCTTAGAACCGAGCACCCTGTCTGCTTTAGGGGTGAGCTATAGGTTTTGAGTGCAGTGACCTAAGATATAGGGAAACCTGGGGGTGGTAGAGGGCGCACGGCAAGATGACGGCACTGCTCTGAGGCTCTGCCAAACCGAGCCACCATCTGCTCCATATCTGCTGCATTCATCGATCCTGACACCAGCTAGCAGACATAGTGTCATTCCCCTTGCTTGCTGAACCCGCAAATGCCATTTGCGGACCCGCAGGCTCCCTCTTACTGACCAAACGCACTGACCTTGCTCCAACGCTGTGCTGGGGAAAATGGCGGCCTCCAGTCCGCAGTAGGCCGCACTGTCGCATGGGGCCTTAGCACGACATCTGCTGCACGTCTCCCCCTGCTCCCTGGGGGCTGTAATCTGAGGAAGTCACTGCTGCTGTATGGCTCGACCCGACCTCGGCAAAGCTGAGCGCTGCTCTCTGTGACCGCTGCTTGTGCAAAGTGAGTCGGCCGCTGTTCAGTAGCCAGCGGCGGTGCCTGAGAGACGACTGAGCTGCGGTATTTATCATCTGAGGCGGCCTCCCCGGAGCGAGGCGGAACATTGCTAGATCTCCAACGTGCACGCCGGCGCTGGTGGTGGTGAGTGGGGTTGGGGCCCGGCTGCGTTATGTGAGCTGCAGCTGGTGTGGGGTGCTTTGCGCTGGGCCTTGTGGTGTCCGGGGCGGGAGCCGTTACTGGGCCTGCTGTGCGACGGTCTTCTGTGATCCCCATCATATTGCATGAGCTTACCACGAGTGAAACCACATGTCTGCCTCTGTTTAATTGCAGACCTAGGCCGCGGACCCTGTGCCTTGCCTAGGAAGACATGTGCCCATGCGACGGGCATTGCTGTGCTGAAGCTCCTTATTGCCTTGCCTTCTGAGCGACGCTCATTACTAAGCTTTGGCGAATTTTGCGAATCTGGCGTTCGCGAATTTGCGTATTTGCGAACTCGCAATCTGCAAAACCCACGAATTCTCGCGAATTTGCGGATTTTTTTTTTTGTGTTCGCAAGGGTTTCTGCCACTTTGCGAGGGTTTTGTACCAGTTTGCAATTGCGAACTTACTTGTCGGTTCGCAACGGTCGCGACTATGTTGTTTCTAACGTCTGGTTCATCATCACTGGTTCCCAGCACCCTCTGTTTCACCACTGCCACCCTCTGTTTCACTCATGCCACCCTCTGGTACATCAATGCCACTCTCTGGTTCATCAATGCCACCCTCTGGTTCATCATCACTGTGGATTATGGGGGGGAAAAGCAAGCACACCTGCCCTGCTTCAACTGACATGAATTAATTTGGGCTTGATTTATTAATGTGTCACTGTTTTAAAATTCCAGTCAGGCACCTGCTTCCTTATCTGTAATTTGCTTTCTGTTGCAGTGCAATTTTATTTTCCAGGACCTTTGTGGCCTACTTGTAGCTATTCTATGAGCATGCTGTGAGGGTCAGAGCAGGGTCATAGAATTGTTGCAAATAGCAACTGAACTCTGGAGGGGCCCCAGTCAGGAAGCACTACAGGGAATGGTTACTAATGATCAGTTTGAACTTTTGCACCTGCTGAGTGCTTTCAGTTTTGCAAAACTCGTTTTTCTGCAGAACTGTAATGCCCCAAACAAACTTACTTGTGAAAGTTGATTTCTAATCCAAAAGTGATCCAAAGAAAGTCAAAAGGCCTCAAATCCAAAAAAGTGCAGGCAAATGTCAACCTGAGGAGTTATTCTGATAAAAATCATCATTTTCAGAAGGTCTATGCTGTTTGCTAGTGGATTTCTTGTTCAGAATTGCAAATTTTGTAATTTCGTGAGTGCGAGATTGTTGCTGCCCGCCGCACCTACATGTTCGCAATTGCGAACTCTCGCGATGCGTCGCCAAACTCCCGCGGGATCCCGCAGCAAGATCCAAAATGGCGCAGCACTCGCAAAATATTGAGAAAAACAACTCGGCAAATGCTGAATGACGGTAAGTGAACGCCGCACGCCGCAATATTGTATCACCAAGAAAAAAAATCCGCTGCATGCGAATTTGCGGATTTTCGGTAAATTCGCGAGAGTTCGCGGATTGCGAATTTACCGAAAATCCGCAAAATCCGCGAGCGGAACGGATTTTCCGCTCATGCTTACTCATTACCTGCCTCTCCTTGTTTTGGGGGCGTGCTGCCACCTCCCTGCTTACTGCCTCACACACCTGGCCTGCTTGGACAGATCCCTGGGCGGGTTCTTGCCAATGTAGCAGGGGTTTCATTGGTCTCCATAATTCCCCATTGTAGGGGCCTGATGTGACAATCGGCGCCAGCCATATAGTGCTATAATGAGACTGGGGGATTTTAGCTGTACACCGCACCCCTCTTTGGTTTGGCCACCTCAACTGCATAGGTGACATTTACTCCACAACTATCGGGAGGACTGATAAATCCCAGCCGCGCCTCACCTTTGAGTCGCGCAGGGCCCCTATGACCCCGCAGAAGGCTTCTTTGGATTCTGAGGTGGATGGCCCCCCCACGCTGGAATCTACACTGATGGCTATGCAACGCACGCTGCAGTCTATTGAGGGTACGATGGCTGCGGTAAACCACTGACTAGACCAGATGTCTTCCCAGCTTGAGATTCAGAAAAGGGGGTGGTGATGAACAGAGTGTCTGAATTAAGCAGACCACTCTTACCCAGTCCAAAGATCAGGGCTTGATCCATCACCATTATTTAGCTCACTGCACCATCCCAGCTCAGAACCTGGCTATATGCAAATCAGTCTGTCCCTGGCCCAGTGCATCATGGGAACAGGGCAGACTAAACTACCAAGCCAATTCTTCACCAGAAAGGAGACAAGCTTCCGGGGACCGGTTTCTGGCATTTCAGCCGTCGTCGGCCCGGCTTGCTTGAATCCTGATGGTGCAGTGAGCAAGGGACTCATGTCTGAGTATACCCTGCTACACCAATAGTGGCCAAAAACGATTCAGAAAAGGGGGTGGTGATGAACAGAGTGTCTGAAGTAAGCAGACCACTCTTACCCAGTCCAAAGATCAGGGCTTGATCCATCACCCAGCTTGAGAAGCAAAACGCATGCATGGGGGAGGTTGAACACAGGGTTTCGGCGGCTGAAGACGGCTTAAGTTCGGTCACAGATAAAACTCTCAATATGGAGAAAGTTCTGGCTCTTATCCAAGCAACGAAAGAGGTTTTGGAGGCCCAGTCCAGGCGCAATAAGTTCCGCATTACTGGGCTGCCAGAGTCAACAAATGTGGCAAGATGGAGACTTACATTGAGCATCTCATCTCAGACATCCTTTTCACAGAGCAATTATCCAGCATGTTTATAGTGGAGCGTGCTCACCGCTCATTAGCTGCTCGGCCGGTCCCGGGGACCCCTCCTCGCCCTATAAAAGCCAGAGTCCTAAACTATAGGGATCGTGACACTATTTTACGTCTGGCTCGGGAGAAAGGTACTATTGTTCATCAAGGTAACACACTGGCCTTCTTCCCTGATTTTACGGTTGCCGTTCAGGCAGCTTGATGCGAATTTAGCACTGTGAAACAGTTTCTGCGTACCGAAGGGGTCCCCTATGCCATGTTGTACCCGGCCCGACATCGTATTGGTGTGGACAACGACAGCATGATTTTTTCCTCTCAAAAGGCCGCAATGGACCATGCCAAGCAGCTTAAACATAGGAGACTAGAATCTTCTGCTGCACCTGAGTAAGAGGAGTAGCGCGACGTTTGGTTCCCTGCTCAGATCTGAGTGACTCTTATGGCCTTTTGTTCCCTGCTTTAGATGCTATTTTTCAATTGCCCAATTTGTAATGTGTTCATTGTCAACAGACACCCATGGTGTCTTTTTCGTACAGTGTGGATGCTGAACATAATTTCTGCTGTATACCTGATTTTGCAGCCTCTTTGCTCCTATGTCTGATATGCCGCTCCTTTACTCCTTTTTTAGCTGGGCGAGCTCCTCACACAGGTTCTGCATATGTCATTTAACTCTCTAGGTCCTCAGTGAGAAAATATCCATTATAGCTAGCGTCACCTGGTACAGTGTAGAACACTGTTCTAGTGGTGTAAAAATATTGTTTATCGTATGCATTGACCGTATGTGGTTTTTAACTTTGTCACCTCTTACCTAGTAGGAGACATGCATCTCTCTGTGCCCCCCGAAAATGGGTGTACCCTACATTTGTATTGTTGTTCTAAGGTGGTGGGAGGGAGGTTGGGTTGGGTGTTGGGATGGGTTTGGCATATTTGGGTTGCTGAAGTAGGTGGGGGGTTGTGGGTGTTCGGGGTGGGAACAGAAGAATGATTTTTGCACTTTTCTAGAGGAACAATGTGTGAGTATGCTATTGTTCTCTGAGTGCTGTCACTTAACTCACACCCTTTGTTTCAAGGTATTTCCTCATGTTGACCCTCCATGATGAGTAACGTCATCAAATGTCTCACTTGGAATGTACGTGGCCTCAATACACCAAAAAAGATTAGAATGATGTTTGCGTATTTGGATCGTATGCGTGTGCATGTTGCCCTTCTGCAAGAAACTCATCTGACCAAAGACACTGCTAGTATAATCGGTGCGTGCTGTGCGAGTGTGAAGGTGTCGTCCTCCAATTCATCCTATGCTAGGAGTATATGAATCCTAGTGAAGAAGGGGGTGCCCTTCACAGTCATTAGCACCTCAGTAGATGAATGTGGCCGGATTGCGATACTACATGGCAGACTGGGCGGAGAGAGTGTATTACTTGTGAATGTTTACCGGCCGAATGTGGACGTATGGTGCAGGGTATCACTGTTTCCACCAGCGGCAATCATATGGGGAGGGGATTTCAATCTATTTTTAGATGTCACCGTGGATAGACATGGCAGCGGTGAGGCCCGGCCCAAACGGGCTGCGGACATGTTACTGGGTCGATTAGAAGCGGATCACCTCCACGATGTGTGGCGGCAACGTAACCCATCTGGTCAGGAGAGCACGTATGCCTCTTCGGTTAATGGCTTTTGGTCCTGCATTGATTTCTGACTTATTTCAAAAGTGGTCTACACCTGGACTGTAAGGGTGTCACATGAGGACCGCACTACATTTAGCGTGGTGGCTTCAACCCTCTGAACTTAAAGATCCAGTATTTAAGCAATCTATTGCGGAAACGATCAGGAATTATTTTAGAGAAAATGAAGGCACAGTGGAAAGTGCGGGAGTGCTCTGGGAGGCATTCAAAGTTACCGTGAGGGGTGCTTCTTTTGGGGCATAGTCTGGAGTTCTGCGAGACATCCGGCATAGAATAAAGAAATTGGCATCTGATATCTCTATGTTGGAACAGGACTTGGAGTCTGATCCCACCACTGCCAAATTAGCTGCAATAAGAGAGCAGGTTACAGAACACAATGAGACTGTTGACCAGGAACTGCTACATTGCTCTTGGCGTTGAACAGCTAGATAATATGGTGAAGCTGGCCGTCTTAGCCGCTCCCTTGCGCAAACACTCATGGAACCACGGGGCCAGGAGGATATCACTGAACTCCTTGACATCCATGGTGAACCCCGACATTTGATAGTGGAACTTTGCGAGATTATTCTGCAATTCTACACTGACCTGTATCCGTCTAGAGAATCCCCCCGATTTAGAAGATACATGACTATCTTGACGACGTGGCACTTGGATGGCTGTCAGACACCCATTGAGAATATCTCGTGCAGCCATTCGGTGAGGAGGATGTCATGGAGGCTATTATGTCTCTACCAACCTGTAAGGCTGCTGGGCCCGACGGCTTGCCCAGTGAATTCTACCAAGTCTATCCTGAGGACCTTGCTCCTCGGCTATTGGCAGTTTATGCAGAGGCCTATGAAAAGGGGACTCTTCCCCCTTCCCTCCGGTAGGCCCTCCTTGTCACTTTATTAAAACCTGATAAACCTTCGAATAAGTGCGGGTTATGTCGACCCCTTTCGATCATCAACATTGACACAAAGATTTTAGAGAAAATGATCGCCATTCGGCTACAGCCCTTAGTACTTCTATTGGTGCTATCAGAACAATCTGGTTTTGTTACGGAATGTTCCACGACCCATAACTTGCGCATGCTGTTTTCCACATTACACTACTTTCAACCCGATTTTCAAGCTGTCGCTGTGGTGCTCGATGCAGCAAAAGCCTTTGATTCTCTGCACTGGTCCTATATGTTCACTGTGCTAAGTAGGATGGGCTTTCCACCTTTCTTTGTGCTATGGCTTAAAGTGCTCTACAGTGAACCAGTTGCCCGTGTTTGAGTAAATGGCTGGATGTCGTCCTTGTTTCCTATTGAGAGAGGTACGCGGCAGGGATGTCCCCTTTCGCCCATGCTTTTCTACATGGCACTAGAGCCTCTGGCATGTAAGCTGCGACAGAAACACTCTGATGCAGCCCTGCGGTTCAGGCAACACCCACTGATTGTCTCCCTATATGCGATTGATATGTTGCTCTATGTCCGTGAGCCCACTGTGCATTTATCCCCACTACTCATGGAGTATGTCCAGTTTGAGAGGTTTTCAGGTCTTGAGATCAATTGGTCCAAATCCGCAGTTTTTCCCCTCACCGCGCATACCAAAGAACTGGAGCTTGACTTCCCGTTGTCCTGGATTTCTGACCCCGTAAAATACCTGGGTGTGTTGATAACCCATGATCCTGATGTAGTAATCTCCGAGAATTATGGTCGTACGATCACACGCATCTCTGAGCAGGCCACGAGGTGGTCGCATCTACCCCTTTCACTAGCAAATAGGATAGCAGTTGTGGAAAGGGTTTTCCTGGCAAAGCTGCTCTATTTATTTGTTAACATACCTATAAAATTGAATATCACACTGTTCCGCACACTCCAATCAACCCTATTAACCTTTGTGTGGGGAGGAAAGAAGCCCCCATGTAGATGGGAACTCTTAGTGCAGCTCTATAACCGAGGAGGATTTGAGGCTCCTGATGTTCACCTTTATTATCTGTGCGCACAAGCACAATTTGCGCACTATTAGCATTTCCCACAACCTTTTCTGCCTCACGTTGCTATCGAAAAGGATGCTGTACTCCCTATCCCACTGCAAGCAGTGGTCCTCTCTGGAGGCTTGGGGGCCTGCAGACAGAGATATATCCCCCACTGTGCACGTCCTGGGCTTGGAGTATACTTGTGTCAACAGATCAGTTATCATATTTATATGCTACACTGTTGCCCTTATCTTCTCATCCTGACTACTCCCCGGCGAGGGAGGCACCCACCTTAAAAGAGCTGGCGGCTGCGGGCATCACCAAACTGGGCGATTTATATAAGGGGGCCGCTTTAAAACTGTACATGAGGCACAGAATGGTAAGGACCGAAGTTTCATGTTTAATTTCACATATGTCCGGGTTCAACAGGCCGTTCGCGCGGCATACCCTGACTTCCCTGCGGAACCCACCACGCTGCGTCCATTGCAGACACTGTCGATGGGAGATACTCGCAAAGCGCTAATAACCAACCTTTATAACTCCTCTCTACGGGAACGGGGCCAGGAGGTGCACCCATCTTGCTTATGCTGGCAGACCATGCTGGGCAATCCTATTGCACTGGAGGTCTGGACGGCGTGCTGCCAATTTACAGGCTGCCTCACAGCCAACTCCAACCTTAGAATTATTCATTTTAAATGTCTACATCAGCTATATTCCTCCCTCTTACAGTTACATAAGTATAACCTGAGAGAGACTGCGGACTGTGTACGGTGTGGTGCAGCAAACGCAGATTTCCTCCATATTGCATAGTTGTGCGGAGGTGTGTTTGCTTTCTGGACAGCGGTGGTGAATATTCTAACTGCTATTGTGTTGGAGCCAGTGGATGGCACTCCTGAGCTATGCCTGTTGGGCTATGCCAAATGCTTGAAACCAGCTAGTAGACATATAGTTGCAATTTCCACCCTTTTCGCAAAGAGGGCGGTGGCACAACACTGGAGCACAGGATCTGTACCTACTAAAAAATAATGGCTTCGTGAGTTGATTTATTGCAGGGATCAACTGCAGGTATATGAGGAGGAGATACCGGAGTCCTCCCAACCCAAAGACTTCTGGGACACCATTACAGCCTATTTGATGTCCCACCCTGACATATTGAATATGTTCTGCCTATTATGTCTATGCTTTTCCCTTCCACAATGTCACCCTGTAATTAATTTGTACTCATTCTTAATGCATATTGATGGCCTCTGTTTCGGGGCTTCTCTCCCATATTTGGTCTCCCTATAAGGTATCTAGGGAAACATGCTGTTGCGTCCAGTGAACACTATACTTATGATATTGCTGTTCTTCCTGGGGGAGGGGAGAGGGGTTCTGGGGTTCATATGTCCTAATAGCTTTTAACTATCTTGAACTGTTGATTTTATTCTTTGCTTTAAAATCAATAAATAAAGCTTTAAAAAAAGATATAGGGAAACCTATATCTTTTGTAATAGATGTGCTAGCAATGGCAGGCCTGTACTTACAGTTTGAGTGGTCTTCCATTTGTGGCATAATACATGCTTCAGCCCATGGGGACCCCTGGTGTACCTCTGCCCTGCGTACCTCAGTACCATATATCAGGGACTGATAAGGCCACACCAGTATACAATCTGGGATGTACCTAAGTACTTACCATAACCAATTTAGGGGAGAAAGCACAGAGACTGGGGTCCTGATTAGTAGGATCCCAGTCAGACTAGTCAGAAACATTAAGGCACCAGGCAAAAAGTAGGGGTAACCATAAAAACAGATTCTACTTTCCCACAATGCAGATATTTTAAAGAGATGGCAGACTGCTACCACTGAATGCTCAATGAATCTGATGGAGACAGTGATCATTCATGCTGAACGAAAGCTATCAATTGTCTCAGAAAATTAAAGAACTTGAGAAAGCTATGGAACTATATAGCCAAAGTAAAGAAGGCAAAATGGCTTAAGAAGAGTTGGAAAAGAAGTTGGACAAACATTAAAAAGAAGTACAGTTGAAAAAATGTAGGAAATTCAACAGGGATAGAATTGAATATGCTATGGGAAGAGTTTATACTTTTGTCAGATGGTTTGACTCACTTCATAGCAGAAAAACAACAGATTATATTAAGGAAAGAACTGATCCCCCCTCAGAAGTCAGCTCGGGGAATGAAGGGATGCCATCGACTTGCCCAAGACTGGATTTTTCCATAGAAATGTACCTCCTTCAGATGACAACACGAGGGAGTGGCAGAGGTGCAACAAATCAAGTGTATCCAAAGGAAAAAGAACCAGAAGAGTTAGGAAGAGGAAAACATGTGAAAGGAAGAAAAAGAATGTAACAGCAGAAGGATTGACATCATTGGAAGATGTTATTGTGATAAATCTCTCAAGCAAGGAACTAAAAGACCAACACAAGAGACTTCTGAATAAAGGCTTATCGTTTTGTCAGAATGTGGGTACTGATTAAGCATCAGCAAGGATCAACCTATACAAGTTTTGCAGGAAGCTGAAATTGAAGAAATATTTAGCATCAAGGAAAAAACAAATTCAGAAACACTGTGGTTGTCAACCTTCCTTAATTTACTGGAACATGATCTACCACATCAACTGACTTTATCGACCCTAAAGGAAGATTTAAATACAGCAGAGGGAGGAATTGACCATGAGACACTATCAGATCAAGAATTCTCCATGAGTGGGGGCATTGAAACATGCAAATCAATGACAAGTTGGTGCAAGAGTAAATCAAGATTTTGTCCACAATTGCCATCAGGAAATAGAGAAGATCTGTTTCAAGAGCTGGTCTCTGAAGGCCTAAGTGGGATAGCTGTTAATGAGTACCAATCAAATTGACATTTTATGAGAGAGAACATGACAAGAGAAGACTGGTCATCCTTGAAAGAATTACACTAGGATAAAAAAATCTCATTAGCAATTCCGCCGCGGTGCGGTGGTTTAGCGGAGTGGGCGGGGTCGCGTCGGTCAACGGATGTGGGCAGCACTACGGAGATAGTACGCACGACAGCCGTTGGCCGACAGGAGCATCAAAGGGGTTATAAAAGCATTAGATGAAAGTGGCAACATTGTTCTAATTGATCACATTTAATACATACAGGAACCCAATTGACAATTAAACAATTGAGAACACAATAAAAAACTGGCCAAAATTCCAACAAATTATATAAATTAGTGTTTTTTTTTATTTTGGTGAAAAGTTTTTATACAAAGACAAAGGACTGCCATGTGCACATCTCTCACCCCAGCAAATGCTATTCTGACCATGGGATTCTGGCAGGCTGAAACTGTTTGGAAAGAGGCTAATGCAGGAATTTTGAAGAAAGTGATTTTATGGCTATATTTTATTGACAATTTGTGTCTGGGAGGGGGAGCAAACATGAAAATTAAACAAACTTCAAAACAACAGATGTCATAGCAAATTCTGGTACAACATGTATTTCTCAATAAATGTCAATAATATTCATAAACGTTTAGCACCTACTTATACACTAATCTCTTATTCCATAGTCAGTGTTGTTTAATATTTCTTATATACTCATTATGTTTTTACATTTTAATACCCCAGGGATATTCTTTATTTTATACCTATGAAATCCACTGTTTCATTTTCACCATATTGATTTAGAAGGTAGAGCAATAGTGTCCTTATTGATTTTACTATACCTTAGAACAATATATAAAATAATCATTTACCTTAAAATGTCAGTTTCTTTCGTGTTTGAGGTAGCTAGATTCTGTGTATATTATATCCTCCAAATTTGACAGCACACTTCAGGGATTAGAAGGAAATAAGGAGTAAATGGATGTACAGAACATGAGCAATAATTCCAACGTATACCCATTTTTATTTTTTAATAATCATTTATGAATATTATTGAAATGTATTAAGAAAAACATGCTGCACCAGGATATGCTATGATAAGTGCTGTTTGGAAATTTGTTTAATTTTCATGTTGGATTTAAATAAGAAACTGATGTATATATTGTTTTTGTGCCAGCCTTGAAGAAGAGCGTTTGTGCATGAATCATGTGTTGGCTGTAGGCAGTATTGCTGTATAATTACGATACATCGAGAAAATAAGATAAGAATGATAAAATACTATGAAAATATTTTATATCTTATGTTGGTAAACACTCAGTAGTATTGAATATATATATATATATATATATTTTTTTTTTTCAATACTTCTGAGTTTGCAAACTGAAGATTATTCTCAAAGAAAATGCTTGCCCAAAGATTTATAAAGCAAAGAATATTCCAATTGCTGTGAGGGAGGATGTGCAAAAAGAATTGGATAAACTTATTGAAAATGACATTATAGAAAGAATAGAATCATCTGAGTGGGTGTCTCCCATTGTAGTAGCTAGGCGTTCCAATGGATGTATAAGATTATGTATTGATCTCCGCCATCTCAATACTAATATTGTTGTTGATCAGTTTCCTTTGCCCCGCATAACAGAAATGTTGTCCCAAATTGGAAAAGCTAAATTTTTTTCATGTATTGATTTATCATCAGTGTACCACCAAATTGTTTTGGATGATAATAGCAAGAAATACACTGCTTTTGTGAAACCATTCGTCTGTTTTCAGTACAAAAGGATGCCGTTTGGCCTTGCTTCTGCTGCGGCTGTATTTCAGCGAATTATGCATTATATGTTCAAGGATTGTAAGAATGTGGTCTTTTTCCAGGACGACATACTTATATATGGTGATGATAAATTGGTCCATGACGAAACCTTGGAAAATGTTCTTGAAAAGTTGTCAACCAATGGGCTTACTGTTAAACATTCAAAATGTAAATTTGGTGTTAAATCGCTTACATACTTGGGTCATGTTCTGTGTGAGGAGGGTGTCAAACCTAAACCCGACCTCATTGAAGCTATTCAATCTGCTCCTTCTCCTACTACTAAAGACGAAGTTAGGTCGTTTTTGGGGTTAACGGAATTTTATGCCAAATTTATTAAGAATTTTTCTAGTAGAGTGTTTAACATCAGGCAGTTGCTTAAGGTTAAGTCTAAGTTTTTATGGACTGCAGAGTGCGAAAATGAGTTAGTTTTGTGACGTCAAGTCTGCTATTGAGAAATCTGCTGCTCTTAATAGTTTTGATTCAAAATTGTTGAGTATTGTTACTACAGATGTTAGCTCAAAAGGTTTGGGTGCTGTATTTTCTCAAAGATCTGAAAGTGGAAAAGAAGTTGTTATCGCTTACGCTTCTAGAGCTTTGACACCCACAGAAATTAGATATTGCACAATTGAGAGAGAAACTTTAGCTGTGGTATGGGGGTTGGAACATTTTAGAGTTTTTGTTTGGGGTAAGGAATGTGAGATTAGATCGGATCACAAGCCCCTAGCTTGTTTACTCACTACTGATGGAATGATTAATGCCTCAGCGAGAATTACACGTATGTCTATGAGATTACAGGATTTTGTTTATAAAATAGTTGATGTTCCTGGTCGTGAGAATACTACTGCAGATTTTCTTTCTAGAGATCCCTTACCTCTTAAAGAAAAGGTTAACAATTACTGGGAAGATTTTCACATTGCTCTAGTGCATGATGAGGGTACGTTACCTATTAGAAGTGAAGAGTGGAATATTGAATTTTGAAAAGATAAAGTGTTATTAAAGGTCCAGAAGTTTTGGATTGAGGGTTGGCCCAATAAGAAACATCTTTCTGCTGATTTGAGATGTTTTTGGGAGGTGAGGAATGAATTATCTGTTTCAAAAGGTGTAATTTGGAGAGGTGACAAAGTAATTCCTCCTTCTGGTATGAGGAACATTGTTGTTAAACATGCTCATGAGAGTCACAATGGGATTGTGAGAACTAAACAATCAGTGAAGAAATTATTTTGGTGGCCTGGTCTGGATCTGTGTGTAGAACGTTTAGTGAGGAACTGTTTTCATTGTGCTAATTCGGATAAAAGTCTGAGAACTTTGAAACCTAGCATACAAGGTCAGGTAATTCCCAATGGTCCTTGGGAATCTCTTGCTATTGACATCATGGGTCCCATTGGTCCTTTGAATAAATATGTAATTGCTGCCATTGATTTGTTTTCTAAGTGGCCCGTTGTGAAAATTGTAGATAGAGTCCATACTGATAGTGTTTTGTTGTTTATGGATGAAGTTTTTTCTTTAGAAGGTTTACCCATCCGTGTTTGTACTGATAATGGTGTTCAATTCCTATCAAAAAAAGCTAAGGAGTATTTTCAGAAAACAGGGGTTGTGCATTGTACGACTTCTTTATACAAACCTAGTGGTAACGGAATAATTGAAAGATTCAATAGAGTTTTGAAGGGAGCTATACAGATGTTTGGTGTTGAAGATGACAAGTGGGAGATTCAAGTCATGAAAACTGTGTGGAAGTACAGAATAACTCCTAATGAGATGACTAGTTGTGCTCCATTTGAAATTATGAGGGGAAGGTTACCAAGAGCAAAATTAAATCCTTCGTGGTTGATTCCATCTTCTAGATGTCAGGTGGATTTGGTTTTGGTTAAAAAAAGGATGGAAAATCTCATCTAGTGAGTCAAGTCAAGTCAAGTCAGAGAATTTATATAGCGCACTACATACCCAGAGGGTCTCAAGGCGCTTAGAAAGGGGAGGAGGATTACTTGTCAAATATCCACGTTTTAAGTTGCTTTCTGAATGCTAGGTGGTTCTGGGTAAGGCGAAGGTAAGCGGGGAGTGAGTTCCATGTTTTAGCAGCCAGGTATGAGAAGGATCTGCCTCCCATGGTGGTCTTGTTGATGCGAGGTACCGTGGCGAGGGCTTGGCTGGAAGAACGTAGTTGGCGGGAGGGGGTGTAGAAGGACAGTCGTGAGTTGAGGCATTCTGGTCCGATGTCGTATAGTGATTTGTGTGCGTGGGTTAGCAGTCGGAAAGTGATCCTCTTATTGACGGGTAGCCAATGGAGGTCTTTAAGGTGACCAGAGATGTGTTCGTTGCGTGGGATGTCTAATATGATCCTGGCTGAGGCGTTTTGGATTCGTTGGAGTTTCTTCTGGAGTATAGCGGTAGTGCCTGCGTAGAGGGTGTTTCCGTAGTCCAGTCGGCTCGTGACCAGAGCATGGGTGACTGTTTTCCTTGTTTCGGTGGGGATCCAGCGAAATGTTTTTCTGAGCATGCGAAGAATGTTGAAGCAGGAAGAGGATACGGCGCTGACTTGTCTGTTCATTGATAGTGAAGAATCCAGGATGACGCCTAGGTTCCGTGCGTGGTCTGTCGGGATGGGTGCTTTTCCGAGGGCTTCCGGCCACCAGGAGTCGTCCCATGCAGAGGGGGATGTACCTAAGATGAGGACTTCTGTTTTATCTGAGTTCAGTTTCAGACGGCTTTGTTTCATCCATTCGGAAACTTCTTTCATTCCTTCGTGTAGGTTAGTTTTGGCGGTGCTGGGGTCATTGGTGAGAGAAAGGATTAGTTGAGTGTCATCCGCGTAAGAGATGATGTTGAGGTTGTGTTGGCGGGCGATGGCCGCGAGGGGGCTCATGTATACGTTGAAGAGGGTGGGGCTGAGTGAGGATCCTTGTGGTACGCCATAGATGACTTCAGTGGCCTCGGACTTGAATGGTGGGAGGCGGACTCTCTGGGTTCTTCCGGAGAGGAACGAGGTGATCCATTCAAGTGCTTTTCCTTGGATTCCGATGTTATTGAGGCGTTGTAAAAGGGTGCTGTGGCAGACTGTATCGAATGCTGCAGAGAGGTCGAGGAGGATGAGGGCGACTGTGTCTCCATTGTCCAGTAGAGTTCGAATGTCGTCTGTTGCTGCGATGAGGGCGGTCTCAGTGCTGTGTTTTGCTCGGAAGCCGGATTGTGAGGAGTCGAGGGATTTGTTGGCTTCGAGGAAGGTGGCGAGCTGGTTGCTGACAGCTTTCTCGATGACTTTGGCCGGGAATGGAAGGAGCGAGATGGGGCGGTAATTTTTGAGTTCGGTGGGGTCCGCTGTGGGTTTTTTCAGAAGGGCGGTGAGTTCAGCGTGTTTCCAGTCTTCCGGGAAGGTGGCGGAGTTGAAGGAGCAGTTGATGACGTCTCGGAGGTGCGGTGCTATGACGGAGTCTGCTTTGTTGAAGATGTGGTGAGGACATGGGTCTGTGGGGGATCCTGAGTGGATGGAATTCATCAGGCAGATTGTGTCCTCAGTGGAGATTGGGTTCCAGTCGTTAAGGGTGTTCATGGGGGGAGAATGTTCAGCAAATGGTAGGGTGGGTTGGTTTCCGGGTTGGTTGTCGAAGCTGTTGTGGATGTCTGCAATCTTGTTGTGGAAGAATGAGGCTAGGGAGTCGCAGAGGGCTTGAGAGGGGGTGATGTCGTTGGAGTTGGCCGAGGGATTGGAAAATTCCTTGACGATGTTGAAAAGTTCCTTGCTGTTGTGGGCGTTGTTGTCAAGTCGATCCTTGAATGCTGTTTTCTTGGCCTTTCGGATTAGTTGGTGGTGAGTGCGGGTGGCGTTTTTGAAGGCGTCCTTGGTGCTAGTGGTTGGGTCTTTTTTCCAGGCCTTTTCGAGGGAGCGGCAGAGTTTCTTGGACTTCTTAAGATCATCGTTGAACCATGAGGCCTTTTTGCTGCCCGGTTTACTTTGACGTTTTTTCAGTGGTGCTGAGGTGTCGGCGGTGTTGGATAACCATAGGGTGAGGTTGGCGGCGGCTTCGTTTGCGTTAGAAGAGTGGGCTGGGGCGTTTAGAAGGAGCGAGGCGAAAATCTGGTCCGTGGTGATTTTGTTCCAGTTTCTTTGCAGAGTTGGTTGGAGGTGGTTGGTGGGTTTCGGCTTGTTGTAGGTGAAGTGAACGCAGCTGTGGTCAGTCCAGAGGAGATCCGTAGTGTGGCTGAAGGAGACATGATTGCTGGAGGTGAAGATGGGGTCGAGTGTGTGACCTGCGATGTGGGTGGGGGAATTGACTAGTTGTTTAAGTCCGAGGTTGGCGAGGTTGTCTAAGAGGGTGGCGGTGTTGCGGTCGTTGATCTTTTCGAGGTGAAAGTTGAGGTCTCCCAGAAGGATGTAGTCTTTAGAGGGGAGCGCGTGTGGAGTGATGAAGTCCGTGATGTCTTCACTGAATTTTGCGCGGGGTCCTGGTGGTCTGTAGAGGAGGGTGCCTCTGAGTGTGGTCTTGGGGTCGATGTGGATCTGGAAGTGAAGGTGTTCGGAGTTAGCGAGGTTGGCGTCAGAGCTGGTTGAGATGCGGATTGATTTCTTATGGACGATAGCGATTCCTCCTCCTGTGCCGGTACGGTCCTTGCGAGTGATCTTATAGTCTTCAGGGATGGCAATGGTGATGTCTGGGGCGGAGGAAGCGTTCATCCAAGTTTCTGTTAGGAAGGCGACGTCTGGAGAGATGGTGTCTAGTAGATTCCATAGGTCAATGGCGTGTCTGTGGACCGATCGGGTGTTGAGAAGGATGCACTGTAGGTGGTTGGGGTCGAGAGTCTGTGGTGTGATCGTAGCGGAGATGTTGTCGGTGCCGCTGAATTTGCAGGAGTAGCAGGAGAAAGGTCCATGGGTGTGTCCAGGAGCGGCTTGGACGCAGTTGGGGGCGCGACCAGGGTCAAGGGCTAGGAGGGTGGCGGCATCGTAGGTAATGCGGGAGGGCTGGGGAGCGCGAGGGGCAGGGGGTCTGGCGCTGGGCGCGGTCCAGGCGCGGACGGCCGTAGACGGGCTTACCTTTGGCGCACCTTCGGCGCGGATTGGGCGCGGTCGCTGCGCGTGAACGCTGCGCGCGGGAACTCCTGTCAAATATGGAGAGTGGAGGGGGAGGGGCGAGGGCGTCTCAGCTGGGAGGCGGGTCGGGCACACGAGGACGACAACAAACAAACAAAATGGAGGCGGAGGGAGGAGCAGAGCGGAGCGCTATAGGTAAATGCGCAAACAATGTAAGTAAAATACAAAATTGAAAGCTAGAGCGCTAAATACACAAAGCGCTAATCACAGCACAAAGCAGGCGATAAACAAATGTAACTTTGGAGGAGATAGATAAGCAGAGCAGCGCTACGATATTTGAAAGCTAGAGCGCTAATCAAAGCACAAAGCAGGCGATAAACAAATGTAACTTTGGAAGAGATTATTAGGCAGAGCAGCGCTACGATACCAGGCTTCAGCCAGGGACACAGGGAGCGACCACTCAATCCGTGAGGAGGAGCGAGTCACAGCTTCTACAGGGCGAGGAGCGCTATTATAAGTCTGTGGGAGGGCGTCTCAGCTGGGAGGCGGGTCGGGCACACGAGGACGACAACAAACAAACAAAATGGAGGCGGGGGAGGAGCAGAGCGGAGCGCTATAGGTAAATGCGCAAACAATGTAAGTAAAATACAAAATTGAAAGCTAGAGCGCTAAATACACAAAGCGCTAATCACAGCACAAAGCAGGCGATAAACAAATGTAACTTTGGAGGAGATAAATAAGCAGAGCAGCGCTACGATATTTGAAAGCTAGAGCGCTAATCAAAGCACAAAGCAGGCGATAAACAAATGTAACTTTGGAAGAGATTATTAGGCAGAGCAGCGCTACGATACCAGGCTTCAGCCAGGGACACAGGGAGCGACCACTCAATCCGTGAGGAGGAGCGAGTCACAGCTTCTACAGGGCGAGGAGCGCTATTATAAGTCTGTGGGAGGGCGTCTAAGATGGGAGGCGGGTCGGGCACACGAGGACGACAACAAACAAACAAAATGGAGGCGGGGGGAGGAGCAGAGCGGAGCGCTATAGGTAAATGCGCAAACAATGTAAGTAAAATACAAAATTGAGAGCTAGAGCGCTAAACACACAAAGCGCTAATCACAGCACAAAGCAGGCGATAAACAAATGTAACTTTGGAGGAGATAAATAAGCAGAGCAGCGCTACGATATTTGAAAGCTAGAGCGCTAATCCAAGCACAAAGCAGGCGATAAACAAATGTAACTTTGGAAGAGATTATTAGGCAGAGCAGCGCTACGATACCAGGCTTCAGCCAGGGACACAGGGAGCGACCACTCAATCCGTGAGGAGGAGCGAGTCACAGCTTCTACAGGGCGAGGAGCGCTATTATAAGTCTGTGGGAGGGCGTCTCAGCTGGGAGGCGGGTCGGGCACACGAGGACGACAACAAACAAACAAAATGGAGGCGGGGGGAGGAGCAGAGCGGAGCGCTATAGGTAAATGCGCAAACAATGTAAGTAAAATACAAAATTGAAAGCTAGAGCGCTAAATACACAAAGCGCTAATCACAGCACAAAGCAGGCGATAAACAAATGTAACTTTGGAGGAGATAAATAAGCAGAGCAGCGCTACGATATTTGAAAGCTAGAGCGCTAATCAAAGCACAAAGCAGGCGATAAACAAATATAAGCCCAAGTTTAATGTAAAAAAAGGTTTGAAGTCTGATATTGATATACAAATTGGAATGTTGGTTAAGGTAAAAAAAAACATGGAAAGTTGCTAAAGGTGACAGTCAATATATGGGTCCTTTTGAAGTGAAAGAGTGTTGAAAAATGCTGTTAAACTCTCAAATTGTAAAGTTTGGAATCTTAACAAAATTGCAGTACTTAAAGGTGAGAAGGATTTGTACAAGGAAGATTTTAGTTCTAAGAAAAAAAATTTAAATGATACTTTGGAAGATGACTGTGTCAATCTAGATAACATTTGCAATTCTTCCATTGTAAATAATGAGCATCAGGAAGTTGTTTCTGTTCCATCTGTTTCTAGTAAACCTGATTGCATTGGTGAAAGTGAGGGATCAGAATATATATATAAGAACAGAAATTGAGTGACAAGACAGTCATCAATTTATCTTCCACCACCCTTACCACTGCAGAAAATCAACTGCTAAGCCTTGGCCTCACTTTTTGCCCAGTAGCGGACTTCAATTACACAGCCACTAGAGTGGACGTTTTTCAATATATACGGAAACCGAAGCTTCGAAAATTCTTCAATATCAAGGAGGGTTCAAACAATGCAGAAATAGGGGATGTGAATCCTGCCACTCCAGTGCTTCAAGCCCGTGACATTAGAGGGATGCTCACACTTCATCAATTGAGTGATGAAGGCAATGAAACCAGTACCATCTTATCCACACAGGAGGAACTAAGAGAAGCCGAAATCTCTCAAATCGGAGCAGGTTCAAGCCCATTTAAACCGACGTCAACTTTCACACCCACTATGCCTAAGGATGCAATAGATGCATTCCATGATGTAGTGACAGTAGACCTCAAAAAACTTTACCTTCAGGTCAAACACCGTAGGAGGGCTAAGCGAGATCACGAAAAACAGTATTGGGAGCTTATAAATAAACTGAAAAATGATCAATGCAAAATAGTTTGTGGTTCTGACAAAGGGGGAAATGTAGTTATATGGCCCCAAGAACAATATATAGCAGAGGCTATCAAACAATTGTCGGATCCCACCTGCTATATGAAAACAAACTTGAAAGAATATGATCTAGCTAGGGAGAAATTACGAAAAATGCTCTTCAAGTATAGAAGGGAGGGCTTAATCTCTATGCAAGAGTTCAAGTTTTTGCACGTTGAGCTGCCGATAATGCCCAGATTCTATCTAATCCCCAAAGTGCACCAGGGGATCACTCCAATCCCGGGACGGCCGATTATTTCGGCAATAGATAGCATTGGTGAACATCTCGCACAATATACAGATTACTTCCTACAACCTTTGGTCTCTAGTCTGTCAACATACATTAAAGATACAGGATACTTTCTACAGAAAATCAAGAATACCCCATGGACAGAGAACTCTTTACTAATAACATTGGACATCGAAGCTCTATAGACGAGCATAGAGCACTCCACTGGTCTAAAAGCTTTGGAATATTTTTTAAGCACGAGACCAGCCAACTGCTATAACCACAACAAGATGTTAGTAGAATTGGTCAAGTGGAGCCTACATCATAATTTCTTTATGTTTGGTAGGGATGTCTTTTTACAAAAGAGGGGGGGGCCATGGGGGCCTGCTTTTCCCCTAGCTATGCGTGCTTGCACGTAGGCTATTGGGAGAAGCAGGTCCTCATGGGGGACCACTTGAACATCTTTTCTGAACATGTGGAACAGTGGGTCGGATTTATTGACGACGTGTTTTTAATCTGGAGGGGTGATGAAGCCAGTGCGTTAGATTTTATCAAGATGTTGAATGTAAATGATTACAATTTGAAATTTACGCACCACATTAGTAAAAAATCAGTTAATTTTTTGGATGTGAAGGTTTACCCAAAAAACAACCTGTTGGCAACCACCCTCTACAGAAAAGAAACTGCGGGCAACTCAACGTTGCACGCAAGTAGTGCCCACCCACGACATACCATCGACAACATCCCTTATGGGGAGTTAGTCCAAATAAAGAGAATTTGTAGTGATTCAGAGGAAAGAGACAAATGCATAAAGGAATCCATCACTAGATTTAAGGACAGGGGATATAATGACAAAACCCTTAACAGAGCGGCCACGAAAATCCAACAAATAACCAGGGAGTCCCTACTGTCACAAGAGAAAGACAACATGAATAATAAGGAAGGCAGTGGAAACTCAGAAATAAGGTTCCTCACAGCCTTCAGTTGTCAGGACAGAAAAATAAGGTCCATTCTGACTAAGAGCTGGCCCATTCTGCAAACAGATGGGGTTTTAGCAGGAGATCTTCCAGCTAATCCAATAATTACGTTTAGGGGTGGACCCTCCTTACGTAGTCACGTCTCTAATCCTTTTCCAGAACTCTCCACACGGACAACCCGGTCACCCCCAAGAAATGGGTTTTTCAAGTGTAACAACTGTCGGGCATGTAAATTTGGTGTAAATACTTGTTCATATACGACCCCATTCAGTCCCATTCCTTTGCAGATTAAAGGAAACTATAACTGCAAGACTGAATATGCAGTATACGTCCTGACGTGTACTTGCGGCCTGAGATATGTCGGGAGCACTCGGCCAGCAGTACACGCCAGGATATTACAACACCTTCGTGCCATTGTCAATAACGACAATACATACCCTGTCGCCAGGCACTTCAGAAAAGTCCATAATAACAACTTGGAGTGCTTGAATTATTTTGTGTTGACTTCAGTTGCCCAACCACGAAGAGGGGGAGATAGGGACAAGCTTCTGCGTCAAATGGAATCGAAAATGATATTGGAGCTTGACACTAAGGCACCGAATGGGCTCAATACCACGGAAGATCTTTATCATTTTCTTTAAGTTGGTCTGGATAATTATCAGTAGATGGATTCATATTTTAATATCTTTGTCTTCTTTCGCCCTGTGGAGTTCCATGTGTAGTTTCTCGCCCCTTCCCCTTGTTGATTCCAGTCCTTTTTCCCTTCCCTTTTTTATATCATTTTTGCACTGGGGGCTACTCAATTAAGAATGGAACGTTTTACTTTCCATTTTGAGTTGAGTTAGTATTATGGTGTTATTAGCACATTCAGGATTATTGCATAGAGATCTACCAGACGGGTTGTGAATCAATGAGAATAGCAGGGTTGCCATCATTATTAGATGTCCCTCATAGTTCGGTTAGGAATTACAGGGTTGCCATCATTTAGAGATGTCCCTGCAGGATTGTAAATAGTATTTATTTGGTCTTTACAGTACTTGTATTTATATTGCACGATTTGCACAGAGTGTAAAAGTTTACAAATTTTGCATTTTTTAACATGTGTATATGGTAATTTTTTAGATATAATAATTCATTTTGTATTGGAAGTTTTTAAGTATTTATACTTTTATAACTGAAATTGCCTATTTGCACCAAGTGAAATGTTTACATCTTGCTTTATTTTGCACTTTAAACTTTGCACTAATAATATCAGACTGTTTAGACCTTACTTTTGCATTTATGCAGATACAATCTTGTTTCCAACCATTGAATTTATTCAGAAATATGCATGTTTATTTTTATATGCAAACATGAAATGAGAAGTATGAAAATACAACCCCTGTACTCAGAGACGCGCAGAAAGACCGTAGTAATATTTTTTCTATGCCTATTGATGTCACATGGTGTGCACAAGCAATTTAAAAAACCAGGCATTTTGGGTAATGTGTGACTGTGAACAAGGGCAACTGCCCGAAACGCGTCAGTCTCGTTTGCTGCTTTTTGCCAAATAAAGAAGAACTTGCCTAGATTTTGGGATTCGTGTTGCCTTCTGTTTCTGGGGTTCTGGAATTGCAGTTGTGCTTTGCATATATATATATATATATATATATATATATATATATATATATATATATATATATATATATATATATATATATCAACAAGGCAAATTCCCATTACTTCCTAGCTGGCAAAATGAGAAAACAGACCCAACGGCTTCTGGCAAGTAGATATTTATTGTTCTTTCAACCTTTCCTGTTGACGCTTTTCGAGCATCAAGAGCCCTTGTTCACAAAACGAACACCGCGTCAGCCCTTACTTTTAAATTTGCTCAGTGTACCACCCCCCCGTGGGTCACCTGACCACATGCAAAGACATAGTGGAAATACTTGTTAATCGCAGTGCAGTTTTTCACAGTTATAGCAGCATTGAAAAACATGAAAATACCATCAATATTATTTTTCTGGTTTTTGTACAGCATGAATGCTTAGTATCGGACAAAAGTGGGCTAGTGCAATGCATAAATAAATAATGTATAAATACATAGTCAAATATAAATACACTGTATACATCTATATACACTATTTAAAACACCTAATATGTTTATTCTAGTATGCAAATACGTTTAATAATAGATTTAAAATATAAATATACATACAAACCTGCACATGAAGATACAGTCCAGCAGAAACCTTCCTCTATCCCTTTGTGGAAGATTGGATTGAAGAAATGGGCTCCAAAAATATTGTCAGTTCACCTGGCAGATTGCTGATGTGTGTTAGGAGGCCACCCTTAGGCTTTTGTTCAGTTGAACAGTCTGGAGACAAAGGTGCTTGGTTATAGAGGAATTTGATGCATTGTTTCATTTGCAGCCAATGCAGGGATTTTACGGTCTACATAAGTGAAATATATTTCTGATTTCCATGCCATTTACACTGGATTGTAGCAGGGATCCCTACATAGTTTCACATTACAGGTCTCCAAGGAGTCCTGCATCAGTATTTCGGTACTAAGTAATACCAATACCTTAGATATCTGTACTTCTAGGATACAGAATACCAGCCTTTTATGAATGTTCACTTGTAAATAAAGAACAACAGAGGGAATTGGTTATTCTGCACATTTCTACATGCATGTTTTCCCTATTACAAGGCCTGTTAACACTAGAACGTTTTGTCAAAATAAAAATAGGGATCACAACTTCCCATCAATCCAGTAGTTCCAGTTCGTGATAAATGAAGTTCAGAAGGCAGCAGGGCAACTAAAAATTACTGGGCGCCAATTGTAAAAATTAGGTATTTCAACGTTGATGTACTAGCCTTCTGTGCCAAACTGCAGGCCAAACACCACTTTTTGAAAATCTCACAGCAGTAGGATAGAGCAGTCCAAGAACGACAAAGGGAGGTGATGTGGGATAGAAATTTACAACTCAGGGTCACACAAAAACCCTTGATAAATCATTGCACAATCAGTGCATTTTCTCTGAAATTGAATCATACTTTAATACACACAATCTAGTTCTATGCTAAAAATTGCAAGTATATACAAGATGGCAGGCAGATTTACCAAATGGAACCCTTTCTAAAGGGGGCTTACAAAACAACTGGGGTGCACATTGCATACCCTAAAGAAAGGTCACAGTGGGCAACTATCCCTCCAAATGTAAACTAGACCCATTAGATGGACACCAGCAAAGTCTACCAATAAAAACAGCAAAACCCCTTTACGTGCCTATAGCAACATCTACAAGTTTATTCTTTAATATAAATTGAGGCCTACAGCTTGGTCAAAGGTAGTCAAAATCACTATGTGCCTGTGCCAACAGCCTCGCTCTCCTTAAGGCCAACAAACCCTGGAAAACCCATAAACATGGAAACTGGTACGGTGACACACTCAGGAATCAATCAATCAGGGGGATTAAAGCACTCTACTCACCCGTGAGGGTCTCAAGGCACTGGGGGGGGGGGGAGAAGGTGCAGCTTCGGTTCAGCCGAAGAGCCAGGTCTTGAGACTCTTCCTGAAGGTGTGTAGCGTAGGGGAGTGTCTGATGTTTTCTGGGAGTTCGTTCCAGGCTGGAGCCATAATGTAGGAGAAGGCACTTCCACCCGCTCTGGTTCTGCGGATGCATGGGGTTTCTGCAAGGGTGAGGTCGGAGGAGCGGAGATTCCTTTTGGGTATGTGGCAGGAGACTCTTTCATCCATGTATTTGGGTCAGGTGTTGTGGAGGTATTTGTAGGTGTGGGTGAGAATTTCAAAGTTACTCTTCTCAACGGGAAGCCAGTGGAGGTATTGGGTGATGTGCCCATGTCGTGGGA
Source organism: Lissotriton vulgaris (assembly GCF_964263255.1). Classification (NCBI taxonomy): domain Eukaryota; kingdom Metazoa; phylum Chordata; class Amphibia; order Caudata; family Salamandridae; genus Lissotriton; species Lissotriton vulgaris. The sequence continues at coordinate 149,695 of NW_028241518.1, forward strand.
TGCCAAGGACGAGCCTGGCCATGGTGTTCTGGATGGTCTGGAGTTTGCGTAGCAGGGATTAGTTGATTCCAGGGTAGAGGGCGTTCCCATAGTCCAGTCTGCTTGATATAAGATCGTGGGTGATGGTTTTTATGCATTCGGGGGGGGGGGATACACTTGAAAGTTTTGTGGAGGATGCAGAGGATGTTGAAGCAGGTGGAGACGACAGCATTGATGTTTCGGATCATGGTGAGGGAGGAGTCGAGTATGATGCTAAGGTTCTGGGCATGGTCCGTGGGGTTGGGGGAGTGCCGATGGTGGAGAGACACCAGGAGTTGTCCCAAGCTGAGGAGGTGGGTCCAAGGATGAGGACTTCTGTCTTCTCTGAGTTGAACTTCAGACAGCTGCTGCTCATCCAAGCTGTGACATCTTTCATTCCTTCTCGGAAGCTGAGTCTGGTGGTTTCATGGGTCCTATGTGAGGGAGCGGATGAGCTTGGTGTCGCTGGCGTTGGATACAATGTTGAGTCCATGCGGTCTGACAATGGCAACGAGGGGGGCCATATAGATGTTGAATAGAATGCTGCTGAGTGATGATCCTTGTGGTACTCTGCAGTTGATCTCTGTGGGTTCAGAGATGAACAGCGGGAGTCTGATTCTTTGCGTTCTTCCGGCGAGGAAGGAGTGGAGCCAGTCCAATAAAGGAGTCTGGCTGCAAGAGTGGGGTGGGAAATGGTGTTGAGGTCAAGTAGCATGAGCGCTGGGGTGTGGGCTTGGTTACGGAGCGTGTAAATGTCATTTGTGGCGGCGAGAAGGGCGGTATCGGTGCTGTGGTTGCTGCAAAATCTGGATTGGGTGGGGTCGAGGATGGAGTTCTCTTCCATGAAGATTCTCAGCTGGGAGTTTATGATCTTCTCTGTGACTTTGGCTGCGAAGGGAAGGAGAGAGATGGGTCTGCAGAGGGTTTCTTGAGGAGGGGCTTGACTTCTGCGTATTTCCAGTCAGTGGGGAAGGTGCCGGATTCGAAGGAGGCGTTGATGGTGCATTATAGCTCGGGCACTATGGTGGCGGTGGCTCTGTGGAAGATGGCAGGGGTCCATGGGGGCTCCTGAATGAATGCTCTTCATGGTGGTATCTTCTGTGGTAACCGGGCTCTAGGTGGTGATGGTGGGTTGGCTGTCGTTGCTTGAGGGAAGGGTGGTTTCTGGCTCATTGAAGTTGTTGTAGAGTGCCTTGATTTTCAGGTGGAGCCAAGTTTGTTGCAGAAGTCCTGGGAAGGAGTGACGTCCGTGGGTTTGCTGGGGGTTCGGTGAATTGCTGAATCATGTTGAAGAGTTCCTTTGACTAGCTGGATTTGGTGAGGATTTTGTTCCAGATGAAAGTCTTCTTTGTGGCTCTTATGCGTTGGTGGTATTCTGTCATGGCGTTCTTGTAGTTGGGCAGGTCTTCCGTGGTTTTGCTGTATCTCCATCGTTTTTTGAGATGTCTGCAGGAGCGTCTGGCTTCTTGGGGGTCGGTGGTGAACCAGGTGGCCTTCTGGGGATGTTGACTGTCAGTGGGGTGCAAGCTCGTCTGCGCAGTTGATGATCCACCGGTGTAGTTCCTTGGCTGCAAAGTTGGCGTTGGTCGAGACAGGGGGGTCGTGGATGAGGGTGGAGTTAAGGTTCTCCTCTGTGACCTTGCTCCAGCTCTTTTGCAGAGTGCAGGTAGTGGGTTTGAGAGCAGGGGCATTGTTGAAAGAGAAGTATACTCAGTGGTGGTCCATCCACACGGGCTACATGAAGCCGATGTTGTTCCGACCTGCGAAGATGGGGTCGTGGGTGTGTCCTACCTTGTGGGTAGGGGTGGTGACAAGCAGTTTCAGTCCGATGTTGGAGATGTTGTCCAGGAGGGTGGTGGAGTGGGGGTCGCTGAGGTTGTCGAGGTAGAAATACAGTTCTCTGATGGGTATGTAGTCCATGAAGGTGATGGCGTGGGGTGTGATGAGGTCAGCAATTTTTGTGGTGAACGAAGCATGAGGTCCAGGGGTCTGTAGGGGAGGTTGCCGCTAAGTGTGGTTCTAAGGCTTGTCTGGACCTGGAAGTGAAGGTGTTCAATGGTGGCAGAGGGGTCTCTCATGGTGGAGGTGGAGTATCGGAGGGAGCACTTGTATGCGATGGCGAGTCCTCTTCCTGGGTGGTTGGGGCGGTCCTTCCTCTGGATATTGTAGCTCTTGGGAATGACGGTGGTAAGGTAGGGGGCAGAGGAGGTGCTGGTCCAGGTTTCTGTGAAGAAGGCGACGTCTGGCAAGAGGGTGTCGAGGAGGCCCCAGATTTCTACAGCATGTCTCTGCAGGGAAAGCATGTTGAGAAGGATGCACTTCAGGCCTTCGGTGGTGTTGGGGTACGGCGTGAGGGCAGCAGCCATAGTGGTGTGGAGGGTAGTGATGGTTCAGCAGAACTGCCAGTGGGTGGTGTTCGGCATGGATAGCTGGCAGTTGTTGTTCCTTCTGGGGTTGACTGCGAGGAGGGTAGCTGAGCTGTAGCGGTGAATGGTCGAACAACCAGGCTCCCTGGCGCTGGTCGCGGTTGGGTTGTGGATAGGTGCTGACAGGCTTGCCTTTGGCATGCCAGCAGCGCTCCAGCGGCGCTCCAGCAGAAGGCCAGTGGCGCAGCCACCATCAAATAGGGATGGGGAGGGCAACACAGCTGGGGCCAGTAGTGAGAACAACAGGGGCAGCGGGGGAACAGTGGTGGGAAAAAGGGCGTTGAGAAACAGGTTCGGAGGAGAAAACAAAGGAACAGGTACAAAAACAAACGAAGGGCAGAAAACAGAGTCACAGACAAACAGGCACAGAAATTACAGTGAAAATACAATAAAGACAGACAAAAAACACAAAGACAAAAACAGGCACAACATGGTAGACAGACAACAGTGGAACAGCAGAAGAGCAAGGCTCTCCCACTGGAACACCAAGGATGAGGCGCAGACAGGAGCCTGCGGGTGGAGGAGGGCCTCGAACACCTACCAGGGAGGGAGGTGTCTTTGGCAGTGTCAGGCAAGGCTACAGCGGAGCTGCTTGGGTGAGGGGCGGAACCCGAGCCAGGAGGCTCCTATCCTCTCAGAAGCCCACAGACAGGGGCACCTACAAGAACCTCCTCAGATCCTACCACAACAATCTGATATAGGCCACGAAGAGGGCCCTGTCCCAGAGAATTAAAGCCAGCAACACAACCCCAAACAACTCTTCACGATCATCAAAGAATTCAACCACCCCGCAGCTTCATCCAACGCCATAATCACTTCACAGGACATTTGAAATGAACTCTCAGTCTGATTCGATGATAAAATCCACAACATATACAAGAACTTTGATCCTCCACCTCCTCCCATGACCCATCCTCATTCACTGGCTTTCATTGCAGGAGCCCCCAAATATCTCCAACTGGAACCTCGATGACCACCAAATAAGCCACAGTGATCATGGCATCCACCCCTCAGGGGCCCCAATGTACCCCTGCCCAAACCACTAGCACCATGATAAGCTCAGTACTACAGTCAATCGTTAACACATCCATCGCTATTACCACATACCTGGATTCCTGAAAACATATAGATGCCACCCCACTCCTCCTAAAACCCTCCTCAGACCTGGATGTCCTCAGCAAATATCTGACTGCTTCTCTTCACCTGGAAAAATCAATGAAAAAGCAATCAACAGCCAGCTTTCCCACTACATTGAACAACAAAAACTCATTGACCATTCACATCATGATTTTGTAGCCATGTCCGGCTCTATCGATCTTTCTGTAACTTCACAGAGCAGGCAAACCACCTCCTCATAAATACGTCCCTATTGCGAACAACTGCATATCATACGGTGAAACTCCGCCCCTTCTAAAGTAATACATGGACATTGAGCTGTATCTACTTTAAAATACCTATTGATCTTAGCCGGAGTTAAGTATGCCCTATGTAACATATAGAAGTGAATCAGTTGGAAACTGGCATTGCGCATGCTTTTCCACACTCTCTCGACTAGCTGTGCCTATGTTGTCTCAGGAATCTCCTTACCAAGGTCTGCCTCCCATTTCCGTTGCAATTGACTCAAGGGCTTCATCCTCTCGCTCACCATCCGTCTATATAGGGACGGTATAGCTTTGAAGGTTCCCGCTGCCATCACAACATACTGACATGCCATAGAGGTCAGCGGTTCCATTAGCCCCCCTCCCCAGGGACGTTGAATTGCAGACACCAGGGCTGAATACAATAAGAAATCTCCTCTGGGGAGGCCGTACCTATCCTGCTGGGTCTGATATGGTAAAAGAGCACTGTCTCCATATAAGTTCCCCAATACTTGTACCCCAATCGCCTCTCATGCGGCCAGTGCAGTCCAAGAAGAGCGGTAATCTCCGGTGCATATGGGTGGGCAATCCCACCTCTATGCTGGCTCAGGTTCCAGCACAGCCTCAGCAACCACTCCTCATGAGAAAGCGGCCCAAGGCGCAGTCGCTGTTGAAGAATGGTAAAGGACAATATATGATGTGGGATCCACCGACCTTCTGGGCCATCTGTGCCCCTAAACTCCCTTGCCACTGCCTGAGTAAGCCATTGCAGTTGAGCTGCCAGATAATACATCTCGAAGTCTGGGACCGCCCACCCCTCTTCGGCCCGCAGCCGCATCATTGTGGTCACTGCTACCCGCCACCTACCGCTCCCTCACAAGAATCTTCCTACCATAGAGGAATAGTGAATTTGGCATCCAGATCGGCAGCGTCCTAAAATAGTACAACAACCGGGGAAACGCCACCATCTTCAAGAGTGCCACCTGACCTGCCACTGAGAGTGGCAGAGTGCCCCAAAATGTTAAACTACCCATAATTCCTCTCATAGCTCTGCCTATATTACCTTCTAACAGGTCCTCCGGGGTATGATAGTTATTAGTTCCAAGGTAAGGCAAGCAGCGAGGCTCCCACCGAATATCCTCCACCCGGGTGGGATCCATCATTCATATGTCCACAGGAAACAGGCAGGTCTTCGCCCAGTTCACCCAGAGCCCTGAAGCCACACCTAATGCGTGCAGTAGAGTTGTTGCCCCATTAAGAGCCTCCCCTGTATTGGCCAAGAAAATTAGTAAATCGTCTGCATGAAGCGGTATATACTGCATGTCTCTGCGTAAGTCCAGACCGAGGTAGTGCCTCTCCAACCTGGCTAGTGTGGCAAACGGTTCGATGGCCAATGCAAATAACAGAGGAGAGAGTGGGCATGCCTGTTGCGTACGCCGCCCAACTGAGCAGGAAGACAAAACCGTCGCTCCCATCTGCACTCGAGCCATCGTGGATCTATAAACGATCTCTGTCCTCGCCATGAAATCCTCCCCCAGGCCCAGCACTTGCATGACTTGAAATAAATATGGCCATTCCAGGCTATCAAATGCCTTTTCAATCTCTACTGAAAGGACTGTCGCAGATGGCTGTGATCTTCCCCCAAGGTGCAAAGTAAAAGTTGCACATTAGTAAATGTAATCCGGGTGGGGATAAACTCCGCTTGGTCATAGTGGACCAACTGCACCATGTACGGGAGGAGTCGAGTCGAGTCGCAAGAATCCTGCTCAGAATTTTATAGTCAGTGGCTAACATTGATAGTGAGAGGTAGGCCATCCTATCAGAGTGCTCCCTCCCGGGCTTCAGTAGTGGGATAATAACAGCCCTTCCGCCATCCAGGCCCACTCTTCACCTGTACCTAGTTGCATTCTGCCCAAACTAATCTCTACCACAGTCGCCCGTCGTCGCTGGGGGCCCGGATCCAGGACTTTGCCCCCTGCCAGCTCACTCCACTCTCCCCGGGAAGGAACTACATTCAGTGGCCGGGGCTGCTTCCCAAAACTCACACACATCCGCTTTGCTTTGCTCCAAGACCACCTACGTCAGTCAGTGCACCACTGCGCCATCCCCTCCTGCATGGTGCAGCTGCCGGTGGTGTACCCCAATACCTGGCGTTCGAAGTGCTAAAGATAAAGACTATATTGTTGGAGATAGGGATCGAAACGTTCGTCGACTGTTTTGCAGTACTGCTCGTTTTATGATTTGCAATTTTCATGGCAGTTACTGTGGGTTTGAGCTTATTCAAAAAACTGTTTGCATTGCATTATAAGCCACCCTGCTCTCCTTGTTTGCCTGTAAATTCTTTTTCTTTCTCCCTTGTATTGTCTTCCTCTGACTAGGTACAGGCTTGTGCCCAGTTACTAATGTGCGACTTGTCTCGCCCTATTCTGTTTATACTACAAAATTGTGTTCCAAATAAATGCTTCTAGGTCCGGCTGGACACTGAAGAAGGAAAAACACAGTCTTTATCTCGAGCCTGTGAAAATTATTTCTCTAAGTATCACTAAAACCTAGGACCTTTGTAAAATAAAAATAAGTAGTACTACCCGTGGTCCTTGGCCATTATTACGGGTTCCCTTGTATACTAATACCTACTGTTCGAAGTGCTAGGGCCTCCATTCAGGGCCATCTGCCGGCCTGCTCTCCACGGTCCCACTGCTGCCCACACCACCGCCTGGCCGTCTCCTCACCAGTGTCCATGTTCTAGCAGCCACTCCCCTGCAAGTTCTCCATTCTCTGGAAATGCCCTCCAGCTGCCGCCGCTGTTACCAGGGCCGTCGGCTATGTCCGCTGCAGCCGTCCGCTGCAGTCTCCTTGGCGCCCTTTCAGCTGTCCACCACTCTCTTGAAATGGCATAACGGCCTCCACCGGGAAGACCCTATCGCGGAGCTCACTGCCCGTCCAAGTGACCAAAATGGCGGACTGAGCCCCAAAATGGCGGTCCAGTCATGAGTCTGCATTCTCCGGGCGTACCCCTGTGTTGTGTCCGAGGGGTGAGATACCGTCTTCTCCCCCATGAGTCGACGCTCCACCGGGTGACAGCTGCTTGCGCCTCCTCGTTATCTCGACCCTCGGGAAGCTACCACTCCTTCAGGTCCCTCTGCATTAGTTTAATGGCTGTCTGCCTCGGTACCTCAGGGTTCTTGTTCTGTTGGTGCGGTGGGGGTCTCACTAGTGTCATGAGCAGGTTTTACTTGCCGCACTCCACTGCACCCTCACGAGCTCCTGGTCTCCACCTCCAGCCCTGTTTACAGGTTCATGAAGCCGCCATCAGCGCCATCTTGGCCATTCCCCAAGCGATTGCGCCACCTCACCAGGCCGCTGGTCATCAGGGGCACCCAGTCACGCAATCTCCATCGGTCGGTGTTCCCAGCCCCCACGACCACTATCACGGGTGCTCAGGGGATCAAATCCAGTTCCCTAACCAGGATAATTAGTGTGGTCGGCGCGGAGCTCCAAGCTCACTCGACCTTCCTTATCGGCTCCGTGGCAACGCCCCGAGGAATTCAAGGTCATGACGGTAGGCTTATCGGCGGTGGTGGGGAGGGGGGTGGTGTCCGGAGTCTGTTCGCTGAAGTTGTCGTAGAGGGCCTTGATCTTCAGATGGAAGTAGGAGCCAAGCTTGTCGCAGAGTTCCTGGGAAGGTGTGACGTCGGTAGCTTCGCTGGGGGGTTTGGTGAACTGCAGTATGATTTTGAACAGTTCCCTGGCGTTGGTTGCGTTGGTCTGGACGCAAAGCAAAAAGGTCAACAGTGGCGCACAGCAGGGCAATGGAAAGAAATGGAAACAGATAAGTCAAATAAAACTGAGAGAAAATTAAGATAAGATATACTTGATACAGGGCAACAGGAGGAATGGAAACATTAACGGAAACAAATAAGCCAAAATCACAGAATAAAAATTACGATAAATATACAAGGGACAATACCAGCCCGAAGGGGCAAAAGAGTACCGGGCACCAGCGAGGTGTACGAGACAAGGCAAGGCGCAGTCTGAACCCTGCAAGGTGGGATCAGCGGTAGAGCAAGGCACATCGGAGCTGCTGGGGAAGAGCAGGTCTAAGAACGATGGTCTGGGGTCTTGCTCGTGCTCCCCTGGATGTGCAGCTGGGAGGTGGGAGCGGGCGGAGGGGGCCAGAGGATTTCCGCGGGAGCGGCAGGCAGCACAATAAGGAAGACGCATAACAAAAAGTCAACAGATGTGCACAGCAGGGCAACGGAAAGAAATGGAAACATATAAGCCAAACAACCCAGAGTGAACACTAAGATAAGATATACTTGATACAGGGCAACAGGAGGAAGGGAAACAGTAACAAAAACAAATAAGCCAAAAGCACAGAATGAAAATTAAGATAAATATACAAGGACAATGCCAGCACGACAGGGGCAAAAGAGTACCAAGCACCAGCGAGGTGTACAGGGCAAGGCAAGGTGCAGTATGAACCCAGCAAGGTGGAATCAATGGCAGAGCAAGGCACAGCAGAGCTGCTGGGGAAGATCAGGTCTGAGACCGAGGGTCTGGGGTCTTGCTCCATGGGCTCATGCACCTCTTAGGGAAATGTTCATCGTGAACATGGCAGTGTGTACAGGTCTCTTTGGAGGATCAAACTCAAAATAAGGGGTATCAGGTCTTGCAGTGCCAGGACACCCACTGTGAGTTTCTACATGCCATATGTCAGGCCAAAAATAAAGCAGTTACCTTCACATTCTTACAGATTTGCGAGGGGTTTTCAATGCCTGGTCCTATGAGCATGCTTCAAGTACTTACTCCTACGATTTTATGAGGACCACCTGCTGCCTTCCCCGTCTCTAGGACTGATTCTTTGAACTCCTTAGCAGCAGCTTTCTGTAGGATATGTTGTCTTCTGTTCTGTCTTGGTAGTCAATTGACCTAGGGATTTCTTCCTGGCCAGTTTAACCAAGGTCTTGACTGATGGTGAACTGCACTGGAGTCTGAAACATTTTCTGAGTAGGGTGCTGGCCAGTGACATCTGTTCACTAAAAAACATAAGGCTTCTGGAAAATCTTGATGTTGATACCAGTGATTTTAGCAAATTCCAGAAACTCGTTCTACAGCGGAGTTTTGGCTAAGGCCTCATAAACTCATATATATGTTGCATTGAAACAAGGCACAGTGGTGCATTTTAAACTATTTTGGACATATATATATATATATATGTGTGTATATATATATATGTGTGTATATATATTCTACAGCATCTCCGTGCCATTGTAAATTCTGACCCCAATTACCCAGTGGCACGTCATTTCAAGCTGGTACACAAAAATAATCTCAATGACCTGCAATACTTTGTTATTGACTCAGTTCCCCCAAATAAAAGGGGTGGTGACAGAGAGAAAAGACTGAGGCAACTAGAAAGTCAATACATTCTGAGACTTAACAGTAAGATCCCTAATGGCTTGAACATGGGAGAAGACTTGAATAATTTTCTGTAAATATTTTATTCTGTCATATGCATGATTTCTTATAATGGATTTTTAACTATTTATGGTTTTAATCTATTTATTCATGTTGAGGATGGTTTAATAAGATCTGCTCTGGTCATTCAATCAATTGTTGAAGAATTGACATGTATTTATTATCCAGCTGTGATACTATGTTTTGTATTTCTCCACAACTACTGTTGCTATATACTATGAGACTACAGTTTATATCTCCCCTTAAACAACTTTGTCGATGCATTGCCGATTTTTGCACTTTTCTGTCACTTTGCACTTTATTAGCACAATTCGTCTGCCCCAGGGTTTTCCTGGTTAAATTAGTTTGTTCCTTATTATTGGGATTTAGCACCCTGCACTTTTCCTCTTTACACTTTTTGAATCTAGTAGTGGTTTTTAGATTGTTATACTGATAGAATAACGGACCCTATGGGCTTTGATTTTAATTTCATCCAGTTACCAAATGCACTTTAACTTTGTAGCAATCCATTTGGGCACTTGCCCTCTTTACGATTTTAAATGTTTACATTATGTATATTGTTTTGCTATATTAATATGCATTTATGCATGTGACTTGTTATTATACTGCATTTTTTGGATGTTGTATTTCATACTGTGAATGATATTTCTTCCATATCCATTAATTTGTGGGAGGAGTTCCGTTTTAATATCAGTATAAAACCACTTATGTCTCTGGGTTTTGTCATGTGATCAAGTCCGGGTTTCCCGGACGAAACGCGTCATGCTGCCATCCCCATTGATGGAATAAAAGCACTTTATTTCTTTTGAAATCCTTGGTTTGTAGTCTGTACCTGGCTGTGTCCGTTTGGTTTCCTCGGCGCTTCAGGATTGTGGATTTTAATTCATTTGGCGAATCGGCTGAATTCGTCTCTACGGACCCTCTCGTCTTCTCATACTGTGGCTGGTTTGCAGTTTTGGCCGCCCTCGCCTTTGGCGATTATCTGTTCCCGGAAGGAGTACAGCGTTGCCAGCCCCCGACGACCCGGAAGTCGATACGGATGTGCTTCGCGTCGTGGCCGCCGACGGTTTGCTGGTTCCCGTGAGGATTTGTTTGGCTCGTAGGAACCGAATTTCTCCTCGCTGACAGCGGATTAAGGTGAGCCATTGGCGCTTGAGGCTACCGTGTGGGTCAATCGTGGGTTCTGACGAGATACGAGGACATTATTGTTTGTTCACTTTCTTTTTTCAAGAAAAAGACGTGTTTAACATTACACGTGAAAAAGACTGCTTGAACTAGTGCTTAAGAACTTTATTTTCCGCAAGTAATATGGCGATGGCAGCTGACATTTTCCAAGACAGGGAGCAAGCAGCAGATGCTCTTTTCTTAAATTTGCCGGCAGTTGCAAAAACAGGGGAGAAACGTAAAGAATTAAATACCGAAGGAGATGATGTAAAAACAAAACTGAAAAAATTGGAAAAACTGCTCCGGACGGAGCTCACAAAATGGTGGGAACAAAAAAGCCTGGAGAAATATAAGGAAGTTAAGAGAGTTCCTCGAGGCTTAAGAGTATTAATAGCCCCTTCGATCGAAAATCCCAATCCTCTGATGTTAAAAGAATGGGCTCAGCATAACCTCGATGCATCCATGGGTATGGTTTGCATACTAATTAAATACGCCGAAATCGATAGAGTCGAACTAATGACTCAGATTGAGAAACTCAACCTCGAGCTGAATGCCATGGAAGATCAAGAGGCGATTAACAAAGGGCGGGAAGACATTAAAAAACGGTTAGATAAGTATGAAGAGACCATAAAGACCCGCAAAGCCTTCAAGTTTGCCAGAGATAAGGCTGACTACAAAAACAGTAGAATTTTCACATTCTCAAGAAAATTTTAATCCGTTAAAAGGCAAGCTTTGACAACATCTGTGCCAACGTCAGCAACTACATCACAAGCTCTTCAAAATCAGCAGACGGAGGTTTCTAATGGATCAGACACAGACATGAGTTCCATCTACAGTAGTGGGGGGTCTGATGATGAAACTAATGTGCAACATCTCGGGAGCAATAGTTTCACCCCATCTGAGGAGTTGGTTTTTATGGTAGAAGACCGGCGGAACACCTTGAGATCGAGAGGGACTCAGCCAGCAGGAACAACAGGAGGAAGAGGCGAAACAAATCCCGCAAAGAGAGGAGGAAACGCCAACAACTACGGGAAAAAGAAAAGAGGAAGGGGAAATGCTCAGAAGAAATAATAAATGATGTGTTGAAATTATCAACCATACCACCATGTGAAGGAATAATGTTTGGCATGGAAATGCACGATAATCATGACTCTAATGCAATAGTTGCATCACCTGAAAATGAAGTAAATGAAAAAGAAAAAGACAAAGAAAAAGGAAAAAATTCTCAAAAAAAAGACAAAGACTCTACGAGCACCGTTTGCCATTCTGTCAACTCCGAGGTAGAAAATACGGTAATTAATTTGACTGAATTGGATCTCAATGCAGCCGAAAAACAGCTTCTTTCATTGGGTCTGTCTTACTGCCCCAACAATGGATTTAAATATGTGCAGGCCAGAATAGACACCTTTAAGTTCATTAGGAAACTTAAACTCCCTAAATTCCACACCACCAACAAAAAAAGTGAAAAAGCGAGAGCAATCATTAGTGAATCTCAAACCCACAAGAACTTCACTATTGCTGACACCCTGGCTCTTAAAACGGCTCATTCACTAGTTAATGATGACGATGCCCCAAATAACACTCAGGAGGTTTTTGGTGCTATGGGAATCAGTAGTGGCAGTGCTGGTAATAGTCCCTTTTGCCCAAAGTCTACTTTTGTTCCGGTAATGCCTCGGGATGCAATCGACATCTTTAATGACAGGGTTGTGGAAGATCTGAAAGATTTGAATAAAATGGTGTCTAAAAATAAGAAAAAGAGAAGCTACAGAGACAAACAATATTCTCTATTGATGCAAAAAAATTAAATCAAGAGGTGACATCATTGTCAATAAAGCGGACAAAGGTGGCAATATTGTCTTGTGGCCACGCACTTTATACCTAGAGGAAGCTGAAAGACAATTAAATGACCCAGCCTGCTATAGGAAGGCCTCTTTCAATGAACTGAATAAAATCAAAACTCTTGTACATACCAACTTAACCACTTGGAAGAGAGAAGGACTTATCAGTAAAAAAGAATTTGATTTTCTGAAGAAGGACTTTCCAATTACTCCAACGTTGTACCTTTTACCAAAAATCCATAAAGGCACTACTCCAATACCAGGGCGACCCATTATCTCCGCCCAAAATAGTTTGTTGGAACCTCTTTCAAAGTATGTTGACTTTTATCTACATGAGTATATGGAGGCCTTGCCAAGTTACTTGAAAGACACTGGTGACTTTTTAAAGAAGCTGAATGAAGTTGTGTGGAAATCAAACTATGTGTTTCTAGTCATGGATATTACTTCTCTTTATACCTCCATTAATCATGTTGATGGTTTGAATGCAATTGAATACTTCTTATCAGCTAGAGATATTAAGTATTACGAACATAGTAAAATGCTCATCAGCATGATTGACTTATGCCTTAAGAACAACTATTTTCTTTTCAATAATGAAATTTACCAACAGCTGCGTGGTGTTGCCATGGGAGCGTGCTTCTCCCCCAGCTACGCGTGTTTACACGTGGGCTGGTGGGAGAGGCACGTCCTGGGTGGGATCCGTAGTTGTTTGGATGAGGATGAAAATGGTATTGTTAAAATGTGGCGTTTCATTGATGATGTCTTTATAATCTGGCAGGGGTGTAAAACATCAGCAGAAGAGTTTGTTAGTAATATCAATAACAACTCCCTAAACCTAGAATTCTGCGCCGACATCAGCAATGTAAAAGTAAACTTTTTGGATGTAGAGGTTTATATCAAGAATAATGAGATCATGACGAGAATGTATAGAAAAACCACGGCGGGAAACTCAATTTTACATGCGCAGAGCAACCACCCACACCATCTTATCAAAAGCATCCCCTATGGGGAGTTTTTAAGAATCAGGCGCATATGTAATAATGAAATTGATCTCATGAATTGCTTAAATGGGTCTTACCAAAGATTTTTGCGTAGAGGTTACAATATCCATAACCTCACTAACTCTCTAAAAAGGGCTTTATCAACTGAATTAATGGCCACGATAGAAGAGCCAGCTCAGGTTATTCCTGAAGAGGAAGTTTCTGTATCAGAGAAAACTTCTATTCGCCTAATCACTACTTTTAACAACCAACACAAAAAGATCAGGCAAATCATTAAATCTAACTGGCCCATCTTAAAAACAGATATCGTGGTGGGCCCATTGTTAGAAGATATGCCCAACATCACTTTTCGAAGAGCACCCTCTATGAGGGATGCTCTGGTTAAAACTAGCCCTGAAACCATTGTCAAACCTAACTGGTACTCTAACAAAGCAGGCTTTCGAAAATGTAGTTCATGCCGGGCCTGTAAATTCGGTGTGAACACCAGCGAGTTTGTTGAGGGTCTCACTAATGCTGTAATTCCTATTAAGAACGTATATACCTGTAAAACAGACCATGCAGTTTATGTTTTAAAATGTACGTGCAACTTACAATATGTAGGTAGCACGAAACTGCAGGTATTTAATCGAATTCTACAGCATCTCCGTGCCATTGTAAATTCTGACCCCAATTACCCAGTGGCACGTCATTTCAAGCTGGTACACAAAAATAATCTCAATGACCTGCAATACTTTGTTATTGACTCAGTTCCCCCAAATAAAAGGGGTGGTGACAGAGAGAAAAGACTGAGGCAACTAGAAAGTCAATACATTCTGAGACTTAACAGTAAGATCCCTAATGGCTTGAACATGGGAGAAGACTTGAATAATTTTCTGTAAATATTTTATTCTGTCATATGCATGATTTCTTATAATGGATTTTTAACTATTTATGGTTTTAATCTATTTATTCATGTTGAGGATGGTTTAATAAGATCTGCTCTGGTCATTCAATCAATTGTTGAAGAATTGACATGTATTTATTATCCAGCTGTGATACTATGTTTTGTATTTCACCACAACTACTGTTGCTATATACTATGAGACTACAGTTTGTATCTCCCCTTAAACAACTTTGTCGATGCATTGCCGATTTTTGCACTTTTCTGTCACTTTGCACTTTATTAGCACAATTCGTCTGCCCCAGGGTTTTCCTGGTTAAATTAGTTTGTTCCTTACTATTGGGATTTAGCACCCTGCACTTTTCCTCTTTACACTTTTTGAATCTAGTAGTGGTTTTTAGATTGTTATACTGATAGAATAACGGACCCTATGGGCTTTGATTTTAATTTCATCCAGTTACCAAATGCACTTTAACTTTGTAGCAATCCATTTGGGCACTTGCCCTCTATACGTTGAACAGATTTTAAATGTTTACATTATGTATATTGTTTTGCTATATTAATATGCATTTATGCATGTGACTTGTTATTATACAGCATTTTTTGGATGTTGTATTTCATACTGTGAATGATATTTCTTCCATATCCATTAATTTGTGGGAGGAGTTCCGTTTTAATATCAGTATAAAACCACTTATGTCTCTGGGTTTTGTCATGTGATCAAGTCCGGGTTTCCCGGACGAAACGCGTCATGCTGCCATCCCCATTGATGGAATAAAAGCACTTTATTTCTTTTGAAATCCTTGGTTTGTGGTCTGTACCTGGCTGTGTCCGTTTGGTTTCCTCGGCGCTTCAGGATTGTGGATTCTAATATATATATATATATATATATATATATATTCCACTCAATGAAAAAGTATATTCTGGCACTCCGCTTGGTAAGTTGCATTTGTTTATTCCACACACTGTGATGGCCTACGTGTTTCGAACATAACGTTCCTTCTCACGGCAGTGTCATACAATTGTCCCTTTTCACTTTCTATTCACTTTCTATGTTTATACAATTTAGACATTAGTGATGCATGCTGGGGTATGTAGTTTGCACAGTTATTTGTATATAACTTTATTCAATGACATTTGTACTCAATCTGCGTCTGTTGTTTGTGAGTAGAATTGTGTTTACGTAATGTCTTGCGGTTGCGCTCGGTGTATTAATACCGTTTCCACCATTCTTATTTTATTGGTGTTTGCTTTTGCAGTTCTAATAAGAGGCTGCATGATGTGTTCAATTGTGGGATTAGTGCCCTTCTACGCGCTGTATCTAGCGCATGCGCATGTCTTATTTCTATGTGTTGTCCCTTTATGCATTCTAGAATGACCATTTCATGTGTCAATACGCGGCTAAGCAGTGTGTCACTGTGCACGTGTGGTTATAATATAAACCTTTTCGTGTATGTTGATATGTGTTTCAACAATATTATATATGTGAACAGTGTAAGTCTATATCTAGGGCTGAGTGCCCTTGCCACTGCATTGATATAGCCGCAATTAATGTCCAAATAGCTTCATTCATTCCCAGATGTGTTCTCAGTCAGTAACTCTACTGCACAGTAGTTCGTATTAGCACTTCCACATTCTTACTAATCCTCATATTCAAGTTTTGCTTCTCTGGTCAATTGCTTGTAGACCAAAGAGTTTTTTGTTTGTGACATGCTCCAACTTAAAGATGGAAATAAAGTTCTTCGTCCCCATTCAATCCTGTAGGCTGTTTCGTTCTGAATCTCATGATTAATTTAGATTCCAATCTTCGTAATTTCAGTTTCCTGTTTCCTCCTCGTTCATGCTGTGGTATCGTGGCTAATCCAAAGTATTGAATGTCTTTCCAAGTTTTATTGATATGGCTAGAAATGTGTTTCGCCATAGCATAGGAATGATCCCCGTTTTGTATGGCCCGTGTGTGGTCCAAAATTCTCTTTTTTAATGTACATGTAGTGCTGCCGATGTAACTTTTCCCGCAACTGCATTGGAGCATATATACGTGGTTTCACAGGTGATATGATCCTTAATTATGAAGCTTTTTCCAGCTGGATCTTTCAAATTCTTTCCTATTTTGCAAGCCTTGCAAGTATGGCATTTGTTAAATCCTTTGTTTTTGTCATTGAGCCAATTGTCAGTTTTTTTGTTTTCAAAATGGCTATGCACCAGATGATCCGCAAGGTTGGGTGCCCGCCTGTAGGTCATTAATGGCCGGTCACCTATATTTCTACCTATATCCGCATCCTTTTGGATTATATGCCAGTATTTTGTCAGGATCTTTTGAATTCTATAGCTTTCTTTGTTGTATGTTATGATCATGCGTGGTGATTCCTTTTTGTTGTTTGTCTCTTCATTGTTCAATTTCCTGTTTTTCTCTTCTTTTGTTAGCAGGGTTTCTGCCCTTGTTTTTTTTCTGGCTTCCATTTCTCCTCTCTGGATGTCAGAATGTTTTGGTTTCCGCTAATTTCTTCTCCATTTCACTGTCCTCAGAGCAGTTTCTCTTCATTCTGAGGAGTTCTTCATATGGAATACTTTTTTTGAGTTTTTCAGGATGAAAGCTTTGACCATGTAGTAGGCAATTGGTGGCAGTTTTCTTTCTGTGTACTGTTGTTTGTATTTTGTTATCACCTACATAAACTTTAGTATCCTGAAATTCCACCTCATTGTTGCTTATTGAGTACGTGAATTTTAAGCCCACATCATTGTTATTGAGTGTATTGAAGAAAGGCTGAAATTCTGATTCGGTCCCCTTCCATAACAGGAAGAAGTCATCAATAAAGCGCAACCATAGCGCTACATTCGCCATGTGATGGTAATTTTCTTTTCTCCAAGCTATGCTCCTCTCCCACCACCCCATCATGAGGTTAGCATAGCTTGGAGAGAAGGAAACTCCCATCGCAGTTCCACATTTTTGCACATATACTTTACGGTATCGGTGTGTATGCAACTGCGGCATACGGAGAACAGAAAACAACTGATTTAACACGGAACGGCGAAAATATATTCCCGCCACGAAAACTGGTTGAGCGCCGAGGTGCTGGGTCAGAGGACACGGACACGATCAGGAGTCTCCCAGGTGAGCAAACAAAAGGTGGGGGAATACATGCCATACATGTCGTAGTGTGGTCTTAATGAAACGGAGAGTTCACTGAGAAACTGTAACCGTGAGGAGAAAAACTTCTTGTTTCTCTTCAATTTGACCTCGCTTGGTAATTAATTGATTAACAATGTGACTAACGGCTTCCTGAAGTAAGAGGCTGCTAAAGACATTGACAACGAACTGTCACAATTGCTCAAGATTTTCACTGAAAAATAAAATACAAACGCGAACTAACAAAGTCAACAACTAAATTGTTTAAATCCATCAATATGGAAGAACGCGCAGCTAAGAGATCATCCAAAGCTGAAAGCTTATTTCAGAAAGGTACGGCAGAGTGGAACGTAGCGAACAAACTAGAAAGGAAACACAATCAGCTGTAACCACTTCCAATCAACTGTTTGCCCAACTGGAAAAACTGATGCGCAAGGAAATATCCAGATCGTGGGAAATAATCACCCTGGAACAATACATTGAATGCCAGATGGTCCAGAGAGGACTACGTATATTCACACTCCCCAACCATCCTGAAACTAAGCCTGAAATGTTGGAGGAGTGGGGCATCAATAATATGGGGTGCTCTCACAACATGATGCTGATTATCATTAAATATGCGAGAAAGGACATAGAGGAATTTCACAAAAAAATAATGGAAATTGAAAGCCAAATACTCACCTTAAAAGAAGATAGTGGAATAATAAAAAAATTATGAACGGATATGGAAAAGAACCTTGACAAACATGAGGATGAAGTACAGACCAGGAAGCAAAGGAAATTTCATAGAGATCAAGACGACTATGAATACGGTACCATACTGACATTTGCCAAAAAATATGATGTATTCAAACATCAATGGAAAACACCAACTGGGTCAAACACTGCTCCGTCTGGAAGCGAAACAGAATCCGAAGTCAGTGATGGAGAACAACGAATCAGAAGCATAAAAAAGTTTTCTTTTTTAGACAAACTCACACTGCTGTATCAAGAACAGCAGACGCCCCAAGGGAAACCGAAAAACAGAGGCAATTATCGAACAAGAGCTACGGCAAGGGGGTCCTTTCAATCAAGAGGACAGGACGCAAAACAAGGAGAGGAAGGTGCAAAAGGAAGCGGATACAATCTGAGGAACTGCACGACATCGAAAAAATAACAAGAAAAAGGTACTCTTGCAGCAAGACACCCCCTGACCTGATAATTAATTTTCTCAAGATACACACCAACTGAAAGTGAGAGAAAACTTCTCAACAAAGGACTGTCATTTTGTCCTGAGATCCATCAGGACATTGTGGACACAAAAATTGATCTCTACAAATATAAAAGAAAACTTAAGTTAAGAAAACACTTCACAAAATCTCCTTCATACAGAGGTACAAGTCCTGACTCAAGCAATCTAGGAAGAAGTCAAGTATCTGGTGATTACAATATAGGTGAAATACCATGCCTCCGTACAGCCTATGAATTGGCTAATGAAACAACAGCATCACAAGTGACAGACACACAAATATTGGAGGAAATGAACATCATGACTGGCAAAAGAAGAGCAACAGAATTCAAAAATAAATCAAAGTTTTGCCCGGTACTGCATCCTGGGAATAAAATTGATATCTTTTATGAACTAGTCTTGGGAGTCCTGGAAAAGAGGAAACAAAATGACAACCGAAAAAGAGAGAATTTGAGTAAGACGGATCGCCTGGCAATACAAACCTTAAAAACAAATGCAACAATTGAGATCAAGCCGGCTGACAAAGGCGGAAATATTTTAATCATGGAAAAATCTGATTACAATGTGGAAGCAATGCGCCAACTGGACAATACCAAAAACTATGAACTCTTACTAAGAAATCCAACACTAGACTATATGATTGAACTAGGCAAAAAAATTGAATTCTTGGAAAGAAGGAGGCCTTATAACGGAAGAGGAAAGGAAGTTTCTTATGGTAGAATATCCAATCACTCCTACAATATATTTCCTCCCCAAAATACAAAAGACACTCAACAAACCCCCTGGACGACCAATTATATCCAGCTATGGCAGTCTATATGAACATATTTCTGTATATGTCGATCACTTTTTGTCCCCAATTGTACCAACGTTAAGTTCATATCTTAAAGACGCTGGGGACTTTTTGCATATATTGATGGACACACAGCCCACATACTTACTAGTGACAATACACGTCATCTCATTGTACACCTCAATTGAACATGAGATAGGCATAAGAGCTATTCAATACTTTCTGCAACAACGTCCCATCAAGGAATTCGAACATTCAAAAATGTTGATAGAAATTATCATATTATGTCTCGATAATAATGTATTTCTCTTCAACAAAAAAGTATATGTGCAAAAATGTAGAACTGCGATGGAAGTTTCCTTCTCTCCAAGCTATGCTAACCTCATGATGGGGTGGTGGGAGAGGAGCATAGCTTGGAGAGAAGAAAATGACCATTACATGGCGAATGTAGCGCTATGGTTGCGCTTTATTGATGATCTCTTCCTGTTATGGAAAGGGACCGAATCAGAATTTCAGACTTTCTTCAATACACTCAATGACAATGATGTGGGCTTAAAATTCACGTACTCAATAAGCAACAAGGAGGTGGAATTTCTGGTTACTAAAGTTTATGTAGGTGATAACAAAATACAAACAACAGTACACAGAAAGAAAACTGCCACCAATAGCCTACTACATGGTCATAGCTTTCATCCTGAAAAACTCAAAAAAAGTATTCCATATGGAGAACTCCTCAGAATGAAGAGAAACTGCTCTGAGGACAGTGAAATGGAGAAGAAATTCGTGGAAACCAAAACGCGATATGCACAATGGGGATACAAACATTCTGACATCCAGAGAGGAGAAATGGAAGCCAGAAAAAAAACAAGGGCAGAAACCCTGTTAACAAAAGAAGAGAAAAACAGGAAATTGAACAATGAAGAGACAAACAACAAAGAGGAATCACCACGCATGATCATAACATACAACAAATAAAGCTATAGAATTCAAAAGATCCTGACAAAATACTGGCTTATAATCCAAAAGGATCCGGATATAGGTAGAAATATAGGTGACCGGCCATTAATGACCTACAGGCGGGCACCCAACCTTGCGGATCATCTGGTGCATAGCCACTTTGAAAAAAAAAAAACTGACAATTGGCTCAATGACAAAAAAAAAGGATTTACCAAATGCCATACTTTCAAGGCTTGCAAAATAGGAAAGAATCTGAAGAATTAGAAAGATTCAGCTGGAAAAAGCTTCATAATTAAGGATCATATCACCTGTGAAACCACGTATATGGTATATATGCTCCAATGCAGTTGCGGAAAAAGTTACATCGGCAGCACTACATGTACATTAAAAAAGAGAATTTTGGAACACACACGGGCCATACAAAACGGGGATCATTCCTATGCTATGGCGAAACACATTTCGAGCCACATCAATAAAACTTGGAAAGACATTCAATACTTTGGATTAGCCACGATACCACAGCATGAACGAGGAGGAAACAGGAAACTGAAATTACGAAGATTGGAATCTAAATTAATCATGAGATTCAGAACGAAACAGCCTACAGGATTGAATGGGGACGAATAACTTTATTTCCATCTTTAAGTTGGAGCATGTCACAAACAAAAAACTCTTTGGTCTACAAGCAATTGACCAGAGAAGCAAAACTTGAATATGAGGATTAGTAAGAATGTGGAAGTGCTAATACGAACTACTGTGCAGTAGAGTTACTGACTAAGAACATTTCAAAATGAATGAAGCTATTTGGACATTAATTGCGGCTATATTAAAGCAGTGGCAAGGGCACTCAGCCCTAGATATAGACTTACACTGTTCACATATATAATATTGTTGAAACACATATCAACATACACGAAAAGGTTTATATTATAACCACACGTGCACAGTGACACACTGCTTAGCCGCGTATTGACACATGAAATGGTCAATCTAGAATGCATAAAGGGACAACACATAGAAATAAGACATGCGCTTGCGCTAGATACAGTGCGAGGAAGGGCACTAAGCCCACAATTGAACACATCATGCAGCCTCTTATTAGAGCTGCAAAAGCAAATACCAATAAAATAAGAATGGTGGAAACGGTATTAATACACCGAGCGCAACCGCAAGACGTTACGTAAACACAATTCTGCTCACAAACAACAGACGCAGATTGAGTACAAATGTCATTGAATAAAGTTATATACAAATAACTGAGCAAACTACATACCCCAGCATGCATCACTAATGTCTAAATTGTATAAATATAGAAAGTGAAAAGGGAAAATTGTATGACACTGCCGTGAGAAGGAACGTTATGTTCGAAACGCGTAGGCCATCACAGTGTGTGGCATAAACTAATGCAACTTACCAAGCGGAGTGCCAGAATATTTTTTCATTGAGTGGAATATTTACGAGACCCTGTCCTGGTCTCGACTCTGGCACCAACTCTGAGGTGCTCCCTCTGCGACAGGACAGCTTGTGTCGAATCTCAGCAAAATCTTAACAAAAGTGCCCCTTTTTTGTTTCAGCTGCTCTGTGGAAAGTTTCGGGGTGATCCCTCAAGCGGGGGTGAGAAAAAAGGGGGTCCCAAAACGTTGTTGGTCTCGAGAGCATGCTTTTTTGTGATTAGGTGAAATCCATTCAGTAGTTTTTAAGATATCTAACTCAAAAAAATATAGATATCTAGGGACGCAGGACCTTGAAATGGACTCACGGATCCTACTGAAATTTGATTGGTTGCCAACACTTGGAACTCATCTTGAAGCCAAGTCCCAGGAGAAGGTAAAAAATGAAGAAAAGAGGCCAGTTCGTGGAGGCATATGATAAATATAGGAGGGGGGGCACACAGGGCCCCCCTCATAGGGCTTATCAAAGCCCCGGGCCTACAACCTCCCCAGGGCACTTTTAATTATGTATGTGGGTGAACCCCCTGAGCCCAACCGCTGCCCAGGGGCCCGCCACCTCCCCGGGGCTAATTCCGTATAGTATGGGCGGGGCATGTGGACGCCCCCTGCCCCAGGAACCGTCACAACCCAGGGGCTATTTATAATAATATTGGGGGCTTTGTGGAACGCCCTGCCCCGGGACCACAACCTCCCTGTGGCTTCTTGTATTTGGGCCGTGGGGGTCACATGCCTCTAAAATGGGCGAACGTCTACGTGGCCCCTCCTCCCAGGCTGTTCTCGGCATCAGGGACGACCACCTCCCCAGGGCAGGCCCTAAAATAAAATAGGAGAGGGCTGCACAGCCCCCCTCCTGGAGCCATACATGGCCCTGGGACAACCACCACCTAGGGCCGGCTCCATTAATGTTCCAGGGTGCTATGGCTTTGTGGGAGCACCACTCCCACCAAGCCATAGCAAAGAAGTGCTCTGCCTTTAGCAAGCCAGAGCACAAAATGCTCTCACTTGCTGAAGGCAGAGCATGTCTTTTTCCCTGCCCGCTGTGAAGCGAGCAGGGAAACAGACATTGCTTTGGGATCCATGAAGCTGCATGGTAGCAGCTTCCTGGCTCTCAAAGCAAAGTCGACTCCCACACAATGTAGGGAGAAGGCAGGGACTGTGAGGGCCTTGAGGCCCAGGCGGGGGGTCCCTGCGTTGGACCAGGGCACCTTCACTACAGGCTGGGCGCCTGAGGAGGGGTCCCCAGTCAAAATTGGCCAGGGAGGGAGGTTGTGAGACCCACCTTACTTAATTTTTTTTTTAAAAGGCCAGGCCCCAGGAGATGGGGTCCCCAGGGGCCAAAAGGGTCCAGGGAAGAGGGGGCCAGGCAGCCCCTCTTCCTACAAAGGAGAAAACTATGGTGTTGTGGGCCAACGACCCCGCCTGTTATAAGTCCCACACAGTGGAATTGGTTAGAGGTTTTCAGAGGCAACGCACCCTTTCTCCTCCTCTCTGCAAACAGTGCTCGTGGTGCACTACTGGTTGAGGGATGAAGTCATCTTTACCCCTGGAGGACCTTGGGAGCCAAGAAGCCCTCCTGGTACCTCCTGTAAGTTCTACACAGCGGGATTTCTGGGAGCTGGTCGGAAATACAGCTCCCTTTCTCCACCATTCTGCAAACATGACTACTAGTTAAACCATAGAAATTCCCTGAAAATAAATCAAAGGTTACAGGGACGTTATATTTAGGAAGGAAATTCACTTAAAAAAACAACTCAGAAATTCACTGAAAAAAGCAAAGGTTACAGAGACGTTATAGTTAGGCTCAGGTTTCGCTTGTACAAAAGCAGAGAAAATCAGCGGTTATAGTTAGCTGAGCTAACTATAACTCGCGCCCCCAATGCACTGCTTATGACCTCACATATTACATCACTTATGACATGGTCAGTGATATCACTGATGACATCTCAAGTGACATCACTCATGACATCACTTATGATATTATCCAGTGAGTGTTGTTAAAAAGTGTATGAGTGTTAAATATATATACCAAGGTGTATTGGCTAGTCAGTGTGTGTATTATAGCCTGTATGGATGATTCATTCGGTGCATGTCTGGCTTTATAAGTGACAGATTAGATGCGCAGAGGTAACACTACCGTCCGCACATGCGCATTCCTAGCCACGGGCACCATGCATGCGCGCCTGCTTCAGTTAGCAGCACAGCAACGCCCTGGCGCACCCCTTAGGCACTATGACTCGGCAGTTCGACTCTTGCCTCCACTCTGTAGGTGCACATGATTATCTAATCAATCACAGTATATAACACTCAGCAGAACCGGCCATTACTTACCGGTATGCGAAGGAGGCACTACAGGTCCAGAGCAGGCTCTGCCCAGAAAAGCTGTGAGTATGAGAAACAACCACCACTACTACTGGTAAGCGCTACCTTTTCTTCCTACAGGTCTCCTAATGTGAGTGGCCAAAACCTTTCTTTCCCACATGGTCAACCCCTTGCCACTTCTCAACCTTGGAGCAAAAACTGCTAAAACTAGCGTAAGAAACACTCTTGCGCCTCATCACACATATGCACCATGTATGTGAAAATCGTGTTTTAGCCACTCCACACCCGAACTAAAAGTGCGAATCTCACCCTAATGGTACCACCAATACCATTACACTATAGCCGTCTATAGCCTACACCCCTTTCGCTATAGTGTCGGCAATCAGATGTATATAATGCCATACATTCCAGTGACTCTCTTTATTCCTTGTATGTTTTGTCCTTGTCCATATATGTTACATGTACAGGTGTTTTGAGAAGGGAATCCCCCTCTCACACATAGAAAAACACTTTAGGGCGTGTATACACATAGTCTGAATTACACACCCACTAGTTTAATCACATACACATTTTTAATATAGGTCCTGAAGAAAGCCAGCATATTCATAAGGCACTGGCTGAAACATGTTGACCTACCACTGGATGTGGGAGGTCGTAACTCGCCTCTAACATCCAACAGCCTTATTTTTAACCGCTGACGGTGGCCCAGGTATTAAAGTTTAATTTACCTTTGGGTACTGGGACCCCCGCCAAGCCGTTTTAAATCACTTTCATAACACTCTTCACTGCACACTCAGCGACATACCTGCTCTGCTGTAATCAGGCGTGGAAGCACACCCGGGACACACTAGGTGTCACTGGGTGGGCCCGATGATGAAGCATGCCACCAACTAGGTTGGTGGGTGAGGGCTTCATGAGCACACTTACCAGGTGTTCCTACCCCCTGACGAAACATACTAGAGTCTTTTACTTTTGTTAATTTCGTAATACATGAGCTACTCTCCTTTTGATTAATCATATATAAACCCCGGGGATAAAGACTAGCTTTCTGGTCCTCTCTCTCTCTCTTGATATGCAAACATTATATGTACTTCACTTTTTAAAAGAGCAGAAGTGTACAGGTGATGGTGGTGGTGAACAAATCAAGGGAGGATAAGGAGGGGCGCTAAAATTGTTTTTGCTCGGTGTGCTATCTAAAGACCGGCTTTAGATATGAGCTTTGTAAATGATTGTCCGAGGCACTCTGTGTAGCGCAAACGCAGCAAACTAAACTGATCTGGTTCCCTTTAGAGTTTGGACGGTGAACAACTTTTACAACGCAACTTTTAGAACGCACTACCATTACAACTCAGGCATTACAACGCAAACCATTACAACGCATTGCGCTGGGGGGCGCTCTAGGATAGGGAATAAGTTTAATTTTCTATCCAACACCTTCCCTAGTGTCCACGGGGACTGGAGTTGGAATAGAAAATGAAACTTTTCACTATCCAGCACCCCAAAGCGCTACGCTTTGTAATGGATTGCGATGTAAAAACCGTGTTGTAAAGGCATGCGTGGTAAAAGCATGCGCTGTAACGTCATACATCCGTTTGGACTCAATGACTGGGTTCACCCCAAGCATTGTAAGAGGAAGTCAGTGAGTCGTTGCAGTGTGAGCTTCTCAAAACGCCCGCAAGGGATTATGTGATGTTACAAAGCATGCCACTACATCGCATGCCGTTGCAATGCCAACCTTTACTTCGACTTTCAGTCGGCGGAGCGCTGGAAGTTGGAATAGATACATTTTCTATTCCAATTCCGGTGTGTGCAACAGTAGGGAAGGTGTTGGAGTTAAATCCAACACCTTCTACCCACTGCTGCACACCTTTTTTGTTGCAACGCCATGCGATGTAATGGCATGCATTGTAACGGTTGCATAGTAAAGGCTGTTTCCCCCGCAGGGAGCCTCGCACGCACAGCGGGGGCCCAGGAGACTGCCACCACCAGTGAATATCGCCGGCGGAGCGGAGTGTACTACACTTAGAAATAAACTGGTAGAAAAGCATATCAAGTGCCCTATATATATGAAGACCCTCTGGCACTACAAGTATATTTATACATCTAAAGACGTATCCATCCAAACATTGTTGCAAAAGAAAAAGAATAGAAATATGCTAGTATTTAATTTCCAAAATTTCAGAAACGTAACAGAATACATTGCCTATGCTATAACAGTATATCACAATATAGTAAAGCATTTCATTTTCTCTCTTTTACTGTTCAGCTTTCATACTTGTACCATAAATGATGTACTGTTTGAAGATTCTTCCTTTAAAAGTGAATTAAAACGGTTGCAAAGATTTTAGAAAATAATCTGCACAGTATATCACTATAAATAACTAACACTATGATCTGCACTCACTACTATTCGTTAATCAGTTGTTTTACCTACAGTTACTATACTGATCTAAACAACCCTATGTTAAAAATATCTTTTGTATTATTGTACCTGGTACAATACTACTAATAAATATAAACCATGCTTCAATATTGGAGAGCCTTTTGAAGACTACCCCCCTGGAAGGCCAAATGATGTCTTAAACTCTGAAGATCCACATACAACAAACACCGTACACCACTTTTTTAAAAAACAATTCTCCTTAGAACTTTGGTTGAGGAAACAAAAGTTAAGAATATTGTAGTTTGAAAGGCAGTTTTGGTTTGACTTTAAGGTTGCTGTCATTACATTCCGTCCATCCAGTTTCACTCTTTAAATAGACAGTTAGGTGTCCGTATGTTACATTATGTCCTTCATGAAAAATGATAGCTGGAGTTGTATAAGTTCTCCCACAAATTAATATTTGTCCTGCTTTGAAGTTTGTTATTTTGGTTTCCATTTGCTCTGCATCGTTGCAGCATTAATATAAAAAAAATTCCACTGCCTTATATATGCATGAAGACATAACAACTGATCTACAATTTGGGCAGGTAATATTTTAGTTAGTCGCTTTAATCAATCTGTCAAAAGGCATAGTTTTTTAATCTGGTAGAGTTCTGTACAGATATCTCTCAGAATTTATTTGAGTGGCAGTTATAAAAGAGCAATCTTCACAGTCATGGTTCCATGTGCAACTCAGTCCAGATAAGTCATCTACATATATTTTTCTTCTTCTAAAACTCCAAGGAGGACTATTATAAATTACTGTGCATCTTATTGAGTGTTCGGAGTAAATAGTATTGATCCACTACATATATCTACTAGATCTTGAATGTCTCACACACAATGTATTATAGTACTATCACCAAGTAAACGTTGTTGAAAAGCACACAGTCCAGAACATAATCTCTTCTATGGTTTCTGTTCAATTGATTTATATGATGTGGTAAATGAAACATTATGTTGAGAACGGCATTTGCATAGGAGTGCCTGACAACTGGTAACCTACAATCTTCCTCACTTTACAATTTTCTATTCTGAACATCTTCCTTGTTCTCCTTCTATTCCTTCTTTTTACCAACATCCATAGATTCTTTTGCGAGCTTCCACTTTGGACATATTATCAATTTTTCATAAATGGGATACAGTCCTAAGTGAGGTGCATATACTCTTGTAAATCGATTGAGCTCTCTGACACAACTTGCATTGACACTTACGTTCCTGTCATCAAAATCAACCAAACTGGACAATGTTCTTACTTGAGACAATACAACATATGATATACCTTCTTTAAATACAGTACCATCAATATTATTAATAAAAGCTCTCTCTACACCGTCAGTTTTATGGATAGTTACAGCATATGCTAGAGACACTGGGAACTGCTGCCGCCACACACTTAAGTCTTTTGCAAGAAAATTGGAGCACTCTTGAAGTGTAGGCCCTAAACAGACATGGATTGCCTACTTCAATTAAATGGAACATTAGCTGTGCTGCTGTGTTCTTACAGAAGGATAATTTCTTCCTAAGTCGACTTTCTAAGGTATGTTTCCCCTTATTTGTTAGAACTCCTACTCTAACATCCTTTAGAATATTTCCATATTCAATGTCAGATGCTAGACTCATATTTCTCAGTAGTTCTTAGCATTGGAAATGTAGCCAAATATTCAAATTGCCAATACTTTCCAAAGAATTCAGAGTTTCATCAAGCAGAAGTATATTGATAACAGGCTGTCCTTTGACGGGGGTAAGTTGCAGTAGTCCACTGCAGACAATTAAATACTTTCCTCCTAGCAGCACATTATACTCAGTTTTTTTTAATCAGTTGCATTCTCAAGTGCACGAAGGCCATGCTGACCTCATCAGTGATTAAAAGCTTCAAGTTCTTCAATACTCTTGACACCACATGACAAGCTTCACCGGATGACATTTGGTATTCCAATCTATTGTCATGTTCAACAGGTAGCATTAGTAGTCGATGTAGAGTAATTCCTTTAATGTTGTGTGTAGCCAATTCAGTGGGTGCAGTTACAACACACGATGAATTTGATTTTGTAGTCCTCTGTAGATCAGCAGTGAAACCTTTAATTAAAAAGCTTTTCCCCATGCCTGCTTGACCACTGATTATAATAGAATTGGCTTAAAAAATGAATATTTGCATTCTCTCTTCTTGTGGAGGAATCTGTGTTCTATTTTCTGTTTTACCTCTATATAAATATCTTTCTGTTTGTCATTCAATTGTCCAACTAACTGTTCAGAATCAACAGTTTCCTGTCTTGCTTGTTCCACTGCAGTTGCCACCTCATTCATGGCTATTGCAGCTTTGTTTTTAATAATGGGTTGCACATCTTAGTCAAGTTGTTTATGTGCTGCCAGAAGCGCCGGGACGCCCCTTTTCTGGGGCAGCTGAGCGCTACATAAGTCAATATAACATAACATAACATAACAAGAGGAACTCGACTCAGTGGTGCAGAACTTTGACTGCTTTTAGAACTTTCCTTAGCTACCTCAGCAGCAATCATTTCGTCCTCTTCTCATCATTTAACATCTGCAAATAATTTGGTAAGACTGAACTGTTGTCTTTAACAGCATTTAAAGAATCTTCGTAGCAGTCATAGTCTCCAAGTAATTCCGATTCAGCATGCCAAGGCTTGAAGAGTTGTAGAAGTTGTAGAATTTAAACTCTTTTCTATCTGAAATTTGGCAACTAATTTTTCTGTGGTTGTCTCACCAAACAAACAACATATCCTACTGCAGCACATTTCCTCTCTTCTATGTTTTCTAGGGAAACAGCGTTTACAATGCTGTCATTACATCGCACTACTATTACAACACGATCGTTACAAATACTGTGTTGTTAGTACGCAATGCATTTACATCACAAGTCATTACAACGACTTGCACTAGGGAGGTATTGGAAATTAATTCCAACACCTTCCCTACTGTTGCGCAAACTGGAGCAGGAATAGTAATTAATACTATTCCTAAGTCCAGCCCACCCCCTAGTGCAAGTCGTTATAATCACTTGCGATGTAATGGCTTTGCATACTAACAACGTGGTCATTGTAACAGCTGCTTTGTAAAAGCACGCAATGTAATACATTGCTATGTAATGAGCATATTAGATTTCTATTACATTGCTTTTGTATCTATAGTGTTAAATACTCATAAAGGCAAATTTTTTCTAGATATGGACTCCTTCTTGGATAGTACATGTCCAACATATTTGATTTCACAATGTCTGTACTTTCCAGGTTAACCTCTGCTAGGTACTGAATTTATGGGAAAGACTTTCACACTCTATTTCATACACTTGCTAGGCCTAGACTTATCCAAACAATTCCACTTTACTTCAAGAACAAACTGGCCAGGCTCGACCAGTCAGAGCACTCATAGGACCCATGTCTCTATGGAAAGCATTTTTCAAGCTTAAGTAAATGTAAATGTAAATGTATTTGAGCTTGTAAAGTGCACTGCTACCCGTAGGTTTCCTGGCGCTGTATAGCACTGGGGAACCCGTCTTTGCTTTCCCTGTGAGATGGTCCCTATTGGGCACCCCAAGGTGAAGCCAGGCATCCCCGGCGTTGATGGGGCCGTTTGTGGAGATTAAGCAAGCTATTGCCCAGAATTGCTGAGTGGGACCGATGGTAGCTTGCTTAATCTGTTTTTTGGTTAGAGTCTTTTCTGCAGAACTATCCTACCACATCTCCTACATCTCTGTCTTCTCTAATTTTGTAATGTATGAAGTGACCTACCAAGCAACAGTGATGGAGTTGTCTGCCACAAATTCTATATCGATATTTGCATTCCACATTTTGAAAATCACATGGTTACAGTCATTAATTTACTTGGTCTTATCTGTTCTTTTCAGATTGTATGCATTTTTTGGTGATTTCAGTGTCAGTGTATGTTTCACTGCAGACAAAAAGCTGTTCACTCTTTCTTGGGAAATTATAGGTCGTAGGAATCCAAATTGACTTCTGGAGCAAAAGTTTCCTTTGCAGCTGTATTTACTACAGCAGTACTTCTCGCATCTATGTGTTTGAAAGCACAGAATTAGTTGTTTCAGGCTTTTTTCAATCCTGTCTTTCAGTAGGGCGCATGTCACATACTTTTCTGTGAAAGAGAGAACAGATTCATCACTGCCTGCTCCAAATTCCGGTGAATATTTTAACCATAACAGCATGTGAATATGTGGAGCACCTCGTGCTTGATACTCTTTACGACAAAAGAAATCTATGACTTCACCAAGAGGAGGATTTGTTTTATTGCAGATAAAAGACAGCATGGCTTATAAACTATGGTTAAAATATCTACCAACATTAGTAAGATCCAATCAGCAATGGTCTCCTGCTGTCTTCACACTGATGCCCTTAATGTTTGAGTTAATCTCTCTCAAAAATTCAAGCAGGTAATCCCACGCATACTCAGCATAACTGAATGTCGGAAACCAAGTAGGTGTACCTAGGATTCTCAACATTTGTTTGAATTCTTCATGATGATGATACCATTACTTATTGGTGCCAAGTTAGCATGCCATCAAATTAATCAAGTTGTATTCTAAATTTTCTAATTTTCAATGAACTTTGTCAACAAGTTCCCAGCAGAGAGATTTTTAAGATTAACTGATGTCTTTAGTATGTGGTTTACAGCATATGAAAGTCCAGACAAGTCACTCTAAAACAGAAGATGGAAAATATATGGAATGCACTGGCGAAATCTTGGATCCTCTAGATATAATCTGGTTCACCAGCAATCAGCTGCTGGTATCTGTACGGAGCAGTCATCATATTGATCACCTGCTCCAGGGTGAAAAAGTTGTAGAAAACAACGAGCCTCTAAACCTTTCTACCACATACTCATGGGAACCACTTTAGTTTGTTTCATTTGAAAGAGATCAAGAGCATCACTGATTACTTTTTTAGAATTCAGGGGATGGCTGATGTAGTGTTCATAAATTTCTTCTGATCTGGATTGATCCACTGTTTCAATCTGTCAACTTGATGGTAATGTTTCATCCTCCATATATGTTATATCTGGATCAACATCAACATTTTATAATAAATATTATTTTGACAGGGTATAATGCTGTTTTTTTTTACTTTGTTAACATCCACTAACTGTTGCAAGACTGTTTTGCTCTCAGTAGGGACACCATTTACAAGACTAATAAGTGGTTCATGAACATCTCTGTGTACACCAACAGTTTAAATTTTCTGTTTAAATTCTAAAGGTAATTAAACAACCATTCCTTTAGGACAATTCTGAAGCTCAGTTTGTGGCATCTTCCCTTCTTTAGCTCTGTATGAATAATAGCCTGAAATGGATGTATATATTGCACGGAAATTGATTCATAAACATTTAAATCTCAAAGTTCTTCTGGAATTGTTGCTAATTCTAACTTGCTATATACTGCTCAGGCTGTTTGTTATCCTCTAACTTATTGTAGTATTTAGATATAATTTTATTTGCCGTTTGGACAAGTCAAAGCGTTGCCCTACAAATAAGTAAACAGCAAATTCTTGTCACTAATCAATGTTCTCCTATTCAGTTTTTGAGAATACAACTACATTACGAGTTTAGCTTTTGTAGTGAGTACATTGACAATACATACAAACACTGTTTGGTTATCAGAAGAAACTTTGTTAAACTTCCTAATCTCTTCTGTAAAGTTATCCACACTAACACCTGCTCCTGTTACTCCACACCTGTACATGGCATGAACATCTTCACCAACGTTTTTCACCTCTGCATTGCGCCCTCATATTTCTGTTGTGGTCAGTGTGTTACTGTGACATTGTTTTATTTTAATTCTTCTAATTTCACCCCTGCTTGACTCCTCTCTGTGTCCCCCATTCATTTTGCCATCTGCTTCCCACCCACGCCGCTCCTGCCTCACAGCTGCTCCTCCCTCCCTCTCCCCTACTTAATGGAGACCGTTGCGCTGTCGTGCCGCTGGCGTGCCAAAGGCGCACCTAAGGCAAGCCTGTCTGCGCTCATCTGTGCCTGCCCTGCACCAATCCCCTGGTATCCGCAAGCAACACAACACCCGATGCCGATACGACGCCAACACCCTCCACGCACTCAATGCCAGCCAAACCTCCACCTGCTTACAGGCCACCCCGAAGCTCACCCACGGACCCTTCAGCGCAGGGACTGAAACAACGAACCAGGAGGAGGAATCACCATCGTCCACAGGAACACCATCAGCATTTTGACCAACACCGAAAACTCTCTCAGCATGGCACGTCAACCACAACATTACCCTCAGAGGAACGCTGGTCTATAGACCCCCGGGCTCCTGACCACAGTTCAGCGACTCCATCGCCGACCTCATCAACACCCACGCCCTCGCCTCCACAGACTACATCCTCCTCGGAGACCTGAACTTCCACCTTGAGAATGCCAATGACAGCAACTCCACAACCCTGATCGACAACCTCGCCAACCTCAGACTCAAACAGCTCATCACAACACCCACCCACTCTGCCAGACACACACTCAGCCCCATCTTCTCTGCCAGCAACCACGCCACCTTAAGCCACACCACCAAACTCCACTGGACCGACCACCACTGCATCCACTTCTCCTTCAAGAAACACACCGCGTACAGCCAACCGCAAAGAATCCCACACCGCAGCTGGAACAAAGTCACCGAAGACCAGCTCCTTACCAGCCTCGCCCGAGACCCTCCACCCGAGCCCACGGACACCAAAGCAGTGACCCACAACTTCAGACAACGGATCGACGACTGCACCAACACCCTCATCCCAATCAGAAAACCCTCTAACAGGTGCACCAACATGAGAGCCATCTGGCTCAACACCGACCTCCAGACTTCCAAGCAAACCTGACGAAGACTCGAGAAGCAGTGGTGCCAAGACCAGACACCAGACAGCCATGCAGCCCTCAAGAACGCCAGATGCAAGCACCACCAACTCATCTGATCCACCAAAAGGATCTCCTTCAAGGAATGCATCGACAACAATGCGCACAACAGCAAAGAGCTCTTCAACATTGTGAAAGAACTCCCCTCCCCCAGCTCCAGCTCCAGCTCCAATGACATCCCTTCGTTGCAAGAACTCTCCAACTCCCTAGCGACCTTCTTCCACCGCAAGATCGCAGACATCTGTGACCGCTTCGACACCCAGACACCGACGACAGACGCCCAAACCCCCGGCTCTACGCCCACCAAACACACCGACCTCCTGCGCTCGTGGAACAACATCAACGGCAAAGACACCATCAAAATCATGAACACCATCCATTCCGGATCACCCTCCGAACCTGCCCCACCACATCTTCAACAAAGCAAGCTTCCTCATCGCACCCCAAGTCCGAAAGATCATCAACAGCTCCTTCGAAAACACCACCTTCCCGGAGAGCTGGAAACACGCCAAGATCAATGCCCTACTCAAGAAACCCAAAGAGGAATCATAGGCCCTCAAAAACTTCTGACCCATCTCCCTGCTTCCGTTTCCAGCTAAAGTAATTGAGAAGATTGTCAACAGGCAACTGATCCGCTTCCTGGAGGAGAACATCATCCTGGACTCCTCCCAATCCGGTTTCCACAGCAATCACAGTACCAAAACCACCCTTATCGCCACCACTGACAACATCAGAACCCTGCTGGACAATGGTGAAACAGCGGCCCTCATCCTCCTGGACCTCTCAGCCGACTTTGACCACACCCTGCACACACACCTCCACGGCACAGGGATCCATGACAAAACCCTGAATTGGATCACCTCCTTCCTCAGCGGCAGAACCCAGCAAGTCAGCCTCCCCCTTTCCGATTCAAAGCTAGCACAATCACCTGCGGTGTAACCCAAGGATCATTCCTCAGCCCATCCGTCTTCAACATTAACATGGCACCGCTTGCCAACATCTTCCGAGCGCACCACCTAAACATCATCTCATATGCCGACGACACGCAGCTGATCCTCTCCCTCACCAAGGACTCGGCCACCGCCAAATCCACGAGGGAATGAAGGCCATTGCAGAGTGGATGAAGACCAGCCACCTGAAACTGAACTCTGACAGTACAGAGGTCCTCATCCGGGTCTCCACCCTATGTGCATGGGACAGCTTCTGGTGGCCAGCCACGTTGGGAGCTGCCCTGACACCCACCAACCACGCACGCAACTTCGGGTTCATACTGGACTCAATGCTCTCTATGACCCAGCAAGTTAACACTGCCTCCTCCTCCTGCTTCAACACCCTCCGCATGCTCCGCAAGATCTATAGATGAATCCCCACCAAAACCAGAAGAACGGTCACCCAAGCCCTCGTCAGCAGCAGGCTGGACAACGGCAACGCCGTCTACGCAGGAACCACAGCCAAACTCCAGAAAAGACTCCAACGCATACAAAACGCCTCGCATGCCTCATCCTCAAATCTCTCGCCACAGCCACTCCACCGCCCATCTGAGAGACCTGCACTGGCTCCCGGTCAACAAGAGGATCACCTTCAAGCTCTTCACCCACGCTCACAAGGCACTCTACAACGCAGGACTGTTGGGTGACGATTTAGATTCTGTATGCATTTTTCCGATTCATGCCTTTATGTAGGTACAATTCACATTGCCCTTAAATAGGCATATAAATCCAGTCCCTATTTAGGCATAGTCCATACAGTCCAAATACAGGCAGGGCTACTTCCATCCCTTCATCAATATCACAACGATTTCTTGGAAAAACAGACTCTTAAGCAGAAGGGACTTTTTCTAGCCTGGATATTGAATTCTCCAAGAAACTCATTATTATGCATGAACAACTATTCCTTAAGGGTTCTTCCATGACGTTCATATGCCCGACTTTACGTCAAAGCTGGCATTCCTAAACACCTTCAAGTTATAAATATACCTTCACTTGCTATAGCAAAGCACAGTGTGGTTCGGTGCAGTTCGACTACCTACTTGCACGACGCAGCTCGCTACAGCAAGTGTCGAAGGAATCTGACTCTCCAGCTGACGCACTGATCAGAAGCTGTCCTCCTCTGCCGAGAATCCAGTTCAAGTCTTTCTGACTTCCCTTGCGGGGTGTTAAGAAATTGAGTCAGAGACAGAGATACCAACCTCCTTCATTCTAAGGTATGAAGCTGATTAGAACCTAGAGAAACCTTTGGTAATTCTTGGCAAAAACTAAACCTATGCTAAAGACCACACTTACTTCTTCCCTGGTACTAGACCTAGGTTAGGTACATTGGGGTAGGCGTATTTTAGAAGCACCAGTTGAGTATTTTAGCCTGTGTTATTTATGTATGTATTTTTATATGTCATAGCACTAGACAATGCTATTACAGTATTATTATATACTACTGTTTACGCTGTACGCATTATACTTTGCATTCTGTCTAACAATTGTAGTAGTTCACCTCTCTTGCATGAGAAAGATATTTGTTCCAGGTCTAGGGAAACAAAGTTGTCATGTTTATGCGGTTGTCAGAAACTAATCCCTTCTTGTGTATTCGAGAAAGTTTCTAGTGACCTCTGAGCTAGCTGGCACTCGCAATTATGTTTAATATATTCGATAGAGACATACTGACCTCGGTCCTATATCATATCTATAGGCTATATTATTCCAATGCGCAGAGCCTATTGGGAATATAGGAACTACACTACATGGCGCCCAACGTTTGGTAATCACTAATTTTACACTAGATACTAAAATAACTCAGTTGTGCTTTTCACAGAGACCCCCTTTTTCTGTAAATACTCCAATAGACATCTGGAGTGGGTAAAGGGATAATATCTACGGATGTATGACATTACAACGCATGCTTTTACCACGCATGGTGTTACAACGCAAGTGTTACAACGAAAACCTTTACAACGCATAGCGCTTTGGGGTGCTGGATAGTGAATAGTTTAATTTACTATTCCAACTCTAGTCCCCGTGGACCCTAGGAAAGGTGTTGGATAGTAAATTAAATCTATTCACTATCCTAGAGCGCCCCCAGCGCAATGCTTTGTAATGGTTTGCGTTGTAATAGTTGCGTCGTAAAGGCACTGCGTGGTAAAAGTTGCGTTGTAAAGGATGTTCCCCATATCTACCATAGCTGAGTAGGACGAAAATCCTATGTATTAGCTTTTTGGTTTGTTCAACATTGAAGGATACAGTGTTCCAAAATATTGTGCACCTTATCTTTCTTCCCATGAAACTTGCTCGGCAAACTTTCAGTCAACAAAATGTCAAATAATGCCATCAACACCGAAACCGATGGAGCTGCGGCTGATCAAGCCGATGCAGCTTTTAACTTCACACGTTTCCAAGAAACCTACGAGGATGCTATATGCATTCCTATAAATGTATAGAATCACTATAAAACTTATAAAAATGGCCTAACATCGAGAGGTGGTAGGATAGTTTTTGTGATAGAGGCACATGAATATCACCAGATGTTTCATTTCTACAAAGAAGATGAACCATCAGAGGAATATAATCCTTTCAAGAATATTGAAATTCCACTCACATACCAGGAGCATGAGCTCTGTTTTAAAGGCGCCCTATAATATTTAACTCACATTATCAGGCTCGGTCCACTAGGTAGACCAGG
Source organism: Lissotriton vulgaris (assembly GCF_964263255.1). Taxonomy (NCBI): domain Eukaryota; kingdom Metazoa; phylum Chordata; class Amphibia; order Caudata; family Salamandridae; genus Lissotriton; species Lissotriton vulgaris. The sequence goes on from NW_028241518.1 coordinate 186,709, forward strand.
AGCAACATGGCCGGTCTTAGCCAGCTATACACCACATCCTGGCATTAATGAAATGTCAGACGCAGAATTACTAGCTCAACTTAAAGAGCTAATAAAAATCTATAGACAATTGGTTCAATATGTTATGTAGACTCTCACAGTCCAACCTACAATCCTGATTTCTCAACATACCCCTCAGCAGGAGAACACACTAAAAATAACACCACAGACTTTACACCAGAGGTCTTCAAACTTTTGGATGCCGAGACCCCCCTGTCAATATTTTGAGGTGTAAGGACCCCCTACTGACAAAAAATTTCTAAACCTGTAGGCAGGGCTATTGGAAATATGAGACAGTTGAGGACCGAATTACGCAACAGGCTTGACTAAATTGTGTGGGAAGAAAATGTAAATGATGTTACATGACGCAGCGTATTTTGGGATAGCATTGCTTCATTATTTTCAAATAAATTTTTTACGCACAGTAACACTGACGAAAGACTTCAACCCATCAGTACCTGTGTATAACCAAAATACAGAAATTAACATCAGAAAGATTTCTAGTCAACCTTTGTAAAGGGCCCTCCACTCCGCAGGAATACATGCTGCCACATTAGAAGCTCACCTGACCTTGGCCGGGAGAATCAGGGGTCCCTTAAAACCCTGGCGGTTTTCTGCAGAGTTAAGCAGTTTACCTATGCAGTTTTCCTCTCACTCCCTCCCTTCCATCCTTCTCTCCTCTCCCAACCCTGGATCCCTCACTCACTTTGCAGGCCATTTTCTTTCACCCCTTTTTACAACTTCTGAACTCTCCCCGTTCAACCTCTCACTTCACCTTTAATCACCTCTTGCCATTCTGTCTTTTTACTGCCCTCATCTCTAACAGTCTCTTGCATTTATCTCATGGCCTCTCTGGCCCCGTCACCACCCGTTCCCCTCAGCACTTCTCATTCACCTCGTCTCTCCATTCAACTTATTGTCTATTTGTATCTTACACCTCTCCAGTCCCCCAATTGAACTTTCACATCTCCCCTTCGTTCTAACAGAAGCCCTCACCTTTGGCTCACACTTACTCCTAGCGTGTCCACACTACTATTCTGCAATGTACATGTCTCCTCATCCCTGACCTCTTCAATCAAATTCTCTCAATCTCTTGCTGTCCTCTCTCATCCTCTCATCTCTCCTCACCAAGCATACGGGTCGGACCTGTATGCTCCTCTCAGCCTGTGCCACTCTGCTTATTGTTCCCTAATTCAAAAATGCATGAGTTGTCTATCTCGCTATTTTGGTGCAGGCCACGCAGTTATGGGACTTGCACCCTCCTTTGTTTCACTCCACCAAAAATCGATTACCCTTTAGGAAGATATAAAAACCTTTCTCTTTGCTCTGTAGGTTACTCCATTTGGCTGGTTATCCATCTCCTTCTGTGTGTTTCTCATTTGCCTTCAGGCAGTAGATGGTTATTAGCCCCAGGGCTTCTTTTGGTAACAGTAGCGGAGTACAAATGTAAATAATAATAATCTGCAGAAGCAGGGGAGCCACTAGACCAGAACTTCTGGGGGAGGGGTACTAACACTCCCAGCCAGGGCTGGCCCTAACACTGGTTGCACCCGGTGCAACAGTCTTTTTTGGGGCCCAACCCCGTTTCCTCCTTCTCCATGAATTCCCTCACTACCACTCACCAACAATGCACCTCATCTCTCTATAACACCTTTCTGACAAACATTTAATTTTTTATAGCGCTACTCATAGTTTACTCACACTAATTTCTGTGATCTGCATGGTACATATTCTTTGTAGCAGGCACATTGACCCTCTGCGCTTTGTGGGTGGCAGGAGGGCCCATGTGAGTGCACGGTGAGCGATGCAACATTGTGAGAGTAGGGTGAGAGGAGTGACTGCAGGGTGAGTGAGGTGGCTGTACGAATTTGGGTGCGAATGCAAGTTCAGAATGGGATGAATGAATGTATGATTACTGCTGAGATTGTATATTCAGCAGTGAGGGGGACAGGTGAGTGAAGTGTCACATGAGTGCAGGATGAGTAGTGTGCTTGTGTGACTACAGAGTGAGGTATAGGGTGAACAGCGCAAGTGCATTGTGAGTGCAGAGTAATCATTGTGAGTGCAGGGGGAGCAGGTGAATGGTGTGAGTGCATGGTGTTCAGTGTGGGTGGATTTTGATCGCTATGAGGACATGGTGAGCATGAAAGTGAAGGGCGTGCAGGAGGAGTGAGTTGTCTGAATGCAGGGTCCATTCCCAGACACTTGAAGTAACCCAGCATGTTATTGACGGCGGCGAAGGGTTTAAGATCTAAGTTAAACTATTGCTAATATGGCAGGGTGGAGGAAATAAATAATGTGCTGATCCTGCAACAAACTTCCATTCTTATGGATACAGTTGCCAGTAGATTATTTTGATGGCCCAGTTGGTACAAAAATAGGCAGTCACCTACAGCTGTATTTTAAGCACTTAGATGTACATACTCCAAACAGCAAATATAAATAGAAAGCACTTTTAATTGTGTTCAAGGACTGCCTCAATGATCCATGACTGATAATTAAAAAGAACAAACACAGAAAAGTCACATAATGAATAATAAATACTTTTTTATTTATAAATCTATTTAGTGTCAAGAGGAGGTCTCTGCAGGCTCTTTAAACAACACACACAGGCATTTTACTTTTGGCAACCCTACTTTATATTCCTTTTCATGAAATGCATTCTCACACTACATCAGTAAGTGTAAAATACAAATGTAAGGAATAGGCAGAGTGGGACCCAGGGGGTACTGGAATCAGGAAAAAAAAATAAGCCTCTGTAACCAGTTTACAAAGGCATGTAAATATGTAAATGGTCTTTAAAGACCTGTGAAAAACTCTGATGGGCTCTGGAGATAAGACTCCAGACACTACCCAGCTGACGCCCCAGCAGCTCGAGTTACAATGCAGCAGCCCGGGCTGAGACACAGGGGAAGAGGGGGGCTGAAGCCCTTGGGCCTGAGCAGAAGTGTGACTGGGAGCGTGACCCCCTTGGCATCGCTCCACGGTCCCCCTGGGGTTTGTGCCCCACAGTTTGAAGACCCCTGCTTTACACTCAGTCATTAGTAAGTTACCTGCAAAGCGGGAACAAATTCCATTCTGGATAGCTCAAAAAATTACTCAAATCAAAGCAGTATTTAGTAACCCCTCATGAGAAACACAGAAATTTAACAATCTGTTTACCAATGGGGATCGCACCACATCTGGAGGACTGCAACACTTGGGGTAAAGTCTTCGCTGCTATCTACACCAAAACACACGGTGTTCCATCCATGGCGGTAATACCCGATGTCCTGAAACAGATTTAAAATGAATACGGGGCAGAGCCTGCTTTAAATCTGGGTATGAAATTACTGAAAGATTTCAAACAGGTCTTAGCAATAATGTTAGCTAATATTAAAGGTGAAGCAGTGTCCGTGGCGATCCGCCAGAAATTAAGGGAATTTGATGTAACTGAGTTACCACAAGAACTAGCCAGAATAATTGAAAACTCCAATGAAGAATTAGGCAGAGGCAGTCTGGGTGGGAAACCAGTTAAACCTGTCTGAAAGTCCTAAAAAGGTCTTTACTAAAAACACTCCTACTCCTTCTAAAAAAAAGTGGGAACATAACAAAGAAACTTCTAAAGAGAAGCGTTCTCATTCCAGAGGTAGGTCTCCTCAAAAGGAGCCCGCTGAAAGGAGGTACAACCTCAGGAACAGGGATAATTTGAGAAAACCTGATAGATATCAAGATACAGATACATGTTCCTCTCGTACCTTTCAGAGTTCGTCACAGAAATCCGAAAGAATAGGACGGTCAGAACACAAGGAAAAACGTGTGAAGTCCAAAGACGATCAACACGTTCAGAAAAACAAGAAAACTTAATTCACCAAAAAGAAGGTAGCAGGTCTAAAAATCAGACATGCAGAGGAACTTGAGGACACAACTCAAGAACAGAGAATGGGCTCAGACAATGTTGGACAGCGCAGCAGAAGTCACCATAGCTCGCATGAACTTGAAGGATCATTTGGAGACAGCGGACTTGAATGAACTGCAGATACCAGGGTTAGTTCTCAACATAAGTTATATGAAATAACACTTTGGATAGAGGGAGACATACCAAATAAGAGCACTCTTTTGGGAGCGCCTCTCTAAGGGTTATGACATTCTTCTAGCTGAACAAGACTGGCCACCATAATTTATCAGGGAGTGTCCACATGGTGAAGACATCATTATGCCAGCCTTCTCCAACAACATTCCAATTCTTTTAAAATAGGTTTATGTGAGGAAATGGGCAGTAGCCCAGGCTCCTGCATTATACAAAAATCATGTAGGATGGGATGAGGACTCTCCTCACCATAAAATTCAGTTAAAAAATCAACCAACTGTACAAAGGCGGTACCCAGTTAAGCACGAAGCTAAACAATAAGTCAGGGAGATCTTAGATCAACTTGAATACCAGGGGGTGATTAAAACATGCACCTTGTCAATGAACAATCCTTTGTTTCCTGTCTCCAAACCAGACAATACATATCATCTGGTATTGGATTGCAGACATCTAAATTCCTGTTGCAAAACATTTGCAGTTCAAAATGCACACAGTACAGCATTAATAAATAACATTGTGCGTAAAAATGATAAAACCACAGTAAATACTTCTAACTTTTTCTATTTGTCAAAACATTGAATCAGAAAGTAGGTATTTGACCACTTTCTCAATTATGGGGATGCAGCGTCACTTCTGTCGTCTCCCTCAGATATTCAAGTATAGTCCTGGTTTATTTTCTGCAAGGGTAACAGAGTTACTACAAACTTATGATGATGAAGCATTGTCAGATGTCGATAACATGTATCTGACAGACGATGACTTGGATAGGCACTTGAACAGGGTGAATACCATTATACTTGGATTCGCCTCTGAGGGTTATAAATTCAATTTAAAACAATCTATAATTGCCCATCTCAACGTCCTTTTTCTAGGATATGAATTATCAAGTGAAGGCAAGAGCCTGGTAGCAAACTTTCTAGAGAAATGTGTGCTGCTCCAATCTCCAAAAATGCTGAAAAACTTACAGTAGATTCTAGGTTTCCTAAATTTCGGAAGAACTTATATTTTAAATTACAAAGAAAGGGTTAAACCTCTCTACGAATTAATCAAACCTGATTTTAAATCAGTTAGTTGGACACAGAAACACACAGAAATTTTGCGATCATTGCAAACAGATATGGTAGCAACTAAACATTTGCAAAGACGCATAAACGTACGCAACTTAGTGATCCGAATCATTCCAGGACAATGCTGATTCACGTACTTAACTTTTAACAAAGGTGAAAAAGTACCAATAGCTTACAAATCACACTTGTACACACAAGCATAAATGAAATTCCCTTCAACAGAAAATATTCTGACATCTGTTCAGACTGCTGTAGCAAAAGAAGGAGCCCTCGCACAGGGTAAGCGTATTATGGTTGTTACACCGGTACCTACCTTAGAGGCAGTGACAAAAGCGAGCATTTCAAATGCTAAAGCTTTACATCCGAGATGGATACAATGTGTTAATTCTCTTGCTGCAACAGACGTTGAATATGTTTTTGATCCATATTTGAAAACACAAGCCTTTCTACAATACGAACCTACAGAAATTCTGCCTCTAAAGCAGTATGAATGTATAATTTATACTGACGGATCAGCTAAATCCGCTATGGGGGTTAAAAAGCCTAAAGTGTGACGTGCTTGATCGTTAAAGGTCGTTGGCGCGATGGCAAATTCCGACCAATGGTCACTAAAACGCAATCTCTAGGAGAGTGTACAGCTCAGCGAGCTGAACTACAAGCATTCAAGATCGCACTAGAGAATACGGACCGCAAATTCCCCACAATTATAGTGTGCGATTCGTATTATTGTGTTCAATCTTATAATAAATACTTGCAACACTGGCTTCAAACGGTTACAAAGATGCAAAAGATGGAACAATCAAGCATAAACTGCTTTGGGAACAAGTAGTTCAGTTACGGCAAGAACTACAAAACACTCACGTGATACATACGCTGAGTCATCAACGTGATGGCTTTGACGTTGCAGGGAATTCATTGGCTGATGAAGCCGCGAAGGCAGCTGTACAAACGGCTTCCGTAGCTGCAATCACTCGTTCAAAAACGAAAATAGACAGCAAAATAATGCTAGCTGTCAATGTTTCACGCAAAGACAGTGGTAAAACATTACTGAAAGGGTTTCCACTCAAATACTCATATATAACTGATGCGAACCATGTTCCATTTGCTCGAATCCCTGGAGTGGGGGATAGGGTAATTCCAAACATGGAACATAGATTTGGACTAATCCTAGCAGCACATGAAGGGCTCGCTTCTGCACATGCAGGTGTCTGCACCACAGTATCGTTATTAAAACAGAGATACTGGTGGCCACGCATGAGGAAACAGACCAGAAACTACGTCTTGGACTGTGAAATATGCCAAAAGATGAAAGTTTCTACTGTGAAATGTCCTGCGCAAATGCCCCTGTTAATTTCAGATAAACCATTAGCGTGTATTTAGCTGGAACACTGCGGTCCCTTATAAAGGGATGGTAACTATAAATACATCATGGTCGCAGTGGATTCATGTTCAAGGTTCATTTGGATGTGGCCTCAGCGCTCGGCTGACACTTGAACTGTTATAAAAGATTTGCGAGTCTTTATCGGCACATACGCAATCGGCACGCTACATGCGATTAGCTCTCGAGCTTACAAGGAGGCCATGGCCAAATTGGGTGTTGCATTGCAGTACTCTAGTCCATTCCATCCTGAGGGAAATTCGGTTGTGGAGAGAAAAAAACGGGACATAAAGCAATCTATAACAGCTAGGGTATTAGGCTCGGGTGAAAGGTGGGTCAAACATCAAACGTAGTCTTAACAATCTGCCAAGATGTTCTCTAGGGGGAATCACTCCATTTTTGGGACCAGAATGTTAGTAGCGTACCTCGATTGTCAGACTTCAGTGGTAGACCAAAAACCTTTTGATATCAAAGACCGTTTGGCTCTTTTACAAGACTTAAATGATATAAGAACGAAACAAAGTAATGTGTTCCTGAACCAACCACCACTGAAGAAAAACTGACCATCCCAGCAAAGCCTGTCTGTATTCCTAAGCTTGGGGATCTAGTTAGAGGGAAGATCGCGGACAAGAAGGAGTTTGGGCCTTCTTACAGACAACAAGTACCTATCCTAGCAATCCACGGATCAGGGACAGTATTGCTGCTGTCCCTTGCAAGTAAAAAGGAGAACAAGTTTGTGTCAATCGACCTGGTCAAACCACACCATGTGACCGATAATAAGCAGTAGGCCAAGTGGACTGCGCCAATGTAGCAGACGCCCTAATCTATCCAGGAGGTTCAAACTGAGAGACTCATCACCTTTGAAGACTCTGCAGTATGACATACAGGACTAAGCAACAAAGCTATGGAACTTGTACCTCTTGAGACCCAAATAACAGTACATTAAGAAACGCCTGTCTACAATGAAGTAGCATCTGACTACATAAATATAACAAGCGATCAAGTGATTCCAGCGATTTCAACGAATCCTGATGCAATGCCAACAATTGACAGAACTACCTCTGGCTATATAATTCAATTCAATTCAAAGCTTTATTCGGCAATTTGCCATCAAGCCAGCAAGTAAAAATACATTATACATTAAACAAAATTACATCAATTAGAAGAATAAAGTGCAAGTTGTTGTACAATCCTCATGCAAAGTCCTAGTTATTTACATTCACATTAGTTTGTTTACAATTCATAAGAGGGACATATACATTTTACATACAAGGGAGTTTACAGACCTCTAGTTAAAAACACTTATATAAAAAAGTTTTAAATAATTTAAAAGCCAGAGTTAAAAAACTTAGTATCTATGTTTTAAAACCATACTTTTTCCTTATCAAGCAGATACTAAAAAGAAATCGACTGACTCCAAAAGTTATCAGTCTAGTGGACAAGGATCTGAGTAATCTTTCTGCCTCTTTATATGAGCGTATACCCAAATTTTTACAAAGGGGTTTGATCCATTTTGTACGTTGAGCTTTGTACAATGGACAAAAAAAGAGGATGTGTGCCTCATCTTCCCTTTGCTTCAGGTCGCACAGTTTACAAAGTGTATCATCTCTGTTAGGGTTAGGATTCCCCCACCGGGACGTGTTGGCATTTATTTGGAGAACCCCGTACCTATATTGGAGATACATGGTTTTAGCCAGGGGTGGTTCCACCTCGTCCATAAATTGCTCAAATATGGGGATGTCCTTGAATTGCAGAAACTCAATTGATAATGAACCTGTAACACGATTATGTATATTGGAATTCATATAGTACCAAAAGGCGGATTTTACCTGATCTTTACAATTAGGTTGCATGGATGTTGGGTTTTTCCAAAAGTGTGAAAGGCCCAATTTAGTGAGCCATGCAGATATATGTCTCAGCCACTGAATTGAATTGTAAGTATCCAATTCCATGATTTCCAGCAGACCCGCTCTATAGTCTGCGAGTTCCGGGGTTGTCCAGATTCTTACCCAGTAAATCAGTGGCCTCAACCAGCATAGATAGTCTGTACGTTTAAAGTTCATGTCTAGAAAAACAGGTGCTAAAGGTGTTCGTGTTGGTAGCCTTAACAACCTCCTGCAGAACGTATTCTCCACAGTATGGAATGTTTGTTTAACATACGGCCCCCAAATCTCGGCCCCATATAGGGCCGCGGATTGTCCTTTAGCTTTGAACACTTCAATCGCGGGTGATATAGCTTTTGAAGTACTCCTTCCATGGATTTTCAGAATGGGAAAGGAGTTCTGTTTTAATATCAATCTACTTTTTTCTAGCTGATTTGACCAAGACATTTTACTATCAAACCTAATGCCCAGGTAATCAAATGATTCCACATATTCAAGTTTTATATTATTTAAGGCCAGATTTTTCTTAAAGGATTTTGGAGGGTTAGTGGCCATGTATTTGGTTTTACTTGAATTGATTTCTAACCCCTTCTTTTCACAATAACTATAAAATTGGTTTACTAAATTTTGTAAACCTTTGGGAGTTTGAGATATTAAAATCGTGTCGTCTGCAAAGAGCAGCGCTGTGACAGCCTCATTACATAATTTAGGGGAGTCGTGGTTACACTGTGCCAAAAAAGGGGGGATATCATTTACAAATAAAGAAAAAAGAGTCGAGGCCAGCACGCACCCTTGTCGCACCCCCCGTCTGACTGGGATAGCTTGAGTAAGTTCGCCATTTCTTCCCCATCTTATTTTTGCAAAATTGTCTGTGTGGAGTTTTATGAGGTTAGACAATAATTCGTCAGGGACACCCATTTGCCCTAAGGTATTCCATAACAGTGAGCGGGGGACCAGATCAAACGCTGAGCGTAGATCCATGAACGCAACGTATATGCTGCATTTTTTAATCTGGACATACTTCCAACAAATGCACATGAACCTATGTACCTGATCTACAGTACTTGTCCTAATTCTAAAACCTGCTTGGTATTTTGAGAGGATTTTAGTTTCCTCAATCCAATCTAAAAGGCGATTTAAAATGTGTCTGGCAAAGATTTTTTGTAAAATATCTATTAAACTTATAGGTCTGTAGTTGCCAGGGTTGTAGCGATCTCCCTTTTTGTATATGGTTACTATTTCCGCCCCCTTCCATGACTCGGGGATCGGAGTGCCTAGCAAAATAGAATTGCACAAAAAGTTTATGTAGGGGCACCATACTTCTATATTATGAATAAATAGGTCGCCCGGTAGTTTATCCGGACCCGGCGCCTTACCTGCCTTAACTGCCTTAATAGCACACAATGTTTCCTCTGTGGTAAATTTTTCCGGCTTAAAGTGAAAAGGACTGAATCCAAAGCAAGGATCTTCAGAGGGCACCTCAGTTGCATCATATAATTTTGCAAAGTGGTCGTACCAAATTTTTCCATCTAAGAAAAAGTCTCTATTGGAGCTCCCTGTTTTATTGTTTTTGGATATTAGGCTCCAAAAGGTGCATTGATCATGCGACCTGGCAGCATTTAAGAGGTCATCCCAAATTGAATCGTCCCACTCTTTTTTCGCTCTAGAGAGAAGGTTCTTATATTCAGTTCTACACTCTTTAACCTTCTTTTGATCTTTAGATTTTACGGCCTTAATAAGATTACCTTTGGCCAGGCGACACTGGTTGTTATACCATGGTGTCTCCAGTTCCAATTGCCGTTTAATTTTACTGTCCCTGTTGTTGCAGGGTTTGCTCAAGAGGGGGATTAACTCTTCTATTAATTGATAGTGCATTGTGAGCACTTCGTGGGATCCCATAACCAACTTATTATATGAGGAGATAGTGTTTGAAAAAATATTGTAGATACCTATGAGTGTGTCCTCTTTTGCCAAGATATGCGGCCACTTTATTGCTCTCCTATTGTTAGAAACTTCAACCTCACCCACGTCATTATTCGGTTCCGTACCACTATCTAATGGTTGGAATAGTGCCGGAAGTAGCCCTAACTCAAGGGGGAAGTGGTCGCTTTCTGGTCTATTCACAACAGAAAAAGTCAGCAACAAATACCATAGGTTAATAGTAATCAATACATAGTCAATAAGTGACTTTGCATTCCCTTTGTTGTAAGTGAAGTTAGATGGCCTATCCGGATCCAATCTACCATTACATGCTCTTAAGTTGTGAGATATCGTCAGCTCGTATATCTGCATAACTGCCACCGAGCTTTTGACTGCTTTTACACTATCTAGCCGGGGAATATTGTTGGCCCTATCCTCGTTTTCAAGGATATTTTCTAACCCCAGGACGGGCTCAAACTGACAGTTGAAGTCCCCGCCTATAATTATATTAGGGTCCTGCTCCAGGGTATTCAAAAACATATTTAACTGTTCCACAACCAGTGATTCCTTTTTTCGAGGATTGGGTCTATTATAAATGTTTAACAAATAAATGTCCCCAATATCCTTCGTGGTGATCTTTACCCCAAGCAAATCTTTAGAACCAATATTACAGGGTGATATAATAACATCCAAACATACTTTTATCCAAATTATCAGGCCCCCTGATGGTCTGCCTCTCACAGAAGCAATGGCCCCACAATGGTACGCTTTGTATCCAAGTCTATGCACCATGTTAATTGCCCATGTTTCTTGTAGGAGAATAATGTCATACTCTTCCAGAAATGAACTCCAATTCCTATCGCATAAGTTCCTGGATACCCCTGCTATGTTCCATGACAAGATTTTTAAATCACGGTTAGATTTACATGACACTGGGATGCTGGGGCAATTATTACCTGTACCCAGGATAGAGGATATTGCCCCTACGTTGGAATCATCAGAGGTCTCATGGGAAAGTGTCAAGCCCTGCGAGTCGTTAGGTGCCACTATCGACCTAACTGTATCTGGTGCATGGCCACTGTTCATTATAGCCTCTCCTTGGTGGTCTTTGGAGGGGCTAGTGGACAGAGCTATGACCGGTCTGGTTTCCACGTTATCCGATGAGGGGAGCATTATTCCAGTATTTACAATTGGTTTTAAACAGGGGTTCTCTTTGGTACCATACAGGGAGGGCGAAATTTCATGTGTGCCACTTTTTCCTTCTTGTCAGTAGCCCCACCATGACCAATTTTTATCCCCTTCCATGGTACCTGGAAACATTCTTCCTACTGGAGTTGGAGGATCAAAAAATGAATATTTATTATTCATCGGGCCTAACCGAGATTGATCTCTATTATCTTGGGGCCGCTGCATGGGGTAAAAGTAGCTGAGGTCGTAAGTGCCAATTCCTAGATAACCACCTCGTTGGTTCTGGCTATACACAAGTTGAGCCACCGAGGGGTCCTTAAAATTGACTAGAATACAATCACCTGCTATGTCTTTCTGCCTTGTTCCCAACCAGCTAATTCTTCGGACTTGGATAACCTGACAATTGACAGAGTATGGCAAGGGTCTATTTTCTTTGAGCCAGAACAGCGTCTTATTTTTCAGCTCATCGTATGACTCCCTTTTGTTGGGTTTCAGGGGAGGGACCCCGGTAAGCACAACTACGTACGGTTGGCATCCCGGAGGAAGGTGTGCATTAGGGGTCTTTTTCATTGCTGGTTTGTCTCCGTCGTTATCAGTTACTTTAGCATTATTGTCCGAGCCACAGTTAGTAGAACAGGTAGTAGTTTTAGTCCCGACATCCAACTTAGGTGGAGCCGGGGCTTGAGGTGTGGTGGTTGTGTTAGCCAAGTTTACTTTCCGAGGTGCAGGTTTCGGCGGGACAACCAACTGGGTACCTCCTTTGTTTGAGTGTGCTTTGGCAGGTTCCGATTGTCCTTTCCTTGGATCATTAATGAGTCTATTCGGCTGGGTCCCACTGTCACTCCTAGGTTGTCGGGGATGTTGTGTTTGTTTAGAAGCTGTCGGGCTAGGTTCCACCCTTGTAGTCTCACCGCCAATCTTAGAATGTAATTTCACCAAAGATTTTAGGGCGAAAAAGTTATCTAAGGATGTTTGTTCAAATTTATCCAGACGTTCTGTTAGCCCTTTTAATTTTTCGAGGACTGGCGAAAGCAGGGTTGTCATGAGTTCTTGCATCTGGTCAAACAACGGGTTTTTGGCAGGTGAATTCTTTGGACAGTCCAAAGTCTGCTTTTGACCAGGTGTGGCGTTATGGTCCACCCCCGCTTGTGAAATATTTACTTCTGGCCTCATGGTTATATTTTCTTGCTCTACAAGTTTGCAGGAGGTGCCTCCATTTGTGTAGTTCCTGCGAATTCTTTTAAGTGTTTTAAGTCTATAGGCTTTTCTCGGGGAAACCACTCTCTTCCTTTTGACAGCTGGTCGACTATTTTTTGGCGACGGTGTTATGGGAACTGACACTGGAGGTGAATCGTGCACCAAAATTACAGGTAATGAAGGTGGATCAAGTGTTTTGTTGATCAAACAATTGTTTGTGCCAGTACCTACTTGGGTGCTGCCTGTAGGTGCAGGGTCCGAGATAATGTCAAAAGCGCCGTTATCATGACTTGAGTCAACAACACAAGGTTGTAAAAAACCTGTTGGAGCAGATAATAATGGTTCAGCTGGAGTGGTATTAACCGGAGATGTAGCATTGACTAGTGGTCCTAGTGAGGAACGTTTATGAGCCAAGTATTCCCTTGATAGTCTGCGTTCTGCCAGGATAATTTCCTTTTCTACTACAGACACAGCACGGGTGATGAAATTATCCATTGTACATGGGGTCGAGTTTCCCCCTCGTCTGGAGCTTCTACCTGAACGGGTGGTCATTGGCGAAAATGAAGACATGCGTGATTACAGTAAACTTTTATAACGTCCGCCGCCAACAATTAACAAGTTTACCTTAGTTGTTGGGGAGGTGGCCCGACCCGGCCCCTGCTGGCCCCGGACGGCCACAGACGGCCCGCCCTTTGCCCGGGCTTCGCCTGGCGTCCCGCTTGCGTCCCGCAAGACGGTCTCTCCTCTGATCTTGTAGAGTGGCGGTGGGGCGGGGCACGCAGGGGGGCACTGACCGATGACTCGTGGTCGTGCAGGGACTCCTGGGAAAGCGAGTCCCTGCGGCGCTTACCCCTGAAGCCTCCTCTGTTGCAGCTCTCCCTCGGCAGCCAGGCAGGTTGGGTTCTACGTTGGTGGGTCCTCCCACAAGCGAAGCGGCTCCCGCGCAGCGGGAGCGGCGAGCAGTCCACAGGGGTCACAGGCAGTCTGGCGAGATCCCGCGTCTCAGGAAGCGCCGGATAATAGGGTCACAAACACGCTGGTTCCTGCTTCTCTTTTGGCTGTTTGCCGGTGGGGCGGGGCACGCAGGGGGGCGCTGACCGATGACTCGTGGTTGTGCAGGGACTCCTGGGAAAGCGAGTCCCTGCGGCGCTTACCCCTGAAGCCTCCTCTGTTGCAGCTCTCCCTCGGCAGCCAGGCAGGTTGGGTTCTACGTTGGTGGGTCCTCCCACAAGCGAAGCGGCTCCCGCGCAGCGGGAGCGGCGAGCAGTCCACAGGGGTCACAGGCAGTCTGGCGAGATCCCGCGTCTCAGGAAGCGCCGGATAATAGGGTCACAAACACGCTGGTTCCTGCTTCTCTTTTGGCTGTTTGCCGGTGGGGCGGGGCACGCAGGGGGGCGCTGACCGATGACTCGTGGTCGTGCAGGGACTCCTGGGAAAGCGAGTCCCTGCGGCGCTTACCCCTGAAGCCTCCTCTGTTGCAGCTCTCCCTCGGCAGCCAGGCAGGTTGGGTTCTACGTTGGTGGGTCCTCCCACAAGCGAAGCGGCTCCCGCGCAGCGGGAGCGGCGAGCAGTCCACAGGGGTCACAGGCAGTCTGGCGAGATCCCGCGTCTCAGGAAGCGCCGGATAATACGGTCACAAACACGCTGGTTCCTGCTTCTCTTTTGGCTGTTTGCCGGTGGGGCGGGGCACGCAGGGGGGCGCTGACCGATGACTCATGGTCGTGCAGGGACTCCTGGGAAAGCGAGTCCCTGCGGCGCTTACCCCTGAAGCCTCCTCTGTTGCAGCTCTCCCTCGGCAGCCAGGCAGGTTGGGTTCTACGTTGGTGGGTCCTCCCACAAGCGAAGCGGCTCCCGCGCAGCGGGAGCGGCGAGCAGTCCACAGGGGTCACAGGCAGTCTGGCGAGATCCCGCGTCTCAGGAAGCGCCGGATAATAGGGTCACAAACACGCTGGTTCCTGCTTCTCTTTTGGCTGTTTGCCGGTGGGGCGGGGCACGCAGGGGGGCGCTGACCGATGACTCGTGGTCGTGCAGGGACTCCTGGGAAAGCGAGTCCCTGCGGCGCTTACCCCTGAAGCCTCCTCTGTTGCAGCTCTCCCTCGGCAGCCAGGCAGGTTGGGTTCTACGTTGGTGGGTCCTCCCACAAGCGAAGCGGCTCCCGCGCAGCGGGAGCGGCGAGCAGTCCACAGGGGTCACAGGCAGTCTGGCGAGATCCCGCGTCTCAGGAAGCGCCGGAAATTAACTTTGATACATTTTCCGAGGATCCCAGTGAACCTGAAAAAAACGCCAGTGAAAAGAACTTTAAAAGTACAAGCAACAGACCTTTTTTTATCACCTGGAAAAGACTTATCTGGTTTCACCATGGATTGAACTTTGGATTGCGTTGGGTGTGATTTTACTTCTACTTTGGTTGACTCTGGTAATAAATTTGGGAATGCTGATCAATGGAATATATGTCAAAATGGACCCAGCAAGTAAGAACATCAACCTACTCCTCAAGCCACACAAATCATCACATTGTGAACAAAGAGACTTATCATCAGTGTACATATCAGCCGTTCCTATACCTGGGGGTGTAGCTTGGGACAGAACTGATTATGAAATCTTTGGCCCGTCGGAGCTTTTGAAGATACCATACCAGTTCAAGATTTCATTAGGTGACTTTGTTTCATCAAGTACCTTTTCTGATGATTGGGACTTCGAGTCTGTTAATAATATGATGTTAGACTTAGAAATGTCTGCAGTGTTCACTAATCATGAATATTTAGAAGGTTCATCAGACTATGAAAAAATTTACTGCTATAATCACTATGGCCATCATTTCTTGCACAAATCTGCAAATCCTAGAAATGTATTCATGTATAACCTATAGGAACATTGTCCAACGCCACCAAAGGGTAGCTCAAAAACCTTTGCAAGAACATTTTTGTACTTTTCAGAGTTCAATGTATCCAATCCTGAATCATTTTACTTTAAAAATTTAAAGAAAACAGGCATGAAAAGTATGTTGACAAATACCAAACAAATTTATTCTGCAGCCTTTTATGCTCAACTTTCTAAACTAGGTTTCGACTTTTGGAAAGACAACAGAGAGACATAAACTGTCTGGGGCACAAAAGATTGGCAGATCCAGGGTATAGAAGCTATGTTTAGAGCCTGTGTTATCCCTGAGCAAATTTTGTTTTTGAATGACACTGTCCAACAGACGTCTTGTCTTGGGTTAGCCAAGATAAAACACCTGTACAATCCGTCTATACCTACACGTACACCTGATAGCAGTAATACTTCAGGGGGGGGAGGTCGACGTACATACTATTTTGCATCACAACAGAACAGATCCAGATTGGAAAAAATGGTTAATCTGGCCCACAGACACAAACAACTGTCAAGATAGATTCCTGAACAAAACACAGGGTTTCACATTCACTAGGCCAGACCCAAGATATGTTCAAAGATAGCATCCAGGAATAGTAACAACATAGTATAGGCAAACTGTGCCTTGAATTGTTACATAGATCTACACTTAAGGATCTAAAGCACCACTTATCTTTACTTAAAAATGGCGCTGATCTTAGGGAATTCTTGCTAGGATCAAGAACACCGCGTCTTAAACGTTTTATATATGCCTGTATCCATGCTGCTTATAAAGAAGTATGGAAGATTACGCAAGCAGAGACTGCAGAAAGAATGCAAGAAACTGATCGTATTAATTTGGAGAAAACTCTCTCTGTGGCTGACAATGGGTCAACGACTCTGTCGTCCAGGATACATTCTTTGGACAGCATTGTGTCTTCTGCCATAGACATAATGGAACAGGACTTGGCCCTGTTGCAACATGGTCAGCCGCAATTACATTTTATCATGCTATTAGGCTGGACTTTGCAAAACCGTCGTTCAGGCTATGTGCCTTGGCGTTTAATCAATACCACGTCACTGTTTTCAGAATTCAATTTCACTGATAAACAGATCAAACTGGCACAGAGGGGAGCAAACTATACGGTGCTGAGCATTGAAAAACTGGAAAGATTGCCATATACTGTAGCAGAAAAGCCAGCTGCTGAATGGATAATACATGGAACAATTACTCGGCCTGTTCCAATTTTCCATTTTCAACATTCCCTAAAACATATACCAGCAGGCACATATGAAAGGTTGGGTAAAGAATACATCAAGACATCCTGGGAATTACCGTACACACATAGATGTTGGAGTGGGGGACGTGAAGTGTTTCTTAGCGGGAAAAACTGTGAAAACGCACTAAGCCATTCTCTCCTTTGTCAGGGTATTAATTTACACTGGACCTGCGATGGTTCCTCTAACAATTTATCCTGCCACCTGCAAGGTTCACCACCTGCAGTGATTGATCCAATTTTTGGACAGCTCTCGAATGGGAGTTACCTCATGTTGAATGATCACGGCTGCTGTGGCATGTTGCCAGGTATGCCAAAGTGAGGCTATGGATAACCACAGCCTGGGTGGAGCACAGCAATGGACTGAAAAGTCTTCAATCAGTTAATCAAATGAATCAAAAAACTCATAAGCTCTAAGGCATGTATATTTTTCATAACATACTTGATCCTGTATCTCATACATAAATTATGAAGCAACAAATAGATCTGAAAATGTACACTTAGTTGTAATTCATACATTCATTTGATATTGTACTGGTATTATACATTCATCATTGAACCTCATGTGAATGAATTAATGCAACAAATTTTAAAAAACATTCCCAATGCATTTCGGGTTCAAGAATGGAACCCTTCGTCAGGGGATAAATGTTACAAATAAGTAGGGGTTTCGATGATACAGCTGCGTCCTCCGCAAGAACCTGCAACACAATAAGTTGCGATGTGACTAGCAAAATTCAATTTACAATTTGAAAAAGTAGAATTTGCACTCTACAAAATGTTGTGAGGAGGTAATCAGGAAAGAGAAGGTGAAGAAACTAGTGCAACGAGAGTAACCTCCATTGTCAATAAAAAGGTAACAGTAAGTGATTATATAGCAAGGTTCGCCAGTGCTGGTAGTCAAGTGCACTAAATTCTTTAAACAATTAACAGCGTGAATAGATGAACCAACATTGATTCCCAAGTTCTAAGGCCAAAGTGATAAACATAGGGAAGTGAAAATAAATTCCAAACAGAAGGAGATCTTACCCTCCAACCGACTGCCACGCAAATAGCTGTGGACAAAAGTACAATAGCTACCTTCATACATATGTAACAACATCATATTTGAACTAAACGGACACCAGGTCAAGAACTGTCTTACCCGTCAGTGCGTATTCCAAAAAGAAACTATTCCTTCGCCCACCACAGAAATGCTTTTGATATAGTCGGTATCCTATGTGTAAACATATTTGGCACCATAAGGACTTTTGAACACTCCAATATCTATTAACTCTCTTCCAATATGATAAACACGAAAACAAAGCCTCACAGGTTCTTTCGTGAAGATTCAACCCAAATCCAACAGTTTACGTCCGGATGGCGTTAATGCGAATCTTTACGTGTACTGGAAATAAGTAAAAGGTCGCGTGACAATGCTTGCTTGCTATGCAACAAAGGAAACTCCAATAAGACAAAATGTCCACAACTAAATAAATTCTCACAGTCTTTATGGAAAGTAAAAGAATGCTGTTATGCCTCTCACTCGCTCTGACCAACTTCTTACTTCCGTGATTAACGTAAGCATTACCAGCATGCTTTGCGTACTTAAAGGGGCCGCAACAGAAAAATACACCAACCTTGTGTTCACGTGGATTCAACCAACTTTATCAAGCACTAGTCAATGTAGTGTACCCGCTATGTGAAACAACGCGAGCCATGTCATTAAGTTAACACGATGTGCTCTACGTGTGGAATTGTTATATATGCTAAAAACAGATAAAAACACATGCATGTGTCTCTCGATTCAATCTCAAAAATCGAATCCTAATGAGAGCATATATGAAGCCTCCATAATACTAAAAATGAAACACGTTGCCTGTGTGCAAAAGTTGAATACAGATCCTCCCTGTATGACAGTTGGTTCATGCTTGTTGTGGAAAAAGACATAAACATGTAACCACAGATAGTTTAGCACTAAGTGACATGATCTGTGTATTATGGGCTATGTGTAAAAGTGTTGACTAAAATCAAGATAAAAATATAGTGTGGCTAAAAAGGAAAGGAAAAAAGAGATAGAGTGCAAATTCTGTACATGATGAACAGACATTAAAGAAAGCATAACATTTCATAGTGATCGTTCAGCCCACCCGGGATCACTGTCCCTAGTGATTTTATCCAGTATGTTTCCCTACGGGCTAATGCTGTATTGATGTCAGTGTCTGTACTGATTTTTATCTGTTCTAGAATGGTGAAACGTAATTGGGGTATGGTGTGTGAAGCCTGTAACCAATGTGTAGCGAGAGAAGACGTGGTATTCTGATTACGGATCCTGCTCTTATGTTCAACTATCCGCGTCTTGATTTTGGGACTTGTTCTACCGATGTAAACCAGACCACACGGACATTTAATAGCATAAATGACTCACTCCGTGTTGCAATCCGATGTGTGGTGCAGTTTTATTTTTTTTCCTGTGTGTGGGTGCATAAACATATCACCCAGAATTACATTACCACATTGGCGACAATTGTGGCATTTTCTCATACCTTTGTGTGTCTGTTTTGCATCAATTTTTCTAGATTTCATTAATTCACGTAAATTTTATGATCGATTGTGTGCGAATAATGGTGGTACCTCGAAAAGGGAACAAAATCTGGTTCGTGATCAATAATTTCCCAGCGTTTTCTTATTATCGCTTTTATCTGAGATGCTTGTTTGGAGTATTTCAACACAAAAACTTCACGTTTCTGTGATTGTTTAACGCTAGGATTTAGCAGTTCTTCCCTTTGTTTGCAAGCAATCTTCTTTTCCGCTTTCTTCAGTATTTCAGGTGGATAACCTCTTGCCTCGTATCTCAATATTTGATCTTGAATTTGATTCGTACACCTGGTGGCATCTGATGTGATCCTTTTAATTCTTGTAAATTGAGAAACTGGCAGATGTTGCTTGAGTGAAATAGGATGTGCGCTGGAAAAATGCAATGCATTATTGACATCTGTTGCCTTCCTGTATACAGATGTTGTCAAGCCTTTTGCTGTTTTGATGATTTCTATGTCTAAAAAGTGAATTCTGTCGCTCTGGATGTCATACATAAATTGAATTCTTTGATTGCAACCATTCAATTCTGTGACACAGTCTTCCAACATTGGTTTTGAACCCTTCCATATAACTAGTATATCATCGATGTAGCGAAAAAACACTACAACGTTTTCCTTCCATTTGGGGTTGGTAAGTATGAAATTGTGTTCAAAATGGGCCATGAATGTGTTAGCGTATGAAGGGGCTCCGGGAAAGCCCATGAATGTTCCGGTCTTCTGTAAATAAAACTTGTCCTGACAGATGAAATAACTATGATAAGAGAAAAATGCAATAGTTCAAGTAAAAAAATTGCTTTCTCAGATGTTAAAGACGCCAGCAGCCTCCATTCTACCAGTCCTTTATTATGGGCTATTGATGTGTACAAGGCTGCCACATCAATAGTGCATAATAGAATCTCCTCGTTAAATATTTGTCGAACAGCTTCCAATTTCAGTGAGCAGTCGGTGGTGTCCTTTATGTAAGTATCCGACGATTGGACCAAGGGTTGTAGATGGTAATCTAGATAGTATACTACTGCTTCATGAGTAGAATTACATCCTGCCACTATAGGCAAGGTCAAAATGTTGCCAGGTATACCATATCTAGTAACTGTGTCAGCCAGGGCTACTTGCTGTATGCAACTATTGTTTCCTAAAACCAAGACAGACAGGGTGTCGCCTTTATGGCCTTCACTGAACATCTCTTCTATATGAATTGATACTTTTAGCAGAATGAAAGCCATTCTTTTGCAAAAAACTATGCCACTGACCTCGGCCAAAGAAACCTATCATCTGCAAGTTACAAGGAATTCTGCTGAGATACATGCCCTCTTAACTACAAACTGCCCTGTACATTTCTCAGTAATGTTAAGTCGTACCTTAACCCCTTCACTGCGGCGGCTATTCCGCCGCAGTGCTAAGGGGCGGGGGCGCGCGACGCGCCCATGCTGGTGACGGAACCGCTCCGTCACCAGCCGCGGTCGCGCTGTGCTCATGGCGGAGCGGTTCCGTCACGGCCCCGCCCGCTCGATGGAACGCTCAGCGCAGGCGCGGAATCCGAGCCGCGCAGGTGTGCCGAGCGGGCCGTGACGGAACCGCTCCGTCATCAGCACAGCGCAAACGCGGCTGATGACGGAGTGGTTCCGTTACCAGCAGGGGAGGGGTTAAACATGTCTGATACGAGCGGTATTGTACATGTATTTAAGACCATATTTTCTGGACTGTTAGCACCTTTTGAACCAGTCCTAGGAATATTTCCAAACTTGGTGCACTCTGTGTTTGGCGGACTGTCCCTCATTTTGAGACTCGCTGCAGGGATACTATATTTGCTACTACTGCTGCGATATGGCAAGCCAATTCACCAGAGACACCCAGTTCTCCATTGAGACAACTCTACTGGAGATGAAGTGTCATGAGCGCATTGTCCAAATTTTGGGACTACCTCGTCTACTAGAATTAAATACCACATGGTTTCTGTCATTCAGACCAATCTGGCAAGATTGCATCTTACCTGTTCTACGCTGCCTGCTACGCGGAGAAGAATGCGTGTTGGACTCATGTCTCACACTCCCATCAGTCATGCCAACGGATGTTGATACTTTGCTTGAACCAGTAACGGCCCTGTGTTGTCCCCAGCAGCTACCAATTCTGATGACAGCATTCCTTGAGATCTCACAGACGCAAAATGCTGACGGTGAGGCACGAGAGGAAACAGGCGAGCAGGTAACATCCATTATGAACATTGCTAATGCGACCAATGCTGAAGGCGATGCTTCACATCTATGTGCGGTTAATCTTCTAAACGAGGTAATCCAACTTTCACCTACAATGGTAGATGTCTTTTTTACAGACTTAGAAGATTTTATGTTTTCTCCAAACACCAACACTGACTTTTGATTTAGCACACAGTGTTCTGGGAGACTTTGAATTTGACCTTCATTTTTAAAAACAAAGTTCTAACTTTGGGATTCTTTTTCCTATGATAATTTTTTTTGCTCCAAATTGCCATTTATTTCCTTTTTGGCACAATAATCTGCTTAAAGTAGAACTATTCATAGAGAACAAGAATTCTTTGAAAATACTTCCAGAGACAAAATTTGACTCCACATATACAAACATTTTTATGTATTCTGACATTAAATGGTTTCGGCCTTTTTTCTTCTGTATTTACGAGCCATTTCATAAATGTATATTTTCTTGATTCATTCAGATAGCATTTTCAAATGTCAACTGTATGCTTAGAATGAAACATTGCTTTAAATGCGTACAGCACCAATGCTCTTTTGTGTACAACCAGTACTATTGCATTTTTATGTCTCTAACGTGTTTAGAACTTAGTAATGTCGTACATAAGATAGGGGAGTGGGTGTTGTGTGACGATTTAGATTCGCTAAGCATTTTCCTGATTCATGTCCTTATACAGGTACAATTCACATTGCCCTTATATAGGCATAGAAATCCTGTCCTTATTTAGGCATAGTCCATAAAGCAAAAATACAGGCATAGCTACTTCCATCCATTCATCAATGTCACAACGATTTCTTGGAAAGCCAGACTCTTAAGCAGAAGGGACTTCCCCTACCCTGGATATTAATTTCTCCAAGAAACTCATTATTATGCATGAACAACTATTCCTTAGGGGTTCATCCATGACGTTCATATGCCCGACTTTACATCAAAGCTGGCATTCCTAAACACCTTTAAGGTATAAATATACCTTCACTTGCTATAGCAAAGCACGGTGTGGTTTGGTGCAGTTCGACTACCTACTTGCCCAACGCAGCTCGCTATAGCAAGTGCCAAAGGAAGCCGACTCTCCAGCGGTGCACTAATCAGAAGCTGTCCTCCTCTGCCGAGAATCCAGCTCCAGTGTTTCTGACTCCCCTTGCAGGGTGTTGGAAAATCGAATCTGAGACAGAGATACCAACCTCCTTCATTTTAAGGTATGGAGCTGATTAGAACATAGAGAAACCTTTGGCAATTCTTGGCAAAAACTAGACCTATGCTAAAGACCACACTTACTTCTTCCCTGGTACTAGACCTATGCTAGGTACATTATGGTAGTCGTATTTTAGAAGCACCAGTTGAGTATTTTAGCCTGTGTTATTTATGTATGTATTTTTATATGTCATAGCACTGGACAATGCTTTTACAGTACTATTTTATACTACTGTTTACGCTGTATGCATTATATTTTGCATTCTGTCTAACAATTGTAGCAGTTCACCTGTTCAATAAATCCTTTTATTGAATATTTCTGTCTCACTATTTCTCTGCAAACTCTGTAGAAACGAAGCAAGCATGATTGACTGAGTAAAATAGTTATCTATTGTTTCCACGAAAATATTTGTTCCAGTTCTAGGGAAACAAAGTTGTCATGTTTATGCGGTTGTCTGAAACTAATCCCTTCTTGTGTATTCGAGAAAGTTTCTAGTGACCTCTGAGCTAGCTGGCACTCACAATTTAGTTTAGTATATTCGATAGAGAAATACTGACCTCAGTCCTATGTCATATCTATAGGATATATTATTCAAATGCACAGAGCCTATTGGTAATATAGAAACTACACTGCAGGACCAGCATACCTCAACGAATGACACACCTTCTACACCCCAAACCGCCAGCTTTGCTCCGCTGACCTCACCCTCGCCACCGTCCCACGCATCCGCTGAATGACCACTGGCGGCAGATCTTTCTCCCACCTAGCCGCCAAGTCATGGAACAGTCTCCCCATCTACCTGCGACAGACCCAAGACCTGCCGACCTTCAGGAGACTTCTCAAGACCTGGCTGTTCTATCAGTAGCTGCTTCAACCCCCACCCCCTCTAGTGCCTTGAGACCCTCACAGGTGAGTAGCGCGCTCTACAAATGTTTGATTGATTGATTGATTTATTGCTACTTTACCATGCAAAAGAGCTCTATTCATTTCCCCTAGACAAAAGGCTGGAGGTTTCACATAGTAAAGCCTCCTAACTAAATTTCACATTTTAGAGTGGTGAATAACTAACATTCAGAAGTGATGAAAGGTGCTTCTGGACACTTTCTTCAATTGACATGCCAGTAAATGTCCCTGTAAATTAGTATACTTCCTCATTTTGCATGTGTCTAATCCTTTCAACATTAAAATGTTCTGTTTCAGACTTCTGCATGGAAAGTTATGTAGGAAACTTCTCAATATATCAATTGATTCCTGCCGAAAACTATAAATACTGCTACAGTTCTATTTGTATACAGGGGCCTGTCTATGTCTTCCTTGTATATTTTCAGCTATCACTTCCTCAACATTCCTAGGAAGGATCTCCTCTTTTGGAATGGGAGTATCACCTTTCACCTCATAACATCAAACAGTTGTTTCAACTGCATGAACTAATGTGTTCTCTTGCTCGAAGCTTTCTTCATTAAAGAAAGGTTCAGAACTGGAGCTATGCTTTCATTCACCTCCACAGAAATTTTACAGAAATTACTCCTATTCACAAGTCTATTTTGGGGCTCCTTCTCCTCATACACAACACTTTTATTCAGTTTTCTTATCCTAGTCAGTATCAAAATAAATAAGTTCCTCTTCAGGGCAAATGCTTTATTAACTACACACTCAATGTGTTGTTTTTGTTTGAAAGCTTCTCTTCTTCTTTTACAGTGCATCATAGTTCATGCCAAATTCTTAATTACTCAACTACGATACATTTTCCTTAAATTGCCTTTCTCTTCCTGGTAACGTATCTGCTTTCTTATAACATTTATTACTCTTAATGTTATTTAGTTTTTCTCTTTTCTTAGACTTTATAAAACCTAGGTTTTTATTTCCATGGTTTTCCATGATTTGCAGTTTTCCATATACGATTATAAGAAACTTCTTAGTTTTCTGAGATGCATATTTTTTCTCTTTAACTTTGTTTTCCACATTTTGTCCCTTTTCTTTCTGTATTGTAAGGACATAGTATCCTTTCCTCTGTTTTTGCTTCTTTGTGTTTTATTTGTCATTGTAAGTGTCTGTTTTTAAGTAGAATTCTGCAAACAAAAAACAAATCAATATATTTAGCTTTTCATGAAAATTATAGAATTACAGAATTTAACCATGTAACTTCCTATATAAACAGTCATAGCACTATATTATAGTGACTGGAAGTCTGTTACTTATCAATCAATCAATCAATCAATCAAAACATTTGTAAAGCGCACTACTCACCCGTGAGGGTCTCAAGGCGCTGGGGGGGGGGGGGGGGGGGCTGCAGCTACTGCTCAAACAGTCAGATCTTGAGTAGCCTTCTGGAGGTAAGTAGGTCTGCGGTCTGCCTAAGAGGATGGGGAGGGTGTTCCAGGACTTGGCGGCGAGGTAGGAGAATGATCTGCCACCGATGGTCGCTCTCCGGATGTGGGGGATGGTGGTGGGGGTTAGGTCGGAGGAGCGGAGCTGGCGGTTCGGTGTGTAGAAGGTGAGTCTTTTGTTGAGGTATGCTGGTCCTGTGTTGTGGAGTGCTTTGTGTGCACGGGTGAGGAGCTTGAAGGTGATCCTCTTGTTGACGGGGAGCCAGTGCAGGTCTCTCAGGTGGGGTGTGATGTGGCTGTGGCGAGGGATGTCGAGGATCAGGCGTGCAAAGGCGTTCTGTATGCGTTGCAGTCGTTTCAGCAGTTTGGCCGGGGCTCCCGCATAGAGAGCGTTTCTGTGGTCCAGTCTGCTGCTGACGAGGGCCTGGGTGACCGTTCTTCTAGTGTCAGTGGGGATCCACCTGTAGATCTTTCGAAGCATGCGGAGGGTGTTTAAACAGGAGGATGAGATTGCGTTGACTTGCTTGGTCATGGAGAGTGTTGAATCGAAGATGAATCCCAGGTTGCTTGCGTGGTCGGTGGGTGTTGGTGCAGCTCCCAGGGCAGTCGGCCACCAGGAGTTGTCCCAGGCAGAGGAGGTGGAGCCGAGGATGAGGACCTCCGTTTTGTCCAAGTTCAGCTTTAGGCGGCTGCTCTTCATCCATTTGGCAACGGCTTTCATTCCTTCGTGGAGGTTGGTTTTGGCGGTGAGAGGGTTCTTAGTGAACGAGAGGATCAGTTGTGTGTCGTCGGCGTAGGAGTTGATGTTGAGGTTGTGCAGTCTAGCGATGTGAGCGAGCGGGCCCATGTAGATTTTGAACAATGTCGGGCTGAGGGAGGATCCTTGGGGTACACCGCAGATGATCTTGGTGGCTTTGGATCAAAAGGGGGGAGGCGGACGCACTGCATTCTGCCGGAGAGGAAGGAGGTGGTCCAGTCCAGTGCTTTGCCTCGGATTCCTGAGTCGTGGAGGTAAAGTGCATAGGTTGCGGTGGCAGACTGTGTCAAAAGCGGCTGATAGGTCCAGGAGGATGAGGGCTGCGGTCTTGCCGTTGTCCAGCAGGGCCCTGATGTCATCAGTGGTGGTGATGAGGGCAGTTTTGGTGCTGTAGTTGCTGCGGAACCCGGACTGGGACAGGTACAGGATGTTGTTCTCCTCGAGGTAGAGGGTCAGCTGTTTGTTGACAGTTTTCTCGATGACCTTCTCCGGGAATGGGAGCAGGGAGATGGGCCGGAAGTTCTTGAGGTCCTTGGGGTCTGCTTTGGGTTTCTTGAGCAGGGCGTTGATCTTGGCGTCCTTCCAGCTCTCCGGGAAGGTTGCTGCCTCGAAGGAGAAGTTGATGGCTTTGCGGAGGTGGGGTGCGATGGTGGCGGTGGCTTTGTTAATGATGTGGTGAGGGCACGGGTCTGATGGGGAGCCGGAGTGGATGGTGCTCATGATTTTGATGGTGCTGTCGTTGTTGATGTTGGTCCAGGTGAGTAGGGGGTCTCCGTGGGTGGTGGCCGTATGGTCTGAGGTGTCGTTGGCTGCCGAGGTAGACTGGTTGTCGAAGCTGTCGTGGATGTCTACGATCTTGCGGTGGAAGAAGGAGGCCAGGGAGTTGCACAGGTCTTGCGAAGGTGGGATGTCATTGGTGCTGGAGCTGGGGTTGGAGAGTTCCTCCACAATGTTGAAGAGCTCTTTGCTGTTGTGTGCATTGTTGTTGAGGCGGTCCTTGAAGGAGGTCTTTTTGGCGGATCTGATAAGGTGGTGATGTTGGCGCATGGCATTCTTGTGGGCTGCTTAGTTCTCTGGTGTCTGTTCGTGGTGCCATTTCTACTCCAGCTTTCGGCAGTTTTGTTTGGAGGTCTGGAGGTCCTTGGTGAATCTGCAGGCAGTCGTGTTGGTGTGACTGTTGGAGGGGTTCTTGATCGAGGCGAGGGTGTTGGCACAGTCATTGATTCAGCGTCTGAGGTTGCTGGCGGCTGTGGCGGGGTCAGTGGGGTCTGTGGGTGGGCTTCGGACGAGGGTGGTTTGTAGCTGGTCTTCAGTGATTTTGCTCCAGCAGCGGCGTGGGATCTGTTGGGTACGGTGGTGCATGGTAGGCTTCTCGAAGGTGAAGTGGACGCAGCGATGATCGGTCCAGTGGAGTTCGGTGGTGTGGCTGAAGGAGACGTGGGAGCTTGCAGAGAAGATAGGATCAAGCGTGTGTCCGGCGGAGTGGGTGGGAGTCGTGACGAGTTGTTTGAGCCCAAGGTTGTCGAGCAGGGTGGTGGAGCTGGCGTAGTTGTTGTTCTCGAGGTGGAAATTCATGTCCCCATGGAGAATGTAGTCCGTGGACGCAAGGGCGTGCGTGCTGACGAAATCGCCGATGGAGTCGCTGAACTGTGGTCTGGGTCTGGGGGGCCTGTAGATCAGAGTTCCTTTGATGGTGATGTTGGGATCAGTGCAGATCTGGAAGTGCAGGTGTTCGGCGTTGTTGAGGGTGTCGTCGGAGTTGGTTGAGACCTTTAGGGTGGATTTGTGGATGATGGCGATTCCACCTCCTACTCCGTTGGTGCTGTCTCTGCGGGTGATCTTGTAGCTGTCCGGGATGGCTATGGCGATGTCAGGTGCCGAGGAGTCATTCATCCAGGTCTCTGTCAGGAAGGCGACGTCCGGGGAGTACGTGTCTATCAGGTCCCAGAGTTTGACGGGGTGTTTTCATGCAGAGCAGGTGTTCAGGAGTATGCATCTGAGGTGGTTGTGTGCTGTCCTGGTTGGTGGATTTGTGTGTCTGCTGCTGGTAAAGGCCTTGGGTGCATTTCGGGGCGGCCTGGAAGCAGGAATGTGCACGTCCAGTGTTGGGTGTGTGGAGCGTGCTGGCATTGTGGCAGAGATGGGCGCCGTGGCATTCGCGGGGCCAGGGGTTCTGGCCCAGGGCGTGGTCCAGGCGTGGACGGGCGCAGACGGGCTTGACTTAGGTGCGCCTTCGGCCCACCAGCGGCACTGCCGTGCAGTGGCCTCCATAAGAATGAGAGGTGGGAGGGAGGAGTCAGCTGGGAGGGGGGGGACGAATGGGAGCGGGGGGGGGGACGCAGGAAATGCAGCAGGGGGAAAGTGGGAGCGGCGAAGGACATAGAAGGCAAAAATGGGCCCAACAGAGCAGGGGGAATGAAAGGAGAAGAAAAAAACACCACAAATAAAACAATTACAAAAACATGCAACAGCAGCAAAACAGGCAAAAAGCAAGTAAGCAAACCTAGGGCCTACTACTGGCCACCAGGGATGAGGTGCAGGTGGTAGCCTGCGGATGAAAGCGGGCCTCGAACTCTCAGCAGCAGCTGGGCTCAGGATATGGGCACAGACTGGTGGAGCTGCGTGGCATGGGGAGCGACCTGGATCAGGACAAACCAGATCCTTTTAAACTCATTTGTAGGTAATTCTGAGTACAAAATGTACATCATCCTTATTTTCCATTTACTACACTAGTTTCTGGTTCTGCAACAAATTCAGTTTAAAACTGTGAAAATGGTTCATACCTATATTTGGTATAGGATCCTAAAATATTTTTGGTAGGGTTGTCTCTTTTTAAGTGTGCCCTTAGTAGAATCCTGTGTTCAGCTTCTTGAGCTATCTCCATGCACAGATTTTCCAAGGTCTCCGGAGGTCAGAAATTATTATCTGTGGAAGGAACTAAGCTGTGGAAATGATGTCCTCTACCAAACAGAAGATGAAATGTAACACATTTAATCTTCTGAACAGATGAGTAAATGTACAGTCATCCCCAACATTACAGCTATCGTCACCACTAGAACCCTCCACCGTAACGTTCTAGTCCTGAGGCTCAATAGTTAATAATCGCAGGTCACACACTCGACCCTATCTTCACCTCCAGCAGTCATGTCTCCTTCAGCCACACCACGGCTCTCCTTTGGACTGACCACAGCTGCGTTCACTTCACCTACAACAAGCCCAAAGCCAACAACCACCCCCAATCAACTATGCAAAGAAACTGGAACAAAATCACCATCGACCAGATCTCATCATCGCTCCTTCTAAACCCCCCAGCCCACTCCTCAAATCCCGACCAAGCCGCCACCAACCTCACCCTATGGCTATCCAACAGCGCCAACATCCTAGCACCACTGAAAAAACGACAAAACAAACTCGGCAGCAAGAAGGCCTCCTGGTTCAACGATGATCTTAAGAAATCCAAGAAACTCTGCCGCTCCCTTGAGAAGGCCTGGAAAAAAGATCCAACCACCAGCACCAAGGAAGCCTTCAAGAACGCCACCCGCTTACACCACCAACTGATCCGAAAAGCCAAGAAAGCCGCTTTCAAGGACCGACTAGATAACAACGCCCATAACAGCAAAGAACTATTCAATATCGTCAAGGAATTCACCAATCCCACGGCCAACTCCAACGACATCACCCCCTCCCAAGCCCTCTGCGACTCCCTAGCCTCATTCTTCCACAACAAAATCGCAGACATCCACAACAGCTTCGACAACCAACCCGAAGACCAACCCACCCAACCCCTAGCAGGACCCCCACCTCCCTTGAACACCCTCAACGACTGGAACCCTATCTCCACTGAGGACACCATCCGCCTGATGAACTCCACCACTCAGGATCCCCAACTGACCCATACCCTCACCACATCTTCAACAAAGCTGACTCCATCATAGCACCACACCTCCGAGATGTCATCAACTGCTCCTTCAACTCCGCCACCTTCCCGGAAAGCTGGAAACATGCCGAACTCAGCGCCCTCCTGAAGAAACCCACAGCTGACCCCACCGAACTCAAAAACTACCGCCACATCTCGCTCCTTCCATTCCCGGCCAAAGTCATCGAGAAAGCGGTCAACAACCAGCTCGCCACCTTCCTTGAAACTAACAAATCCCTCGACTCCTCACAATCCGGCTTCCGAGCCAAACACAGCACTGAAACCGCCCTCATCGCAGCAACAGACGACATCTGTACTCTCCTGGACAATGGAGACACGGTCGCCCTCATCCTCCTTGACCTCTCCGCAGCCTTCGACACAGTCTGCCATAGCACCCTTCTACAGCGCCTCAAAAACATCGGAATACAAGGAAAAGCATTGGATTGGATCACCTCATTCCTCACCGGAAGAGCCCAGAGAGTCCGCCTCCCACCATTCATCTCAGAGGCCACTGAAGTCATCTGTGGCATACCCCAAGGATCTTCACTCAGTCCCACCCTCTTCAACGTATACATGAGCCCCCTCGCGGCCATCGCTCGCCAACACAACCTCAACATCATCTCCTACGCGGATGACACTCAACTGATCCTTTCACTCACCAATGACCCTAGAACCGCCAAAACTAACCTACACGAAGGAATGAAAGAAGTAGCCGAATGGATGAAACACAGCCGTCTGAAACTGAACTCAGATAAAACAGAAGTCCTTATCTTAGGCACCTCCCCCTCAGCCTGGGACGACTCTTGGTGGCCAGAAGCCCTTGGAAAAGCACCCATCCCGACGGACCACGCACGGAACCTGGGCGTCATCCTGGATTCCTCACTTTCAATGAATAGACAAGTCAACGCCGTCTCTTCATCCTGCTTCAACATTCTTCGCATGCTCAAAAAAACTTTCCGTTGGATCCCCACCGAAACTAGGAAAACGGTCACCCACGCTCTGGTCACGAGCCGACTGGACTACGGAAACACCCTCTACGCCGGTACTACCGCTAAACTCCAGAAAAAACTCCAACGAATCCAGAACGCTTCAGCCAGGCTCATATTAGACATCCCGCGCAATGAACACATCTCTGGTCACCTGAAAAACCTCCACTGGCTCCCCGTCAATAAGAGGATCACTTTCCGGCTCCTAACCCACGCACACAAAGCACTCTACGAAATCGGACCAGAATGCCTCAACACACGACTGTCCTTCTACACCCCCTCACGCCAACTACGATCATTCAACCAAGCCCTGGCCACTGTACCTCGCATCAACAAAACCACCATGGGAGGTAGATCCTTTTCCTACCTGGCAGCTAAAACGTGGAACTCACTTCCCACTCACCTTCGCCTTACTCAGAACCACCTAGCATTCAGAAAGGAACTTAAAACGTGGATATTTGACCAGTAATTCCCCACCCCTCTTCAAGCGCCTTGAGACCCTCTGGGTATGTAGCGCGCTATATAAATTTCCTGACTTGACTTGACTTGAATAGTTCTAGAATATATGGTTTTCACCAGACAACACCTAAACCTAACTCATCCATCACTAGACTGCCCCTTGCAGTGGTCTACTAAAGTCCCAGCATGCCAGAATGTACCTTTGGTACCTGTCACCCAAATCTGACAGACGAGTAGAGAAGGGAGGTCGGTGTTGGTTGGGCAGTGAGGCATGGTAGCTCTGAGCTGGTACTAGTCCCCATTGTCTCTCATGCCAGAGGTCAGGGAGCCAAAGGGTCTCCACCACGCCTGCATTGCATGCACAGCAGCCCAGGAGGAAAGCCTTTGGACTTCTTGAGCCACAAGGGAAGGAGACAGTTACTGTCAATCCGGCTCGCTGGAAGGAAATGCAATTCTGGCATTTAGCCCCTTATTTTAGCACGAAACTGGACACTGAGGCAAACTTCTGCAGAATCTCAGTAACCTCACGGATGCTCACTCTGGATTATGAACTGGAGAAGTGAGCAATCTTGCTCTCATGCTAATGATTGTCTCAAGGTTTTTCATTTATTTAGATGACACTTATAGTGCTAACATGTCTCCAAGGCCACTTTGCAGCACTAGGTAAGCCGATGGATGTTCACTAACCGATCAACGAGTGAAATGGAAGTTCCTTTGGAAAGCTGGTAGAGAAAAAGACAAAAGGAAAGCCTCAGATGTTCTAATAGTAAGATAAGATAAACCTGCCAAAATTTGATGAGATATTGGTAGCTTTACTGTGACAATTCTTTTAGGCGCAGTGTCCCCTTATCTACGTAAATTGATTAGTTCCACCTTGAATGGTTATTTGGAATTGTGATTGCATTGCGAATGTTTCTTTTGTGTATGCTTTCTGAGTGAGGGTTCGTGCTGTCTGGGTTTGTGTATGTGCATATTTTATGTGATATGGCCTTTTACAGATAAATAACACTTTAATTGCCATTGAAACTCTCCAATACAACGTGATTTCAGATGAGCAGGTTATACTATCCTTGAAAACAACACCACGGGTGGGAATACAATATTCCCATAACGTGAAGCGAGGTATTTTGTTCAGTTCAGGTATAACTTTTTGATCGAAACGGATTCAATTGGGATTTGGGGCCACAAAACATTTTAGCCCGTCTTGTATTTTGGAGGTCACGGGCAGTAGGAATTTCTCCAAAGGCAGTGTTTCACAATTTCATAGGAAAGCGTTTAAAAAGAAATAAATACATTGAAAATAAAAAGTTGAAATGATTTGTGCCTTGGGTATCTGTGGGACTCCCGGAGTTGTTATATATAGCATCTTGAGAATTGGATCGATTTAGCGTCATGTAATGTATTAGCAAAACTATAACCCTCATATTTCTTTGTGCCATTGGGATTTTGCATTTTCCTAAATCAATTTGAAAATGCATAAATATGAATATTAATTAAATAGAATTATTAATAAATATATCTCTTATACTTCTTGGAGAGCTTGTTATCGTCATTATATATATATATATATATATATATATATATATATATATATATATATATATATATATAGATAGATAGATAGATAGATAGATAGATAGATAGATAGATAGATATAGGTTTTTTATTTTATTTTTTATTTTTTTAATCTCATAGTTAATGTGCATCCTGGGAATGTTCAGTTTCAGTTTTAGGGAGGGAAAAATATCGTCATGATTGACTCGTCAGATTTGTTTCCGCCTCATTTCCTTCTGACCACCAAATATAAACTGCTCAGGCATAGAAAATGTGGAGACAGGCTAAATTAATGCATGCCATCTATTTTTGTCCGACTGCACGGTGTTAGCCTCGGTGGGGAGAGGGTCGAGGGGAGGGGGTGAATTTAATTGTGTCATTTCAGCTTGAAATAGCCTTTTCGATAGAAAAGGTTTAGGATGGTAAAAAGAAAGTCCTTGGGTCGCCCAAGTCCTTTAATTCTGTCATCCGAGCAAAGGCTCGTGCACGGGGCTGGCAGCCTCGTCAAAGGGCTGCCAAGTGTTGGAATCCCGGGGCGCATTGTGTAGCCAGAAGTGCAGTCACGCTACATGAAAAAATTAGCCCGTTTCATTAAAAAGATGGTATTGTTGAATACCTATTTAGTCCAGGGACACCATAGAAATGCATATTTAATTAACGCCTATTGTTATGAATTTCAGCATTCATTATTGTGCACACATAAGGAGCGGGCTAAGGAGGTTTTCATAACACATTTCCCCAATCAAGCATAAAAGCATAAACGTACTGATAGCCATTATTAAAGACACTGCTTGTTGAAAACATTACATTTTACACCGCTTAGCATAAAAAAGGGGATATGTTGACTAGCGAAGACAAGCCCTTTAATTCCCTTCAAAGGAAATAAAAAAAATATGAGCTGGCATGACACAGTGCCACACTGCAGACGAGAAAGAGGTGGTAAATGGCGGTGCTCAGCCTGCTTAATTATTGGCTAATCTAGCAATTTAGCAGGCTTCATTTAATTCTAATTAGCGGAATTAATAGGCAGGAAATAAAGATTTAAATAGAGTAGCGCAGAAGCAAAAATATCATCTTAAAACCCAGTTAAAAATATAGATTTTTTAAATTTAATTTGCACATCCACAAAATAATACGAGGAGGCAAGCGCATTGGTTAAATGGATTGTATATTTAAGCACCCCGCTGTTCTGCTTCTTTCAGGGTAGAGTGGGCAGGTTCCATTTTGTCAGAGAATA
Organism: Lissotriton vulgaris; assembly: GCF_964263255.1. Classification (NCBI taxonomy): domain Eukaryota; kingdom Metazoa; phylum Chordata; class Amphibia; order Caudata; family Salamandridae; genus Lissotriton; species Lissotriton vulgaris. Next base: position 220,807 of record NW_028241518.1, read on the forward strand.
AAAAAGTCGACAAGATGGCATTTGCGCGAGGACGCCCTCGTGATAATCACACATCAGGTTTAAAGAGAGTACGGGGGCTGAGGAGAATTTAGCAGGAAGTACACAGCTTTTATGTCACGGCAGAGGTGGCTTAAGTGATGGAATTGTAAATTATATTACCCCTGCTCACTCGCCTGGCGCCTCCTTTATCTCTTTATCGCCGCGAAAGCTTTAGGGGTGAAGACACGGCACTTTTCCACCTCACCAGCTGGCTGGCTCCCACCCTCGCCGCCCCCAAATGGTACGGCCTGATTTGCATGGCGTGTTTGTCTTTGCTAATCAAGTCGTGCGCTCTGACAAGGCCTACAACATTGGACATGGCTGTTCCTCTAAGTAAGGTGCTAATTGAATTAAATGGCTGCGGTAATGAGCAGATGAGCAGCATAAAAAGTTAAAAGCCAGATAGGCCAATTAACGGAAGAGCTCAGCATAATTATAACATTTAAAATACATGCAGCTCTGCACCAATATTGTTAATTGTTACAGGGGAATTTATGATAATTGGCTCCACAACAGGCAAGCTGGTTAGGCCCGAGACAGAGGCTGTAATTAAAAAATGATACTCAATACAGAATGCGGTGCTGTAATAATTAACACTTAATTTACATAGATGATGTTTAATAGAGGAGGCGGGGTGTCCACTATGTTATTCCGGATGTATGAATATGCATGTGCAGTTAGATAGGTCAAACTGCTGAATTCCTAAAGGAAAACAGGTTTCACGAATTCTCCTGGGGCGTGGCAGTGCGATTAAACATTAAACTATTTGGCAGATGAACAGCCAGTGAGTTGAGGCAGCCTTTCACAGTCTAGGAATGGCTACCAAGGCACTTTTATGAATTCATTAATATTTTGGTGGGGGTGAAAGAAGGGACAATTGCTGTGGCCGGATACTGTCTAGGCGTGGGTTTATGGACTAGGGCTCAGAATGAAATGTAGAAGCAATTGCAGAGGACTTAAAGGACAAACACAAAGGTTGGGGCTGTGAATACAATACCACTTGATGACACACAACAAGCGGGATGGGTAGGCAGCAGGGAGGACAGGCTATGCACTAGTTTACCCTATTTCTATACCTTATATAGCGCCTTCCAAGCCCTTCTATAATTACATTTAGGAAGTTATTGAGGTTTATATACCTTTGTGCGGTATGTGAGGACATTTGTGGTGATACTGATCTATCTTAAGAAACCACTTCCGCACACAAATCTACACACGCAGGCAAAGCGCACAGCTAGACAAGGACAGTTTCACTGAATATTTAAAATACATGCTTTGGATATAACTAGGGTCGTCCACATGGCTTTAAGTGGGATGAAAAAATGGGGAGGGAGGGGTCTTTTAAGGGGACGTGGCAAATATAATTAAGGGCGTGGCTTTAAAAACACGTACAACTAAATATTTGTGCTTAGCATAGTGTGCTGCCCGCCTGGTATTTTGCTGTTTCTGTCATTGCATCCAGATTTATGATACAACAAGTAACATCATACCTACAACAAGTCAGGACTATTGGCTTTGTCAATGGTTGTTAGTTGCATAAGAAAAATGAGCAGCAACTATGACTTTTATTAATATTGAAAAAGCTTCCACTTACAGCCCTGGTAACACCACGACAATGTTGCTGTCCCTGAGTTTCAAAAAGAGAAGGGAAATCCAGAGAGAAAATGACTCTCTATAAAGGACTTCCCATCCCCTATAATGCTAGAAAAAAACGGACCGCCTGTGCCAGGGCACAAAACAGAGCCAAATAGAGACCCGTTTCGAGGCAACTTTAAAAAACTGCCGGTGCTCAGACCCGGTGAGACCCGTCCCACTTAAAGCCCTGATAGTCCATACCCTATATAGGAATGGTTAGTCGAAGCACCCTGGTCGGTTGTGACTCTGAACTGCACAAAAGAGCAATCCCATACCACAAGATGTTTAGTGTACTTTGAAAGTGGTGTGGCATTAACAGTGAAATGAAATGAAAATGAAATGAAAAACAATTTTTATCGCGCAACTAAGCCCAGGTGGGCGTCAAGGCGCATAACCAAATAATACCAGCTATCAGAGAATAGTCCTAATTACGGATATGCCCTGACAAAACACCAGGTCTTGAGCGCTTTTTTAAAAGAAGACAGAGAGGGTTGTATCTTAATCTCAAGAGGTAACAGGTTCCATAGTTTGGGGGCAGCAATGGAAAAAGCTCTGTTTCCCCAGCGTACCCTTAGACTAGACTGTGCCAAGCAAACAAGCCAAACTTTCTTGGGGGTGGAGAGGGGATAGGTAGATATTCTTCTGTGAAACATTTTGAAAATAATGAGTAGCATTGTTTTCTTTTAGATTACACATTTTGTAAAGAAACATTCATAAGTGGTGCCCAGGGATACAAGGCCACAGGTGGCTTGCCTGCAGGACATTCAGACAGTGTGGTGCCCTCTGACAGAGTTGGATTAGGTGAGGTAGGGACAGGATGACTGTGGTTGAGGAACAGAGTGCAGGAGCAGGCAGCTTTGTCAATTATTCCTGAGCATTTGAAAGCATGAAGACAACCCAGGAGGAATCGTTATCCACTGAGTTGATTTCCCAGCAATGGAAATGGGGGTGAAGTTGAGCTGTGGGGCTGTAGGGAAGCAAGGCAGGGAGATGAAGAGGCTGAAGAAATGTGGTCAGTTCAAGCTTAAGGGAAGGTGACTGTAGGACGACTAAATGACCACCAGGAGGTGATGAAGGGTAGAGAAATGTTAAAGGAGGTCGTGATTATGGGTGGGCGGTTTAAAGGTGGTTTGCTGAGCAGGTATGAATATTGTATTAGTGAAGTAGGATTTTAGTCTGAGAGATGTCTTCTTAGGGCACGTCTGGTTCATTAAAGCAGCCATTGGTACACAAGACAGCTGTCTTTCCCCACTGGCACCCTTTCACTTAATGCAATTATTGTCTTCCTAGCTAATGTGTTTCTAATGCGGTGTTGAGAAATTACCCTTCACAAGAAAACGTGAAAAAGCAATGGTAAATTGGACATTTCCAGATGACTGAGCATAGACTTAAAAGTATGGAGGGTCAGTCTCCGTACGTATATTCCACTTTCTTACATTTTACCATCTTAAAATGTACACAGATATCACAATCTTAGACCCTAAATAAAGGTAGACACATTTTACAGGCTTGTGGAGTAGTGTGCAATTCACACCACACAGGCTCAGACATTAGACAGGCTATACCAATTTAACAGGGCGAGGCCTCGGACAGAAGCATTTGTAACACAATAAAACAAGTTTTAGCAATATAGAAGATACATGCATTCAGAATGATTAACAAACAGACATAGCAGCAAGTGACTTCTGGCCCAATGGACACCACTCCAGCACAAGTCACTAGAATCTAGTATTAGGCATACATATATTTTGGAAATGCAACAAATAAAAATGTGCTATTGAATACAAACTCTGTTCTGGTTAAATATTCTGAATACCCTCCCAGCACCCCCCCCCCCCCCAAAATACTAAAATATATATAAATGGACTACTTGAATTCTCCTCAGCCTATGGCACATGTTCAGGGCACATTCATTTTGCTAACTGTGCCACTACAGATGTGGACCAATATTATGGAAATACGACTTGATGGTGAAATAGGAACAGTCCGTCCAGAAATTATAGTCTATATCCCATCTGAAGACAAATAAAAGCACTTCCAGACCGGTTTCAAACAATTATGTCAGGAATATTACTAATAAATGACACATTGGCAATCTTGCAAGGTCATCAGTATGCCAGAGTTTAATTTGCAATGCCAAGCATGGCCATCATTAAGCCAAGGACATACACAGCAATGCAAAGAGACCAACCCACAACATGCCAAGAATTGGAGCTGTTAGGCCAAGGGTGGGCACCATCATGCAACAGAGGCCCACAATATACTGACCAGAATTGAACGTCATTATGCCAAGGACAGCATTATGACCAAATTGGACATCATTCTTAGAAAGATGCCCACGTATGCCAAGAACAACCACCATTATGCCCAGTGTGGGCCACATAGGACAAGAATGAACAGCTTTATGCCAGGTGTAAGCCCATAATGCTATTCAATCACCAAAATATGCTTTTAGTGGCTTGTATTATAGACCCAATCATCCTAAAGGTGCCTACAACATGCCAAGAATAAACACTATAAAGTCATGGATAACAATATCGCAGTAATGAGCTACTTATAGCAAAGGATACACAATATGCTAAGGATAGTCAGCATTAGGACAGCAGTACGTACCATGCCAAGGGAGCCTATGATGTGATATAAATGTCCACCAACGTTTTGAGAACGGCCATATGCGAACAATATGGCATGAATGTCCACAAACATGTCAAAAACAGCCTCTTTCAACCTTAATGGCAAAGGATGCCCACTGTATGCAGTGAATGACCACTACAATGTCAGCGAAGGGCACCATCATACCATGGAAGGTCGCAATATGCCCACAACAGTCCTAAATACTTTGGCTAGACAGCAGACAATACATTTGTTTTCATAATCCATCCACAAATATGTTATTGGAATACATCTATGGTAAATAGAACCACAAATACTCTACTGTTGCTATCACTTATTAACACAAGCAAATTACAGCCCATGCCTGATTCTTAAAGATCTTTGTGAGAGGGTACCAGATCTCAATACAACTGTGAGGCCATATAGTGGCATAATGCTCAATATATGAACACACCTAGCATAAGTTATCTTACCACCAACTCATAACAGTTATGTCAAGGCCAACATTAAGCCAGGGTGGACTACGAGACAGTAGGAACCCACACTACACATCATGGGTGATCAATATTATTTCAAGGGTTTGCAGAATCCTTTTAAGGATGCCCACAATATGCTAAAAATTGGCATACTTATTCCAGGCCCTGTATTATGGCAAGGAAGGGCCCTATCTTGGGAAAAACGGCAACACTATGCCAAGAATAGTCTCCATTATGCCAAGGATGGGTTCCATCACATCACAGATGACTCCATATGTCAAGAAAGACTACCATATTACATAAATCCTTTTGGCTCAAAATGCCAATAGTCAGGATGTCATTGAATCCAAGGAGGGACACTGTCAAGCTAGATGAAAGCAAAATATATAGGGCAATCTAGTTTCCCTGGATGCTAAAAGAACATCACACAATGCACACACATACACACCATACATAGACCCTCCCCATAGCCTTCACAGAATATTAGTTGCTCACAAGACCGGCTTTAGAGCTGTTGGCGCCCGGTGTGTCAATCATTTTTGTTGCCCCACCCTTGACCACCTTCTCGCCTCACGACCACCAGGAAGAAGTGACCCTCTTCTCTCCATAGCCTCTCTTTCACATACATTTCATTTGTCTTTAAGCACTAGTAAAGGCTGACTTTACTAATAAGGTTGTATATAAAACCAAACAAACACTTTTCAGCAACATTAGGAATAGATCATGAAAGCATAGAGGAAAAGAAAACAGAACTTCATAACCTATTTTATTCAGCTTGCATGCAGCTCTTTGATGGCAATTAGTAACAGTCACTGTTCTATATTAGGGTTGTAGGAACTGCAATAATAAAATGATCTCCGTGATAAAAGCAGTAATCCACTCAGCTATTCTTACAAAATTCAAATCTGTGAGCTGCACGGTACATGTTCTTTGCAGCAGGAATATTTCCCCTTTGGGTTTGAGGTCAAGCTGAATTTCGGCAGTGGTAGGACACTGTCTCCTGCAAGGAGGACCTGCAAAACCCAAGATCCTCAAAGCAATGGCAACAAATTTCTATGTAGCCTCTGCCTAAACATCAATAAAGCTCCCACTGCCCCTCAGAATGTACATTATAAACTCCCGGTGGCTGCTCTATCTAAAATATCGATTCAGAAGCCTAATGCAACACTTTTTAAAAGGTGTGTGAAGCAAAAAGGCTACAATGAAGTGAATGGTTGAGTTTTTGTTCAAGTTTATTCAGAACTGACCAGACAATTCCACATAATGATTTAATGATTTTCATTTTTCAAACAACGATTGACAATTTTATTAACCATGGTCATCATGTCTACGACTGCTTAAAGGTCTAGAGGGTTATTTTGAAAAAGTAGACTAAAAGAAAAACATTTATAGTGGGCTTTGTGTGTACAGGCTCCTTCACTTTCAAGAAACTCATGTTTACTCTGGTGCACAAATCTGCCTTTCTTCCATGCTGCATCCTTTATGCCATGACTATTAGTGTATGTCTTGGAACCGTACAACCATGTTAGTTCATCTTCCAGCCCTGATTGGTTTCATTTGCTGCTGACTGCATACAATAGCTGTGAACTGGCAAGAGGTGGACCCCTGCACGCTCCAAAAATGATAAAGACAACCCGAGCAATCATTTGTGGAAATTATGGGTCGTATTTATTTACAAAAACACTGGTTAACTTTCACAACCACAATCTACCTGTTAACATGTTTTTTTCTGGCAAGGGAGTTGGCATAAAAGCCTGACAAATCAAGTTATATTTATAGATTTATGTCTAGCAAAAAATGTGAGGTTAGAATTGCTCAAGCCCAGACCCATGTTAATTCTTGGCCAAGCATAAATGTTAGATAAGTCTAACCCACCTTCATGACATAAAAAGTGATAGACTAAAAAACCAACAGTCATCGTACCCTTACTGCACTCAAGCACCCACATTCTAGTGTTGGGTATACTAAGCCAACTGGTTTCATTCTCTCAGCAGTGTCTCCTTCTTCAAGCAGGTGAAATATATAGGTGCAAACCAGCCAGGTAGTGATGAATAAAATACAGGAACTGATGTAGAAAGACCCATCTTTCATTGACACAACTGGGTGCGTGAATGCATATGTGACTATAGCAAATGTCAGAATCCGACCTAAACAGTTCAAGATGTGGATTTTCTTTTCTGCTTTGGGTTACTCCCTTCTTAAATGCAAATTAACATTTATTATATATGCATTATAGTTCATTGAGGCACCAGGTGTTAACCCCAAAGTACTGGTTATGAGTGTAGCTAGAAAGTGTCTATAGTCTGACCTACTGGCCCTAGAACTTAATTATTCACTTAAGCAGTATTAAAACTATATCAATTTATCCTCAATATGTAAAAATTCCTTGCTTGAGGACCGGGGCTCCACTTCAGGGTTGTGCTACAAAACATTCCATGGCTTGCCTTGATCATACGTTAAGATCACGCTTGCAACTGAACCATTGCAGAAAGACAACTACAATATGTATGTGCTCTGATGTGCTTGTGTGTTCGCCTGTGGTGTCCATGTCCATTTTTACTTGCTCTCAGGCATATGTGTATATGTGTCTGGCTGTTGACATTCAACCTCAAAAATGTATTTTAAATGTAAAGCAGAGGCCTGAACATGCGCCTCTTCTGCAAACTGTTTTGATTGGTTTTGCTCTGTCCCATGCCAGACGTTTTCCAAACCATCTAAGCCATTGCCCCTTCCCCCCTTCCTACTCTTGTTCTGCCTGATCACTCTGATTTCAGACAGGAAACAAAACTACAACAATAAATAAAAGAAAACGAAATAATAAGCTGTCCCCTGTAAACATAGAATGTAAGTCTGGGATGGGATGGCTGGATCAACCTGAACATCATCTTCCTCTCCTTCTCTGAACTCTCCTTCCAATGACAAATGTATCAGAAACCCATGCACCATGACCCTACATCCATAGCACCTATTGCTCATCAATTAATAAAACTGATAATGTAGAAAGAGGTGCAGCGCAATTTTGCTAATCGTTTACACGTCACGTCACCATTTCATAACATACATGACGTAAATCTACATTTGGCACATGATTCTTGTATGTTCCTACCATACTGAAATTAAGTGTTGCATTTGATATTATAACTGAAGGGCATTTACAGTAGGGGTAGTCAATTTACCCAAACTATGTGTATAACTGTATTAAATGAGAAATTAATAAACCATCCTTACTTGGTAGAGATGAATTCACTATAAAGCTGTAATTCAACTTTCATAATGTGTGCTTTACCATGTTGAATAACATTTACTGTTTAGTAAACTGAATAGAAATCATCCTCCTATATGCAGAATGTGGTTCCTCAAGAAATGACCCAGGGCCTAATCCTGAGGTTGGTGGTCTGAGGACCGCCAAACTCAAGATGGTACAGTGGTGGTGGTCTGGCCACTGCTACTCCAGTGGTCTGACCGCTGGATAACAACTTGTGCAGTTGGACTGCCATGGCACAGCCACACAACTGCCAGGGATCCCTGGCAGCGGCATGGCTGTCTGAGGGCCACAATATGCTTGGTGGTGCACTGCAGCACCGCCAAGTATAATACGACTTTCCTCACCGCCAGCAGTCTCATGGAGGTTCTTACTCCATGAAACTGTTGGCAGTGAGGCTTTTGGCCCTGTGCACAGGGGTGCATGCAGGGGGTCAAATGTTGTGCCCCCTGTGTGCATGCGCATCCATTCACGTATGGCATGAAATGCACAGTCCATTCCGTGCAGGAACGTGCACTACCAGTCCCACAGTGGTGTAGATTAAGGCTCACATATGAGGCTTTAAACTGCACTGCCACAGGAGCGCCACGCTGCTCACCCGTCAGACCGCGATAATACTCGCAAGCTGGCAGGTGGGCGGTGGCCCTGTTTGGCAGTGTGGGAGCGGTCGGTGGCGTGGCGTTCCACACCCACACCACCAGACTCGTAACCGGGCCCTAAGAGTTTATGTATTGTGAGCATTACTGTTTCATGTCGGGTGTTTAAATGGTAGTTCTTAGCCATACTTATACCTGATTATTCAAAGGATTTACTGTATGCTCTATGTAATCTGAATCTAATATACTAGTATTTTACTTTTACTTGTGTTTAAACGTGCACATACATATTAAATGTGGACTCTTGCTAATATTTTAAGTTGACATTTTAAGCCTATATATTTCTTCATGCTGTATAGAATACTATTTTTAATTTTCTGCTAACATATTTGTTGCAGGTATTCACACACATAGTTAAAGAATAGATACATTACTGTACTAGTGATAGAAAAAGCCTGGGAAGAAGACCTTGATGAAAGAACATGGAGAGCCCGGGTGTTAACTGAAAGTCTTATTCAGCAAAGTTACAGCCTGGCCTGTGTGGGAGAGAACAATGGTGTTTCCATGTTCAGTGTGCGATCTTTTGCAATTGTTGTAGTCTACAACGTGAGAAGTGGAGAAAGACAATAGGCCCCTTATGATGCATACAAAGGGGTGTTTCCCAAGACGACTCGGGTGTTATGACTATGTGTTCACACTATTGCAGAGCAGATTCTTTTCTGATTCCCTGCAGATCCCTTCAGGTTCCCTGAGAGACTTTGCCCTGGACTCTGAGAGGTTTAGACCTCTAAGCTTTCCTTGATTCTTTGCTAAGTGTGGATTAGGCTAACGCTTGCTCCCCTGGCCCAAAAAGACTCTTGACCAAGCTTCTGAAATGATGACACCTTCCTACTATTTTTTCTTGTCTAAATCTATTTTCTATTATAGAATTTCCTGCTTTTTGAGATCTTTTTGATTTTTAGAACCATACTTTAGCTGGGATTTTGCTTTAGGTGATTTAGATTAACCCATGGGTAGAAATAAAAACCTGAGACTTTTCTCTAAGAATCAAATGCTACTGTTAAACTTTTGTATTGCTGTGACTGAACTTCTTGTTTGTCTAATATTGGCCCTCCTCAATTTCGTCTGGAAATTGGGCCTTCCTGTTGTTATTCTGAACCTTTATAGCATGGTGTTGAGTTGTGTATATTCATTTGATTTTTAATTTGCCATAAACCTCTTTAACCCCAGCTACCAATTCCTGGCCCTTATTGTGGAACCAAATGGGTTGCGCTGTTAATAAAACTTGATTGATGTCAGGTGGAAAGTAAAAGGTGCATCAGAGTACCAATGGTAAGTGAGTGGGCCCAGAAAACCACTGGAACAAATCTATATTTTTTGTACAATATCTATATTTCAAATTTTTGCACATTGATTGTAACCTAGTGGAATTTAATTGATACATCAGACTCCCATATAAATTGCCTAGGTATATATCTATGTGTTCTTGCGCTACCATAGTTTTCCCGCCACAGAAACCAAAAACAGAAAACAGACTCCCTTTGTTGCGCGCCAGGGAGAATGGCCAAGCGCAGGCAGATTTACCATAGCACACTCTGAACAGAAAACGATGGCTCATTTACAAATGTAATTTCAATTGAGGATAGTTTTCCAATCTTCTTTCATTTGACTCCTCAATTCGAGCCCTTCTCCTGTCTTTGACGGCCTGATTAGACACTGTGAGAGCTGTTGCAGATTAGTCAAGCACAGAGAGAGTAAATTGGGACGGATGTTTTATCAGCGCACGTCACAGGATACGAGAGCAGATGGGTATGCTCCGAGCTGTTCCCTCAAATTACTGTTATGGAATAATTTAGCCCTCTTGATTCTCACAGATTACTGCCCCCACTGATCATGCTGTCAGAAATCCAAGTGAGCACTTCATTCCGCTTTTATTCATGCCAGATCTGTTTTGCTTTCATAATGAGGCGATATTACCACTGCACAAAGCGGATAAAGACATTCGCGGTGATAGATAGGCGCGAGATTAAATGGGATCTTTATGACTTCTGCAGCCATCAGTTTTGACTGCGCGATAAGACGAGCCGAGTTGGGCGCTGATTTGTTCTTTATAGGAGCCCGTATTATCACGAGCTTACCAGCGCGCGCTCCGATAAAATCCATTTAAGGTGGAATCTCGATGAAGATGCCGCGCGCGGAAGGGGCGCTGCTTGAGGGATGCGCGAGGGACAATATGCAAAGGCGCAGTGCATGCATAACGCCGCGACAGTAATTACATTTTAAGCTGCATTATATCTTTTTGTGCTACATCGGCTGCTGTAACAACAACAAACACCGTCTGTTTTCAAGATGTACACTGGCCTGGATCAATACTTCTCGCTTTGGAAAATAAGATCGTCTTTAAATTAGCTACAAATTCTCAGCTGACGCCACATTTTTTATTTCCCTCCACACAGTGTTATCTCGGGTAGATGACCATGCAGCATTTGCAAATTCGGTCTAAATATTTTCATGGGATCACGGTTCATATGCTAAATAAAGTAATTAAAATGGTAAGTCTTATATAGCGGATCAGAATAAACAAAGTAAAGCATTTTTGTGAATTTAAAAGCACATGCATATATGTATGAATTCTATTTTATCTGTTTTGTTCCAAAAAGAGTATTGAAACCTGTAAAGAATTGTAATTTATAAACAAGATGCATGGGTCTCCATCCTGTACGCATTCCACTAATTTGTTGGTAGATTTGTACTATTTTAGTCACATGCAAACAAATGGTTTTAGAAACGGATAAGGATTCACTATTTGGAAGGCATGTGCTGTAGTTGATTCCTACCCATATGTATCAATGGTTTGGAAGAAAATTAGCGGCCATAAACATTTGACAAGTTATAGAATTCAGAGTTGGGGCAGTAACCCATTTGCAAAAGGGAATGGTCTCTTTTACCAATAAAAACAGAAAGATTGTATGGGAATAGGCAGTAGTCTACAGTACCACATCCAACACCCAAACAAACTTTAAAAAAAAGTAAACGTTACTTTTTAAGTGCAGTCCTACGTCCTTTTAGGAAAAGGAGATGCATCTAAAAAAACGTTAACTTTATTGAAAGGCAGTCATAGACATGGTGGTCTGCTGAACTCAGCAGTCAACTATTTCTGAGATGGCTTCCAATCATAGTGAGTCACCATTTGCCACCTACTGCATTAATATTCATTAGGTAGATCGACTTGCAGCACACTACAATTCAGAATTTTAATAACCAACGTATTAGTATGTAGGTTGGTTCTTACAATTCTTTACTGGTCACAAAAATACTGGTTGCTATATGCAATCAATATTTTGCAAGCACTTAATTTGGCCCTATGTACGCTATGCAAAAAATGCTCTTTTAGATTCCTTATCCTTGATTGTGAACCAACTTTCCTTATGTACCATACCTGTTTAATTTTGTTACTATTTGTTTCTTACACTGATACTGTGACTACATTACTGCCATTATTATCCATACAGCTTTACTAACCAGTAGTCCTTGGTGACAGAAACACCTGGAATGATTGTCCAGATAAACATGCTTAGAAAGTTTTTCTTCAAAGCATGAAATCTTCCAATGTAAAAAATGAAAACAAATACAAGGCCCTACTAAGAACAAGGGCCATATTGTAAATGCTATTTTACAATAATGAAGCATTGCAAATTCAACTAACATCTTCATCAGGATATTCAGACATTTATTCTACATACTTTTCTTCACTCCCATGAGGTATAGTACCTCGATGTTGCAACACAATATTCGTCTAGCAGAAATATTGCTCCAAAATATAGTTTACAAAAAATATTGCCTCAGAAAATCTACACTCAATGGAACAGTATCTTTGTAAACTTAATTTATGGAACAATATTTATTTTAAACAATATTCATAGATCCATCGTTAGCCAGAACTTTTTGATTTTTACTAAAATTATATACATCATATATTTACTTATAGGGGCTTTCAACCAGCTGTCTTTATTCATTAGTCTGCTGTTTTATGATTCACATTTTCGTTTGACCCACTGTAGCATGCTGAGTTTAAAAAGGAGAGGCAGTACTGCTCGGACCCCCCATACTGAACCGCCCTTGCTCCCCGAGTGTGGGTTCACTAATTTCAGGTTTTCGGTATTTCTCGGTGAACCGGCAGCCTTTACCCCTAACTCCAGCATGGGTAGACTATTCAGAGGTCTCGCCTGTAACTATTTCTGGCAATCCGACAATCCTTCCCATAGGAATATTTCTTTTTGCATTGAAAGATTTCATTATGGGGGTCAAAGAGGCCTCTTGTGGCCGTCAGGAAGCCCCATGCCCATAGGTCCACGGGGACCTAAGACTCTCATTGATGGAACATTATTCCATGGCCCTCCACCTAGCGCAACTGGCTTACATGCATATATGGGTCTGTGACCCGCCATTATGGATCACGATTGAGAACCGACCGATGGTTGGACCTCTGTGATTCCATTCCTTCTATCTTTTAAACCCTTTGAGCGAAGGGACTTCGAACTTCATATTGTAGGCCATGTACAAAACGTGGGCATGATTCAGCAATCTCCTCTCAACTGATGCACACCTGCATGATCACGGACCCATTTGGAGCAATCAAGCCACCCGCGTCGGGGGGACATGCTCAATTAGGGCTGCTGGCATGCGGTAGAGATCCAAACCCTTGCTCAACTGCTGTCCCACGGCGAGCTTAAAACCTTTGCGACACTGCAGGACACATTTAGTCTGCCACCAGCGCAGCAGTAGTACTACGTACAACTGTGCTTGACCAGTAAATTTGGCTGGCAGCCCTGGTCCATCTCCCACTCCCCAATACTCTCACACCTCAATTCAGGGGGTCAATTCAAGGGCGTGATGTTAGTACTCTACAGCCTCCTGATTCGCCATCCATGCTCTCAACCACAAATGACGCACCTCAGGGTAACCTGGTAGGCCCTTCGGCAGGTGGGGTATAAGGAGGAGTACTCGAGAAATTGGGCAGGGGGTCAGGAAGAACGGGGTGCAGTTTAGCCTCTTTAAGATACTCCAGGGTTGGCACTGGACACTGATGCAGCTCCTTTCCGTGGGACTGTTGCCCCACTCTTCATATTGGCGGTGGGACCACACATCCTGTGACATAGTCCATATCCTCTTTGACTGCCCGCCATCCGCCCCTTTTGAACTAAGGTGGTTTCCATGCGCAAGAATCCCTTGACGTACCCACACCCTTCCTAGGTCCACTAATCCTTCTTCACGACCTGGCAGATCTTTCCCAGCTGGAACACCATGCTCGCCGCTTACTTACCATTACCCTAGCGATGGCCAAAATATTCATCTTACAACACTGGTATTCCCCGCACCTGCCAACACATGAGGAATGGCTCGTGGCAATGTATAAAATTGCCTCCTATGATAATAAGTGTTTTTTGAGATAAAAACATATACTTTCTTTTAGCAACTGTTTTTAATAGAATGACGATGGTCTGGCAGTTTCCCTAGCAACAAAGTAAAAATAAATAACAAAACAAAACAGGTAGATCCATTGGATTTACAAATACTTGTTGCTAATGATATTCAGAAATACAGCCCTTCCAGTAAATAGGAATACCACCATTGGTGAACTGTTAAAACAGAAACCAGTTGAATTTCCCTGTATGACTTATCCTGGTCATTAATAGAATAGATAATTTCTTGCTGCTCTTGATGGATCCAATTGCTTCTTGTAGGAGGCTCTGGTCGAAAAGAAACAGTATAACCTTGAATAAAACAGTAATCAACCAAAAACTATATATGAAACTCCTGAAACTGGCAGTAATGCATCTGATTATTACCCCCAGGTTCCCCTTGTCCTCCTCCCACTCATCACCATTGAGGTGTACTCACCTCGCAAATCAGAAAAAAGAACAGGTGGAATGAACTTAGTATATCCCCTCCCATAAGGAGGGAACCAATAGAGGCTATACTTAGCCTGCACTTTTCCCGCCCTTTTTTCTGTCTTGCAACAGAAGAAGGTGAAGAGATGGCGGATCCTGCGGGATTGGATCTGCAGCGGAACGGAGTTCTTATCTTCCAGCGGGGCAGTAGGTGAAGGGCGACTGGCAACTCTCTCTCTCCCTGCTGGGCTTGGAGTCCGAGGAGCAGGAGATGCTGGAAAGAAGTAGCCAAGGTTGTCGGTCAGCGTCTTTCTGGTTACAGCAATTTCTTGACTAGTTAACACATGAACGGGATTCGGCTGAGCTGTGCATGCATTGGTGATGCCAGTTTCTCTTTCATTGAAGGAGTGAGAGATTATAAGGACACCAAGCATGGCGGTAAGGTTGTGAAGCAGAGTCTTGCTGGGCTTATTCGGCAGATGTTGTGATGATCAGTGTTGTTTTTTCCTGGGCCTGACATTGGGAAACATTCCAGAAAAATCAAGAATGTGCATTCCCCAGATTCATCGAATTCGTCATCTTCTCTTCCTAAGAGACGTTCGGAGAGTGAGGAGGATAGGCTGAGGAGGCCTTGTTGGAGTTGGCCCCTGCTATACCTGTGGCTCCTGCTAAGCTGAGACCGCTCTCCCTTGCCTCTTTTGATTTGGCAGATGAGGTTAAGAGAAGCATGAGGGAAAATATGTACTATAAAAAATGATGCCGGCATTACTGTCCCATATAAAAGACAATGAGGGGGTTTCAGGAGGAGGAGGTTCCTGAGGCACCTGATAGTGGGTTGTTGCAGCACTTTCAGATTGCCTTTCAAATGAATTTTCATGTGCTTTCTCTCCAATATCTCTGATTCCCAAACTGTCATCCCGGTTCTTGGGGGAATGCAGGGAGATGATTGTAATGATCTGTTTTATCGGGAAACAACCTGTACAACGCAAATTTTACAACGCACTACCATTACAACGCAACATTCATTACAACGCATGCATTTACAACGCAACCATTACAACGCATGACACTAAAACGCACACCACTACAATGCATGTCATTACAACGCAGTCATTACAACGCATGCCATTACAACGCATAGCATTACAACACATAGTACCCTTACACTATCCAACACTTACCCTACTGTTGCACCCCCTGGAGTTAGAATAGTAATTTTTACCCCTACACTATCCAACACTTACCCTACTGTTGCACCCCCTGGAGTTAGAATATTCAATTTAACCCCTACACTATCCAACACTTACCCTACTGTTGCACCCCCTGGAGTTAGAATAGTAATTTTTACCCCTACACTATCCAACACTTACCCTACTGTTGCAACCCCTGGAGTTAGAATATTCATTTTAACCCCTACACTATCCAACACTTACCCTACTGTTGCACCCCCTGGAGTTAGAATAGTAATTTTTACCCCTACACTATCCAATACTTACCTTACATGCAATGTAATGTTATGCGCTGTAATGGTATGCGTTGTAAATATAGTATGCGTTGTAGTGGAATGCGTTGTAAAGGTAGTTTCAAAGAATTTGTTGTAATGGCATGCGTTGTAATGGTATGCGTTGTAATAGATGTTGCAGTGTAAAAAATGCGTTGTAAAGGTAGGCGTTGTAAAAGTATGCGTGGTAACGTCATACATCCGTTTTATCTGATAAAGGCCAAGTCTCTGGCAATTAGGATCCGTGGTTCCTGTCACTGTCATCCTCACCTCTCTGAGTATCCCATACTTTTTCCACCCAGAGTCTTCAATTCTTGGTGTGGAAATTGATTGGTGGGGGTTACAGTAAAAAGGCTTAACAGGCATCTATAGTTTCCTTCCAGCAGTCCTAAAAGGCTTCCATGAGGCATTGGAGTCTTCAGATATGATGTTATCCTTTGCAGCCCTCACCTTTAGAATGTAGTTTGAATAATGTTCTCCAACTTCTTTTGGAGAGATTTGAGAAGCATCTCTCTGTATCTACTTTCCGAGCACAATGGGCAGGAATTAGGGCTTTTCAGGCTCCCCCAGAGTAGCTTTGAGAATCATAAGAGCTAGTGGCGTAGTTGTCTAAGAGCTTTCCATATCCAGACCTGTATTGTGGCCTCTCTATCCTTTGTTGCATCTGCCTTTGGTTCTGAAACCTTTGATTGCTCATCCTGTTGAGCCTTTGAAGTTAGTGGATTTTACATTTCTGACTCCCAAAGTAATTTTCCTGATTGATATCACTTCAGCAAGGAGAACTGGGGAGGTAGGTTCTTTTTTAGTTCATGAGCCCTTCCTTTCCTTTTTTGAGGATGGGTTGGGGCTCAAGTTGGATCCTTCTTTTGTGCCCAAGGTTGCTGTTAATCTCACAAAGACCCAGAGACTCCTCTTCAGGGTGTCATTGGCATTTGTTGAATGTAAAGGGGACCCTCTTGGTTTATGTGGAAAGATCTAAATCAGATTCTTTGTTTGTGTCCTTTGAGGATTCTAACAAGGGGGAAAGAGCTTCTTTGTTGTCTGTCAGTCACTGGCTTGAAGAAGTCATTTCTTAGGCATACTCCTTATTGGGCACGCCTCCTCCAGCTGCAGTTCAGGGTCATTTGACCAGAGCAGTTTCAGCTACTTGGGTGGAGCTGAGTGGCATGCTGCTTGCTGAAGTATGGCGAACACCCGATTGGACTACTCCTAATTCGTTTGTGAAACATTACCAGTTGCAGAATGTGTTGCATGACAGTACTAACTGGAGTGGGGGTATTGAAGTCACTTTTGTCATAAATCTGTTGTGTTGTTCTTTAATAAATCAGTATTGGGCGTGACAGTCTATATTGGTTTTCATGTGTTTTTTCTCTGGCCCGGTTTGCCTATGTAAGCCATTTTGGGGATGCTTTAGTATTTCTCATTGGTGATGACAGGACGATTTCATTACTGTTGGTTCTGTTGTCCTCATCCCATTTATCACACCCTTCCCTCCCTCCTGAACTGTTGACCTTCATAGTGACAAGGCTTGATAGTGCAGGAGGAATGTTGTATAATTATAGCCTTTACTGGCTGATTCCTAAGGGGGAGGGCAGATACTTAGTTCATTCTTCTTGGTTTTGGTTCTGACTGGTGAGGTGAATACACCTCATTAGTGATGAATGGGCCGAAGACAACAAGGCCAGAAGTAAGTAAAATTACTGACAAGTAATGAGACAATCCCACCTTGGTCATTTTGAAAGCTGTTCCTTTGATTGGCTTACTCTTAAAAAAGTTACTGTAAACGTTGCACAGAATGTATCACAGGTTGACTCAGTCAATCAAGTGTATTTTAGCATTTCTTTTCAAAAGCTTCCTAATGCAGCATCTCATCTTCTTTCTGGCCTGGCTATTGACTTCCTCAACCGAATTACAGATTCATTACAGAAGGGCATTATGCCATTGTTTGTGGCTTCACAAAGGTCTTCTTTCTTTCTAGAAAAGCACCTGCATCATGTTCCCAAAAGGTCAGAGAGACCCCCTGATGTGGTCATTTTTAATACCCTGAAAGCAAGAAAACACCATATTTGCAAAATTCTTTTTTTCTGTTCTTGCATGTGCAATATGTAATTCTCTGCCTGGGCATTGAATAATTCGAGGCAATGCACCCTTAGTAGGGATTTCAGTATCTGAATGCTCTTATCTGATTAGCGTTGCTGCATTGGATACCCAAGAGTCACTTGTACTGAGTAGCTACCTCTACTAGAACTAAAAATATTGATCATAAAACAGCTCCAAAACAATGTGGATGGAATTTGTGACAGAGCTCACTCAAATGTGTTATTTTTCAACGTTTCGTCTTTTGCATTAGTGTGCAGTTTTTTCCCATTGCTCTCATATTTTAAGAACACCTCAGGACAAGCTCTCAACTATTGCTTTCCATGTGGACATGCACCAATTCATTACCTGTGCCACAACTCAATTTTGAGGGCTTCAGGAATCCTCCATTCTGGGCAATGGTTCTCCATGCATTCATGGCGTAAAGTGTCGGATGTGACATAGAAGGTCTCCATATACCTAGAGTTGCTCTCCATTTGTGCTATACCTCCTCGGTACCTCCATGATATTGGCAGTCACTCTTTTCCAGAAGGTTTTGCTCTCTTCACTGTTCCAAAGCTTTTGGAGAAATGTTTCCTCCTCTCTATCAGACTAGAAAGACTAAGGGCCACATGTATGAAAGTGGTTTGCATTCGCAAATGGTGATATTCTGTAAAAATCGGCCATTTGCGCATGCAAATAACCTTTCATGATGTATGAAAGGCTTTGTAGTCACAATTTTAGGTGACTGCAAAAAATTGTGATTACCTAAAATTGTGACTACAAATAGGGAATCTCAAATTGTGATTCCCTTAGCACATGTATGAGGCCTTTTCCAAATGCAAACTGTGCATTTAGGTCAAGTCATTCAAGTCAATGTTAACCATGTGCAAACTTTGAAAAATGCACGAAACTGCATTTTTCAAAGTGCCAAATAGCGCACACATGCCTTTATGCTTTACATGTGCACATTTATTTTTGGGGGGTGTTTCGGGGAGCCTTAGGCCCTCGAGCACCCTTGACTTTGCATTTATGATTACCAATTAGGTAATTGCAAATTAGCTAATCCAAAACCATTCGCTCTTATGGGCCTTTCGCCCCATAGGAACAAAAGGAGTAATATTACCTAATAGAGAGTCGCTATTTACCGAATAGCTATTTAGAATATTTAGTGATTCTTTACATGTATAGCCTTTTGCAATCACCAAATAGCGATTTGGTAGAGATCGCAATTTGGTTATCATAATATGCTTGTTTGATACATGCAGTCCTATGAGACAGTACACAAACTTCATGGTATGCAGTCTGGTTCAGGAATAATACTCTCTATGTAACACTCCGATCTTTATATAACGTATTATTGCTTGGATAACTCTACATCATCGGTATCAGGGCTTAAATATATTCTATTGCCCTAGGTTCCTGTTATAGTAGATTGGGCATACCCTTGTTTTTCCTTAATGACATCTATTGCAGAGCAAATATTCTTTCAATAAAGTCCTGCATGTTAACCGCTCTACCCCTGCTAACAGGTCGAGAAGTATTTCACACACTTCCAATTGGCTTTGGGTTCAGCATGTCTATCCCTACAATAAAGATACTCTCCATGTTTTAAGAAACTGTTCCCCTTTTTTGTCTATGCATTTTAAGCCCTCCATATACTTTCCATTTTAGAACTGTTTTTGTTTAAAAGAAAAATATAAATTAAATGTAAAATTGTCATTATAATTTTATATGACAATATATTTTGAGATATGAGGCTTTGACTGTCTTTTTCATAATATTTTAGCTTTTCGTTTAGTTTTCTACTTTGCTAAATAAGATTTGTTTACATTTCTTATTTATTGTCGTTTTCATATGTATGTTGAAATATTACAAAAAGGGATAACTTGTTAAGCTTTTAACTTATTTTTCTTTTTTTTCTCTATATATATTAGGTGAATGGAATCAAAATGGGTAAGGTCTTGTGTTGCATTTCTTTATAATTTCTTTCTTTTGTGGTTGAGGGCTGGATACAAAAAAGTGTAAGTTTGCTTGTGAATTAAATTGCATTTTGGTTTTTGATGGAGTGGTAAAAATCTTTCATTAACCGAAAAGTTAGTTAGAAGGATCTTTGGTGTATTCTTGGCATTGCATTTTAAACAAGAGGGTTAATTTACCCCACTTCGTCCCATATGGTCCATTTCCTGTTCTTGTTCTTCAGATATTGCCTATTATTAGTTATTGGTCCATGTTTCCCATAGAAAATAAAAAATAATTTCCCATTAGTTCAATCAAACAATTTGTTTCTTTCTGTCCCTTTTGCAAATATCTTTGTAATAAAAGAGAATCGGTCGTTTTTTATGGTTACACCTGTAAAAATTATAATATGAACAACACACTACTTGTATGTTTTTGATTGATCTATCTATACTATTACCCCATGGTTTTATTTCTATTTTCACTTTTAGAGAACTTTTCAGCATAGAGTACACCAATTGCATAACAAACTGTATTAGAAGAGTTAAAATTGTCTTTTATAAAAGGAGTAAATACATATTACTTATAATAATCAGATGTTTTAATGTAAAGAGAAGAAGTTTGTTTTGGCATTTATTTCCACTTACCAAACGTAGAAGATAAATGGAACTGATTCCTCAGCTTCATCTATATCTTCACTGATTTCAAGCTTGTTGCTAGTCGACTGGTGACAGAATGTTTAGTGTGAATATATATATATATATATATATATATATATATATATATATATATATATATATATATATATATATATATATATATATATATATATATATATATATATATAGATATAGATATATATCTATATATATAGATATATATATATATATTTTTTTTTTTCCTTCAAAAAAGTCAAATAATGACACGCTCTCAGAGATAAGGAGCAGTGTAGCGTTTAATCCTCAGTAGTTACGCGTTTCAACAAAAGTCTTGATCACACACTGAGTAAAGAACAAACGTGTTTTACATAGTGCATTACGTGGCCATAAACACAAAGAACTCGCATACCATTTGTATGTACTTTCTGTCCAAACACCACTGTCATTTACTCCTCCCAAAAGCGCGGCCATCTTAGAGCTATACATTTCCAAATAAAAACATGTAACTCACACTATTAATCCTAGTGTTGGCTCACAAAAAGGAAATTACTATGTCAGATTCAGGACATAATTCTCACATAACCGCATTAGGTCACAATAGGATTTCAGCAATAAATATTAAAGATAAATTTCGAAGTTTCTCTTTGACCTCTTCCTCAGCCGCGCCCTTGGCCGTAGATGCAGCAGTGGAAGATGTCAAAGAGAAACTTGGACAGAAGAAAAAGAGTCAGACAAAGGTGAAAGAAGAGGCAGAGGAAAGGGTTATGTGGGAAAATTGACCAGAGGCTCCAAAACGGCAGCATAATGGATAAAGACATGCTGAATAGAACTATTGTGAACTTATCCAAAAGACAATTGACCGCCATTGAGAAAACTACATTGTGTCTTGGGCTATCATTCTGTCCAACCATGCGTTTTAAGTATCCTGAAATACGTATAGACATGTTTAAATTTATCTGTAAATTAAAACTCAAAAAATGGCAACTCCTTAAAAATCGAATGGTGCGAGTGTAACAGGTAGTGAACCCAACATTGATCTAAACATAGGCGACATTGACACATTGGTAGCCTTGCACCAACTTAAAAATGAGATAGACAATAACAGCGGGGGCATGGAGGCGGAGAAAATCCTGGACAACTTAGAAATAGTTCATGATATGATTGCCAGATAACCCTTTAAACCATGCTCCACAATTTACCCTATGATGGCACATGACAGTATTGACACCTTTCATGAGGTTGTTACCAACGACCTCTTAAAATTCAGAACTAGGAGATAGTTTAGGAATCAGGATTCACTACATTTCACACCCTTATAAAGACAAGCTATCAAAACACTGTCCGAGGATGGAGACATTGTGATACGGCCAGCTGACAAGGGCGGAAATATAGTGGTGTTAGACAAGGAGATGTACATTAATGAGGCAACAAACGTGTTTTACATAGTGCATTACGTGGCCATAAACACAAAGAACTCGCATACCATTTGTATGTACTTTCTGTCCAAACACCACTGTCATTTACTCCTCCCAAAAGCGCGGCCATCTTAGAGCTATACATTTCCAAATAAAAACATGTAACTCACACTATTAATCCTAGTGTTGGCTCACAAAAAGGAAATTACTATGTCAGATTCAGGACATAATTCTCACATAACCGCATTAGGTCACAATAGGATTTCAGCAATAAATATTAAAGATAAATTTCGAAGTTTCTCTTTGACCTCTTCCTCAGCCGCGCCCTTGGCCGTAGATGCAGCAGTGGAAGATGTCAAAGAGAAACTTGGACAGAAGAAAAAGAGTCAGACAAAGGTGAAAGAAGAGGCAGAGGAAAGGGTTATGTGGGAAAATTGACCAGAGGCTCCAAAACGGCAGCATAATGGATAAAGACATGCTGAATAGAACTATTGTGAACTTATCCAAAAGACAATTGACCGCCATTGAGAAAACTACATTGTGTCTTGGGCTATCATTCTGTCCAACCATGCGTTTTAAGTATCCTGAAATACGTATAGACATGTTTAAATTTATCTGTAAATTAAAACTCAAAAAATGGCAACTCCTTAAAAATCGAATGGTGCGAGTGTAACAGGTAGTGAACCCAACATTGATCTAAACATAGGCGACATTGACACATTGGTAGCCTTGCACCAACTTAAAAATGAGATAGACAATAACAGCGGGGGCATGGAGGCGGAGAAAATCCTGGACAACTTAGAAATAGTTCATGATATGATTGCCAGATAACCCTTTAAACCATGCTCCACAATTTACCCTATGATGGCACATGACAGTATTGACACCTTTCATGAGGTTGTTACTAACGACCTCTTAAAATTCAGAACTAGGAGATAGTTTAGGAATCAGGATTCACTACATTTCACACCCTTATAAAGACAAGCTATCAAAACACTGTCCGAGGATGGAGACATTGTGATACGGCCAGCTGACAAGGGCGGAAATATAGTGGTGTTAGACAAGGAGATGTACATTAATGAGGCAACAAACGTGTTTTACATAGTGCATTACGTGGCCATAAACACAAAGAACTCGCATACCATTTGTATGTACTTTCTGTCCAAACACCACTGTCATTTGCTCCTCCCAAAAGCGCGGACATCTTAGAGCTATACATTTCCAAATAAAAACTCACTCTATTAATCCTAGTGTTGGCTCAAAAAAAGGAAATTACTATGTCAGATTCAGGACATAATTCTCACATAACCGCAATAGGTCACAATAGGATTTCAGCAATAAATATTAAACACAAATTTCGAAGTTTCTCTTTGACCTCTTCCTCAGCCGCGTCCTTGGCCGAGGATGCAGCAGTGGAAGATGTCAAAGAGAAACTTGGACAGAAGAAAAAGAGTTAGACAAAGGTGAAAGAAGAGGCAGTGGTGTCATTTGAGATGTCATCAGTGATGTCACTGACCATGTCATGAATGATCTAATATGTGACATCAGCAGCAGTGGATTGCGGGAGCGCAAAATATAATTAGTACAACTAACTATATAGGAGCAATTTCAATGGTTTTTTAAATGCTAATTCCTAACTATATAAGGCCTGAAACCTATGGTTTTTTCAGTGAATTCGTAAGGTTTTTTAAATGCTAATTTTATTAGCGGATAACGTTTAAAAATGTTAATATCCTTGTGGGACCACCTGAGCAGCCCTAGGTGGTCAGGTTCTTTCTACACTGCCCCCTTTTTGCATTCTACATGTTTGTTTTTCTGCTTCTTTTGTGCCTCGGTCTACCTAGCTCAAGATGAATGCCACGCAAATTCCTCAACCGGTGACAAAGTTATTCCCAATAGAATGTTGCGGATTTCCTATGGGAGCTAGGTCCTAACTATATATACCTACTGGCTATCGCCAGTAGGTAATATATATATACTGAAAAAACCATAGGTTTCACACCAGTTATAGTTAGGTGGAAGTTTTACTCGCATAAAACCATTGAAATTCCCACGTTATAGTTAGTTGGACTCACTATAACTTGCGCGTGCAATGCACTGCTGATGACGTCACATATTACATCACTCATGACATGGTCAGTGACATCACTCATGACATCACTGATGACATCTCAAATGAGTGCATATCAGAATTTGTTTAATGAAATATAAGAGGATTTGAGAAGTCGCTCAGAATGTGCCCTAATTTTTCTTTCTTCAGCACTAATCATAATTTCTATGGCAAAATGAACCCCCTCATTTTGTTCCTTTGCAAATTAAATGTTTTAAGTGTTAACACTTTATTCCAATCAAGATGACTTCAGGTGTGCCATACTTTTGTCATAAGTAAGACTGTTAGCGCTCTAGTTGTTCTTTAGAACACTCTGGGACATTCTGTCATTGGGCTATAGTTGGGCTACATCTGGCTGATACTTGGGCTACATTTGTTTTTTTTGTCTCTGGTGGCCATCTTTGGGCTACATTGGGCTACATTGGGCTACATTTGGGCTCTAACATATATATAGCCCAATGTAGCCCAATATATATTTTTTCAAAGTTAATTTTCATAAAAACCACTGGAGCACATATCTTGAGACATAGCAAAGGCCCATCGGGGTACCAGTCCCTACAATTTTGCCAAGTTTGGTGGAAATCCATTCAGCCGTTCGGGCTAAAAGTGAGGTCGACCGCCCTATGGAAATTAGCATGGGGAAAACACACGTTTTGGGACCCCCCTTTTATCTCGGCCCCTGCTTGATGAATCCCCCCGAAACTTTCAGGGAAATTTGAGGAAATTTTCAGGCAGATTCGTCAACCGGCGCCAAAGTTATTCACAATAGAATTTTGAGATTTTGCATTGAAAAAAATCCTAACTATAACTACCTACTGGTGATGTCACTGACCATGTCATGAGTGATGTAATATGTGATGTCATCAGCAGTGCATTGCAGGCGCGCAAGTTATAGTGAGTCCAACTAACTATAACGTGGGAATTTCAATGGTTTTATGTCAGTAAAATTTCCAGCTAACTATAACTGGTGTGAAACCTATGGTTTTTTCAGTGAATTTAATAGGTTTTTTAAATGCTAATTCCTAACTATAACTGGTGTGAAACCTATGGTTTTTTCAGTGAATTTATAGATTTTGAAAATGCTAATTCCTAACTATATATAGGGCCTCAAACCTATGTTTTATTCAGTGAATTTCAAAGTTTTTTATAGCAAATTTCTATTGCTATCAAATATAATATTTTTTATAATGAATCCTATATTGTGTATTAATGTGATACTATTTTCTATATGTATATATATATCTATATTTTTTTTTTTGCCCTTGAGCACTCCCGGTGCGTGTACCGGTGAGCGCACCGGTAAGCGCAGTCTTGCGGCGCGTTCCCGGTGCGCGTTCTGGTGAGCGTCCCGTTAGCGCTATTGCCGCGAACGAAAACATCATTGTGACGTATTACATAGCCGCGTCCGCGTGATACGCACGGCGTAATTGCACCCGGAAGCACCCGAGCGCATACAATCGCGCTACGTAAGCGCCCCGGGGCGCGCCTCGGGGCGCGTAGTGTAAGCGCGTCTGGTCATGTGACCTAAAAATAACACTTTTTATTGGTTCAGGACAGTTTTGGTTTCCAAATGATGAAAGCCCTGGTCATGTGACCTGAAAATAACACTTTTCTTTGGTTCAGGACAGTTTTGTTTTCCTAATGATGAAAGCCCCCACCTTTTTTCCTCATTCTCACTTTGTACTTTGAGTGAGGAAGACCTGTTTCCAGACCTATTAGTACCTATTTCTACTGAGAAATGGCTACAGTAGCAGCAG
The DNA here is from genome assembly GCF_964263255.1 of Lissotriton vulgaris. NCBI lineage: Eukaryota > Metazoa > Chordata > Amphibia > Caudata > Salamandridae > Lissotriton > Lissotriton vulgaris. The sequence goes on from NW_028241518.1 coordinate 246,796, forward strand.
CAGCAGGAGCATCTCAGCCACCTCCACCAAGAGGACCACCACAACACCACAGTGGTGGAGATGAAGAAGAGGAGGAGGAGGAGGAGGAGGAGGACAGGCTCTACCTGCCAGAAGATACTACCCCCTCCAAGCACATTGTCTGGGAGTTTTTTAAAATCCCAAGGGGCCTCAAGAAAGTTAATGCGCCAAAGGTTACTTGTCTGATCTGTGGCACTGTACTTTCCAGGGGGAACCCTGCCAAAAAATATTCTTTTGGCAACAATACCATGATTCGCCACATGCAACGCCGGCACCCTAACAACTATAGTGCGGCAGAGGTCAGAGAACTAACCAGAAACACTCCCCAATCTTCTCCCAGCACCTCCCAAAGTACCCAACCCACTCCATCGGGACCAGAGACAAGGGAGATGGTCCCAAACATCCAAACCCAGTTTGGAAATTTCAAAATAGTTTGCATATTTTGTGGGCGTACAATTTGCTATGGTGAGCAAAGTGTTAAACTCATCAACCGTGCTGGTGACAACCACAAGTGCCCAAAGAAACCTTAATTTTTTCCTGATTTTTTTTGCTCCAGTTGAGCCGTTTACAATTCCCTGTTTTTTGTTTGTCCCCATAAAAAATCCCCAAAAAATATAAAATTGTTCATAAAAGCCAAAAAAAGTACAAAATGTTCCAAAAAACAATAAAAAATATAAAACAACAAAAAGAATAAAAAAACTGTTCTTTTTAGAACGACCTCCAATTTATTAAAAATGCTAAGTTTTAAAAAAAATCTGTCATTTTTTTTCCCCCTGGTACGCTCCCCGGTACACTCCCCGGTGCGCATAGCGGGCGCTCCCCCCACGCAAATCAAAAAAAAGGGGTTTTTTTTGCCCCGCGGGGCCCTTTTATGGCCCCCATCAAACCTATGGGGTTAGGAGGGGTCTACCCTGCCCCTTTTTGGTCATTTCCCCCTTTGTTTTTGCCACCTCTTGTGTCTTGATCCTACCGAGACACAAGATGGCGGCCGCTCCGGACTGTTTGGAATGTTGACAGACACCCGAGAACCAATCAGCTTTCCGCTCGCGAACTCGCGTAGCGAGCTGGAGCGCGTCACGGTGCACGTACTGGGGCGCGCTTATAGGTATATATATTTTTTTGAACCTAAATTACTCAAAATCCACTGGAGCACATATCTTGAGATATAGCAAAGGCACATCGGGGTACCAGTCCTTACAATTTTGCCAAGTTTGGTGGAAATCCATTCAGCCGTTCGGGCTAAAAGTGAGTCCAACCGCCCTATGGAAATTAACATTGGGAAAACACGTTTTGGGACCCCCATTTTATATCGGCCCCTGCTTGACAAATCCCCCTTGCAGGGAAGGAGCGGAGCGCAGCGAGGCAAATTTCAGGAAATTTTCAGGCAGATCCCTCAATCGACGCCAAAGTTATTCCCAATAGAATGTTGCAGATTCCCTATAGAAAATAATCCTAACTATAACTATCTACTGGAGACCGCCAGTAGGTAATATATATATATATATATATACATTTCTCACGAAAAGGAAAAACCAGCACTCCGCTCGTTGGAAGCAAGGAAGATTTATTCAGACACTGTTACAGCCTACGCGTTTCGAACCAGATGGTTCCTTCTCACGGCAGTGTTACACAGTTGTCCTACTTTACTTGCAACTATATATCCTATGGTGCTTGTCAAAGTGCATTATGGGACATGCAGTTCTAAGTTTATTTCGCTTATTTGTTTACAACATTTGAATCATGTTAACGTTTATATGCATGCACACAGTTTGCTGGAATGTAGGCTTAGTGCGATACATCAAATAAATGTTCTGTTAGCACTCAGACTACGTGTCTAGGCAGTGTCTATGGCTGTGCACTTGGTTGGAAATCGTCCTCCATGTCTTTGCCATGTGTTCACTTATGCGGCTGTGCAACAGTTTACAATTCCTCGGGTTGAGTGCCCTTGTCACTGCCAGTGATTAGACACTGATGTGTGCATATGCACCAGTTGATGAGAGCAAAAGTTTTCATTTAATCATGTAAAAGTTCCCAGAGGTGAACAAATGTACTCTTAAAAACATGCCGAAGGGAAACTAACATTGGGAACTTTTACATGATTAAATGAAAACTTTTGCTCTCATCAACTGGTGCATATGCACACATCAGTGTCTAATCATTGGCAGTAACAAGGGCACTCAGCCCGAGGTATTGTAAACTGTTGCACAGCGGGATAAGTGAACACATGGCAAAGACATGGAGGACGATTTCCAACTAAGTGCACAGCCATAGACACTGCCTAGACACGTAGTCTGAGTGCTAACAGAACATTTATTTGATGTATGGCACTAAGCCTACATTCCAGCAAACTGTGTGCATGCATATAAACGTTAACATGATTCAAATGTTGTAAACAAATAAGCTAAATAAACTTAGAACTGCATGTCCCATAATGCACTTTGACAAGCACCATTAGATATATAGTTGCAAGTAAAGTAGGACAACTGTGTAACACTGCCGTGAGAAGGAACCATCTGGTTCGAAACGCGTAGGCTGTAACAGTGTCTGAAGAAATCTTCATTGCTTCCAACGAGCGGAGTGCTGGTTTTTTCCTTTTTGTGAGAAATCAATTCACGGGACCCGGTCCTGGCCCCGAACCAAGCACCGACTTGCCAAGTTGTTCCCTCTGCGACAGGATCGTTCGTGAATGATATATATATATATACTTATGTATATATATATATATATATATATATATATATATATATATATATATATATATATATATATATATATATATATATATATATATATATATATATATATTTTCCTCACAAAGCAGTAAGAATTCCTTCGCTTCCCAAATTAAGAGGCACACACAGGGTGAAGATATAAAGCTAAAGATGCTTTATTAGGTGCTTTTGTTCCCTCTCCCCTCCTTCTCGACAGACGCGTTTCACCTCGCGGCTTTTTCAATGTAAAAAAAATATATATATATATATATATATATATAGATATATATATATATATATATATATATATACATATATATATTCACTGAAAAACCATAGGTTTTACACCAGTTATAGTTAGCTGGAAATTTTACTGACATAAAACCATTGACATTCCCAAGTTATAGTTAGTTGGACTCACTATAACTTGCGCGCCTGCAATGCACTGCTGATGACGTCACATATTACATCACTCATGACATGGTCAGTGACATCACTCATGACATCACTGATGACACCATCCAGTGAATGTGTGTCTTTCTGAAAAATAAATATGTTTTATATATGTATATGTAAAGGTCGATGGAAGAATAAATGTTTTAATAAGTGTGTAAATGGATGTTTTAAAAAAAAGTTGATTGGTTAACTGGCCTATTTAATGTATCTTAGTGAATACATATATTAGCGAATACATTTTAAATATTTAAATATATGTATCAGTGTTTCACTTTGTGTATAAGTGGCTGCATGGGTTGGTGAGTAGCTATATGTGTGTGTATAGGGGTTATTAGATTTTTTTTAGTATCAGTATGAGTGTCTGAATGATTTGGTGGGGGTATTACTTAGCACATAGATGCATCAATGACTGACTCACTGTTTGTATGTGTTTTGAAGACAGCATATGTGCAGGACTGTGTGGGTGGATGAGTGTGTATATGTGTGTGTTAGTGAGTGAATGACTGTGTCACTAGTGTCTTTATCAGTAACAACATATGTTTTAATCTAGTATATGTGAGTATTGATGTATATAAGTGAGTATATGTGAGAGTGAGAGATTGTAAGAGTTCCTGTTTAATTAAGTATGTGTTTCTATAAGTGATTGTTTAAGAGAGTAAGTATGTGTAAGTTCCCTTAGAAGTAAGGTGGTAGTGTGTGTATACTTATATATGCAAATAAATGGATGTTCAATAGTTTATTTGCATGTGTGAGTATGTGTGTGAATAACTTTTGGATGACTGTCGGTGTGTAACAGGATGTATAGGTGTATCACTACATATGATGAGTGAGTATATATATGAGTGACTATATAGAACTGTTTGTGAATGATTGGATGTGTATATAGATGGTGGAATTACTGAATTGTTTGTTGTAACTGGTATGGGTATCTCCACTTTTTTGAAATTGTTAAATTCTATTTTTGAATATGTGTTTCAAGGCTTATATTACACTGAAAGGAGGTCTGTCACTCTGTCACAAGGATGGTGTCATCAGTGATGTCATCAGTGATGTCACTGACCATGTCATGAGTGATGTAATATGTGACGTCATCAGCAGTGCATTGCAGGCGCGCAAGTTATAGTGAGTCCAACTAACTATAACGTGGGAATTTCAATGGTTTTATGTCAGTAAAATTTCCAGCTAACTATAACTGGTGTAAAACCTATGGTTTTTTCAGTGAATTTAATAGGTTTTTTAAATGCTAATTCCTAACTATAACTGGCGTGAAACCTATGTTTTTTTCAGTGAATTTCAAAGGTTTTTTAAATGCTAATTCCTTTCTATATCAAGTTTCTAACCTTTTTTTTTTTTACAATTTGCTGTTTTGTGTAAGTATTCATTTTTGATTTTTATTTTATATAATTTTTTTTTTTGCGCTCTGGGTGCGCGCTCCGGTAAGCTCTCCGGTAAGCTCTCCAGTAAGCTTTCCGGTAAACTCACCGGTAAGCTCACCGGAAAGCGCACCCAGAGCGCTACTTTCAGTCGTGAAAAAAAATATGAATGTAAAGTTAATAATAATGCAAAACATTTCGTACCATACAAATAAAATCAGGTTTTTTTATAAGGAAAATGATTATGCATTTCCGTAAAAGTTTGATGACGTCACTTCGGCGCGCAACGTAAGCGCCCTCATAAGCGCCTACGTTCGCGCCGCATAAACGCACCCGAAAGCGCCTACGTTTGCGCCGCATTTGCGCACCCGGAAACGCTCCGGAGCATGCAGCTTAAGCGCGTCGGGTCATGTGACCTTAAAATAACACTTTTCATTGGTTGCTAACAGTTTTTTTTACAAAGAATGAAATCCCCACCCATTTCCTTCACTTCTTCTTTCACTTTTGTGACTGCAAGACCTGCCTTTTTGCTCCTGGATATTTGTTGGTTTTACAATGGCTACCAGACAATCCAGCAGTGAGGATGAACCAGAATTCATCAATGAAGAGCCTCTTCAACGAAAAGTTAAGGAACATTTTATTTGGAAATTTTTTATAATCCCACCAGGACTAAAAAAGGTAAATGCTCCAAAAGTGCAGTGCAGGATCTGCAAAGAAGAGCTGTCACGAGGAAACCCTTTGAAAAAGTACTCTTTTGGGAACTTCACAATGATCCGGCATGTGGAGAGGAAGCACCCACAGAATTTTGCCCGGGAAAGTGTCAGGGCTCTGGCACAAGAGGTTCCCAGTGATGGGGCCTCTACATCAACCAGAGGAGCAACTTCTTCTGGGAGGGGGAGATCACAAGAGCTGGTTCCGAACATTCAACCTGCTTTTAACCATGGTGCCCTCAGATGCAGATACTGCAATCAACTGCTTACCTTTGGAGAACAAAGTGTACAGCTCATGGTTCGAGCATTAGAAAACCATTGCTGCCCTTCCCACCCCTAATTTTTTTTGTTTTTTTTGCTCCTGTTGAGCAGTTTCCATTCCATGTTTTTGTTCCTGTTTAGAAAAAAGAAGAAAACCAAATTCTCATCAAAGAGCTATATTCTTAAAAAAATGAAAAAGAGTAAGTGAAATAGAGTGCATTGATAATGGAAAGGAGAATGAGTAAGCAAGAACAGAAAAGTATGAGAGAGGAAAAAGGAAGTGAAGTAGGAGGACTGAAAGAAGGTGAGTGTTAGGAAAGAAAGTTATGAGAAGAAGAGTGAATATGGGGAATGTTGATATTCAATAAAAAAGGTTGAAAAGGAACAGGGGTGTGGAAGGATATGAAAAGATGCATTGCTGGACTTGAAGGCAGAAGGCCTCATTTATGAAGCCATGCGTCACTTTAACGCCACCAAAGCATCACTTTTTGTGACACAACAGTCCAATAAAAAATGCACCTTATTTATTCATATTTACAAAGTGGCGTTTCTAGGTAAATACGTCACTTTGTAAACCCCTGTGCCACATTATTCCTACGTCAGGTGGAATGTATGCAAAAGGGACGTATTGACGCAAGAAAGGGTTGTAGAGGTGACACAGTGAATAAACTGGAGGCCTCATTTCTGAAAAGTGACGCATCGCTACGTGAAAACAGCGATGCGTCACTTTTCTGGGCGCACTCCTTATGACATTCCAGATGTGTCATATTTAATTTATGACTAATCAATTCGCAAGGAGTTACAGATACGTCAGTATTTCTGACGTATCTGTAAACACAAAATTGACGCATTACTGGAGTGCGTCACAAAAGTGACGCAACTCCAGTAATGCGTCCTTTCACATGGGGAAAGCACCATGTGAAAGGTCTTGCGTCAGTCTTACACCTGCTGTGAGGCAGGCGCAAGATTTTGACGCAACAGCATCCTAAAAGTGACGCAGTGAAATCTCATAGATTTCACTGCGTCGCTATTACCAAGCTTTTTGCGGGGGAACGCCCCCTCTGCATACATTATACCTGACGCAGGTATAATGCGGCGCAGGGTTTTAAAAAGGGACCCATCTACCTAGATGGGTCACTTTTTAAATATAGCGCAACGAGGCGCATTTTTTTACACCGCTGGTGCGATGCGTCACTTTTCTGTGCGCACTCCTTACGACATTCCAGATGTGTCATATTTAATGTATGACGAATCATGTCGCAAGGAGTTACAGATACGTCAGTATTTCTGACGTATCTGTAAACACAAAAGTGACGCATTGCTGGAGTGCGTCACAAAAGTGACTCAACTCTAGTAAGGCGTCCTTTCACATGGGGAAAGCACCATGTGAAATGTCTTGCGTCAGTCTTACACCTGCTGTGAGGCAGGCGCAAGATTTTGACGCAACAGCATCCTAAAAGTGACGCAGTGAAATCTTATAGATTTCACTGCGTCGCTATTACCAAGCTTTTTGCGGGGGAACGCCCCCTCTGCATACATTATACCTGACGCAGGTATAATGCGGCGCAGGGTTTTAAAAAGGGACCCATCTACCTAGATGGGTCACTTTTTAAATATAGCGCAACGAGGCGCATTTTTTTACACCGCTGGTGCGATGCGTCACTTTTCTGTGCGCACTCCTTACGACATTCCAGATGTGTCATATTTAATGTATGACGAATCATGTCGCAAGGAGTTACAGATACGTCAGTATTTCTGACGTATCTGTAAACACAAAAGTGACGCATTGCTGGAGTGCGTCACAAAAGTGACTCAACTCTAGTAAGGCGTCCTTTCACATGGGGAAAGCACCATGTGAAATGTCTTGCGTCAGTCTTACACCTGCTGTGAGGCAGGCGCAAGATTTTGACGCAACAGCATCCTAAAAGTGACGCCGTGAAATCTTATAGATTTCACTGCGTCGCTATTATCAAGCTTTTTGCAGGGGAATGCCCCCTCTGCATACATTATACCTGACGCAGGTATAATGTGGCACAGGGTTTTAAAAAGTGACCCATCTACCTAGATGGGTCACTTTTTAAATATAGCGCAACGAGGTGCATTTTTTTACACCGCTGGTGCGATGCGTCACTTTTCTGTGCGCACTCCTTACGACATTCCAGATGTGTCATATTTAAAATATGACGAATCATGTCGCAAGGAGTTACAGATACGTCAGTACCTACCTAGATGCGTCACTTTTTAAATGTAGCGTAACAATGCGCATTTTTTTACACCGCTGGTGCGTCCCAAAAAGTGACGCACAGGCAGCGCAAAACTGGCAGCGCAAGGCCTTCATAAATATGGTCCTGGATTTTCCCCTTACTTCGCTCACCGGTGCGCTTCCCGGTGCACGTACCGGGCGCTCCCCCCGCACGAATCGAAAAAAATATTTTTTTTCAAATGCCCCGCGGGACCCTATTTTAGCCCCCACATTAAACCTAGGGGGTCAGGAGGGGGTCTACCCTGCCCCCTTATGGTCAATTCCCCCCTTTGTTTTTGCCACCTCTTGTGTCTCGATTTTACCGAGACACAAGATGGCGGCCGCTCCAGACTGTTTAGAATGTTTACAGACACCCCAGAGCCAATCAGCTGTCTGCACGCAAGTCGCGTGGCGCGCCCGGTGCGCGTACCGGGGCGCGCCTATAGATATATATATTTTTTTGAATCTAAATTACTCAAAATCCACTGGAGCACATATCTTGAGACATAGCAAAGGCACATCGGGCTACTAGTCCCTACAATTTTGCCAAGTTTGGTGTAAATCCATTCAGCCGTTTGAGCTAAAAGTGAAATCGACCGCCCTATGGAAATTAACATGGGGAAAACGCGTTTTGGGACCCCCCTTTTATCTCGGCCCCCGCTTGACGAATCACCCCCAAACTTTCAGGGAAAGACTGGAACTCGACAAGGCCATTTTGAGGAAATTTTCAAGCAGATTCGTCAACCGGTGCCAAAGTTATTCCAAATAGAATTTTAAGATTTAACATTAAAAAAAATACTAACTATAACTACCTACTGGCGACCGCCAGTAGGTGATATATATATATATATATATATATATATATATATATATATATATATATATATATATATATATATATATATATATATATATATTGTACTTCTGTGGTACTTTATACTTTATTTATAGAATATGTTTCAAAATGTGCTTCATTTTACAGGTTATTATTTATTTAATTGTTAATATTTGAAAAACGTATGCTTTACATTTTTATGTGTGGAAATGGTCATGCCATATTGTTTGGGGACTTTTAAGCCTACCTTACACATGTCAATAAATGTTAGTGTATGTAATGTCACATGTTGATAACATTTACAATTAATATAATTAAATGTATTTCAAATGATTATCTGTTTTGGAATGTGTGGCAAAAACATGTTGCGAAAACATCTGTGGAAAGGGTAAGGTAGTCACATTCTCAAGATACAGTTTTAAGATTTTTAATCTGTATTCTGGTTTTATACATAGGATAGCTATGCCTGCTACACTTAAACATTTACTTTTGGATGCTAATCACTGTAAAGGTCATGATAACATTAAATGTCTCCATGTCTTGCTTTTAAATACCATGCACCCTAACTTTTGGGTGACAAGGCCTACCTATATAGAGTGACTTATTCATATTTAAAAGGAGGATTTAAAAGGGTTATTTTCGCAGGTTCAATTGTTGTTTTTATACTGCTACATCAGGCTATACTGTTAGGCCTGCAGCCGTGTTTTACATGGGCACTTGTAATGGATGACACAATAGGCGCTGCAGTCCACTAATGATATTTAACTTACAGGCCCTCAGTATATTTTTTACAATATACTAGGGACCTATAAGTAAGTTAAATATACCTATTAGGAAGATGCCATTTGTAAAGAGGGAGTCAGTGCACTTACTCAACAACGTTAAAGTGCACAGAGTTCTAAACCAGCAAAAGGTGAGCAATACGGTGTGACCATGCAGAAAAGGCAGAATTCCTACACACACACTTCTGAATTGGATGGCACAAGGCAGCAAAAAGTAGATATGGCATTGTTCTGCTCTCGCACTTCGATGCGAATCAACCCAGAAGCTTTGCTTGCTGCGCTGGGCGGAGTTTAATCAAATCTCTGTAAATCTGCCCCATAGCTTTATGAACCACTTGGATTTTGTTTTTCACTTCTTGTGTCTAAAACCCTATGGATGATGTTTGTGCTCTATAAGAGATACATTACTAAATATATGCATAACATAATGGAACACAAATATCAAAACGCCTCTTTGTTCACCATGAAAAGGTATTTACCCGAGAACAAAGTGTCCATTTCTGGTCAGGCAACAGAGGGGATCATTTAGAGTTTGGCAGAGCAAGATCACCATTATAAATTGACATTCTCCCACCCTGCCAAACCTGCAGTTAGTTTGCTCCATTAAGAGTTGGAGGAACTACAGGGTTCATGTGGATACAAATTCGTCAGGCTCTGTGACCCTGCTCTATTTACAGTAAGATGACCATCACTTCATTTCCCTACATGGGACCACCGTGCCAAGCATGGCAGACTGAGAGAGGAAAGTTGTTCAATTGCCCCAATACCCTGTTCGTTTAGGCCATTGATTTTTTTATTTTTCAATAATAAGCTCACAATTTGGAAGTTTATTTTTGACAAACAAAAATGCCTGAAGAGTGAGTGCAAGAAACATGATGTACAAGCAGGAAACTCTTCATCCTTTAGAGCAACAATGCACTGGTGGCTGCTCTGAAGGCGTAGACATCCATGCCATTAATACAGGAATCTATAAATATGGCAGCAGAGCCTTCACCAGGCAAGCGGAAGACATGGCTTCTGCAGATTTTGCAGACAGGCTTGCTGTTCAAGAGGGTCTAAAAAATTCTGAGAATATATTATTTCAGTTTATCCAGAACCCAGCATACTACTAAGTTCCTAGAATATATCCCACAGAACCCAGCATACTACTAAGTTCCTAGAATATATCCCACAGTCCAATAACTAGGATCCACAGTTTATAAGGTAATGTTGACCATGTATAGAGAAATTAGGTTGCCACTCACAAGTCCTGATCCAAATTCTTTGATTGAATAACATCTAACCCAGCATGTTAATAGTTCCAAGTTCAGCACAAAAAAATAAAAGGGTATGGAGACATCTAAGCTTTGTCTGCCACCACAATAAAACTCCAATCCAATACTAAATCTCCTGCGCCCTCATTGAGGCCAAACACTCAGGTACAATGCTTTTTCCCCCCAAAATTCTAAGGAGAAAGCATCTTAGCATCTAATGATAAAACTATAAGGGAATCATCTCTATGTCCTGCCCACTATATATTTGCGCAATTTGTGTAAATTCAATCTAGGTAAATTGTGAAGCAGGAACCTTGATTGGTCCGGGAGCACAAGGAATGTAATACCTGTCAACATCATATTGGCTAATATTTTGACTAGAATCTTCATTTCAATATTCACAAGTGAAATTGTTCCTTTATTTCTTCCCTATATGAAATTGTAACCTGTCATAGTTTAGCTGGCTTTCCATTATTTACTAACACCTTTAAGCAATTATAGTAAGTGTCATTGTCCTAGTCCTTTGAACATTTCAGCTCGGTTGCCTTTTGGTCCTAGCATTTTGTCAGACTTTCAGACTGCATCTGGCTAGTGGTACCATTAACTTCTTCTGTGATTTCTTCCTTTAACCTATTTCTATGACTCATGTTAAGTTCAAGAGCCAAACATCTCTAAGGATTTCTTCCACAGATACCTCATCCATTTCACGTTTAGTCTGATCTACTGACCAGTGGAAATATGTAATTTGCTCTACTGCCCTATCACCCACCACTTTCACCTTTGCAATTTTTTTTTCTAATAAAGCTCTTTATTACAAGTTATCTCATGTCACATGTTGCATATATGTTGTAAACAAGCATACAATCTATATTTTAAGAGTCAGAAATTCCTATTTCATGTTGACTCGTTGTGTATATTGTTTCAGAACAGTTGAATCTATTGGTTGAACTTGTGCCTTCCCTTTACTTTGTTTACATTTCTGAAATTATAACTGAAACAATACACAGATAGAATGCAAGTAGCATGGGTGAGAGGGGGCATCCCTATTGAGTGCCCCTTTGAATCAGAATTTATTTTATTTTTAGCCCATTAGACATACTCTAGCCCAGGGAGATCCACAAAACACCACAATTCATCCCAGAAAGCAGGCCTGAAGCCTGCCTTATGCAGCATGAATCGCAGCATGGGCCAGTTAACCCAGTTGAATGCTTTCTCTGCATTAAGAGAGAGCAAACCTCTTCTTTGTGGTGTTTATGTGCTAAGTCTATAACATGTACAGCCAGTTTGGTGCTGTTGGTAGTGGAATGGGTCGGGACAAAGCCCATCTGGTCTGCATATGTTAAATGAGGGAAGTATGTTTCCAGGTGGGTTGCCAGGAATTTGGCCAGGATTTTCATGTCTAAATTTAATGGGGGATGGGGCGGTAGAACTGATTGTGTTTCAGGTCTTTATCTTATTTAGCTACAAGGATAGTCCACAGAATTGTTATTAGACCATGGCCAATAGGGGATATTAGGTGTGAGGAGGGGTTGTAATGCGGCTGTAAAGGTGCCTAGTCCGGGGGCTTTCTCCCGTTTGAGATGCTTTATGGCTATCAAGACCTCTGACTTTGTGATGTGTTTATCCAGGATGTCCCTATTCTTTTGGGAGAGGGTTGGGTGGGGAGGTGCCTGCAGGTATATGCGCTGGGTCTCTACAGCTCCTCGGAGGTGCTGGCCTTATGGTCCTGCTCTATGCGGAGTAGATGTTCCTTCAATCGGAGCAATTCAACCTCTCTCATTCTCTTAATGTGGCTTGCTTCTTTGATAAACACTCCTCATATAATTGTCTTCAGGGCATCCCACACTACCTCTGGGTTCACCTCTCCTGTGTGATGGAGTTGTAGATATTCTGGTATGGTGGTTGCTACCACTTGTTGCACCACTGGGTCCATCAGGAGGGAGTCATTCAGTCTTCAGTAAACCTGCCTGCCTTTCCGGTTCAAGTCAGGCCAGACCAGGTCAGTGTAATTTGCAGAGGACCATGATCCGAGTTTGTCATTGGTTCCTGGGAAATGTCTTCTACCTTATGTAGCAGCCTCTGATCTACGAGGAGGCAATTGATTCTGGCATAGGTGTTGTTTACTGCTGAGAAGTGGGAATAGCCCATCAATAACACCACGTATCTTTCAAGCCTTGGCCAGAAAGTAGCACTTGGTCGGTTTCTGATAGAGTCGGCGTGCCTTCCACTCTCTGCTGTGAATTATCCTGTGTGGTCTGCATAGCACTATTGAGTTCTTGTCCTGTTAGGATGGGGTAGTTAGTGGTGCTTGCAGGGATCTCCGTGCGCCGCCTCGGTACAGCTGATTGGGTCCTGCCACTGGACTGGAGCGCTGCCCCCTCTTCCTGGCCGGTGTCCCTCCTCAACACTGAACCATGCCGTGATGTCCCCTGGGCCGCACACTCAATTGGTGGGCTGATTTGGCTGCCATGTGGGTCCCACAATCCGGGGACTGATGGTCACCTCACGGCACTGGCTTTCTCTTGCCAGACAAAGGACCTACCCTGCTGGGAAGGCCCTATGTGCTGCTGAGCAGCTCTGCCCAGTTTAACCCACATCACAGCGTTCGCAGATTCGTAGTCAGGCCACCCCTCTACAAATCAGTCAGGTTTGGGTTACAAGCAGCTTCCACTCACACGCCGAAGTTGAATGCCTCGTTTGCTCCGTGTGGGGCCTGACATTACCACAGGAACGGCCCCAGAATACTGAGATGGTGGCAAATAAGGGCCCCTCCAAGTTCAGGTGTCATGTTCAGAGCCTGGCCACCTCCAGTCCAATTTATTTTTAGACCTGGGTCTTCACAAAACCTGTCTAGCTCATGCATTACGTTGGGTAAACTGCTCACCAGATTTCTGATGAAGAGTTGATATTATTTGTGGTTTGCTGTTAATTTGTATGCCTCCGCCTGCAGCTCTAGAGTGCAGCACACTCACCAAAGGCTCCAGTGAAGAGTGAATAGAAGTTGGAAGAAGGGGCACACCAGTCTGGTAGCCCCCTCCCCCATATATTCCACCACTTGGACTGTTCCATTTGCACTCTGGTGGTCAGAAGAGTGTATAGTAATTTTATCTAGCTAAGGCTTCCCTCCCAAAATCCCATCTGCAGCAACGAGGCAAACAGATAGTTCCACACCAGTGTATTGAAAGCTTTTTTGATATCTAAAGAGGTGACTGCTGTCCACCTTTGTTCTTGTGAAGCCCCATCCAGAACATCAAAGAGATGTCTCAGGTTTGAGTGTTTATTGTGCCCAGGAATGAATCTGTACTTATCAGGATGTACTAGCACAGACATATGGGGTAATAGCCTATTTGCAATAATGTTACCCAGGATTTTGCATTCTGTATTGAAGAGGGATAAAGGCTGGTGTCATTGCACTTTTAATAGGTATCTTTGGGTTTTGGGAAGCACTCTGGTAGAATTTGGTAGGACTTCACTTTTCAGGGCTCCTTCATACTTGTAAACACAAGAGAGAGTACCCCACTATCCACAGGGAACAGGGTACAGTGACAATGTAGTCAAAAAGGGAATCCCTGGGTGTACACTTAGATCGGTGTGTTTTGTTTACTGCATGGGTTCTAGCCAATCATACAGACATTCCTACTCGGGGTATTGACGGGAAGGTTTATGGTAAAATTAAAACATTAGATAATGAGTTCCACACTAGAAGTAAACGTTCACAATCTCTTTAATGTTTTGTAAAAATAAAGTCTCTTTTCACAGAAAAGTAAATTAAAAATCCAAAGTACATCCCTTTGGACAAGTACAGTAAAATTTATCAAAAAACAATTAAAAACAAGTCATTGTACATAAAAAACATAATATCACAATCATCAGAATTATAAGACAAAGGAGAAAAAGTTAATCAACATAATTCCACACAAAACAACAATTGGATCCTTTTCACAAACCCTTTATTGTGGCCTTGATATTTTTTGCCACTACTCCTATAGATCCACTGGTCTTTTCTGTAATGCTGGTGGTACAGTAGACAGTATCTATAATTTATGGATATCTGCTACCTACTTGACCTTGTTGGGATTCTAGCCACAAAAATGCGTCGACGCATTTCGGTGTTATTGTACTTGATCTTGCATCACCTTCATCAGAACATGCCGTCTCTTTGGGGTCACCGGCTTCTACACTTATATTAATGATTTTCTTTGGGGTAATGGACTTTCTCAAGGTAAAAGGATCTTTCTCCTGTTGAATGTACAGGTAGACTAAAAAATTTTCTCTCTCTTTGGGGTTGTTTTTGGTTCAACAATTGCCGAATACCTCCATGTAATTAAAACGCTCTTCTGAACGGGCATATGTCAATGTCGATTTCTTGACCCGCGAACTGGATATGTTCTGGTCGTGAGTTTATCTGCACCTCTGCCGCGTTCTTCTCCGCTCTGAGGAAGGAAAGGAAGAAGGAAATGAAAGAGATCACGTAAAACACACATGTGTTTTGGGCTATTCACAAACACTCTCGTGGTCATTCTGCTACTCCTGTAGATGCTATTAGTACAGTTACTGTATCCTTCCTCTTTCATTTCCTTCTTCCTTTCCTTCCTCAGAGCGGTGCTCCGTTTCTACCTGTGCTGTAGCCAGGTGAGGCGGGGCGTACATTCCCCACAAATTGGGTGAGTGGAGATAAATATATCTTTCCAACAGGTCTCAAACAAGATGGCAATTACATTTATGGTCTACTAATTGAGACCCTCTTACCAATAATACGATTGGCTAAATGCAACTAACACATACAATATGTGTTTTGTAAACTGTCAATAATAACTATGTGTTTCTTTGTTTTTCTTTAATTGTTTGTTCGTCCGTTGTCACGCTGTGACCCTTGTGATCTTCTAAACAGGCGAATTTCAGGTGATACCATTTTCACTTATTTTAGTTGTTCACATAACGCAGTAGCATTTTCATAAGGTCCTGATGAAGCAGGAGGAGATCTCGAGACTCCATTTTTACCGCAGAAACATGTTGACCTTTAATCCATCTGAGTAGTTATTTGTGTAACACTACCTTGCACTGTTTTTATTGTTGGGTGTGGATAGGATACAATTGAAATATTTTTTTCCACTTCCACAACCCAAATCACTCACTTTTTAAGCACTGTTACTTTATCATACTTTTTGCACTGCTAGTCAGTCTCCCCTGATGGGGGACCTCATATAAAACTGTTTAGTAGTCTACAAATGCCTGGTAAACCTCAACTTGAGTTTGTATGATTTTGCCTGCATCAATTTGCAATGAGAATGTAGACCTACAATCCTAGATAGTCTTAAGCAGCCATGCTAACAGTTGCCCCACTTCATTATGTTGACTGGCATGACACTCTTTATGGATTGCCACTCGTAGTCTATCTATCAAAGTGTGGTACTGCTGCCTTGCTGAAGTTAGTGGTTGTGCGTGGTGTGCATTTAGTTGAGATTGTATCTCCCATCATTTTATTGTCTCCTCGGTTGTTGTTATGTCTCTACCAATAATCCTCTTTACACCGTAGCTTGTTTTCAGACATATGCCCTGAATTTCAACCTTGAATGCATCCCTCTAATTTTCTGGGTCTATTGCAGTAAAGTAGTGGTCTATATTTTCCCAAACCGTGACATGGATAGGCTTTTCCCAGATAAGTGAAATTCATCCCCCATCCAGTAGTCTGCCAGGAGATGCATCTGCAGAGTGGTGGAGAAAGGGGGCAAGGCCTCCAAAGACGTCTTAGCAATCCTACTGTGTGGGACTTACTGGAAGTAACAAGAGGGCCCCCAAGGACATCTTTGGGGCCAACTACCACTCCTATTTCCTCCAGTAAGTTAATGTTAAATGTTAAAAATTATTTATAAAGCGCACATACGATTGGTTTCATGGGCTGTATTAGGACTTGGCCGTTGCCTTTGAAGAAGTTAGTGGTGGGATTGTGCAAATAACTTGGTTTTAAGGGATTTCCTAAAGTTAAGAAGGTCAGTGCATGACCGGATCTCCAGGGTGAAAAAGTTCCACAGTCTAGGGGCAAGATTGGTGAATCTGCAACCTCCCATGCGTTTCCGCTTGAACAAGGGGGGTGGACAGGAGCAAAAGGTGAGCTGATTGCAGGTTGCGAGAGGGGGTGTACCTTAGTATCAGGTTGTTTATGAATTTGGGGCTTTGACCGTGCAAGGATTTAAAAATCAAGCAACCAGTCTTAAACACGCAATGTTTAGGGATGGGGATCCAGTGCAGTTTCCTCAATAGAGGTGACACCGGTTGCCACGTAGGTTGCCAAAGAATCAGTCTGGCTGCCTGATTCTGGACTGTCTGCAGTCGCTTGGTCAGAAAGAGTGCAGCGGCCGCCTGATCACGGGCACTCTGAAATTTGCCTCGGTTGCCCAGGATCTGGTGAATTTACACTGGCTACCTGTGCGCAAAATAATTATATTTAAAGCGCTCTGTGTAGTATTTAAGGCACTCAAAGGAGTGGGTCCTTATTGTATGACACAGCTTTTCCAGTGGTGCATACCAGCAAGATCACTTAGATCAGCCGACCAGGGGATAATTGTGGTCCCAAGAGTCAGGAAAGCCCATTGGGGGGGGAAAGAGTTTCTCCCTGGGAGCAGCAAAAGCCTGGAACGCCTTGCCTAAGGTCCTCAGACTGGCACCAGATCTGATGTCCTTTCGGAGGGCCTTGAAAACATGGCTCTTTAAACAATAAGCTTCAGGTCAAGCTAGGAGCGGTCAGTCAGCGCCAGGACACCATCTGGTAACAGTGCGCTTTAAAAATGTGAAAAATAAATAAATAAATAAATATGAGTGGCATACCCAGGTAAACAGAGTTTGCATAGTCCAGGTGTGACTGAACAGTGGCTATTACAACCTGTGTCAAGACTTTGTGAGAGAGTGCATGAGTAAACAGCAGATCTTCCTGATCTTTCACAGTTGGAAGAAGCATTTCAAGATTACCAATCCGACCTGCGCTTTTAGTGAAAGTTCACTGTTTAAGGTGACACCCAGTGTTTTGGCTGAAGGGGATAGGAGGGGATCCTAGCTCTGCTGGCCAGTAGTGTGGGCCCCGGAACCTATGGCTGTCCCCTGTGAGGACTAGCTCCATCTTGCCAGGGTTTAGCTTAAGGAGGTTGGGGTCCATCCAATGTTACATGTGCAGCATGGTGGCCTTGAATTTGGTGACTGAACTATGTGAATTGTCAATCGTGAATACCAATTGAAGGTCGTCAGTGTAATTGAACACAGTCACCTTCCTTTCTTTAAGGGACTGGATCAGGCTGAGGAGGTAGAGATTGAACAGGTGAGGGGAAAGTTAGGAGCCTTGCAGAACACCGCAAGTAGTTCTTAGTTTAGGTGCCATAAAATGGGCTGCGCGAAAGGCCTAGGACCAGTCTTCCAAGAAGGAGCTAAGCCAGCTTGCGGCTGTGCCCTGGATGCCAGCCTGCCTGACACGGTCTGCCAATATAACATGGTCAACCATGTCAAAGGCGGCGGAAAGATCCAGTAGCACCAGGGCCTGGGGGAAGCCTCTGTCAGCTTTGTCTCGGAGAGTGTCCAAGACAGCTAATATCACTGCTTCTGTGGAGTGCGCGTGGCGAAAGCTCGCTTATTGAAAGTCAAGGTAGCTTGATTCTTCCTAGAAGTTGGACAGGCATCTTGCTACATAGGCCTCTAGTACTTTTGCCACATATGAGAGCAAGGAGAAGGGACGGTAGTTAGACAGACTCATAGGGTCCGCTCCAGGTTTTTTCAGGAGAGGGACCATAATGGCTTCTTTGAATGCTGTTGGTACACAACCCGAGGAGAGGGACTCGTTCAGGAGGGCAAGAGCAGGGCCCAGGAATGTTGAGAGAGAGTCTTTTAATATGTGGGGTGGGCTTCAGTCCATGGGGGGCACCTGATTTAACTTTAGCCAATAGGTCCTGAAAAATATCGGTGCTAATGGTTGGGAAGCAACTGAGTGTGCAGTTGTTACTGTGTGTTGCAGAGTCGGTTCTGGTGGGGGGTGTTTAGGGATGCTAGCTTTGATGGTAGTGATCTTTTCAATGAAATAGTTATTCAGTGAGTCACACTGTGCTTGGGTGGGAGTGGCCTTGGGAAGGATTCTGTCTGGGTTGGACAAATCGTTCACAATAGCGAAAATTTCTTTGGAACTCTTGTTAGAGTTAAGGATACGTGGTGAGAAGTGGGCGGCTTTGGTTGAGAAGATTGCCTTCATATATTCTTTCCATGCTGTTATGTAAAGGAGTTTCTTGTCTGGGGAATAATTCTGTCGCTACTGCCTCTCCAGTTGGTGGAGGACCAGTTTTTGAGATTTAAGTTTGTGAGAGAACCATCTCTAAGCGTCGGCGTGGCGGGCCAATTAAAAAATTGTGAGGGTTGCGTGCTTATTGCTAGCCATAAGTAGCCAGCCTGATAGATTTGACTCAGCTACATTGATATCTGAACCATGATTCGAAATGTAGATCATTTGTTTGAAATGGAAAAGTTTAGATTATTTTTACTTTTAATCCTCATGCGTTTGAATCCTGCAATGGAAAATTTAAATAATAACAGAGAAAACAATAGCCCAAAAACATTTGTTAATCCAACAGACCACACATGAACCAAAGGTGTGTCTCAAAAAGGAGAGAGACTCTGTTATGTAATAATCATTCAAAAAAGAAACATCATGGTTCTTCAAAGTACAAATTATACTTTTGAGACAAGGGGTTACTATCAAGTAACGTGCAAAGGATAAAGTGAAGGTAAGTGCTCTTGTGCGGCGACCAAGACGGTCTGAAAAGGTGAATGTACGAACACAGTAAAGTCTTTAGCTTTAGTAGAACTAAGGTCTGAAGAATCCTTAGCGAAAATAATGAGCCTGCCCTTAGTATACCATTCGCAATTTTTTTTATTATTTCTTGCTATGCCACGGTGGAAGAGTCATCCGTGATCTCGTTTTCAGGGCTGAGGGGAGGGGGCAGGAAAAACAAGGTGCAAGCTCGGGGGGATAATTGTCGACGTTTCGACCCAAAGCTAAACAGGGTGATTGATATCCTCATGGACGGGTCTTCATCAGGACGGAAAGGTGGAGGGGGAGACTCAGTTACACAGAAGAACAAGTAACCCCAACAGTATGGGTGGACACCCTTTAATGGTGTGCCACTGATGCAAACTTAATTTGCACCGCAACTCAATTTTCTGAGAAAAGCCGTCACAACGTGCTTCTCAAAACCACGCAGTGTCTAATGGCGGGAGGGAAATCCGGTGAATTTTCATTAAACTCAATGGCATATCTCCAGTGTCAAAAACCGCAAGCCGTCATCTTGACTCCGTAGACATAGACATAGACATTTCGTATCATTGTCCAGGACCATTTTTGTCTGTAACCCTTGATACTCAGGTCCTTTGACTTCAATTGGGTCACCCCTTCGATAATAACGTTCTACATTGATATCTCATGCAGGTATTGGGGCTGTGCTGACCAATGTGTCCAGAAATTCCTTTTTATCGATGGTGTTCCATTTCCTGGCCAACACGCCTGCGACCGTGGGGGTGTTTACAATGGTGAAGTTTCCTATAGTGAATTTTTAGATTCGTCCAAATTTGGTCCAGAGTGTTCCCTTGAAGGTGTGTGGCTGAGGATACTTATTAAGTGAAGTTTAGGGGCCCGATTCACAGAATGAACTTACTACTTTTGGCATTCACAGAATGCACTTACTACTTTTGGTATTCACAGAATGAACTTACTCATTTCGGTATTCACAGAAGTTAGGACTACTAACTTTAGGACTCCTAAATGCCTTCTGTGAATACCGAAAGTCTTAAAATTAGGATTTTTCTCAATTTAGTAGTAGTAAACTTTACTACTACTAAATTGAGTAAAATCCTAATTTTAAGACTTTCGGTATTCACAGAAGGCATTTAGGCGTCCTAAAGTTAGTAGTCCTAACTTTACTACTACTAAATTGAGAAAAATCAAAATTTTAAGACTTTCGGTATTCACAGAAGGCATTTAGGAGTCCTAAAGTTAGTAGTCCTAACTTCTGTGAATACCGAAATGAGTAAGTTCATTCTGTGAATACAAAAATTAGTAAGTGCATTCTGTGAATGCCAAAAGTAGTAAGTTCATTCTGTGAATCGGGCCATAGGTTACTAAGGAGACCGGTCAGCTCAGCAGATTGTGGCCCTTCATGAGGGTCATTATACCAGTAGTTAAAGTCACCCACAAGTAGGATTTTGCATGATTGATGACAAGTTTAGCAATCTGTTCACTTAGCGATAGGGGGAATAGGGGCATCTGGTACGGGGGCCTATACACTAGCATAAAGATGATGGGGTCGGAGGCAGATTCCAGTTTAATTACTAAGTTCTCCGTGTCTGGGAGGCATAGACAGGTTAAGGCACTAAATTTGAGTTTAGTGTGGATAATTACTGCAACCCCTCCCCCCCCAGTTTACCGGGCGGATGGTTGGTGTGGATAATATAGTAGTCAGTTCGTATCGCCGCCAGCATTTCAGGGGTGGATTTGAGTGTCAGACAGGTTTCTGTCAGCAGAAGGATGTCTAGTTTGTCAGTGGCCAGGAGGAGGAAGATGTCAAGCTGGTGCTTGACAAGGGAGCGAGTATTAAGGTAGTAAATTAGTAGGGACAGGGGCCTATGTTTATCAGGGCCCTGTGGTTGTTCAGTGGAGGGGATGTGTTTCCGAAGTTCAGGGAACGAGCTTCGTTCCTTAAATATTTCATTGAGAGTCACTTTGGTATGCGTTTTGGGGGGAGGACAACGGAGGTAGATTTGAGCAGTTTGAGGACCTCAGAGGAGTATGTAATGAATCAGGCATAGTGACTGGCCCCTGGGCCCGGCTGGGCATGGACGGGCTTGCCATTGGTGCGCCGCCGGCGCGCCCACTGCGTGCATCCGCTGCGCTCCCACACTGAGTTCTGCATATGACTCCGGTCCCCTCCCATTGCGCCTCTCTCTCTCAGCGTGATAGGCTGATTCCGAGGGGAGTGAACGGTAGCAACTGGGACGCCAGTGCAGCTGCCTTACAGTGAGCAGTATTTAAAATGAGGTACAAGTCAAATTCATACAATTTTAAAACAAGTTTTAAAAGTTTTCTAAAAGCAGCAATTTTCGTGGCCTAAGAGATAGCTTCCCACTAGGCTGCAGCACCAACCTAATGAGATCTCCACATGTGTAAGTACCACAAAGCAGGATTGCTAACTTCTCATAACAGACCACTCCCCCGTTGCCCACCACTCTGAAAATGCGCTCCTTGTCACGCTCTTGGATGGGGATTGAAGTCTCCTTCACTGCTGGGGGTCCTTTGACCCCTGATATATCCACTCATACACCCATACAGCCACATACACACAGTCAGTCACTCATAGAGCTACTTACATACCTACTCACTCAGCCATAGAGTCAATCACACAGCCACTTACTCACCTATACAGTTATACACACACAAACTCACTAATTCATACATATACTAATGCATACACACTAACCTATACAGTCACTGACACAAGCACACTCTCATCCATACAGCCACTCTCACAATCACTCACTCACACATGCAGTCACTTATATACTCTAACACTCACCTATACTGCCTTTCACATATCCAGTTACTCACCCATATACCACTGACACATTCATTCATTCACAGACACAGTCATACGCACTCACTCACCCATACAGCTCCTCACAGACATACTCACAAACCCATACAGCCACTGATTCACCCACTCACTCATCTATGCAGGCAGTCACATACCCCCTCACCCACAGACAATCATACACCCATACATGTACTCAGACAAACAATCAATAACCCATACAGCCACTCATGTACCTACTCACCAACCCATACAGCCACTTTCACACTATGAGACAGGCTGATACAGACATTCACACAAATTCGTCACTCACCCATACATTCACTGAGACACGTATAATCACTCACTCACTTATTTAGTCAGTCACACACCCACTAAATCATCCATACAGGCACTCATACACCAACTGATTGATCAATACACCTTGGTGTATATATATTTAACACTCAACCCTGTAACCTTTTGTTTTTTAAATGAATTGCTAAGGTTTTTTTAAAATGCTAATTCCTAACTATAACGTCCTTGTAGCCTTCCTCATGATTGTGCACTGTGGTGGCAATGACCTAGGCACATTAACTGGAGTAGGACTGGAAATCCTAAAAAAAAGGATACCTTTGCTGAATTGATGATGCTTTTCCCTCACAATGTCTTATGGTGTACTATAACATATGCCAAAGACTGAAATGGAAATGGCCCAATCAATTTTGTCCATAGATTGACAAAGCCAGGAAACATGTTATAATACAACTGTTTCTGCATTCCTCAGAGACCATCGCATGGGCTGCATCTATAACAACAATCTGCGTTTTGGCATGCATGGAATTAATAGAATGATGGAGTGCACTTTACAGACAAAGGCAACAGAGTGTTTCTAAGTAACCTGAAACTCAGCTTCCGGTCTTATGTGTAGTAGCCATATGCACACAGGCAACACAAAGGCTCCTTTCAGAGCCACCCTTGTACCCGAAATATTGTTAAATTTCTTTAAAATTATAATTTTTTTCAGGTTTTGGGGATCTTCATGATGAAGTTGTAATCCTCATGAACACATCGCAAAAACGGAAAACCAAAGAAGACATTCAATGGCCACCAACACATCCAAAAATGTATGTAAAAAAATTCATTCTGAACATTGCACTACACATATCACTATATACATACTTCTTTCAAAGCATGTTTAAACTCATATTTTTCTACTAAGTTTATTTAAACACCGTCTTTAAAACCTGTTTTCCGTTTTTGTGGTGATTTGGGGCATCACAATGACGTCGTTAACCACGGTGATCACGCCTTGTTCATAAAGTCTAAAATACATAAATACACACATATTACAGTATTTTATACACTAAGGGTTTCTTACAGTATTCTCTAATGTCATGTTTTTCTAGAGAGTTTTTATAAAAACCATCTTTAAAACCTATTTTACATTTTTGCGGAGACTCCGGGGATCGCAATGATGTCGGTGATCACTAGTCCCCGCGGACAAGTTCGAAAACAGAAACAAAAGCAGACATTCAATGACCACCAACACATCCAAAAAATAAAACTATATATTTAATTCTAACCATCACAGTAGATAGCTCACTATATGAAATAACACTATTAAAATATTTATCAAAATTTCAATTTCTCCATAACAATGCATATTAATGATTCACTGATAAAAAGTTTTATATTTCCACCAATATTGCCCACACAACGGTACACGGGGAGACATGCTGGTGGTCGTGTTGTCGTCACTAATATTGCGCATGATTAAAAAAATCTATTTTGGACACATAACTTGTGTCACTAACACCCCCGTTTCTCAAAAATGAGGTCAGAGTATCTCTACCCTGACCCCTTATGGGGCTTTCCCACAAATTTTTAGCCCCCGGAACCATTCCTGATAGATAAAATGGCAGCCGCAACTTTCTGTTCAGGTTGTGTCCAGCCAATCAAAGTGTTCCCATTGACATTTGCATTTGTGATTAATCGCGAAACCACTTCGAAATATACACGGCCAGAGATATCACTATAATTTTCAGCTTACATTTCTCAAAAACTACTGAATAGATTTACACCAAATATGCAAAAGGCACGTCCTTGAACCAACATCTACCTCTCTGTCAAATTTGGTGTGTCCGTTCAACGGTACAGGCTGTAGGTTTGGCTGAGGTTTCCTATGGGAATTAACATTACAAACTCACCTTTATTTCACGCTCCAAATTTTTGGCCCCCACTGCACGGATCACCCCCAAACTTTCCAAACTTTCCATGACAACCAAAAATGCTTTTCCTTCGGAAACATGGTCCTAACTATAACTACCTACTGACAACCGTCAGTAGGTAATATCTATCTATCTATCTATCTATCTATCTATCTATCTATCTATCTATCTATCTATCTATCTATCTATCTATCTATCTATCTATCTATCTATCTATCTATCTATCTATCTATCTATCTATCTATCTATCTATCTATCTATCCATCCATCTATCTATCTAGATATACATATACATATACATATATATATATATATATATATATATATATTTTTTTTTGCATATTTATATAGAGCACACAGTTGCATTACAGATGGACACATTCATTTTTAGGCACGGGGAGATTAAGTGATTTGTCCAGAATCAGAGGATGTTTTAGCCTCCCACCAGACTCGAACCTGGTTCCCCAGCTTCAAAGTTGGCCACTCTAGCTGTTAAGCTACATCCTCTCTCCTCTGGTTGAATCACAGTACCATTGGGGAGATAACAGGGAGGTTCTTGGATTTTAAAGACCAAATGCACTGCGAGGAATTTCTGAACCGAATTGAACCCCCTTAAGCAAACTCTTATATCTGAAATTCAGACATGATATATTGCCACTTAACGATTTTTGCAGTAAATGGAATGGTCGCAATATTTCCCCATAATGTCCATTGTGTGAGGCTAGCTATGAAACAGAAGAACATTTTTTCGCCCTAGCTACACTGCTATTAGGAGAAATTGCCTTATCCTGATTTGTCATATCCTTTCCAAGAGACACTTGAAGACTACCATTAAATTCCTAAGTGACTGTACAGAATGGTTAGTCTTTGCACTAAATACCTGGTACATGCCTAGCTTAAGATGTAAGAATCTGTAGTCAAGCACCAGGATGTGCAGTGGATTCCTGTTGCCCATATGTTGTGCCTAATTATTGCACTTGCACTTTATGAACCTATTGCATATATGCATTTTTGTCCTGTCCTATGAATTGTATTACTGTTTTGTCCAATGATCTGTACTTAGTTTTTGTAGTCACACATTAGAAATCTTTTGCATTTTGTATTTAGACCAGTTCCATGAATTGTACTATCAATCTTCTAAATGATGGAGTTATGCTAAGATAGATAGTGCAACAGGAAAGGATTAAGGATATGTCTATTTTGCTGGCAAGATGTAATAAAGTGCTGTTAATTAATGAGGGGTTAGTACTCCAGGTGTCTTTGACACATGAGCATTTTTAGTTGCTATTCTATTCTTATGAATTATTGAAGCTAGTGCTGAACATTCTTAATTATTTTTAATTGAAATTTAGCTGCTTTTGGTACTAACTTCAAATAGATTTTTTAACATTTATTATTGCAATTATTTGTGCTTTTGTGGTTTTTGTAAAAAACACATATAAAGAATACTAGTACTACTGCTCGGAATCTTCAGATTTTAAGATCACTATGAAGGTGAGGACTGACAAGTTAAGAAGAATGGTTACAATCATTAAGGTGGGGAGAAGGTTTGGTTGTCTTCTAGGTTCTTGGTCACTTAAAAGCTGCCAGTTTAATTTCATCCTCAATTCTTTGAGTCCTTCATTATAACAAAACAAATAACTCCATTCACCTTTATGCTCCATCTTCCTAACTTTTTCGAGATCCCGCCTACTCTCCTGTCTCCCAGTTAAAGCCTTTTTGTTGTAAATAGATGGTGATAGATGACAGGATACTTCTAGTTGATTACATGTAGATTTATTATAGGACACAGCTGAGTAAAACCTCGCCAGCTGACCAGACCATCAACTGACACTGATAGAACACTCTGGTACAGGTTAGAACACTCACAGGTATTCTGGGAGGCTGAGAAGGTGAAAACACTAAGGAAGGGCTAATAACTACTGTCAGCCATATTACAAGAAGAATCAATATACAACACATTTGTACCTGATGCTTTTTATCTGATAGCTCCAATCGGTCAGTTTCTTTATTCACTGGAAAGGCTATCCTGATGGCGAGTTTTCTTGGTTTCTTGCCTCTTCATTCCATGACTGGTTCATCAGTTTTTTTGTAGCCTTTCCTGACACATCTGGGGTCTTGGAAGGGGGATATACTCTAGTGTCCATGGCTTATCAGCCACCTTGGTACATGAGAACAAAAGTCCTTTGCAGGGTCCTGGACTTCCAAGGGCTCAGAAAATGCCTTATGAAGCCCACAGTTGTGGGCGGGGAGAGTCTCCCATATGGGGCTGTTTCCTCTCAAGCTCCCAGGTTCCTGCTCCTTCTCCCTTCAACTTCAAAATGGCAATCACCTGTCTGAGGGTTTATAGTTGTTTTTAAGTCAACTCAGCAGTTAGTCTACTTCAAATTTTCATTCTCTTTTTTCCCTTTCTATCATGGTTGTTCCTCTCTTAGTTTCTTCAGACTTTCACTATCCATTATTCCGTCATATGGTGTTTGATCTCATTTCCTTTGCATATTCTTTTACTATTCAAAGGCTTAATCTGGTTGGAGGGTGCATCACAACAAAGATGTGTTCTGTCTCTTGTTTCATCACTCCCTCCACTTGCTGATTCTGACTTTTTGCTCTTAGGACTTCATCATCGAAATTCCTGACTGCTGGTTTTCTCCAACCATGCGAAGATTTCATCCACAAGACGTTTTTTTTATGCCTTTAGCTTTATCCTCCTTAGAAGGTGGCAGCTTCTTGAGGGTGCTTGCCTTCTACATATTCCAGTGTGTGGTGCCATTGTGGCTTCCAGAAACCGTTGCCCTTACTTCAGAGGAAGACCCATATCTGGATTTCAGGTAAGCACCCAGCCCTGAACAGCTTTATGCCTTTCTTATCCATCAGTTTCCATCCACCCTATGCTTTCTAGCTTTCAGTTCTTCTTTACTGTGCCTCTACCTTCTCTCTCACCTTACTGACTGCACCTTATGCGAACTGGCATGTAGGGCAGCAACAAAGGGCCTCCACTTCTGTATGTCTTAGGTAAATTTCTGTACAGTCATCCCAGTTGTTGTTCAGGCCTTCATTTCTGTTTCCAGTTTGCCTCCAGGTGTCCTTTGGCCTGCTCTCTTCAGTTTGCCTTCCTGGATCCTGTGGAGAGCTGTTCTTGTGATGGAGTCTTGTTCTTTTCTGGTGCTGTGTCCTATCTATCCCCATCTTTTGCTCATAATGATGTAGTAACCTAGTTACTTAAAGTCCTGCAGGGATCTTATAACTTGGTTATTTAACCAATAAGTTCAGTATTCTGCTGGCCCACTCCCCTCTTGTTGTTTTTAGCGCTGGGAAACCTCCGGGTAGCTGCACGCTTTAAAAAAATTAAAGATAATTATAATGATAATAATGATGGTGTCCATTCTCTCTTGCTAGCATATGGTGAGTAGCTCCTGGTTGAAGATGGTTTACCGCCAGAAAATACGCTAAGATTCTTCTCATGGAACTAGTGTGGAAGATTAATGGATTGGTTATGTCACTTTTTGTCATCTGCCAGGAGCCTAATCCAATCAAGAGTGTAGACAGAATGCAGTTCTGCTAAAGGCCTCAACTTGGTGTTAGTGATATACCTAAATGACTTCACACATTCATCATTTTAAAGGCATTTTTGGCCTTGTGTAGTCTGCTCTTGACATCACTGTCTACCCTTCATTAATGTTTAATAGTACTATAGTATTTTCCAAGGTAGGTGAACTCTTCCATGACGGCTAGGTCCTGCACATCCACCTTGATGGATGAAGGGTTAGGGAATTTGAGTGACAATGACTTCTGATTTAGCTTCAGGCCACGTGCTTTGTATAGATGTTGAGGTGAGATGTCTTTCCCTGCATATGCTGGTGTCTGTGTGAGAACAAGTCTAGGTTGTCTGCATAGGCGCAGTCCTCCAGTGTAGAGAATAAGGTCTGTAGACAATAATAATTGGGAGAGGAGTTGGCCTAATGGCTAGGGCGGTAAACCTCAAAGCTGGGTAACCGGGTTCGAGTCTCGGCAAGGACATGCAACATCCTATTATTCCAGGCAAATCACTTCATCTCCGCGTGCCTAACAAAAAATGAATGTGTCCTCATGTAACGCAACTGGTGCTCGTGTAAAGCGCTCTGATGCCCAATACCTTTGGGTCAAGTTTGCGCTATATAAAACTCTGTAAAAAAATTATCTATATGGTTCATCTGATACCTCTCATTTGGCTTCTTGTTGTACGACACATCATCCAGTCAATGATTGGGTTGAAGAGAAATGCTGACATCATGAATCTCTGCCTCATACCGGTCTTGACTTCAAAGATGAACTCACTATCTCCCACCTTGCAGGTAAAGTTATCATATAAGCTCTGGATGAGGAGAACTATCTGCTGCCGTATGCCATAGGCTCACAGTATACGGCCGAAGCTGTCACAGGGGTTACTGTTAAAGGCTTTCTCAAAATCAATGAAATTGATATATAGTTGTCTCTGTCATTCCTTGTGCTGCTGTATGATGTTGCATAGAGTAAGGATCTGCTCATCGTACCCTCTGCCCTAGCAGAATCTAGCATGTTCTAAT
Source organism: Lissotriton vulgaris (assembly GCF_964263255.1). NCBI lineage: Eukaryota > Metazoa > Chordata > Amphibia > Caudata > Salamandridae > Lissotriton > Lissotriton vulgaris. The sequence goes on from NW_028241518.1 coordinate 275,821, forward strand.
ACTTACTGCTTATACACCACATCTGTATAATGGTTTTTGCCAAGATTATACCTGGGTTTGTAAGAAGGGTTATTCCACACCCATAGCTACAGTTGGTTAATGCACCCTTCTTTGGAATATTGACATTGATGCCTTTGTTCCAGTCACCCAGTACTTTCTTTCCCTCCTAAATTGATGAAAGGAGTGGTTGGAGGATCTTGGTTGATGTTTCAGGGTCTCTCATAAACATTTCTGCATTGAGGTAGAAATATCCCACCTGCTATAACTTCATTCATCCTCTACCTTAGTCCAACACACATCTCTCATATTCTTCTCTAACTTCTCTCATCTGTCTGTCCCTGCGGACATGGCACTGATCTCACAATTTGCCAAGCTGTCATCTGCTGGATTGCACAATTAAGACAGACCCAGTGGGCCTCCCATTAACCTCTAAATAAATATTTTCATCCAAAATACTTTTTAATGTATGTTCAAAAACTCCTTTTGATCTAGGGTTCACCCCAAAAAATTCAAAGTCCCAAATTAGGTTTTTATTTAGTCAGTTTTACATTGTTGACCACTAAAGGCAGAAAAAGCTAATTATCTCAGAATCACACAATCCTTTAGTAAAGTGTTTAATCATTACAACCCACATCTCTAACAACAGCACCACTTTCCCACATCTGCTGGCTTATAGATCAGCCTAGGTATTTGAAGAATAAATGATGGCACATTCCTGTCAAATGGTGATGTAAAAGACACGAAAACTTAAAAATTCAATTTGCACCACGCATTAGGTTGGATGAGCAAAGAAGCCCTAATTGAAAAAATAGGCCTGTGATAGCGGCGGTACATAGCAAAGAAAATATAAAACACTAAAAACATTTATGTGCATGCTTCCGCCACTGTCACAAAACATAAAAGTCATCTGGTATACATTTTATCAGTAGTGCATGAGTTTATTTATTCAGTTACTGTCAATAAAGGTGACACAACAAAATACACTGTAAGATGAAGCTAATAAATTGTCTAGTCTTTAATTGAAAAAGGGAATTGAGCTGTTTCTGAGCATGGACCGAATTGTATTTATGGGACTGATGGCATGAATTGAAGTAGCTGTTATTCTAGATTACTGTGTCTGAATGTATCATGAAACATTTCAGAGGGAGTAAAAACCCTTGCACTATAAAGAGGGTAATGACAGCGAAAAGAATATCTACCTTCTGAGAGAGACTAGTTGTAGAAATAGTAATAACGACAATGAGTATATTTAGATACGCATATTATTATTTTCATTTGATTGCTCATATTTGTTCATTTGCAATAGCGTTCTACACACTGTGGAAGGTTAAAACGTGTAATATGTCAAATGTAAAAGATGTAAAAGTACATCTGTACTCTTCAAAGAATGTTTACAAAATGGCTATTCATGTTTTCAAATATAAATCAGCATACAAAAAAATACATAAAGTGACATTATGTTGTGGTTAGAAATCTACAGCTACAATAATATCTTATCCAATGTATTGCTTATCGCTCACTATGTCTTCACGGTAAATATACTATTATAATCCTTATAATTAATATAATTATAATAATTATTATTAGAATTATTGTTTTTTTCTTTTTAATAATAATTATTTTACTTTACATTGTATAGTGTACCCCATTAACTATTGTATGCTTGTCTAGTTTACCCCATTAACTATTGTATTCACCTATCATACTTACCCTTATTTATCTTGGGATGTAGTAGTATGACGATGTAGTTGATATGATAATATATTCATGCGCCATAACTCATGTCGTAGAAAAGCAGCATACTAAAAATATTTGTATTCTCAATATTAAAGCCCTATAATTTTGAAATTTTATAGAAACGAGTCTTTCTTCCTTTCTTTCTTCCCTTCCTTTATTCTTACTTTCATTCCTTCTAGCGTTAATTCCTTCTTTCCTGCTTTGATTCCTTCTTTCTTTTTTGTTTTCCTTCTTTCTTTCCCTCTCCCCTTCTATCTCTATTGCCTTTCTTTCTTTCCTCTTCCATTTTTCGGTATCTTTCTCTTCCTTTTGTTCTTTTCACTCTTTTTCTGCTTTCATCCCTTCTTTTCTGACTTCTTCCTTCAATTTCTTCTTTCTTGCTTTCATTCCTTCTTTCTGTCATTTTGCCCTTTTATTTTCTTTGTTACTTCCTTCTTCCTGTCTATCTTTCTATCCATCTTTCTTGCCTTCTTTCCTTTTACATTTTTTGCCTTCTTTCTTTCCTTCTTTCTGTCTTATGTGTTCTTTCCCTTTTTCCTGCCTTCCTTTTTTCTTTCCTTATTTATTACCTTCCTCTTTTCCTTCTTTCTTGTTTGCCTTCTTTCCTTCTTTCTTTACTGCCTTCTTTCATTCCTTCTTGCCTTCTTTTTCCATCTATCCCACAAGCAAGAGGCTGAGAGTCTATGGCGCAATGATTGCCTTTTTTGCGGTTATTGAGGACGTTTCTATTTGACAAAAATTATTTTTATGACATAGTTACTTATAGGGGTTTTCAGCCACACTTCTGCCATTTGTCTGTGGTTGGGTCATTCACATTTTTCTCCAGCCCACTCGAGCATGCATCAATGGGCATTCATCACCACATTTTAGCCATTGGCTGACTTCATTATGCGTTACAGCATCTTATGTTTTCTAGAAATTGACAAACTCCAGGCAGCTTCCTAAACAATAAAGGTTTGCAAAAGCCAGGATAAAACAAAACAAGCATTGACAAAAGCCTGGCAGATTAAGCCAGATCTATTGGCTTTGCCAGTGCTTGTTTAATTTATTCTGCCAATCCTTGAATATTTTTATGACAAAAATATATTGTTAAATTATTAATATTAGAATGTTCATATATTTCATTTTGATATTTTGATTTCAAAATCCTTTATTGAGATGGAGTTCGTTTAAACAACAGTACAACGTAACATGCTTAAAGAATAGCATTGTGTATTGAAATATAGGCAATAACCAGCGGACAGTTTGAATTGTATTTTGGAAAGTTAGAATTAACAATAAAGTGATCTAGATTTTAATAGTTCTAGTTTGGAAACTGGACAGATAGAGCTGGTTATGTCTAAATGCCCTAATAATTTCATAAAATTCACCTTTGTGAACTAATCTTTTATACCAAAAACCCGTATCAGTAACATTTTCTAATAATAATAATGATATTAAGACCCAAAAAGAAAGGAGCTAAAATAGAAGAGAAGATAGGGATAGCAATAGGGATAGGGATATGGATAATGATGGGAATAGGGACAGGTAAAGAGCAGGAGGGGAGTAGAGGACCGTTCCTGGTCTAACTGCGACAATATATGCAGAAGAAGCCAGCAGTCAAGAAGGAGTACTGATTCAATGTCAGGACTGGAGGATTCAGATTATGCATTCTCCTCTTTGCATTATTTGAATAGCAGCAATGTAAAACAAACATACAAACCACATACGGATGTTATAAATAAAGCGACAAATCCCAAGATATAATGCAACAATGTATGTCATAATAGAATGTCCAACAGCCAATCAGTGTACACATCCTTGTAAAAGCCAGCCTGGAGAAGTGTGGCTCACTGGTTAGAGGAGGCAGACCTGGAAGCAGAGGTCAGCCCAGGACCAGGGTTCAATTCCCGGCTCGGCGGGGTCTTGAGTCCTAAAATGTCCACGGACTCGACAATTCTTGCTCCGGTGCCTACTTGATTCATGGGTTCACACTCTGCGACTCTGGGCAATAGCTTACTTAATCTCCACAACGGCCCCTCGCTGCGGGATGCCTGGCTTTCACCTTGTGGATACCCTGCTGGGGTTATCTCACAGGGGAATACCAGGACGGGTTCCCTAAGCAAGCGCTTAGATACCGGGTCGGTGATTTGCGCTATATAAATACATGTACATTTACATTTACATTTACAACCAATATAACTCCACCTCCTCTTTTCTGTTCGGTGGCCATGTTAAGTACTTTCAGCTTATCTATTATCTATTGTCTATTTTGTCTATTTATTATTGTTAGGTTTTGGTAATATTGTAAGTGCTTGCTTACTTGGGAAAGTTTCCTTTTGTCCTCACCACGCAGACCTTTGTTAGCAGTCTCCACTGGGGAGCCCCACACAGCCCACCTCACTGTTGCCATTTTAAGCTTCCTGGCAGTGGGCTGAGCGGTGCACAACAGATCTCCTCTGGCTCCTACCTGTTTAGTACTCCTCTGGCCCCTTCTGGCACTGCCTCCTCTGGGCTTGCAGTGCAAACTCAAGGGGTATTTTGTTTTTCCTCATACCGCATTTCTTCGCCACCCGACGTGCTTCTCAGAACCTGCTGCCCAACGTGCTCATCTCCGAGTGAGCTGCAAGACATGTTGATTCTCAGCGCGAGCCCGCTCTTCATCCGGCCAGTGGGCCAAGCCTCAGTACTCCCTAGGGCCTGGTTTTTGTATCAGAGGTGGTCCAGTTCTACTGTTGAGCTGCCCGTTGCGGGCTTCAACAGTTGTGTTGAATCTATAATGCTCGGACTTGGCTGCAATAGGTGTGTAGTAGTGAGCATCCCCACCTCTTCATTGCTGCTCCATCCAGACTCTTAGATGTCTATATTTATATATAGATTGCCATGGGCTTCTTTTTAGCTTGTATTCCAGGTATTATCTGTATATTGTTTCACCCTCTTGTATTTCCAGACTTGCCTGTAGTAGAAGCTAGGGTTCCAATATGTCTCGGTCCTATCCATCTGTTTTACCAGTGAATTTACCACAGCAGACTGCATTGGATTTGACATTGGGACCTAATGGAGACACTGTCTCTCAGGCCATGCAACATTATGTTCACAACACCATTACAAAGTCTTGGGCCCCATGGTGGAGAAACTATAGGACTTTTTTATGCATGCCCCATTTGTGCCCCAAGGTGCCTCACTGCTGCTAGACCCAACACCTTCCCCAAATAATTCCATCCAGGACAGCGGCTCTAGAGCATCTCAATTCCACCTATTTGTCTTCTTTAGTCTCCTTTCCTGAGTAAGAAGTGGGTTATTTTGATCCCCCTGAAGGTAGTTCAGACATGTCAGAGGATGAGAAAGCTAGATCATGGCTGCCTGCCACTAAGAAAATGCTTGGGGACAGCTCTGCTGACGAAGGTCTTTCCGACTCCTCTCAATCCCTATTGTTAGAGGATATTTTTAATCCAGAACACATTGCACACCCTTGTTCCACAGAATGGATACCTTCCTCAAAACTGCAGCATATCTTCAGAGTAGAGGGAAGGAGCAAGCCACCCCAGTAGATCCTGAAGTATTAGCCGGTTGAGCCCATCAAGCAATATGCTTGTTGGGAAATGCAAACTGTACCCCAATGTTCCATACTGCTTTGCATTGAACCTACACTTTGCCAGTTGACCACTAATGAAGCAGGCCCATTGGTGGACATCCTCCTTTTGGGGATTCTTTTGTATAAAAAAGGTGATGAAATGTGTGAGCTAATTTAGTTTGCTTGAAAAGGCTCAGGCGGCGTTAAAAAAGGTGTTCCGACCCCAACTTTTTTCCAGGGCTGATCGAGGCCGGAGCTGATCTACCAGCTGCTTACAGTTCATTGGTCCAACCTTTTAAGGACAGGTAAGGAGGAGATCATCAGGTTGGAGTGATAATCTGTTAGCCACCCCTTTGTACTCAACAGGAACAAGAGGTATCAGAAAACGTTTCCACTGGGGGAGCGCTCATGGAGCAGCTGACAACCTCTGTTACCATCATAAGTCTTCTCCTTTCTTTCCATGTAGAGTTGGGGGGCAGGATCTTTATTTTTCTCCACAATTGGATTTCTATCACCAAAGATGCATGGGTTCTTCAGACTGTCCAAGATTTTCATTTGAAGTTCTATGAAACTTCAGTTCAAATAGTCACCCCTCATCAACTCCAGTTTTCTGCTCACAAAAGTTCCTTCACAGAATAAGATTTAGCTGCTCACTTATGAAAGCTAGCCATGGTCCCTTCTCAATAACATCCTTCAGGGTTTGTCAGCAACATCTTACATGTAGACAAGAAGGGTGGCGGCTTTACCCATGTCATCAATCTCAGGGAGTTCAACTCCTGGATACTTATCGTCATTTCAAAATGGAAGGGATCCATTTGCGAAGCGAACTGTTGAAAGAAGTTGACTACGTATTCAGTAGCGGTCAGTGGTAGGAGTAGCTGTGGGCGGTGACGTGGGGGGAGGGGCAGGGTGGGGGTAGTCATTTATGGATTACAGAGGATTACAGGTAAGTAAACATATAAATAAATAAAACAAATTTTGTTGCGTGCACTGCATCGCATTTGGGGATGCAGTGCACGCAACAAAATTCATTTTATTTATTTATATGTTTACTTACCTGTAATCCTCCACCGCTACTGTACATAGTCTGTCTGGACCTGAATTGCTGCTTTCTACAGTTCCAATGGTGGGAGACTACCTATGAATTTTTGGCTTTGCCTTTTGGACTCTCATCAACCCCGCGGTGCATCACCAAGCTCCTAAATCCAGTTCTGGAATTATTTAGGAATAGAGAGGGACCCATTGATAGTTTAACTTGATGACTTCCTTTTGTAGTCCCATGATACCAGCGTGGTCACAAGGCTCACAATAAAATTGTTTGAGTCCTTGGGATTTGCCACCAATTTTGACAATTTGGACCTGCTTCCTGCTCATCAAATGTCGTTTCTTTTAAGATATTTGTCAATCTCTCAACTGTTAACTAGGTTACGGTTCGCTAGTTAACCCGACTAATGGGGCTCTTAGCTTTATCCATTCAGGCTATCTTTCCAGGCCCTCTTCATTATCGAGCCTTTCAACATCTGAAAATAACTCACTTACGCAAGGGCCTAACATATTAAGTCCAGGTTCCTCTCACTCTAGAAGTACGTTGCGTGCTCCAATGGTGGCTCGACCACATAGACGCCTGGAATGGACATGGTGGTAGAATCTCAGGACAGCCCCTGGATTTGGGGTGCATACTGCAGCGATATCTCTATGGGGGGGGGGGGCGCTGGTCTAAATCAGTACTTTCTTTACATATAAAACTGTCTGGACTTGCTGGCAGGTTCTTTTGTGAATTACTCATTTTCTCGATAACACGTTCACTGCTGTATTCTTATGAAGATGAACAGCATGTCTGCAGTTCAGTATATCACCCATCTAGATGGTAATCGATCTCACATCCTTGCGGAGATTGCAGAGGATTTCTGGCATTTTTGCCTTCAGAATCAGATATTCATGATAGCAGTTCATCTACAAGGCTCCCAGAATTTGGTGGTAACTGGAACTTGAGACATCTGATAAATGCATGCAAGTGGAAGTTGGATTCTCTCTTGTTTCGAAAGCTCTTGCAGAGGTGGGGCCCTTGCAGATGCACTTGTTTGCTTTTCGATTGACATTCCACCTACCATACTTTTACAGCTGGGGACTGGATCCCCTAGTCCTGCCAATGGTTGCATTTTTACGGATATGGATGTGTCTCAATTATGTCTTTACTTCCTTCTCTATGTTGTTGAAGGTAGCCTCCAGATCAGTCAGCAAATTGCAGAAGTGGTTCGGATTTTACCCCATTGGAAGACCCAGTGTTGGTTCCCGATCCTTCTGGAGCTCTCTTGCCAGCGCCCCTTGATACCTCCTTGGTTTCCGTCTCTCCTGCTGGACTGTCATGGAATCAGCATCCTTCAGTCACGTCGCAGATTAAAGTCTAATCAGAGATGCTGGCAAGTGCCAGTTTCGGAACAAGATTTCAACCTCATTGATAAGGCATGGGCGGAATCCAGCCACAAAAGATCCCAATCAGCATGGAAACGTTAACCTGACTGGTGCAAGGAGCGGGGTCTGGATACATTACAATGGATGTTATTCATGTCACCAATTTTCTGGCTTCTTTAGCTCCTGTAGGGCTCCTTTATTGAACTATCATTTCTTACAGATAAGCCATGTCAGCAGGGCATATGGCAGTCACTGACAAGCCAGGAGGTGAACATCTGCTCATACCTAAGCTACTCAGGGGAGTATGTTTTTCATTTCCCCCTCAAATAAAAAAAGATTTCTTTTTTGGGGTGTTTCTGTTGTCCGTTGTTATCCTGGCCCAATAATGCATTGCAGTCGCGGAAGGTACTTTCTGCAAAACTTACATTGTTTTTATGGCTGATGTATTAGAAGAGAGTATCTAGGCGCAGATTTACAAGCCCTGCATGCCACTTTTGTGCTGCTGTTATGTCACTTCTGTGACGCAGCGGTGGCGTAAAGCCAGCGCCATGCTGCAGGGTATTTACAACGTGATTCATCTAGGGAGAGGCATCACGTTGTAAAGCCCTGCGCCACATGAAACCTGCGTCAGGTTTCATGTGGGCGTTCTGGCGCAGGGGGGGGGGGGCGTTCCGGCGCAGGAACGCCTCAGAAAAGTGGCATGGTGAAATCTACAAGATTTCACTCAGTCACTTTTCCGACCCTGCTGCGTCAAAACCTTGTGCCTGCTTGAAGCAGGCGTAAGGTGTGACGCACCATGTTCCAGATAGGCCAGGTTGGCACAGTGCTGGAGTTGCATCGCGCTCGCGACACAACTCCAGCACTACGCCAATGTTACGGCAGCAGATGCGACACGCATCTGCATTTCCTTGCGCCATGATGCGCCGCATTGTAAATGCGGTGCATCCGTGGTGGCACCAGGATTAAGATGCGTGTCGCAGGTTTCCTGGTGCATCCCTGCTGATTTGCAAGGATGCGCCAGGAAACGTAAATCTGCCCACTAGTGTTCAAGCACTGGATCTTTTCAACTATCCTTTCCTTTATTCCTGAAGTTGTTTCATTTCTTATTACCAAGCGAGCTAAGACTGCAACCAGACAAGTGGTGTTTCCGACACTTCCAGCCGATAGCAAACACTGTGTGGTTCAATGTTTGCTGTCCCTGTAAGGATTTCTCCTGGTCCACTATTAATCTCTCTTGTTCAAAATCATGCTCCGGTTTCCTGCCCCACTTTGACGCAGTGCGTCGCGTGCCACGGCTCCTTTATGAAGCAGGTATAGGCATCTTTGGTGCTCACTCGGTCAGAGGGGCTACAGCCTCAAAGTTGTTTGACTTAGGAGCACGCTTGGAGAAAATTAGTCTGATGGCAGATTGGTCTTTGCAGTCCATGTTTAAAAATCCTTTTTTTAAGCCAGTGCGTAATAATTTTTGATTGGTGGTGGATAAGCTTTAAGCTTTCCTAATCTGAAGCCTCCAATCCTGACATAGAATCCAAAATTTCATAGCATTCGTGAACAAGAGTTTTCAGTTCAATTAAGGACATGTAGGTGAAGATTATCCCACCCGCTAATGATGTAGTGTTCTGCTATTCATATGTTTTAAGCGATGAAGATGTTTGCTTATATTGTTTTCTGTATATGCAAAATCTTTACCCCCCCAATTACTGTTCGATTTTAATATCTGTCATTTTCAGTTTCAGATCAAAAGCAGGAATGAAGTTGCAAGTTCCTTAATTCAAGAACATTTTCCCTTGCAGCAGAAGAGGCAGAGTTAAGATGGTTCAACTGGTTTATACAAGGACGTGTTCACTAATTGGCTGTTGGATATTCTATTATGAAAAAACTGGCTGCACTGGATCTTAGTATTTGTAGTTTTTAATAACATCTCTATGTGCTTTGTTTGTTTGTATGTTTTACATGGCTGCTATTCAAATAGGAATGCATAATCTTCACCTCCATGTCCGTAATAGAATTGAAAATTCTTGTTCACAAATGCTTAAAATTTTAATTAGCCTGTAGCCAAGATTATGCCCTTGGTGATGTCTATGGCGCTCGATTCTTCTGTAGATATACATGAAGGGCCAGATTTATCAAGGCTTTATGATGCCCTTGTACCACGCAAAGGGATGTAAGGGCAACTCAAAACTAAGTCGGACTTATCTAGCCAGGCAAGGCCAAATATGGAGTAACTCAAGGTAGCTCAAATCGCTACCTTGCATTACTGCACCAGGGAGTCAATCCATGTATGGAGCAGATCCACCCATGGATTTTGGCACATTCCTAGGTTTGAACAAAGCAACCACAAGGAGATGATGGACAGAGCACTGAAACTTTTCAGACACTCGCCCCCAGTCACAGATCTGGGTTGAATCCATCATTGTTGTTTAGCTCACTTTGCCACCTCAGTTCAGACCCAGCTATGTGCAAATCAGTCTTGACCCTATGCCTCATGGGAACAGTCCAGTCCGAACTGCCAAGCCAGGTCTTCCCTGAACCGGAAACAAGCATCCTGGGACTGGTTTCAGGGTAACACCCCTCATCAGACAGGCTAGCTTGAATCTAGTGGCAAAGTGAGCAAAGGACCTGGCCTGGCAGTTCGGCCTGGACTGTTCCCAATGGGTGCAGGGTTAAGACTGATTTGCACATCCTGGGTCCAAACTGGAATGGCATGGGTTGCAAAAAAATATTGGATTTCGGCTCAGATCTCTGTACTGAGGTGGATGTATGACATTATTCTGCATTCTGTCCATCAATTGTTGTTTTTGCATTGCACACTGCTGCGGGCAGGGCTGTCATCCACTTCTTCCTAATGAGCTCCTATCACCATGATCAAAGCTCTCATTACAACCAGGTGCAAGTTTTTTAAGGTTGTCCTCCCATCAAAATGTGTGTTGTTTCTTCATTTGGGTCATTTAGCCTCCTGTACTATATTGTTACCTCGACAAATATTAGACTGGCAAATGAAGCACATTGGAATTCTATTCGCCTACTGCTAATCGTGAAGAAATACCAAAGTGGGGGGAGAACTTTCTTAGTGTGCCACTGCCAATGCCTGAAGAGTTCGGTGGGTGTGTCATGAATTGTCTCTCTGCAGTGTGTACTTTGAATGAGGTTGTGGTGGATGCAGGTTTCATCAGGGGCCTTACAAATATGAAAACTGGTGGCGGTGAAACCAGTACCAGACCCCTTGAGGCAAGTTGAACAGGAGGGGTAATGTTGGTGCTCTCTGAGCCAGCTTCCATGACAATGACTGGCTCTTCCACCTCATCCCCTTCCATAATTCTAAGGCTTTCATGATCTTTCCTTTTCCCTTGTCTCTCCTGGTGGGTCTCAGACTCAGCTGGGCTCTAATCTATGTCCAGATCATTGGAAAAGATGGTGGAGAACCCTTTCTTTTTCTTGCCGGAGATCAGGAAGCCAATGGTTCAAGAAGAGGTACATTTTGCTCAGGTGGAAGCTCAACTTCCTGTTCTGATCCTACTTCAGGAAGATCTATTGCTGGGTGTGGCTCCTCTTGTCCACTTTGCATGGTTTCCTGTGACGAGTGGGTAGTAGTTTGCGGCTGATACAAATCTAATTCAGGCTCACTGCTTGTCACCATGTCTGCTGTGGCTGGCACACTCAAGAGAAATAGACTGGGCTTAAGTTGGGGCTTTGCTGTTGATGTACGAGTGCTGCTCTCAGATTCTTGCTCAGAGGGCACCCGCAGAGACACCATGTTTCTCACAAAGGTGAGGGGCGGAATGCCACTGGTGGTATTGGCAGTCTGCTTCTTCTTTCCCTCCTCATGGGCCACTTTCCAGGCAGCACCTTTCTTTGAGGCCATCTTCAAGCTCTGTCAGATGAAATTTAGCTGCACAAGGGGAAGCAATCAGAGGAGAAGGATTCACATGTTGTGGTCACGTCACTTTGTGCCAACCTTCTGTCTGGCAGTACTGTGGGTGATGTCTCTTGTACACCTAAAAGCAAACAAGCAAGAAAAACTTTTAGTGAAATGTGGGATTTTTGCAGTTTTAATCATTCATAGTACAGATGATATAATTTGGTGAGGTTATCCCAAAAAGTTAACAACATTAGTATATTCATTCCAAAGTGAAACTATTACACCATAACATAATATTTCAATCAGGATAACAACATACAAATGTAACTGTTTGCTTTATGTGCATCTAAGGGGAGACACCTGTGACAGGCAGGGGGGTGCAAGAGAAAATGTAATCATTCTTAAAAGAATTCATGCTGGTGTGTGCATATAGCAGGCAGCGGGTCTGGGGAAAACTGGGGAAATCCCTAAAAATGAATGCCAGTGTGCGGCAGACACCTGTAGCAGGCTGGCGGCGGATGGAGGAAAACTGCAAAAAAAAAATAAACATTAACACATTTAAAAAAATAAAAACAAAACATCATTTTTTAAAAAAAAGGTAAAAATAAATAAATAAATAAATAGAAACAAAAAGATAAATTAATTGCTGGTATGCTAAGTGACTATGAGGAACCCATTGGGAGGCAAGTAGGTACAGAAGAAACATTTTAAAAATGCATATAATATTAAACACAACATATACATATACTACAATGATTGTCAAGCATATTAAACCCGATATCAGGGAAACGTTTTTAAAAAAAGAAGAAACACAAAAATCCATAGTCCTCTCCTATCAATCTTACTAGAAAATGGGTTTGAAAACTGGAAAAAATGTATTTGCACAAATTGACTAGCTGCACAAAATGACCGCCGGTCACATAGTTAACCAACAAATACAAGCAAGGAGGCATGGATGCAACAAAGAACACATGCAGGCCTATGGCAAAAGCACATTGGCTGGCCACACAAAATGGCCACTGGCCACCTGGTAAATAAACAAGGAGGCATGGACAACAAAGATAGCATGCAGGCCAATGGCAAAAGCACACTGGCTGGCTATAAAAAATGGCAATTGGCCATATGGTCAAACAACAAGCATGGAGGAATGGACAGCAAAAAACACATGCAGGCCTATGGGAAAAGCACACTGGCTGTATGCACAAAATGGCCACCAGCCACATGCTCAATCAACAACAACGAGGACGGAGGCATGTCCACAACAACAAACAGTTGCTGGCCTATGGCAAAAGCACACTGGCTGGCTACACAAAATGTCCACGGGCCACATGGTCAAACAACAAGCAAAGAGGCATGGCCACAACAAATGACACATGCATGCCTATGGCAAAGGAACCCTGGCTGGCTACATCAAATGGCCACTGGCAACACAATCAAACAACAACAACAACAAACAAGTAGGCATGCCCACAAAAAATAACACAAGCAGGCCTATGCAAAAGCACACTGGCTGGCTGCACAAAATGGTCACTGTCCACATGGTCAAACAGCATGCAAGGAGGCATGAACAAAAAAGAACACTTGCAGGCCCATGGCCACTGACTACACAAAATGGCACCTGGAGAACAAAGACAAATGGTGGCCTATGGAAAACACACCCACTGGTGAGACAAAGGAGGCATGATAACAATGAAGATAAAAACAACCATTAATTCAGCAATGCCAAAAACGAAAATCAAGTGAGCAGTAAACATTTTACAACAACACACATACTTCCAAAGCATCAAATAATATGTCACCAAAAGACACTTTTTGCTGAGAAAAAAAGGAAAAAGAAAAAAAGAAAACCAACATTTTTCTAATCCAATGCCATCCCTGGCCTAAATGATGTTTTAAAACAACATATACCATAGAAACTAATTGTTTCATGTACCCAATGGCTAGTATTGGCTGGATGGCCTGTGGAAAGAATAGGCCACATAGTAAAATAAATAAATAGTGCAATTTTAACAAACATGGAGAAAATGTACTGAACTGTACAACCTTTTTCCCTTACAAAAGATAAAAAATGAAATGCAAAAAAATAGCTAGGCAACTGCTGAATTACCAGGCCACCCTCCACAACCACAATCAAATTTAAAAATTTCATAAAAGTACAAATAAATACTGGTGCATGCCCTCTATCACACAAGCAACGCCCTTATACAAAAGGTATTTACCTTACTCGTGATAATACAAAAACATTGTCCCTAAAATCCAATGGTATATATGCAGCAGGAATTGCAGACAAAGAGAGTGACCCTTCCACCTCAAAATCCAAATGAAAAGTGTCTAGGAAATGGACAAAGCACTGAGAGGAAGAGGAAGTTAGAGTCTCTGGGGCACTTCCTTCTTGTTGAAAAACCCCCCAAATTCCGCTCTAGCAGGCGGCCAATCTTGCGCTCACTAGCAGTTGCCAAATCTCATTGCGCACACATGAGGGCCAAAACAAGTCTTGCACACACCAACGGAAATATCATTTTGCCACGTGCTGGAAGGCAGAAATTAGTGTGAACCCCAGCGTCGCAGGGTCGCAGGGTCGCAGCGTCGCAGCGTCGCAGGGTCGCAGCGTCGCAGCGTCCCAGCGTCGCAGCGTCACAGCGTCACAACGCCAGCCGGTTGGACTCCACGTAAGTCGTGTCAGCTGCTCACGTCATCATCCTTGCATCCTTGCATTGTCCTTGCAATAGTCCCGGCAGTAGCAGCAAGGGCTACTGGGACCACTGGTGACAAGAAAAACAGCCCCCCCCCCAAAAACCAGTAAATCCTAATTTCCACAAAATTAGACCAGACCGAAACTAATTGAACTGATCAACCGCCCCTCTACACCGATGCCCTCCCAATGGCAGCTGACAGTCCTGACACACCCGCCCTGATCTGCCTAGGAGGGCTTTTGGTAAATACAACACAACCGGAAAGGTGCGAGAAAGCAGGGCCTTTCTCAGAGGACCAAGACCACCACAACCATGAGGTCAGGCTGGAAAAGGGGGCAGCCTGCTGTTACTGTGCATAAAGCAAAACAAAATGGAAATTCAAAACCAAGTACAGTAGCTCTTGTGACAACCGCCGAAGTAGGGGAAGAAGTGGATGTCCCAAGTAATCTAAAACCCTGGAAGCCATCAACCTCACTTGTATCAACCAAAAATGTCATAAAAATTCCAATTTTTAAAGGATCCAGCGTTGTCTATATTCTCTTCCAGTGGCAACATTCTGGGCCTTCAAGATCCACTCCTCCCTCTCTTCCCCATACTGCCATCAACCTCACCAGTCACAGAACAAACTACAGTGGGAATCCTAGCGGCCAAACCGGTGGTCTCTCCACTCACATCAGAAAGAATTTAGAATCATAAAACAAACAGCCCACCTATTTCTCAAGAGGGGTGGAGGAGGTGGAAACTTGCACTGAGGAGTATGTTACTCATCAATCCTTGCTTACCCCCATCCCAATCTGTAATGCCATAACAACAGTCTCAACCAACCTCAAAAAGCAGAAGGAGGCACAAAACTTACAACAGCCTAAAACAACGAACGGCAAGGTCACAAACTTAGGGCAGGTGGACTCGTTTGAACACAATTTGAATTTTTCACCCGAACACCTTCCAAAGTCTTACTTCAAAAAGAACTTCACAAACCCTCACTCGTGCCGCCACAACATCGAGAGGCCACCAAACCGGCCCAATCTTCTCCAGGAGCAGAAACAGGGGGTGACCAAGATATCCCCAAAGAGTCTTTTGAAACTTCCTCGGACTCTTTGGTCTCCAGGGGAAGTGGGCAGGACCCCATCTTTGACCTAGGATCGCAGGAGTGGGCTGACTTAATAGCATCCCACGCACTGGACACTCCTGGGAAACGGTTTCCACCTACAGCCTGCATTAATATAAATCAAGGCAACAACCAAGAAACAGCAATTAACAATTCAATTTCAAGAAAAAGTCTTCCAACTCCTTAGACCCCAGGCTCATCAAATCGAACCGGGAATCAGGCATCGAATACATGGGACATCGTATTAAATACAATGCAACAAACGGTTGACGTTTTACACTACCAGTCAGACAAAATGGACCTGCAGCGGACACTTTTAGATACTCTGGCCCTCTTTGTGGGGGACATAGACGACAAACTAGGTCAACTAAACCTTTTAAACAGCAGAGACCAGCAGGAAGTAAAACTGAACTGCAGCTTTGGTCCTATAATTGACAAACTATCGTCACTCCCCTCAATTGTTTCCCCCCATATAAAAGGCCTTCTAATGGGTCCACATCAAGGCAAACTAAGGCCAAACTTAAATAAAGCAGTAACCAAAGAGGCACCAAACAGGGACTCTACAGCCCAAAAAAACTCTGGCAACAACCCTCTGATCCGTCATGAGGGCAGCCCAACTACTAGGACCTCTCCGCCACCCAAGGAGCAAACACCAAAGCAGAACGCAAAGCGACGCCGCCAACTTAGGAGGAAAGGATGGAATAAAATACCATCTCTGAGCCTCACAAAGTTCTACCCTCTGTTTACAACAAAAATATCACAGCAGCAAGCACAAGTTCAATTTGCACAAGTTCAATACGTCCCCGAAGCTGAGGGAGGATCTAACCAGCCAAAGGACACCGACACTATGGAAAACAAGGATGTAATACAAGCTGAAATACCACCTTTGGGGGGAGCCTGGATATTACCCAGCAGCCAAACCGACACCCAAGGCAACAGGACAATGAAAGCTCAAAACAGGACGGCAGCACCACCACCAGCAGTCGAACATCACAATCAACTGAGTCGAGGGAGCCGCCTATTACCGAATGCCCAAAACAGGAGTCGGCCTCAACCTTACATGTCTCACTTCTACTGGGTGCCAATTCCCACACACCAACATTGAAAATTAAGCCGCCAGCTCACAGGATCATTCTGGATCCAACTAAGGCACTAGGGGAAGCAAACCAAAAAAATGACAGCACAAGTAGTGCCTGTAAAGAAGCACAGGGACCCCCCTTCGAGCCAAGGACCACTACATTTGGACATGTGGGTCTCACTTCAACACGACACCTAAACACGGACCATGGCCTAGAATGATCAACAGGCCCTAAGCCCCAAGAGTCCCTATTTCCTGATACTTCGATCGGACTGAGTCAGCAAGTCAGCAACATCACCCGGGAATATCACTTGGGACCAATCTTTGGAAAAAACCCTCCAGGCAACCAAACCAGGAATCTAGCAATTCCCATTTTTACCACAGAATGCGAATCGAAAGGACCCTTCGACATCCTGAACAGAGGGAATATTCTCCAACTCCTGGGCACAATAACTACACTAAAAGGTATACGTTCTACTGACATTCTTTCAATAGAATTTGTAAAGCTGGACAAAGCAAACAGAATAGAATCCGCCAAAGCCACCTGGAGTAGTAACCGAATAGAAAACAAAGTCTTGGAAGAACAGGAAACCTCTAAAGCCTAGGGGATACAAACCACTGTGTTCTACAACACAGGATACCCATTCCCTTTACTTTGTATAGTAAGAGAAGGACCAACCGGCAAATGCAATAACATTTCATCCGTACTTAGGGGGGACGAGGGCGGTCACCACAAAAAGAACAGACATCAAACATACAAATGAGCACAGCAGCTAACATGGCAGTTGCTCCTGCTCCCTTTTGGATCACCAGAACTATCAATACATTTGGTCACCCACAGTGACAGAGATACACAATGAGGCATTGTGGAAATCAAGGTGTATTACCTCTGATGATATGCTCATGGAATATTAACGGGCAAAACAATAAGGCCACTGGCTCTGAATTTCTCGACTATGTAAAAACGTTCAATATCATTCTACTGCAGCAAACATGGCAAGAGGTGCCTCTGCAAAAAGAGGGATACATCTGTTTCCACACTTCCGCTCTAAGGAATAGCAACTATGGCCGTCTATCAGGCGGCCTGGCCACTTACATTAAAATAACACAAATTCACCTGTATTTCCAGCAGTAAATAGCACAAAAATTCAACTAAACCTCACCGGAAAAAAGGAGAAAGTATTGATAATAAACATATACATAAAGTCGAAAGAGAAAAAACAGGGTTAAAAGAAATTGATTGAACACCATTATCGATTGATGAGTATGCACGCCACTCCAAATTTCATTCTGTCAGGAGACTTCAATCAGCACATATTAGGTACCACCTCAAATGAAGACACCCAAGTCCAGTCTTCTCATTGGAACATTCCAATCCAATCACACAGAGACCACGGAAAAACACCTAAGGGTGCCACTGAGAAGCTAGAAGATCTGGAGAACTTTGGACTGAGGGCGCTAAATGTCAGATTTGTCGATGTTTCCCCACCGGCCGCCTCTTTCCTCTCAGGCCATGTAACCTCTACACCTTAGTGTCTCTCCCATTCTTCCAATACATAAAAGGCTACTGTCTAGGGGACAAAGGGGATAGTGACCATCGGCCACAGGAAATCTCAATTTATGCACTACCAGATAAATCAATCCCTAACCCAGTTGGAAAGCATGCATGCCACACAATAAGCCTAAAAATTATTAAATCATCCATAGCCAACTTCAGGGAGGTGCTCCTGGCAGCAAGAAAATAACTAAACGAGCTTAGCCATCTCACGGGAAACCACACTTACATGTGGGAAACATTTACATCCATGTTTTCAACAATCCAACAATTGCAGGGAAGGCTATGAGCGCACAAAGGTCAAATCTGAAAAGTCTAAAAAAAGTCATAAATAAATAACAAAGGCTTTTAAGGTTGCGCCCGGGGGACACGGATCTTCTTCTGCAGCTCCAAAAGAGCAAGGTCGAACTCAGGAAACTTAAATGGGACATAAGAAAAACACAAGAAAACAAACCCTGGGCTAAACTCCACTACGACTCCAAAGGAAATAATAGTGCACGTTTCTGGGCAACGATAAACAAATTCCTACAACCAGCACTTGGCGAGTTAACAACATACATAACAGAAAACAACTGGACATCCTTTTTAGAATGGGCACTTCAATCAACATGCACCAGGACTTAATATTAGCAAGGATGACCAATCAGCACCCCAACTACAAACTGTGATGACAGCCGAGGCTGAGATAAACGAAATTGACGCCGTCATGATCAGGGAACAAATATGTAAACGAAGGAAAGAAGGAGCAACCTGGCCAAACAGGATTCTACCAGCTCTTTTTAAATAACCCTAGCTCCAATCTTCAGCTCTGTTAGACAGTCTGGGTGTTTGCCCGCATCATGGAAGTGCTCAGTCATCTCACCAATTTTTAAAGCGGGGGATAAAACCCTACCAAAAAACTACAGTCTAATTGCACTACTGGACACAGAGGCAAAATATTTTGTGGGAAATCTACTTACAGAGCAGCAAGAATGGACAACAGAGCAAAACATAATTCCCCCTAGCCAAACGGGGTTCTGTAGGGAGACAGATACAACAACCAACCTAGCAATGTCACTAATCATCGATAAAGCAATTTTATTCAAACAATCCCTCCATTTCTTCTTTGTGGACTTCAAGGTAGCATTCCACAAGGTCAACCGAGCTAACCTTTGGAGGAAATTGGCACTCTGGGGGGTTCCCCAATCCCTCCTGAATCTCCTAATAGAACTACATTCCAACACGTGGATACAGGTAAAGCTTGGAAATGGCTCCCACCTGTCGAGGGGCATACAAACAACTAAAGGCCTCAAGTAAGGGTGTTTTCTCGCACCCCTTCTGTTCAAACTCTACACAGCTGACTTAACAACAGTCCTCACCGCCTGCAATGCGCACACCACTCGAATAAGAGGAAAACTCATTTGAAGCATGTCATATGCCGACAATGTTGTTTTAACACGACCACACTCAAGTAGGTTTACAACGGTTACTTAACACACTGCATGGGTACGCTGATGAAAAACAACTAGAATTCAACATAGGCAAAACTAAAACTTTGACTAATAATGGAAAAAAGCGGTCCTGTTGTAATTTAGCAGCGATTAGGTTACGCATTAGCAGAAGAAATCTTGTATTTAGAGACTTTCTTGTCCATTTTGAGGAATCCATTTTGTATTTCGGGCAGCCATTTTGTTAGCCATGTGCTCACCATCTACTTTGTCCTACCTCCCTGTTAACTGCTCTTGAAATCTGCCTAGAGACGAGATATATTTAGCCTCTTCTGCTTCGCACATGCTCAGTTAAGCTTACAGCTGTCCTCAACTTGTAAGTGTCAGGATGTGTCCACCAGAATTAGCTAACTGTAAGCTCCTCCCACTTGTTGCTTGTACACTTTCTGTATAACCTTATATGTACTTACAACCAGCATTCTGTACTTGTACCGCCTTCATTTGAGCCCCTGTGTGGTTATAAAAGGACCAAGCTCCTTCCATTCAGTGTGCTACTTCATGCATCACCGAAGGGTGCTGTATTTTTAAAAAAAACTTGGACTGCAACTCCCTCTGTTTACCTGATCACTCCCGCCCCGGTCCGCCGCGTCCTCTGTGGGCGTTTGCTGCGGAGGGTGGAGGAGGAGCCCAGCACTTCCGGGCTAGGTCGGAGAGTTCAGCGCTCTAGCTCCGCTGTACTGGTGAGCATAAATACCGCTATCTTGCACACTCGCGTGGTGGAGAAGAGTCTGGCCGGTGGCAGTGGTCGACTCTCTCCGCTCACGCCGGGAAACTGGTGTGTGTGTGACACTGCGAGCGAGCGCTGACTGAACAGCGTGTGTGTTAATTTTAAACCTTGGCGTCCTTTGGACTTTTAATCAGTGATGTAATACTGTATTTTTAAAAAAAACTTGGACTGCAACTCCCTCTGTTTACCTGATCACTCCCGCCCCGGTCCGCCGCGTCCTCTGTGGGCGTTTGCTGCGGAGGGTGGAGGAGGAGCCCAGCACTTCCGGGCTAGGTCGGAGAGTTCAGCGCTCTAGCTTCCCCTAGGTCGACTATAAATGTGTGTAGGCCCGCGTCCGCGCAGCGGACGCGTGCAGCGGGCGCGCCGGAAGCGCGCCGAAGTCGAGCCAAAGTCCAGCCCGTCTGCGCCCGTCCGCGACAGGACGGGGCGAGGGGCTAGGGACTCTGGCCACTTAACTGCCCCCAGGATACAATATGATAGTAGGGAGTTGTTAGCTCTCTGTCCCGAGGCTACCCCGCAGTGTTTACACACCTCGGATGTTCTATCCCTTCGGGACTGCTCATGGTGCCCTTTCAAGCCCTATTCCACGGCTAGGAAGGCGCAGGGCAACCGGCAGATTAAGGCGGGTATGGTCAACTGTCGCTCGCTCAGTAAGCATAGCACTCAAATTTACCATCTACTTGAGGATGAAGATTATGACATCATGTTCTTCACTGAGACATGGCTTGGGGGCTCATCTGACCCTGATGTCATAGAATCCCTGCCCACTGGCTTTTCTTTGGCTAGATTGGATAGGAATGGCAGGGGAGGTGGGATTGCTATCGCTACTAGACTGCCTTTTCAATGCTCCCTAACACCCCTCACCATCAACAATGCTGAAGCTGGTGCTTTTAACATCACCTTGGGACCCCAAACCTCGCTCTCAGGCATTTTGGTTTATAGACCGCCTGGTAGGATGTTTGAGTTTAGCTCCAGCCTCATGGAGGCTTCTACTCATCTAGCCATCAGGAAAAGGAGCTTCCTCGTGCTCGGTGACATGAACGCTCATTTTAATGACCCTACGGATATGGATGCTAAAGACATCTGCTCCAATCTCCATTCCCTTCAGCTTGAGCTTATCAATCAGGACCCTACGCATAGATTAGGTAACCTTTTAGACCCCATCTTTGGTCATCGCTCGGAGGTACAACCTTTAACTCCGATTCCAGTCCCCTGGTCTGATCACTTTGTGATTCCGTTCCGGATTGAAATTCCAGAGGCGGAGTCTAAGAGAGATTCTGAGCAGAGGTACCAGCGACGGAAATGGAAAAGCTTCTCGCAGTCCTCCTTCAGCAATCTTATCACTGCAGGCGGCCCTTTAGGAGGGATGGATTGTGAAACAGCCCATTACGAGCTTCATAACCGCATTTTAGGTGTACTGGATAAAACGGCCCCTATGCGTACTGAGACAAACACGAAGAAGGTGAGGAAAACGGCCCCTTGGTTTACTCCGGAACTTCAGCTTGCGAAATCTGTCTGCAAGCAGTTGGAACGTGAGTGGCGAGTCAGATTCTGCCCAAAGATTAAAACTGATTACAAGAAAAAGCAAAAAGAATATTATAAGGCTATTAGGGTCTCCAAAGCCACACATTATAAAAAGCGCATTGTGGAAGCCGAAAATTCCTCGAAGGAACTTTTTAAAATTTTTAAAGAGATCTTGGTAGTCTCGAACAATAGTGGGCCGTCCGCAGACTCGGTGGAAACCTGCAACAATATTGCTCACTACTTTGCAGGCAAAATTTCGAACATCTATGCCAGCTTTACGGGGAATCTGACTTATGACCCTGATCTTGCCTGCAACTGGGTGGCAGAATCATCTGATTCGGAATTACCCACCTTCTATGTTCCTGCTGCGGAAACACTTGCTACTATATGCAAGAAAGTTAAATCAGGCTCCCCTCGCGATCCGGCCCCCCCTAAAATACTTAATGCCAGTCTGGATGCGCTGGAGCCGCTGTTTAGATATGTTATCCAGCTCTCTTTCTCTTCGGCCACTCTGCCGGGCGAATGGAAGAAAGCCATAGTCTTACCTATAAAAAAAAAACCTAATGTAAGTCAGGATATAATGGAAAATCTCCGCCCAATATCCCTTCTTCCATACTTAGCTAAAGTGACGGAAAAACTGGTAAACACTCAGCTCATGGAATATCTAGAGTTGAACAACAGGTTTCATGGCTCTCAGTCTGGCTTTCGCAAGAACTATTCCACTGAGACTGCCCTGCTGAGAGCAACCGAAACTTTACGGATGGGTGCTGATGAAGGGTACACCATGGCACTGATCATGCTAGACCTCAGCGCCGCGTTCGACACCGTAGCACACTCCACCTTGTTGCGGTGTCTGAGCAGCGCCGGGGTTACAAAGGCTGCCTGGAGATGGCTCAAGGATTTTCTCTTGGGCCGCAGTTTCCAAGTTCAGAGAGGTATGTTCCTCTCCGACAGTGTGGCCTTGGAACAGGGGGTGCCTCAGGGCTCTGCCCTGAGCCCCACCCTGTTTAACCTGTATATGGCTCCACTGGCAGCAGTTGTTCAGTCATACGGCATAGATCTTGTATCTTATGCCGATGACACGCAGCTGATCATCTCCCTGTCTCAGTCTCCAAAATTAGCAGCGGCGAACTTTAAAACCTGCATGCAGGAGCTTGCTGGATGGATGAATCAGCACTGCCTTAAGCTTAATGGGGCTAAAACGGAGGTGTTGGTGATAGGGGGAGATGGGGCGAGCTGGTCTCATGAATGGTGGCCACCCTGCCTGGGCTCTCTGCCCATCCCATGCAATGAGGCTAAGAACCTGGGGGTCTGGGTGGACTCTAAACTCTCGTTTGAGAGCCACGTGGACAAGGTGGTGGGAAAATGCTTTGGGGTCATGAAGACCCTGAATCGCACTCTGGACCTACTGCCTCTGGAGGCCAGACGTATTATGATCCAAGCCTTGGTCACCTCTCGCATGGACTATGCGAACGTGCTGCTATTAGGGACTACGGAGAAGAACCTGAGGAGACTTCAAGTGCTGCAAAACACGGCGGCCCGGCTAGCCCTCAGACTCCCTAAGAGGACAGCTTCCAAGCCTACTTTGGCTGCCCTCCATTGGCTCCCTGTAAGGAAAAGAATCCTGTTTAAAGCTCTCCTCATCTGTTACAGAATAACCTCTGCAGAAGCGCCTGGGTATCTGAAGGATCTGGCCATCCCCTACTGTCCCCAAAGAGCACTTCGCTCGGCGGGCAAAGGTCTCCTGAAAGTGCCTCGTATTAGAAAAGCTAGGATGGGAGGTCGCTCTTTTCAGGTGCTGGCCACTACCCAGTGGAACAGCCTTCCACTTGGGATCAGAATAGCCAGCAATGAAACCATGTTCCGAAAACTGCTGAAAACACATCTGTTTGCTATGAAGGGATAGATGCTCTCACCTCCTCTCTGACTCTCTCTCCACAGCGCGGGGACACGCCGTGATGGCGTCACCAGGCGCTTTAGAAATGCCTTTATTATTATTATTATTAATGTAGTTCCAACTCATGTGGTTTAATAAACTCTGTCTTTTCTATTCCAGTTTCTGTGCCAACTTCTTCCTATTGGTCTGAGGACTCTGTGCAGAAAAGGGCAAATCCCTTGCACTGGTAGGCCTTGCTAAGGCTCACCACCACAGTCACATGCTTGGTTGCACGGAAAAACAGCAATCACGAACTGCAATGAGTGCACGTACCTAGTTGTCATGTTTGTCAAAGGGGGCCAATTTGCGAACCAGCTTAAAACCATCAAGAGGAAAGGAGTGGCGATTGTGACAATGCTAAGGATTCTTAAAACAAAATTGACTGGACCAATATTTGCCCTACTTCTTCATGTTGCGCAAGTAAAAATTCCATCAACCGTAATATTCGGCAGCGAGGTACTGAGAGGCAGCGACGCTTCACTGCTGGATACCACCTTGGCAAAGGCATCTAGAGTAATGCTAAACCTCCCACCACATGCCTCGCCAGCACAGATTCGCCTAGAGCTTGGTTTAACAAAGCAACTCCATGCAAGGCGAGGCTCGTACATCAAGTGCTGGCATAAAATCAAGGACTCTGCCAAGAACACATTGAACCATCAGCTCTGGCAGGAATTGTGCAGCACATCCACTACACCGGCTAAAACATACTTGGATGAATCACTGGCTGCCACAGGACTAGCTGTACTATGGGAAATTCCGACAATGCACTTGCACTTTAAGCGCATCGTAAACAAGGTTATTAAGAAAATTTCACTCATAGAAGATAAAGCTGCCTTTGCACACAGGAGCCATGCATGGATGACTCTGTGCAGCTACAAATAATTTGGCCCACAGGCATACTTTGAACTACGGGATCTCTAGGAAGTCTAAAGAAGCCTTTCTAAAACACAGGTTAGGGATCCTGCCAGTCATACCTTATCTCCCACCATGGCTGATAAAGAACTATGGGAACTAGTGCCGGCTATGCAGAGTTGGGAATGAGGACATTGAACACATAATATGCTCTTGCACCAAACTAAAAGAAGAAAGGGTAGGCCTCCTAAAATCTAATTTTAATGAATGTGGCATAAGTACTCGGAGACAAGCAGTACTCGCATGCTTTAACCCACGGGATCCACAACTAAATGGGAAGCTTGTCAAGTTCCTATCTCAAGTTGCATCTAAGCAAAGGATCAGCGGTACTGTAACCTGCATATAGACTCCTAAGGCTCGAAGCAAAAGAAACATGGACATTGTGCACTTTCTTATAATTCATGCTTGTCCTGGTACACATTAAAATTTCAACAGACTATTGATCGAAAAGGAATTTAACCAAAATGTTTTATCAGAATGTATTTTTGTAATGGTTTTAACTAATCAAAAACAATAAAATGTTACTTACTTACTAGTGTGAACACCGTGTTACACGTATTCCACAAGTAGAATTATATTTTCCGCCCAGGCCTAAAAATAATTAGCCAACTGTGAAGCTTTTGAGTAAACTGGAGAGTACTAAATCCCTGTTGAAAGATCCAACCACAACAACTAGGTAGCAGAAAGATAGGTTCAAAAACTGGTTTTGGAGCAATGTATCCATAGGCCCCAGAGAAATTGCCAGTCTTGGAACTTTACTGCAACTTAATTCCAAGCATGGAACATAGAACACAAAACTCAGTGAGGGCACTATGATCTATCAAGATGCCACAATTCTCAAGCCAACAGAAAATAGAAACTATGTACAGAGAACAATGAATAACAAATAACAACGCAAAATTAAACCAGTGAGAGGTACTTCAAAAGGGGAATCTAAAGTTGATTACACCATTTCCACACATTTGGCCTGATTCTCAAAGGTAAACTTACACAGTGGTGTACGTTTACTCAGTTTCAATATTTACAAAATTTCAATTAATAACTTTATGACTGCAGAGACTCTGAAATTAATTTTTTGACTGTGGAGATTCTGTAGTTGGGGAAAAGACCTCAGAAAATAAAAAGATATAATAAGCCTATGTTTGGATGGTTATGAAATTTCAATGAAGAAGTTGAAGATTCTAAATAGTTTGGTCTTTAGGGGTGAATGCAGGGCACAAGTCGGGGTACATGCGGGAATACAACATCCACCCACTATTTTCACAGGGTGGATGCTGTCTACCCTGCCAAGAAGTTCGGCCCCACAGAAATATGCTGAACTTGACCCAGTGTAATTTTCAGACACTGGGACACGTACAGCAGCACCTGCACATTTCCTGCTTTTCATTACCAGCAGCAACATGTATGCAGCCAGGGGGGCTTTTTTATTTTCACCTCCAACTGGGACACAGATAAAGGCCGAAATTAAGGGTCCATCAGGCCTCCTTTTGTCGAGTTTCCTGGCTAAAGGTGGCCTGAAATATCACACTTAAATGCAAATGCAACAGAGGGGAAACAAAAGCACACAGCTTGATATCTTTTTACAGGAACTTAAGAGAAGCATGCTAATAGATAGAATTACTACCCTTAAGGAGGCGAGGCATCAGTCCCTGTATATAAGTGCAGGCACTGTAAGAATGTCAGATGTGTTGATCTGTCCTAGTATTTACACATATACCAATGTAAATAGATTGTATTTCTTTTATAGAGGTACTCATCCTAATTAAGGGTGTCAGAGTGCTTTATGTATCATACACATTAAACATGGACAATAAATCATGTAAGTGTGTAAATCAATGTACAAGATGTGTTACATGAGACGGTGAGGGTTACAAAGTGTAGGAGTCACATGTCCTTCATAGCTCACTGTGCTATATTAGACAGATTACAATTTATGAACTGCAAGTGACAAAATATAGATCTCTTCACCAAATGTTTTAACCTCTAGAGTTGTCTCACCGTTATTATTATTCCCTAAGATTTACTGGGCGCCTCTACAGCACATGCCTTAACCCCATAAAATATTTAAAAATGCAGACTTTGCAACCAATTAAGCTGAACAAATCTACTACCATGTTTCTCCTAGCTGCCATTTTCTTTGTGACAGGTTTAAAAAAAAAATATTATTCGAGGCCCAGATTTTGCCTCGGGATTGCACAACTTTTTTGGCACAACCCTGATGCAAAATCTCATTTGTTAAATCTCATTATTTGCGTAAATTTACTTATGACATAACTGATAAACATATGTGTGAGGTCTTAAAATCTAATATCACTTCTTGTGATCTCACTTCCAGTGAGGTCACTACCTGGGATGTCACATGCGATGGCACACATCTTGGCATCATGCACTGTGATAGCACACACCATGATGTCACATGCTTATTAACTAACTTGGTCAGTCGCCCCACTTCTTTTTTAGGACTTGTGCCCTGGGTGATGGGTTGATGATTCCTCCAATTATGTTGAGTGGGAATTTGATTGAGATCACTCATAAAGGTCACTAAGGGATATGTAGAACAAAAAATAGGTTATGTTGTGGCTACTGGTGGCTTGGGATGGATGTATCAGAAAATGTGTGAATTATAACAAAAACAATAAAATACATAGGCTTTGAAGACCTCTGATGACATGTAGGAGACTACCCAGCAAATGTTAAGAGGTGTTGGCATTCAATATTATGCCTCCAATTCATGGAGAAAGGTCTTCATTGTGTTTATTGGTTTTGATGAATTTGTTTTCATATTGATGTGAAATCTGTACTGTGCTCAACATAGAGTGTAAGGGTGTCATTGATTATTTGGAAGGGAAGTTCAGGAGAGACGGGTATCTGAATGACAATAGAGTGCAACTATCTTTGAAAATGATGGAGTAATTTATAAAGTGTGCCTTGTATTATTATGAATGAAATTGTAGCCAGTAGTGCAAGGAAAAATTGGAAAGAGGAGGTGCTGATGCTAGTGAAGATGTGCTGGTTGATTCTTTATTTCATAAAGGTAAAGGTTGGTGTTGATTTGTCAAGTGGTAGAAAAGTGACTTTTCTAGTTTCATCTGTCTGGGTGATGTTGCAGAAATTCACAAATTGGTTGTGAAACTCGATGTGGTTACAATGAAATTACCTTGGTTAAGAAATTAAATGTCAAGGCTTTCAAAACTGATGCATGTGGTAAAATTGTTAAAAATGAAGTCACAATGGGTGATCAGAGAGTCTGGAATTTTGTCTTAGGGCCTGATTCACAAAAGTGAACTTATACATTGGTGTACGTTTACTCTTTTTCGGTATTCACAAAACTGCAATTTAATAGTAACTTTAAGACTGCGGATACTCTGCAGTTATAAAGTTACTATTAAATTGCAGTTTTGTGAATACTGAAAAAGAGTAAACTTACACCAACATGTCATTGTGAACTGGCTTCTTCTTCTCCTTTACCTTTATAGCCATCTAACTCAGAGCTATATGAATGTTTATGACCCCAGCTACAATGCAACTTCTCCTTCCCTTCTTGAAGAACCACTTCACCTTGTAAGCAACCCCACCATTCCTGACCATGGACAACACTTTCCAACACACATTTATGATGTTCTCTTTCTCCGCCACAGTCCCACATTCTTCAGCATCCACTGCCACCAACTGTAACAGAAAGTCCACTTTCTTTTGAGCTTAAAAATAGCATCCAACTTCTATACCATAAAAACGTCAAGGACATGTTTTTGATTTGTCTAGAAAGAAAACTCAGTTCCCCAAACAAATAAATACTTTTACTTCTACACCAATGGGCAGTTAAAACTTCCCTCTCTGCTATGGATTAATTTTTCAATTCACCCCTAAGATTCATGGATGCAAACACAACTGTCCTACAACCACCAGTCTTCTTAGTCTGCAATAAAACAGCTCTTAAGCCTTTCAGAGTAGTGTCTGACATGAGGTTTTACTTTCATCTTGATGTCCCTCTTTCTTGAGCAGTTTCCTAATCTCAGATATTTTGTCAGCCAAGTTGCGAACAAATTTGGCATAGTATTCAACTATGCCTAAAAAGCAGATACCTCTTATTTCTTAATAGATGGCTGCAGTTTCTCAAGTATTAAAACCAGATCCTATTTGGACTTACCCCCCAAAACCTTTAATCAGATGATGAAGGTATGCAAATGCAGCTGTATTTAGGCCTCTGCTAGCGTTGCAGCGCATGCGCTGCTCGCTTTGTGAGGCATGCAGTATAGACTAAGCTTCGTGGATGCTCCACCCACTCTCTGCCCATATTTCTTATTGGCTTATTTCCTCAATGCTGTCTTCCAATAGGTTTTATGCTTGTTAGTCCCGCCTAATGACGACATTTGTATCCTGCCACGGTTACTTGCCCCTTTACTTCAGGCACTATTTTGTTCACCTACCTCCCCCCACCCTCGCGCAGTCCACCCTTCTCAGCCCCTCCCACCCGCACTCCAGTTCGTGCACTTTCTTCGCGTGCGCATAGCCTCCCCTGCCAAGCGCTGTCTGTTTATCCGGGGCTGGCATTCTCAGCGGTAAATGCCCCGCATTAGTGCCACCCCGGTGCCTTTGACGAGAAAAGTTTGCCATTTGACTTGATTACAGAAAGCAGGGATAAAGCAGCACCAAGCTATTAAGCTGGCGACCCGGATGTGTGTCCAGGCCGTAAAAAAGCAACAGCGCTCCTCGGCTGCAATCAGAGCATAAATTGGGGACAGAGGGCTGCTGAGGAAGAATCTGTTTTAAGCTTCCAAGTTACTTGTTTGAATGTACACAAGGCTGACTCAGCCTTTCATCCTTCTAACTACTATAAACTGCGTAGCAATAGCACACGTTCCTTTGCCCTGAAAGAATAAAGTGTTTTGTCAAAAGCAAGTTATCCATCCCCCTCCCCGATCCCCCCCATCTCCTTTCGCTAAACAGCAGAGTGCCCTTGACTGACGTTCAAACGTAACCTATTGTATCAATCGCATGAGAACAAAACACACAATTAACGTTTAGGATTACAAATGTGCTCAGGACTTGTTTTTTTCCCTCAACATCTACTCTGAACAGACAGACAGAGCAGAACTCTGTCGCGAAAACCTTAACATGGGGAGTTAGGGGGGCAGCCAAGCATAGCGAGGTCTGCCCCCGGGCAGATTGGGAGGGGGTTGGGGTGAGATGGCAGCGGCCATTTCGTGGTTTTGACCTGCCTGAGGAGTAGCCCAAAGGCACCCCAATTTGAAAATCTAGCCCAAAGGTAGTATAGGGTCCCCTGCGCTTGCCCAGCCACCTTTTTAGGTACTGGTGACCTGGTGGCTGGGAGCGCTGTAGTGCAGGCTTTTTTGTCAGGCTTTCTGTCACTTTTGCTGAGTTTTTTTCAGGCTTTCTGTTGCTGTTGTAGGCTGTTTGGAGTTATGGCTGCAGAGGATTATAGAGTCTTGGAGGCCATCCGCCTGCTGAGCGAGGCAAGGCGGATGGACCTACTGGTGGGCCCCCAGGGGGGGCGCGCCCCATGAGGAGTGCTTCGGCGGGGACGGCTGCGGCCGGTTTGGCCTGCTTGCCAACCCGGAAAAGTGCCCGGGTTCAGGTGAGGGGGCAGGGCCGAGCGGAGGCCAGGAGCACGGCCATGGAGGTGGGGGATGATGTCGCGGTGAGGGCGGCAGGTCGCGGGAGGAAGGCGCGTCAGGGGTGCGCCGGGGGCATCTCCCCGCTGGCATAGCACACTGTAAATGACCGCCCACTGCTTCGGGGCGGTCGGGGAGGAGGGGGGTGCCGAGAGCGGTCCCATGGGAGAGAAGGCAGCAAGTAAGAGGGGTTGAAGGTGGCAGAGGGAGAGCCCCTCCCCACCTGGCAGGGTGGCAGGCAGGGTGAGTGGGCCTGGAGGGAGGAGACAGGTGGGCCAGGCCGCTGGGGGGAGGTGGGGGTACGGTCCCAAGGCCATAGCTGGATGGGGGGGCGTTTGAGGGGGTTTCATTACCTGGGATGGCGGTGCAGGGGAGAGGGAGTGGGGGAGCTGGGTCGGAAGGGGTGGGGGGAAGGGGGGCTGGGGGATTCAGGTGACTCGTCTCCTCTGTTTATTTCTGAAGGGAGTGCCAGGGATTGAGATGGGCTGGACCTTTTTGACTCCTGGGCTGAGAGTGTTAGGGAGGCACAGGGGCTGCAGTGGGGGTGCGGGGGGTTGGTGTCCCGGAGTCAGGGGGTAGGGGAGAGGTCAAGGGGGCCACGCAAAGGGCTTTAAGTGTAGAGGGATGGTGGGATGGGGTGTTACTTCTGATGAGGGTGGGGTGGGAGTCGGGGGGCTGGCATGAAGCGACATCAAGGAGGAGGGGAGATGGGAGGGAGGCCTTGGGGGTGGTTGGGGGTAGGTGGGGGCCAGAGGCACGGGGGTCAGGGCAGAGGCAAGGGGGAGAAGGTGGGGTACTGAGTGAGGGACCCAGCACAACAGTCCGGCCATTTTTTTTTGCAGGAGGAGACTGACTTGGCAGGGTTAGGAACGGCCCACCAGCGCCAAGGCGAAGGGAGGGCGGGCCTCCCGCGGCGAGCCCGGTACCGACGGGGGATCCCGTCCCGGCCGGCACATGAAGGCCCGAGACAGGCTCGCCGACCCCGACACCCACAGGGCCCCAGCAGCCTGGGGAGCATCGCCGGAGGAGGAGTGACGTGCGTGTTGGTTTTAATCTTTTTGGCAGGGTGCAGTCAGCGCCGCCGACAGGGAGGGGCTATGTGGCTAGTACTGTACAGCTAGTTGAGGATGATGACAGTTTGGAGGAAGGAGCTGAGGGATGGCAAGGGTGGAGGGGGGCCGAATAATGATGTTACAAGTGTTTTCAGATGTCACGGGGCCAGCGGCAGAGGACGGCCCGGACATCACGCTGGGAACTGAAAACGGCATCTCTGGATCGGCGCAGTGGAGAGCGGCGTGTGGACTCCTTGGTGTCAGGTACGGGAAAAGCAGCGGCCGCGGCGTGCTTTGTTTAGATGGGGCTTGGGGGAATAGGGGGAAAATGGCTACGTAAGGGGAAGTATGTGTCCGACAAAGGGGTGGGGCCAGATCAGGTATGGGTGGAAGCTTCGGGGAATGAGCCGGGAGATGCAAAAAAGTCAGGGTTGGACGGAGCTAAGGTGAGTGGGGCTGCTGGGGGCCGTGGGCGGGGCTGGAACGGCAGGGATGGGCACGACGGGGGCGGATGTGGTGAAGCCTGAAAGTAAAGAGCTAAAGATCAAGCGGCTGCCATACATGGGGGTGACAAAGCCGTTGGGTGCCCATTTGATGTTGGCGACAAAGGAGCGCATTTAGAAGGAGGAGTACGTGGAGATTCTAAAACTCCTTCACCGACAAGTGCGGGCGAAGGAGGATTCAAAGGAAGAGGAGTATGAACTCCAGAAGAGGCCGAAGGTGCCTCTTATGATTGAAAATTAGACGGCGGCCTTTTTAATATTTGCTAGCGTATATTGCGAAAAGTTCCCAGAGCGGTCGGTGTCCTTGTTTAAATACATGGACGTTATCAGGAAGGCCCAAATCACGGGAGGTGGTTGTGCATGGGCTCAGTACGATGAGGAGTTTAGGGCATGAATGGCTTGGGACCCGGAGGCAAAATGGGGAGAGCTGGACACCGATTTATGGCAGCATACGATGGGGCTGGAGGGGTCGGGCAAGACCATCTTTACGGCGAGCGGGCTGCCCATAATTTACCAGCCCTTTCAGGGCCTCCCCAGCCGAGGAGGGGTGAGGACAGGGGCCAAGAACCAGCGGCGCTTCGGGAGCATGTTGGGACTACAACAAGGGGCCGTGCACATGAGAACGTTGCCGTTTCCGCCATGAGTGTTCCGGTTGCGGTAAATATGGTCATCCCCTGGTCAAGTGCTGGTGAGCGTCGGGTCAACAGAAGGGGGGACAACAGGGTCCAGAAGGAGGTGCAGGGCTGGGGGAAGCCAGCAGGGGCAGGTAGAGGTGATAAGGGGCCTGGGCCCAAGAGCTCATACTCCGGTTAGGGTGGCGGCTCTTCAGGATTATCTGGATGTGGGGGGCCGCCGTGTGGTTGCAGTTGGGATTTCAGGAAGGGTTTCGTCTGGGTTACGAGGGGCCGATGTTGCGGAGGTGGCCAGATAATTTAAAGTCTGCCAAGGAGCACCTGGAGGTGGTGTGGAGCAAGCTGGAAAAGGAGGTGTGCGAGGGCCGCATGGCGGGACCCTTTGCTGACTGACAATTGGCGGATCTAATTGTGTCTCCCATTGGGGTCGTGCCAAAAAAGGAGAAGGGGCAGTTTCACCTCATTCAGCATTTGTCATGGCCCGAAGGTGGCTCGGTTAATGACTACATTGATGAGCGGGAGACCACGGTGTCTTATTCTTCCGTTGATGCGGCCATGTCCTTGGTGGTGACGGCGGGCGCTATTGCACGGATAGCAAAGTGCGACATCAAGTCGGCTTTCCGGCTGCTTCCAGTCCATCCAGACGATTGGGGCCTACTGGGGATTCAGTTTGACGGCCGCTGGTACGTGGACAAAGCTTTGCCAATGGGCTGCTCGATGTCTTGAGCACTTTTTGAGTGCTTCAGTACATTCTTACTTCTTACAATGGTTGTTCACGGAACGGACGGGTCACCAAGGTGTAACACACTGCCTGGATGACTTCTTTTTGGTTGGCACCCCAGGCTCCACGGACTGCCAGGAGGGACTGGACAGGTTTCAGGAGCTCATGGGGGAGTTGGGGGTGCCATTGGCACCAGAGAAGACAGTGGGGCCGTGCACGGCGCTGTCGTTCTTGGGGATTGAGCTGAACTCGGTGGCAATGGAGGCCCGTTTACCAGCGGAGAAAAAGCAGCATATGGTGGAGCTGCTGGAGGTGATGTTGGCACGACCCGAGGTTACTGTGTTGGAAATCCAGGTGCTATTGGGCCACCTCAATTTTGCTTGCAGCGTGGTGCGTGTGGGGAGGACTTTTTGTAGGAGGTTGGACAGGGCCTTGGTGGGGCGGAAGCCGTCCCATCTTCACATACGGCTGCCCGCGGGGGTGCATGAAGACTTGCAGATGCAGCAGTTCTTCTTGCAGAATTTCAACGGGATCCCCATGCAGAGGGGCGAAGACCTCGTCTGGGATGTCCAAACTTTTTCGGATGCGGCGGGGAGCGGCGGTTTTGGACTGTACTGGCAGGGGAAATGGTGCACTGAGAGTGGCCCCCAGAATGGGCGGGAGGGGCAGGAGCATTGCGTTTCTTGAACTCTTCCCTTTGGTGGTGGTGGTCTCGCGTTGGGGGGAACTGCTGGCCCACAGACGTGTGACTTTTCATGTGGACAACATTGTGGTGGTGGAGGTGGTCAATCGGCAGTCGGCCAGGGATGGGCAGGTGCTGAAGCTGCTGCGAGTGTTTGTGCTGGGCTGCTTGCGCTATGATATTGCTTTTTGCGTGGTGCATGTGATTGGGGTTGACAATGATATAGAGGATGCTTTGTCTCATTCGCAGTGGGGGAAATTCCGTGGGTTAGCCAAGGACGTGGATCGGGACCTGACCCGCATCCCGCTGCAGCTGTGGTATGTAGGCAACACAGGATGTTGCAGCTGGTTTTGGGTCCTTGGCTACTTCGACGAAGGTGACGTGCATGGGAGGATTTCTTAGCATCCTGCGCAAGATGGCGGGCCCCGGGGAGGGAGAGACAAGAGGACGTGATACAGTTTATCCTGGGTTTAATCGAAAGGGGGCTCACGCGGGTGAAAATAGTGGGGAAACTGGAAGGGATTGCTTTTATGGGTAAACTCCTGAGGGGCTATGCGCCATCGGCAGGGGAGCTTGGCTCTCGTATGCTGGAGGGTTGGGCCCGAGAGTGTGGGAGAGGGTCCCGGGTCCGACAGCCGTTGGCATTGCTGGAGTGGGTATTGGGAGCGTTGCCGGGGGTGTACACGGATGACAGGGAAACATGCCTGTTTGCCACTTTAATGTATTGGATGTTTTTGGGGGCTTTTAGGGTATCAGAATTGCTGGGAGAAAAGGGGGATGCTGGGGTCTTGTGGCCGGAGGTCTCTTTCCTCGAGTCCGAAGTGTGCCTGTGGCTGAGGAAGTCTAAAACGAACCAGAGGTGAGTTGGCCGTTGGGTGTCATTGCTGTTGGTCACCTTGGGGGGGTATGCCCCTTGAGGTGGGGGTTGTGGCTGAGATCGGTGGCGCAGGTGGACGGGCCGGTTTTTAGGCATGCGGACGGGCGGA
This sequence comes from Lissotriton vulgaris, assembly GCF_964263255.1. NCBI lineage: Eukaryota > Metazoa > Chordata > Amphibia > Caudata > Salamandridae > Lissotriton > Lissotriton vulgaris. Next base: position 310,611 of record NW_028241518.1, read on the forward strand.
AGGCATCGAGTTCTCAGCTGCTGGCGATATTGCGCAAGGCGTTAGATCAGCTGGGTTTAGACGGGAGGCGATTTGGCACCCATTAGTTCCGGATCGGCGTAGCATCGGAGGCGCACAGGCAAGGGTGGGGGTGAGGGGACATCATGTGGTTGGTCAGATGGTCGTCTGATTGCTACCGGCGCTACGTGCGTTGCGTTTCGAGCCAGTGCACGCGCGCGGTGGAGGTTGTTGCTCTTGTAGTTACTTTTGTTTCTCATTTCAGGTTCGGTGGCGGGTCCCCTTGCGAGGGATATGGCAGTGTGGATCGTGGGCCATTAATTTGTTAGAAGAGCGCAGGCGCAGGGACGGTCCAGTTATTTTGGTGAAAATGTTGGTTTCTTGACAACGCCTTTTATTTATGTTTTAAAAAACAAAAATAATACCTAGTGTGTCACACAGTTTGGTGCTTACTTTCCCTCCATGTTAAACAACAGTAGATGTTTCAGTACCCAGGCTAATGTGCTGCATAGCTAAATACATATAAGGTCCCAAAGACGAGGCCGATTGCATTGCAAATGCTTGTTTCTTTTAGGGTCAACCAATTTCCCATCAGAACGCTTATAACCTGCCTCACGAAACTCTGTTCATGTTCCTGTACTGTAAAATCATAAACTAGAATATTGCTTTGAAATATCTTTAGACCATGCATCTTCTCACAACATACTATTAATCTTTCACTAAAAACTGGCATAGCTGATATTAGACCAAAAGACATTCTTAAAAATCTAATCATACCAAAATCATTGACATATTTTGATTCCTCCCGGAGGAGGATCTAGTGGTACACTGATGCAAGATCAAAGGGAGTACGAACATTTGCACCAGCCAAAAAGATAAGCATTTCCATGATATTAGGCATAGAGATTTGTTAGCCATCAGACATTTTTTCATTGGTATGAGTTCTACGTGCAGCAAGAACTCACCCAAAGCTTTATGAGCCCCTACAAGATGCACCAACAATTCCGAACTCCCCACTGCTTCTATCAGACCATTCTACAAAACTTTTCTAGCTGATTCAAAGTTGTTTCTCTCACTGAAAATGTAATACTTTTCTCCTCACAACCGGCATAGAGCCTGGTTTCTACGTGATTTTGTGCACACACACTCTCAAACAACGTAAGTCTTCCTCAAACCTCTGGGAATTCAAATAAAAAATCTACCCTCCCATCCATATCCCACATTTTCAGACCTTCACCCTTATCCACTGTCTCTAAGTCTGACAGAAGGATTGGCATTGGGATCTCAGAGAATGCCTGATATCCTTGGGTAAGGCTTATCAAGGACAGTGTCCCCTTTTTGGGTACCTACATTTTCCCAAATCCAGTCTATCTTCTAAACTCAGTGTCACTTTGAAAGTACCCTTGCAATTCAATTGGTTTTCCCCCATATCCTTCTGGGTGGATGTCCGAGTCCAACAGCTCCACTGCGCCTTCATATATACTGTCATACACCTCATGTGAAAGCAGCATCCGCTACTCCTCCCAATCCATCACCACTTGCACTTCCTTCCGTTGTATACATGCTACATCTTTGGGATGGTTTTTGTTACCTACTGTATAGAGTAGCAGAACAGCGTCATCCCACATATGACATACCTCATTAACTTTCCCACCTTTTCTTTCTGTCCGCAATTTTTCCAAAATTACCCATTTTGTTACAAATCTTACATATACTCTTATGTGATGGGCATTCTCTCGAATTAGCAAAAGGATCAAAAACCCTACACCTAAAACATGCTCCTTAAGCCTTCCGACCTCTCCTTTCCATTCATTTAGTTACTCCTTTTTGTAATTATCAACTGAATGTTTGGTTTGATACAGCTGTCCGTTTGTAGCTCCTCGAAACAAGCTAAGCAATGTTCAGTCTGTTGTTCCATTTTTATAACTCTACTTAAATACCTTTCAGATCTTGTCTTGGTTGCAGGGCAACATACATCGGCCTCTGATGTGGTTTCCATAGATGTGCCAAATGTACAAGTAGATGCTAACTTTCTGCGTGATTACATAATCTTCGACATGCTCGCCAACATGTTGAGCCTTTATGCCAAAGTGGTACTGCTTCAATATGGTGCCTAGCTTGTGAAGAAAATGCAGCTGTAACTTTTTAATGCATCCCATCCTCATCACCAGTGCAAGGTCTGAGCCACTGTGAGCAGGCAAAATGGAGGTATATTCACAACCTGGAACATCTCACTTGCAGGTCCCAGTGCATTGGACTTTTTCCAGCAAGTAAATAGGAAGAAAGAACCCAGTGAGGACACTATTACCTGGCAAGATGCCACGCTTGTAGGACTGTTGTATTTTCTTAGATGTTAATATATTTTGTAATGTATTTCTTCATATGACCAGGAGCAAGTGGTGAGTAGCTTTAACACCTTCGCTGCGGTGGCTATTCCGCCGCAGCGCTAAGGGGGCGTGGGGTGGGCCGCGCGGCGCGCCCATGCTGGTGACGGAATCGCTCCATCACCAGCCTCGGTTGAGCTGTGTTCATGACGGAGCGGTTCCGTCATGGCCCCGCCCGCTCAATGGAACACCCAGCGCAGGCGCGGAATCCGCGCTGCGCAGGCGCGGCGAGCGGGCCATGGCGGAACCGCTCCGTCATCAGCACAGCGCTTCCCCGGCTGATGACGGAGCGGTTCCGTCATCAGCACGGAAGTGGTTAAAGACTCTTCTAAATAGGTGGCCCCTGAAGCTTATGCAAAACCGAAATAACGTGTAAACGTATTTGCTGGCACTACAGTGCAGGCGAGAGAGTTTTGAACCTTCTGGAATTTCATGGTCATTATGAATGGCAGAATTCAAATGTTTTAATCATCTTTCAATCCAATAAGTTTGGCTGAGTAAGAATGTTTTTAGCTCAGGAGCTCTCTCAGCCCCTCATTTACCCCTGCATCATTGCTGCGACTCATCAAAGAGAGGATGTACATTTTACCAGGCTTAAGGATGGGGATGGTGCATGATTTTGCTGAAGCCCCACCAGTTTCCTTGAGGAAAGGCTGGCCCTTGGGCACACTACTCTAACTTCTCAGACCTCCTTGAACCCATCAAGCTGTCCACAGGTTTGATAGGCTGCCACAGAGGGCTGTTGATCTGCCTGTGCTCACTCCTGTTACTTCTCTAGGCATACACTCTGGTATTGTAACGCAATAATGCGCAGGTTTTGTTCATTTACTATATTAATTTTGGTACCAGCATTTGGGTTATGTGACCATTTTTGAGGAAGAGCTGGAAGACGCTTGGCCCGTTAGTTGCTTTCGAATGAGAAGTCAGGGATTGTGGCTCATTAGACTAAGCACAGAAGATTCAGCTGTCTCCCTGTCCATGCTATGTTATGTTATGTTATGTTATGGGTTTTATAGAGCGCACAGCTGCCCCAGCAAAGGGGCGTTCCGGCGCTGATCCTAAACAAAACACAACAGAAAACTGACAAAAAAAACGGAAATTTAAGGAATCAGAAAAGTTTTGATGGCCTTCCTAAATTGGTACAAATCATTTATTTCTCGCATGTGGGAAGGTAGAGCATTCCATAGCTTGGCTGCTAGATACCGGAAAGAACGTCCCCCAGCTCTAGAACGATTGAACCGGGGATTTCAACCAGATTCTGGTTGGCTGAGCGAAGGGCTCGCGTAGGCACATACATCTTTAGGAGTGGTTTTAGCATTCTAGGATTAGGAAGTCTTAAGATTTTAAAGGAGATGCATAGCGCTTTAAATTGTATTCGTTGGGCTACTGGGAGCCAGTGAAGCTTACGAATAGTATTTGAGGTGGAACTGAAGCGGGGCAAGCCTACTACAGCTCTTGCAGCTGCGTTCTGGACGAGCTGGAGGCGAGCCGTTTCTGCTTTATTGGTCCCAAGGAGCAGAGAGGACGCATAATCCAATCTAGACAATATCATAGACTGGACAATAACTTGTCTGGTATCAGAGTAAAAAAATTTCAGAATGGTTTTTAAGCTCCGTAAAATTCCGAAACATACGGCGGCCACTTTTTTAGTTTGAGTAATAAAACTAAGGGAAGGGTCTATCCAGACTCCCAGGTTTTTTACTTCTAGTTTCGGTTTAGGAATTACTCCCAGGTTGGAGGGCCACCAACGATCTCCCCACCGTTCCGGGTTTTTTCCTACCAGTAATACCTCCGTCTTTGAGGCATTGAGCTGTAGATAGTTGGCCGTGAGCCATTCTGCTACAGCCGCCAGGCCTGAACTAAATTTGAAAGGGTCCATTTCAATTCCATCCGATAAGGCAACGGCTATCTGCGTGTCATCAGCGTAGGACACGATGTTAAGGTCCCACGCTTTGGCGACAGCAGCCAGCGGCTGTACATAAAGATTGAACAGGGTGGGGCTCAGGGCGGAGCCCTGCGGAACCCCCTGTCCAATTGAGTGAGCCTTTGAAAGGAAAGGTGGAGTGGACACCCGAAAGGACCTGTTGGTTAAAAAAGAATGAAACCAGGCAAGGGCCATGTCGGTAACCCCAGCCTCTTCAAGCCGGCGAAGCAGGATCTGGTGGGACACGGTGTCAAACGCGGCACTCAGGTCTAATAGGATGAGTGCCGCTGTTTGGCCAAGGTCGAGGGAGGCCCGAAGGTGCTCCGTCATAGCCAGGAGCGCGGTCTCTGTGCTATGGCCAGCACGGAATCCGTGCTGAGTGTCATTTAGAGTGTTGTGGATGTTTAAGACACTGGTAAGAGTGGTGTTAACATGAGCCTCCGCGATCTTCGTGGCCGAGGGGAGCAATGATATGGGCCTATAGTTTTCGGGCTTGGTAGAATTTCAACAGTGTTCGTCTTCAATTTAAGGCTGTTTTGCACTTTTACCCACAGGCTAAAGTGGTCTAAAGCTCCAAGATGGCCGCCAAGTAGGAGCTCTTCCCCAGAGCTCCCAATTGGGGATTACCAGATCGGTTGAAATCCCCCGATAACCAAACAGATGAAACGAGGTTTTGTGACATCTCTTACCTGCAGTTTAGCTCAAACTCGAACCGCAGAGCCTCAGCCCTTCTATCCCGATACTCACAACGAGAACGTGCGCCACGGTATCAGAGAACTGCTTCTGTAGTGTAGTTGCTAGTTTCCCACTAGGCCCTGCGCATTGGAATAACATAAACAGTAGTATCGACGTGGAACTGCGGATATTCCAGGCCTCCACTGACTATGCTAAACTTAATTGGGTGTGTTACCAACTAGCTCAGAGGTCACTGGAAACTTTCTTCTCTGCATGGGAAGTGATCTGCTTCCCTGGCACAGACAAGAAGGGATTCAGCTTTCCAACAACCGTGCAACATGACAACTTTGCTCCTCAGATCAAGAGTCAATCTCTAGGGTCGTGTGAAACAATAGACAGGTATTTCACTCAGTCAGTTTAGTGCAGTTTACTTTCACGAGATGTATTGCCACAATTGCAAGACTTGTTATTATAAAAAGTACGTACAGTAAGATAAGGATTGCGAAATAGAACTGTAAAAGCATTGATATGGTTTCTTAGCCATACAATGGTTTAAAAGTAATAAAACATATATACAGTCATATATACATTAGGCTAACATACTCAACTGGTGCTTCTAACTAAGCCTACCCCAGTGTGCCTGACCTAAGCCTAACACGTGGAAGGGGAGTAAGTAAGTAGCTTTAAGTTAAGTTGGTTTTGCCAAGGTTTGCTTCAAGAATTCTCGTCTAAGGGTTTAGTCAACACCATACCTCTGAATAGATTGATGGAGGTTTGGTATCTCCTTGAGGGGTCACTCTCGATATCCCAGTCACCCGCAAGGGTAGACCGGAAACGCCGGAGCTGGATTTCTCTGCAGGAGAAAGGCAGCGGCTCTTCTTCAGCGCGTCGAGGAAGGAGGGGGGACAGCGTCCGCGGGCAGCTGGAATCTGCTGGATGTCTTCGCAGAGGGACGGCTGTTCAGCTCCTAAGCGTACTGCACCATCGTTCGCGCTTTAGCAGCGATAATGGTATCAGTAGCTTCACCACCAAGGGGACAGCAGGCTGCAGCGACAGGGTGCTAGCTTCACCAACACGGGGTCTTGCAGACAGCTAGCAACAGTAGCTCATTGCTTAAGGCAACGTTGGTAATATTTATACCTGACAGGTGCCGGGTTTGACGCAAGTTTGCTGGACATAAGACGTCAATTAAAGATGTCACTAGGAAGTGATAGTTATCAGTTGCTCATTAGAGTTCCATTACTAATCAAAACACAGCAAGCGGGGATTTCCAGGTTTGCTGAGTTTTTATCTTGTTGAAGAACTCGGAGTGTTAATCTAGGAATATCAGATAGTGACTTCTGCTCTGTCATTGCACTAATTGGTCGCAAAGGAAGTCGCAGAGAACTATGCTGGGATGTGGCTCTGTTCGTGTGAGGCCAGAGATGACTTTTCTGAAAATCGCACTTGAACGGTTATGCCAATATAGGGAATAAATGGATTTATAGCCGAATAGGGGCATAAGGTCGCAGTATCGATCAGGATCCTAGATAAACACGCAACACCCACTCCACGTTTTCATGTCCATCAAATTACTAAAACTAAAGCAATTAGATGCATGTGTAATATTGCCCACCCCAAAATACATAAATGCATTCGAAATAGGCGTATATTGTAATACGTGAAATTTAGGTACTGTACGTTTTTGAAGCATAGAAATCATTCAAAAATTATTGCATATGAAATAAATGAACGATTATGCAAAAAGAATTACACATGAAGTATCTCTGACAGAAGAAGGGCGAGATAAATCATCACATATAAATGCATTGTCATAACATGTGCTAGAGGCCGATCTAATGTTGTTATGTCTCTAGATGTGTTTAGAAATAGAAGTGTGAAGCTTCTGTTCTCTAAGAATAGTTTTTACGTTAAGCAAAGAAATGTTCGTGCCAAAAAAAGGTGAATATTAAAAATGAACAAAAATACAACAGAGTATTGGGGGGTCCTAGGGGAGTTAGTTTATAGACAATGTGAGTACCTTGTCCCCCAACTACTACTACAAAAAACAAGAGAGGTACTGAGAGTCTGTGAAATGAAGAAATGACAGGACCAGGTTGTGTCCAGTATAAGTGTTCAGATCAAACCATTGATCTTGAGCACATGACACTATTATGTCATAGAGGTGAGGATAGGAAGATACAAGGTTTAGAAAGTAAGAACATAGTACCCATCCGCCCACTCATCAGTGGAATTTCGTCATCTGGGTTGGTGAAAAGAAAGGTGTCCTATGGGCTTCTCCTCAGGGAGAGTCTGAGGTAGCCAGATGTTGGACCCTTAAGAACCACATCCAACCAGCAGAGGATAGTGTGTGAGTGGAAGGGGCAAATAAATTTGCAGTGCTCAGAAAAGAAAAAGGAAACTAATCCTAATCCTGAAGAAAGCCGGTATAGGCTGAAACATGTCGACCGTTTAATACACGTGATAGATAGCAATTCCTTACATGCTATCAGCTTACTGTTTTTAACGATACCACTTTGATGGTCACACCGAATAAAAGTCTTCTTATGTCATCAAATGCGTGGCCTCCTTCCAACCTGAGCTGTTGCCAGGCGAGGTGAGGTTTTTTCTCCCTACAATTGGGGAGGAGATACACCTTCAATTGTTGGAGATTGTTCATGTTCAAGCCCCAACTCACGATAAGTATATGTTGCAGTAGCTTATCATAGGTCCTGAAGAAAGCCGGTATAGGCTGAAACATGTCGACCGATTAATACACGTGATAGATAGCAATTCCTTACATGCTATCAGCTTACTGTTTTTAACGATACCACTTTGATGGTCACACCGAATAAAAGTCTTCTTATGTCATCAAAGTAGGTATTTTTAATCACTAGGATTAGTTTCCTTTTTCTTTTCTGAGCACTGCAAATTTATTTGCCCCTTCCACTCACACACTATCCTCTGCTGGTTGGATGTGGTTCTTAAGGGTCCAACATCTGGCTACCTCAGACTCTCCCTGAGGAGAAGCCCATAGGACACCTTTCTTTTCACCAACCCAGATGACGAAATTCCACTGATGAGTGGGCGGATGGGTACTATGTTCTTACTTTCTAAACCTTGTATCTTCCTATCCTCACCTCTATGACATAATAGTGTCATGTGCTCAAGATCAATGGTTTGATCTGAACACTTATACCGAATATTAAAAATGTCCAATTCAAAAGAATTATTGCTTGAACGGGGAAATAGAGTTCCAACGCTTGTAACAGTTTTTGTTGATCAAAACTGAAGGCCGAATTCAGAGTTCATGGGAACGCTGTGTGTCGGAAAGTTTCTCAAAGTTATTGTTTCTGTACGGGTGAGAACATCGTATCAGACAGGCTCTCAAAAAATTGGTCTACAAAATCAGGTGACAGTTCAACCAAATTAGATAGTGCTGTAACTTGGCAGGGGTGAGAATGATTGCTGTCATCGTAGTCAGGAGCAGCAATGCTCACAGATGGCCGTACCTGGTTGATGCTGCTTTTGTCGCTTGCTCCACTGTTACCACCTAGTCGTAGCACAGGAGTCTCCACAAATGCCGTCATCAGGATTGGTAGCCGCTGGGGACAACACAATGCGTGAGCCGTTATTGGACTGAGCAAAGTATCGACGTCCATTGGTACTGCTGATGGAAGTGAAAGACAGATGTCCAACACGCATTCATCTCCGCAAAGCATACATCTTAGTACCGGTAAGATACAGTTCTGCCATATAGGTCTGAATGAAAGGAACCAGGTCATGTTTAGATCTCTCAGCCTGGCCAATCCAAGGACGTTAGTTATCCTGTCCCGATAGCGCATTGCTAGGATTGTCTCTTCCATTCCCATGGGAGCTATGTCTGAGTTTCGGCTTGCCATAACGAAGCAGGAGGGTCAAAAATAAAATCCCTGCTACAAGTCCCAAAAATAATGGTATGCCGCCAAAAACAGAGTGTACAAAATTAGGAACGATTCCCAAAATTGCCTGGAAGGGTGTTAGCAGTCCCGTAAAGACTGTCTTAAATATGCCTGGGATGCTTGTGGCACTAGACATGTTAAGGAGTTGGCTCAACATTTCTACGAAATGCACGGGGCAATTTGTTGATAAAAGGTCATGAACTTCAGTAGCTGTCCTTGCAACTAGAAGATCATACGTCTCTTTTGATGACGTTAGAGGCACTGTTGTCTGTAAAAGTACAGATTTCATTTTGCTTAATGTATCAATTCGTATAGAATAGAGATTCAGACGAGGCCAGATGGGAGTCACTGTGTCTGCAGGCCCACTCGGGAACAATGCTTGCATACAGCATTTGACCATGGATGTTACTCTTACTAGATAACTTTTCCTTGGCACGAGGCCACAACATCTGTGATCCGTTCTAAGAATGTAACTCCCGTTTGAAAGTTGCATAAAGAAGGGCTCTATCTGAGTTGCAGGTGTGACTAGCTGGTGGCATGAAAGGTTGTTAGAATTTCCATCACATGCTCCGTGTAAATTAATACCCTGACACAAAAGTATACCGCTTAGTGAATGTTTACAGTTGTCACCACTAAGAAATACATTTTTGTCGCTGTCACTATAGCAAGAATGTGTGTATGGTAATTTCCATTCAGATTTTACATATCCTTTACCCAATTGTTCATACTGGCCAGCAGGTATGTACTCAAGGCACTTTTTAAATCGGAAAGTTGTTATCGGAATTGTGATAATTCCGTGTATTATCCATTCAATGACAGGACTCTCTGACATTGTCAATGGTAATCTCGCAAGTTTTTCGATGCTCAGGATTGTATAGTCTGCTCCTTTGTGTGCCAAACTGATCTGTTTATCAGTAAGGTTAAAAATGGAAAATAATGACGTTGTGTTGATTAAACGCCAAGGCACATAGCCTGAACGAAGATTTTGCAGCGTCCAGCCTAATTCTATAATAGAACGTAATTGCGACTGGCCATGTTGTAACATTAGCAAGTCTCTGTCTATCACATCAAAGGCAGATGATACAATATTGTCCAACGAATATATTCTGGAAGACAGAGTCATTAACCCATTGTCTACTACAGAAAGTGATTTCTCCAAATTAATACGATCAATTTCTCGTATTTTTTCAGCTGTTTCAATTTGTTTGACTTTCCAAGCCTCGTTGTACGCAGCATAGATACTGGTCGCTATGAAACGCTTCTGACGCTGTTTGCGTGGTCCAAGAATGAAATCGCGCAAATCAGCACCATCTTTTAGTAAAGACAAGTGTTGCTTAATTTCAGCCAGTGTGGATGATGTTAGCCATTCAAGGCAGAGTTTCCCTACACTGTATGTTGTTATTATCCCTGGATGTTGTCTCTGGGAATATCTCGAGTCTAATCTGGTCATTTTCAACCCCTGTGTTTTATTCAGGAATCTTGACAGCTGTTTGTGTCTGTAGGCCAGATTAACCACTTTTTCCAATCAGGATGTGTTCTGTTAAAATGTAAAATTTTTGACACGTCTAACTCAATATCTGCAGTTACATTTTCTGGTATTGGCTTTGATATAGACGGTGTTTTAAGGTCTTTGATCTTAGCTAGGCCAAGACAAGATGTTTGGTGTATTGTGTCATTTAAAAACAACATTTGTTCTGGTATCATGCAGGTTCTAAATAGTGCTTCAATGCCTTGCACCTGCCAATCTTTTGTACCCCAAATTGTTTTCGTTTCAATATTATTTTTCCAATAATCAAAACCAAATGTCATCATTTTGTCATAAAATGCTTCTGAATATATCAATTTAGAATTTGTCAGCATTGTTTTCATTCCTGTTTTATCTAACAGTTTGTAATAAAACGTTTCTGCATTACTGGTGTTAAAACCTGAGAAGTATTTGAATTTCTCAAAAAATGCTTTAGAACTGCTTTTAGGTGGTGTAGAACAATGTTCCCATTGATTATACATAAAAACATTTCTAGGCTGTGCAGATTTATGCAAGTAGTGATCACCATAGTGTGTGTAACAGAATAACTGCTCATAACTAGATGAACCTTGTAAATAATCATGATCTGTGAATCTAGCTGACATTACTAAATCAGACATCATGTCATTAATACTGTTTAAAGTCCCAATCATCAGAGAATGTACTAGGCGTTACAAAGTCACTTAAGGAAACCTTCAGTTGATGAGGATACTTCAGGATTTCGACCGGACCATATATCTCATAGTCTGTTTTCTCCCATACTACCCCACCAGGTATTGGAATTGCTGTGACGTTTACTGTTGACAGTTGTCTTTTCTTCACATGGGATGATCTGTGTGGTTTCAGGACTAGGTTGATGTTCTGACTTGCTGTGTCCATTGAAATATATTTTCCCTCAATGAATTTTCCCAAACACAGTACCATGATGAGCCAAAGCAGGAGGAAAAATACACCTAGACCGAACCAGAACTCTAGCCAAGGGGAAATAAGGTAGATTTCCTTCAGTTGATGAAAGAGTTCCGTTGCTTTTTCTTTAAAAGTCTTTTTTGTTTCTGGCATCACTTCGGGGTCGTTTTGATCTTCAGAGAAGTTGTCGAAGTTGATGAAATAACCAGAGGCAGTTCTGTCAATTGATGGGATTGTTCTTTCAATCTGTCTCTCGGTAGCACTTTCTGATGCCACATTAGTGTAGACTGGTGTTGTTTCTTGACGAACTGTTTCAATCTGTGTTTCAAGAGGCAAGAGTTCCATGGCATTATTGCATAGTCCTTTATTGTGCACTGCAGGCTGATCGAATGTGATGAGTCTTTCAGTTTGAACCTCTTGGATTGTTGCAAGTTTGGGTATTCTGTTGTTTCTTGGGAGTCCACTGGGCCTACTGTTGATTATAGGCCACATGCTTGTGGTTTTACCAGGTCGATGGACACGACTCTGTTCTCCTTTTTACCAGCAAGGGGCGGTAGCACAACTGATCTTGTTCCGGTGACTGCCAAGACAGGTACTGCTTTTCTGTAAGAAGGCCCAAATTCCTTCTTAACCGCGATCTTTTCTCTGACTAGATCCCCAATCTTTGGAATCCAGACAGGCCTTGCTGGGGCTGTTGCTGGGGCTGTTGCTGGTGGTGCCTCGTCAGTGGTACTTGGCTGTTGCTTTAACTTTATGTTGCTTAAGGATTTTCTTGTTTTATTCAGTTCCTGTAAAACAGCCAAACGATCCTTTACATCAAAGTGCGTTGTCTCTTCTTGTACCACTGACATCTGACTATCGAGGTCCTGAATACGCATTCTAATTCCGAACAATAGTTCGTATGGGCTGAAACCTTTTAGAGAATTTCTTGGCATGTTGTTAAGATAAGTCCACCCAGCGCCTGAACCTAATACCTTCTCTGTTATAGATTGCTTTATGTCCCGGTTTTTTCTTTCTACCACACTATTCCCTTCGGGGTGCGACGGACAAGAATACCGCAACCCAATTCCCATACTAGCCATGGCCTTCTTATAAGCTCGAGAGCTGAAAGCAGGACCCTGGTCAGAATGGAACGTGGTAATTGCGTATATGCCGATATGGACTCGCAAATCTTTTATAACTGTTCTAGCGTCAGCCGAGCGCTGGAGGCCTCATTTTTTAAGTGTGTTTAGCCTTAACTATTATTAGGACGCAAGATGGGGTGTAGGCAGCGTTACGCTCTTTCTGATTGGTAGCCGGTAGCAAGGTTCGCTACTGCGATCCCTATTGCAGTTTTCACAGTTGTTTGCATATATTTGGTGTTCTACACTCATTCCCGGCCACCAGAATACTGATTGCAATTCAGTCAGTGATTCCTTGATCTTTCTGTGCCTAAGACCCAAACCCATATGTGCGTCTGCTATTAAAAATATTCTCCTGTTCATGTTTGGAATTACTCTGTCCCCCACTCCAGGGATTCGAGCAAAAGGAACGGAGTTTGCATCGACTATGTATGCATAATTGAGTGGATAGTTCACGGGCAGTGCTGCACAGTCGCCTTTTACGGTCGTTTTTACTGCCAGCATGGTTTCCCCGTCTATGTATTTATCTGTACGCTTTTTTGTGGCTACGGAAGCCGGTTTAGTTGCTTCCGCGGTGGCTTAATTAGCCAATGAATTCCCTGCAACGTGAACGCCATCACGTCGAAGACTCTGTGCGTGAATCACGTGAGTCTTTTGTAGTTCTTTGTGTAAAAGAGCTACCTGTTTCCATAGCAATTTATGCTTTATTGTGGCACCTTTGTCATCTTTGTAGTCGTTTTCGATCCAACTCTGCAGTTTATTGTTGTAAGAGTTGACGCAAAAATGAGAATCGCACACTATAAGTGTCGGGAATTCACGTTCTGCATTTTCGAGCGCCATCTTTAAAGATCTGATTTCAGTTCTCTGAACCGAACAGTTTCTTACAGATTCAGTTTTTGTTACTTTCGGTCTGAATTTACCGCACAGCCAACGACCTTTAATAATCGCACATGCTGCATTGTAGGATTTGCTCTCTACATTGAAATGCTGTACAAAACTATCTGTATAGATTATACAGGCATATTGTGGGAGAGGCAGAATTTCGATTGGCAGAGGATATTCTTCTTCATATTCTAAATCATTCAGTTCTTCAAATTGCGGGGCGAAATAGTATTTTACGTCTACCGCTCCTAGAGAATCTACACACTGTATCCATTTCGGATCCAGTGACACTGTTGGCAGGTTTACCGGGCTGAATAGCGCCTCGAAGGCGGATTCCGCTGTAAGGATATTAATCCGTTTGCCGTGTGCTAGTTCTCGTTCATTTGCTAATGCGATTTGCACTACTTTCACAGTTCTTTCTGTGTGACTGAATGTTTTTCTGCTTGTGTGTACAAGCGAGATTTAACTGAAATTGGTACCTTTTCTCCCTCATTAGAGGTCAGGTATGTGAATCCGCATCTTCCTGGGATGACTCGGATTACAAGATCGCGTGTATTGTCACGTGTATCTAATTTTGTTTTAGCTAACATGTCTGTTTGCAGTGATCTCAAAATTTCTGTGTGTTTTTGAGTCCAATTGATTTGTTTAAAATCAGGTTTAATTAGTTCGTAGAGAGGTTTAACCCTCTCTGCGTAATTTAGAATGTAAGTTCTTCCGAAATTCAGAAAACCTAGTATTGATTGTAAATTCTTCAGCATTTTTGGAGCTTGGAGTACAGCGCACTTCTCTAAGAAGTTGTCCGCTAGGCTTTTCCCTTCACTTGATAATTCGTACCCTAAAAATAGTACTGTCAGATGGGCAATTCGGGACTTTTTAAAGTTGAATTTGTAACCCTCTGCTGCGAACCCAAGTATAATGGTGTTCACTCTTTTCAAGTGAGTATCCAAGTCGTCGTCCATGAGATAGATATCATCTACGTAAGATAATGCCTCATCATCATAGATTTGTAGTAACTCTGTTACCCTAGCTGAGAATAGTCCTGGGCTGTTCTTGAACCCCTGTGGGAGTCGACAGAATTTTTTCTGCGACCAAATGCAGAGAAAGCGGTCAAATATCTGCTTTCTGGTGCAATGTTTTGACAAAAGAAACCATTAGATATGTCTAATGTCGTTTTATATTTTTTCCTAACTATGTTATTCATTAGGGCTGCACTATGCGAGTTTTGTACTGCAAAAGTTTTACAACATGTATTAAGATGTCTGTAGTCCAAAACTAGACGATATGAATTGTCTGGCTTGGAGACAGGAAACAAAGGATTGTTCATTTGAGAGGTGCATGTTTCAATCACCCCCTGGTATTCAAGTTGATCTGAGATCTCCCTGACTTGCTTTTTAGCTTCTTGCTTTATGGGATACTGCCGTTGGGCAGTTGGTTCATTTTTTAGCTGGATTTTGTGAGGAGGTGAATCCTCATCCCATCCTACATGATTTTTATATAATGCAGGTGCCTGGGCTACTGCCCATTTCCTTGCATAAGTATATTTTTTGTGAATCGGAATGTGATTCGAGAAGGCTGGCATAATCACTTCTTCGCCACGAGGGCACTCCCTGACAAACTCTGGGGGCCAATCTTTTTCAGCTAACAGAATATCATAGCCTTTTGAGAGCTTGTCCCAAAATAGACCCTTTATTTTCCTAGTCTTATCACCCTCTATACGCAATGTAATTTCGTATATTTTATGGGGCTCGCTAAGTCTGGTGTCGGCAGTTTCAACCTGAATGAATTCATTCGTGTCCACTGTCTCCAGATGACTCATCAAGATCTTGCGCGCTATACTGATTTCTGCTGCACTGTCCAACATTGTCAATGCCCACTCCCCGTTTTTCAACTGTGTCCTCAGTATTCTCAGCATGGTTGATTACTCTAATACTGGCTACCTTCTTTTTAGGAAATTGAGATTTTTTACTCTGAGCAGGTTCCTTGTCTTTGGACTTGGTGTGCTCTCCTGGGTCTGACCGTCCTCTTCTTTCAGAATTCTGTGGAAAAGATCGAGAGGGACGTGTATCAATACTTTGATATCTATCAGGTTTTTTCAGATTATCCCTATTTCTAAGGTTATATCTTTTCTCAGAGGGCTCCCGCTGGGGAGACTGGTGTTTTCGAGTCGGAGTTCTTTCCCTCCGTCGAGGAGACCTTCGTCTGGACTGGAAAACTTTTTCCTTGGGAGTGGATTGTTTATTTCCATCCCAGCTCTTTTTAGGAGTGTTTAAATTATTTCTAATAAATAATTTTTCAGGATTTTCGAGCAGTTGGGGCTTTACTGGTTTCCCACCCAAGCTGTCTCTACCTAATTCTTCATAGCATTTTTCTATGATTTTTGCAAGCTCAACAGGATCTTTCATATCTGTTTCCTTCAATTTCTGGCGGATCGCCACAGATGCTGCTTCTCCTTTTATGTTGGCTAATAATATAGCTGAGACCTGCTTGAAGTCTTTCAGTAATTTCATACCTAGATTTAAAGCGGGCTCTGGACCGAATTCATTTTGAATCTGTTTTAGCACTTCTGGTACTACCGCCATAGACGGAACACCGTGTGTTTTTGTGTAAATGGAAGCAAAGACTGTACCCCAAGTGTCGCAGTCCTCCACGTGTGGTGCGATTCCCATAGGAAGGCAGATTGTCAAGATTCTGTGTTTCTCTATAGGGGTAGTATCAGGAAATACTGCCTCTATTTGAGTGATTTTTTGTGCTAACCAGAAAGGAATTTGTTCCCGTTTTACGGGTGTTTTACCAAGACATGACTGTATGTTCTGTGGTGTAATTTTATTTGTGTTCCCCTGATGAGGGGTCAGCTGTGGTGTATTAACAGCTGGTTGGACTGTTGCAGTCCGAATTACATATTGGACTAATTGCCTATGTATTTTAATTAGTGTTTTGAGCTGTACTAACAGCTCTTCCTTAGACATTTTTACAATGACAGGATGTGGTGTGTAGCTGGCTAGAACCGGCCACGTTGCTCCTGGTCTACCTAGTGGACCGAGCCTGGTAATATGATCATTATGTTTTAGGGCGCCATTAAACCAGAGCAGGTGCTCTTGAAATTTAAGTGGAATTTCAATCTCCTCGAAAGGAGCGTACTCTTCCGGAGGTTTCTCTATTTTGTAATAGTGAAACTCTTTTGTTATAGCGTTTACCGCTGGAAAGTTTATCCATGAATAGAATACCTCTGTCTGCCGATACTCGTGAGCCTCTATCACGAAAATTACTGTACCACCTTGAGGTGTCAGTCCGTTCTCTATAAGTTTTAACGTTATAGATCTTCTTAAGTGGACCGGGATGATTATTGCATCCGGGTCTGTGTGTTCGGGACCTTGCTGAGTCGCATCTGCTGCGGCCCCAGTGGTTCCGTTTTCTCCTGGCATTGTTAAAATGCAAGGTTTGCAGAGTAGGTCTCCAAGGAGACAAAGATTAGGTGCACAATATTTTGGAACACTGTATCCTTCAACGTTGAATAAACCAGAGCTTTACATAGGAATCTCTTCCTACTAAGGTCGGGCGGATTTTAACCTTTCACCCACTCCAGACGTCTATTGGAGTATTTACGGGAGAAAGGGGTCTGTGTGAAATATGCACGACTGAGTTACTCTAACGTCTTGCGTTAGTTTATCGCCTTACCAAACGTTAGGCGCCATGTAGTGTAGTTCCTAGTTTCCCACTAGGCCCTGCGCATTGGAATAACATAAACAGTAGTATCGACGCGGAACTGCGGATATTCCAGGCCTCCACTGACTATGCTAAACTTAATTGGGTGTGTTACCAACTAGCTCAGAGGTCACTGGAAACTTTCTTCTCTGCATGGGAAGTGATCAGCTTCCCTGGCACAGACAAGAAGGGATTCAGCTTTCCAACAACCGTGCAACATGACAACTTTGCTCCTCAGATCAAGAGTCAATCTCTAGGGTCGTGTGAAACAATAGACAGGTATTTCACTCAGTCAGTTTAGTGCAGTTTACTTTCACGAGATGTAGAGAATAGAGAGACGGGCGTTTGTCAATAAAGGGTTAACATTTATTGAACAGTCTTTCTTCTCGTACAAGAGAAATGTATTGCCACAATTGCAAGACTTGTTATTATAAAAAGTACGTACAGTAAGATAAGGATTGCGAAATAGAACTGTAAAAGCATTGATATGGTTTCTTACCCATACAATGGTTTAAAAGTAATAAAACATATATACAGTCATATATACATTAGGCTAACATACTCAACTGGTGCTTCTAACTAAGCCTACCCCAGTGTGCCTGACCTAAGCCTAACACGTGGAAGGGGAGTAAGTAAGTAGCTTTAAGTTAAGTTGGTTTTGCCAAGGTTTGCTTCAAGAATTCTCGTCTAAGGGTTTAGTCAACACCATACCTCTGAATAGAATGATGGAGGTTTGGTATCTCCTTCAGGGGTCACTCTCGATATCCCAGTCACCCGCAAGGGTAGACCGGAAACGCCGGAGCTGGATTTCTCTGCAGGAGAAAGGCAGCGGCTCTTCTTCAGCGCGTCGAGGAAGGAGGGGGGACAGCGCCCGCGGGCAGCTGGAATCTGCTGGATGTCTTCGCAGAGGGACGGCTGTTCAGCTCCTAAGCGTACTGCACCATCGTTCGCACTTTAGCAGCGATAATGGTATCAGTAGCTTCACCACCAAGGGGACAGCAGGCTGCAGCGACAGGGTGCTAGCTTCACCAACACGGGGTCTTGCAGACAGCTAGCAACAGTAGCTCATTGCTTAAGGCAACGTTGGTAATATTTATACCTGACAGGTGCCGGGTTTGACGCAAGTTTGCTGGACATAAGACGTCAATTAAAGATGTCACTAGGAAGTGATAGTTATCAGTTGCTCATTAGAGTTCCATTACTAATCAAAACACAGCAAGCGGGGATTTCCAGGTTTGCTGAGTTTTTATCTTGTTGAAGAACTCGGAGTGTTAATCTAGGAATATCAGATAGTGACTTCTGCTCTGTCATTGCACTAATTGGTCGCAAAGGAAGTCGCAGAGAACTATGCTGGAATGTGGCTCTGTTCGCGTGAGGCCAGAGATTACTTTTCTGAAAATCGCACTTGAACGGTTATGCCAATATAGGGAATAAATGGATTTATAGCCGAATAGGGGCATAAGGTCGCAGTATCGATCAGGATCCTAGATAAACACGCAACACTTCCTCGCACCGGTCAAGACAGTAAGGACCGGCCACACTCGCATGGAGAGTGCCGCCACATGACACCTGGAACAGAGATGAACCCCCCTTCTGCTCGGCCCCAGATCACCGGGTGTGACGACTCCAGAGGAAACTGAGCCGGGGACAGAGTGGACTCCAGAGTCCATCAAGGAACCGAGGATTGCAGAATGAACTCCAAACATCGGTTCCCGGTGAAGTGCAGCACTGTATAATGCCACCAGCGGACATCGAAGCATGCTAATTTCAACAAATTCACTGCCACTAACTTCACCGACTGGAAAATGCGGTAACCCAAAATGGGGGACATTGAGTGGCACCCATATCTGCTGTGATGTGGATCAATTACACGCCGGATCACCCACCAGAACGGCCGCTTCACAGGGTTTTAAGCTGCTTGATTGTCTCCATCTCCGGTTAAGGTACCACCACTTTAAAACAATTCAAGCTTATTTTATCATCACGTCGAGCTTCTTTCAGATTTGGACTGACCCTAAGATGGCGGCCACAATAGACAGACTCGTAATAGAAACATTTGCGCATAGTCACCCAGCATTCTAACTGTCTTTGGAGTGTAAGGAGCGCTTCACTCTTAAACCTGCAACGCTTTGTTCCTCTTTTGTGCCCGCAGAGTGCCAGCGCCTTCGCAGATTCACAAAATGGTGCATAGCTCCTAATAAGTTTTTCTCTAACCTCGGGAGCCTGCTAATGAGCCATCTCACAATCTGATTTCAGCTGGTCAAGTACTCCAGTGAGTTCACTGTCCATTCCCTTAGCTAACAACAACCACTGTTTTGTTTACCTTGCTGTGGTAACTGAACTCTAAACTCAGGTTCTCCTAATTAATGGCGGTTTTTCACTTGTCATCACTCGTTCCCCCTAATGACATGCTGATCCTGGCTTTGTTTATCGTGCTGATCCTCTGCTTAGTTTTCACCCCCCTTTTATCCGGATTATAGAAAATTATGGGGATCCTCTGAATTCATACATCAAGGACTCATCCCCCTCCTGTCCTCAAGATGGTCGCTCGGTCATTGACTCAATGACTCTGTGAACCGTCCATCGGCAGCTGAGACGCAGCCATTGTGACCAATGCCCGGTGGAGCTACCTCGCAAGCCAAAGAAGAGATGGGCTATGGATTCCCTCCTTGGCCATCACCTACCCAGCCGGTCCTTGGGCAAACTCTCCTGCTTTTCTCCTTGACCTTATATCCCTCCTCCCCCTTCACCCTACCCCCTACCGCAGTACTCTTCTCTTCTTTCCAGCTATTGACCCCTGCCCTCACCCGTCCTTGCTCATAGTTACCACAATGTTTATCCACTGGACTTCCTTATGTGAACTTTCCCTCGTCAGTTTAGACCTAGCTATTTGACTGATGACCGATGGAGCTACCTTGTTTAGCTATAGTGGTGATGGTCTGGGACGTCACCTACCCAGTCGGTCTTTAGGCAGACTTCCCTTTGTCTCTCCCGCCATCTTTTCCCTCCCTCCCCGTCACATTCCACCTTTCCTGCTTCCCCCATCCCCCCTCCTTCTCACTTCTCTCACCTTTCCGTCCTCTTTCATTGTGTTGCTTATTTTAACATAATTTGTAATTATTATCATTGTCTGTAACAGTTTGTAACCGAATGTAAAGCGCTCTGATACCTACGGGTCAAGCCAGCGATGTATAACACTCATTAAATAAATGAGGCTAATATGGTATTTATCCATGTTATGACTAAATTGAAAAAAGGAAAGAATCTGTTCTCAGCAACCTACCTTTATACAAATTAACCATTGCGTTTAAATGAGATCAAACCGTCTTGTTTCTAGCACCTCTCAGCGTGCTCTAACTATATTCAACCCATGTGTGCTGTTCTTATACAAAGCTTTGAAATGCGTTTTAATACTCCTTTAACAAGAATGATGTATTTACTTCCTGAGTCCTGTCTGAAAAGGTTTACTGCATGTTTGCTGCATGTGTCATAGGACATCTTGTAAAGCTCTGTTGTATTTATTTTCCGGTGTGGCCTAGCAGTAAGTGAAACATCACACTTCACATTGCAGGGTAGTGGCCATCATAAATGTGACATTTGCAATCAAACTAAATTAGCTCTAAGCGCAGATAACAATGTACTTAAAAGAGGTATTTCCTCTTATCAGTGGATAGTTCATTTCAGGAGATAATTGGTTGGACTTACCTCTCGAGTTTGTCTCCTCTTATCTGTTGTCACCCATCTTTGTATTTATGGCTCCTGTGATCTTGTGATGTACAATACACCAAGAGCGGTGTGCAGCGGCTGAAGAGTTACACCGACAGTCAATCACTCTGTGCTCTCGAGGCAGTGATATAGATTAGAAACCATTAAGATTTTTCTAACTTAACAGGGATTGTCTTGAAAATCGTATAGAATAATTTATATATCCCGGAGACCGGGCAATATAAAATGTACTCTACGAAATACATGTGGTTTGATGTCTCTCGCCCATTAATGGCTTTTGTTTCTCGAGTTTCGATTTTTAAATATGTAAAACAAACGTTAACCATACCAATTGGGCGTACTTTTTTCATTAAACATTTTTATTCATTGATTCTTGTATGTGTAAGACAGAAGTCGTGTGAATGGCGAAATGGACGAATGTGATGAGTGCATTTATGTATACAACTTAATGCAAATAGTGTGTACGTTTCTATGGGTGCGTTAAAGCACAGATGGGAGTATCCATAGGTGAGTGAGGAGATGAATAGGTGAATCCATCGGTTGATAGATGAATATGTGAGTGAATTCATGACTGGAGGAATGATTGCACGGAATGGAATGGATGAATGTAGCAGTCAATTGTTAAGCATGTTAATGGATGAATGAATCTATGGGTGACTGCATGGGCAGATAGACAAGTCAAAGGGTTGTGAGTGGATGAGTGAGTGCGGGTGAATTAGTGAATGAGTCAATGCATGAATGTGAATAATAAATAACTGCATTGGTGCATAATTGTTAGATGAATGAGTAAACATGAGTGGCCCTAGACTGGACCTAGGCAGAACCCAGAGAGTCCGTCTCCCACCTTTCCGATCCAAAGCAACCAACATCATCTGAGGCGTCCCCCAGGGCTGATCCCTCAGCCCGATGCTGTTCAACATCTAAATGGCCCCCCTCGCACAAGTGACCTGACATCACAACCTTAACATCATCTCCTATGCCAACGGCACCCAGCTCATCCTCTCCCTCACCAAGGACCCACACACCACCAAAACCAACCTCCACAAGGGAATGAAGGCCGTCGCCGGCTGGATGAGGAGCAGCCGTCTGAAGCTGAACTCGGACAAGACAGAGGTCCTCATCCTCGGACCCACCCCTCAGCCTAGGACGACTCCTGGTGGCCGACCACAATGGGAACAGCACCAACACCCACTTACCATGCCTGCAACCTAGGATTCATCCTCAACTCCTCCCTCTCCATGTCTAAACAGGTCGACGCTGTCTCCTCCTCCTGCTACAACACCCACCGCATGCTCCACAGGATCTACAAGTGGTTCCCGACCGAAACAAGAAGAACGGTGACACAGGCCCTCGACAGCAGCAGACTGGACTAGGGCAACGCACTCTATGCAGGAATCCCAACCGAACATGTACGACGACTACAACGCATCCAAAACGCCTCCGCCCGACTGATCGTCAACGTCCCCTGCCGCAGCCACATCACCCCCCACCTGAGGACCTACACTGGCTCCCCGTCGACAAGAGGATCACCTTCAAGCTCCTCACCCACGCACACAAAGCACTCTACAACGCCGGACCAGCCTACCTGAACAGCAGGCTCAGCTTCCACACCCCCACCCACCAGCTCCGCTCCGCCAGCCTCGCCCTCGCCTATGTCCCCTGCAGCCAATGTACGACCTCCAGAGGCAGATCCTTTTCCTACCTCGCCGCCAAGACCTGGAACACCCTCCCTGCTCACATACGCAGACCCAAGACTTACTGCCTTCAGAAGACTCCTCAAGACCTGGCTTTTCGAACAGTTTCAACACCCCCCCCCCCCTCAGCGCCTTTAGACCCTCACAAGTAAGTAGCACGCTTTACAAGTACTCTGATTGATTGATTGATTGATACCGGCTCATCAGTGGGAGTGCCTGCCTTAGGATGCACTGCACACTCTGCCCATTCCCATAGGACGGTCAGAACTTTCAGGCGTCTCCCTATACAGCACCACAGCCTGCCCTAAGGCTGCAGAGAATGCCTTTCGAGGATCATTATAGCGCATTGAGGTTGAGGAGATAGAAATTATGACAATGTGGCATCACTGCATTGATCCTTATGGGCCTAGTTAAGTTTCAATGTTTTCACTGGCTGCACAGAGATACTATCTCTTTCTCCTTTCCAATATTTTTAGGAATAAAGATGATGCCGGGTTTCTGCCGCAGTCCACTATGATCAACCTTTGTATGTCCCCAATGCAGCCCTAACAAGATGCATCAGCTATGCAGATGATGCTCAGATAATCATGCATCTGGACAGAGATATTAGCTTGGTCTAGATTAACTGCAGAAACGTCCTGGCAGCTTCGAAGAATAAAGCCTATTAAAACTCAATCTTGACAAAGCTGAAATTATGATTGTATGTGGTTCCTCCTCCATCTTTTCGATCACACCACCATTGTTTGGAAAACTCCCAAAGGAATCTATTGCAGAAGAAAATGGTGATCGGAAAAACAGCAAACGTGGCATGAAACTAGAACTTTACTCAAAGGAGAGCTTTTGCTTAGTTTGGTGTACAAGAATTATCTATTTTCCAAGAAATGAGTTTTCCAAATATAGGGCTGTCTATCTTACAAAATGCTGTAAGGTGGAGAAATATATATTGTTGAACTGCAGCGTTTTAGCAAACCTTAGTTTGGGGACAGGTTACGAGCCCAAATGTACAAAATATGCTTGAAAGAGGAGTTTTTATCTCCCATCACCCTTTTCCAGTCTATAAAACCAAAACTGGGTGTACAAACTTGAAGGCTCTGATTAAAGGACATGGGGCATGGTCCTCACATCCTAATCTGTAAACCTAGAATAAGTTGGCAGGGTGGGTACACCATGACCCCAAAATGTAGGTGGTACATTTCCATTCACTATGGCTCTGCTCTGGGACCCCGCTTTTCTTCTCCCTAGCTCACTTCTTCTTTGACTTTCTCTCTACACCATCTGTTTTTGACTTTTGTATAGCCCAAATGCTGACAGTAGATAGTTATTTTTCTCCTCCTTACATTGAAACATAGATCTCTGACTACCTCATGGCCATCAAACACTTGATGACCCCATATTCCCTTACGGAAACCTTTCAAAAACGGAAATATCGAATTTCCTACCTCCTTTAACCTGTACACACCATTGCTTTGCACTAGAAATAGTTGTTTCTAAGAATTCGGGGTGATTTGTTGCACTTAAGAAGCAACCTTAACTGTAACAATAACAAAGAATCATCTGACCCACCCCATCTGATAAGATGTCTGCTTTGCAGTCTTTAGTCATCTATACTGCTAAATCCACAGGTTACAGCCAGTGCACATTTGGTAAAAGTGTTTATAACATGTCCCTCATAATTTGCAGCATTTCCACAGGGCATATCCCTGTCATCCGGACTATTCAGAGATTTCACCAGCCATAGAAAACACCTGCATACTCACTGGGTTCCTCACATCAAAACCTGGCCACACAAGTTCTTTCTTTTTATCACTGAGGTAAGTACCAATACCAGGAGCACCAACAGCCAATGAGTCAGTCTCCGGGTCTGTTTGTGATAAGAAACTGTGCACATGCAAAAGGCGCACACTACGCACACATGCCCTAACGATGAATGACACAACACAGTAGTTGTTGTGTAATTTTCTTCTACTTCTCAATCTTCATCAACCATATATTATTGAGAGGTATGCATATACCACCGATCTGAAATGTTTTTGAAACCTGCATGTTTTAAATGTAGAGATTTCCTAACTTGATGAGTAGAACAGAAAAAAACATATGTAGTGCTGAGTTTGTTAGCAGTTGTGCTTGTTATGCCTGCAAAAAAACATAATATATTTGAGCTAAAAAGTAAATGGAAATATCTAAAAACACAAAGCGGAGATAATAGGAATGGTACTTGTTGGACTTGACCCTCTTTGCAAGGTCATCCCCAAATTGTTTGCCTTCAACCCCGTGCTGTCTGAACATGTTTTGGTTGGCTTTTAGGACTCTGAGCTCTTTATCTCAGGACTGAAGTGCTTGTTCTCTCTCCTTTAAATATGGTGAAAATGGCCTGCACCTAATAGGCACATTTTATGTACCGGTAAGTCTATAGTAAAGAGGTACTACATGTACACCGGGTCTATAAGTTAAATGCTACTAGTTGGCCTGCAGGACGTATTTTGTCACTCACTTAAGTAGCCCAGTCAAGCATGTATCAGACCAGTCATTGCAACCTGTGTGAGCAGTTTAAAACTGACATTACAACCTGGCAACATAACCCCTTTGCTCGGTCTAAACTTTACTTCAGCACAGATTTGGACCCGTAGAAGGCTCGAGGACTGCTGTGCTGCTCTACTGAAAGAAGGACTGCTACCCTGTTGCCTGAGTGAGAAGGTCTGAACCTGCATCTTTGTGGTGCCACCCTCTTGGACATGTGGAAGTGGGTCTGAAAGTGTCCCCCCTCCAAGCCCAGCTGTGCTCTTTTGGGCAGCGCTGACTCAGCGCGATGCATATTCTTGCAGCTCTGCATTGAAACCTCGCTACACATTGCATTCCCATAGCATCCGAGATGCAGGACCCCATAGCTCTTTGTAACCGTTTCTGTGCATGCCTCCTTGACGCAGGACTTCACATCGGTGTTTGGACAAAATATTGGATGAAAAATAACATGGTATCAGAAATATCGTGCCAAGAATATTGGGACTTTAAATATATCGTGGACCGGAATATTGAAGGTAAAAATATTGTTTTTAGTGGGTTTTTTAAATATAGTTGTTAAAAATAATGTGTAATAAATATTGTCTGCAATACCATTTTTTGTGTTAACTTGTATGTAATGCACTGTATGTTTTAATTCGTTTTTGTAATTCTTTTAATTAGTTTTTATTTGTGATAATTGTTTATTTATTTTATTTATTATTACATTTGTATTTTAAATTGTACTAATGTTTTAGCTAATTATGGAATTATTTTTTAGTAGCAGAATGTTGGGTCATTAGGAGACAAGGGCAGGGAGTTAAAAAAAAAATTTATATTAAAAAACATACATTTTTTATTTGGAAGCTATGTCAATTAATTGTTTCGAATTTTAAAATGCATTTTATTATAATCTTTTTTAAGACATTTACATTTTATATTGAATATCATATATTGCAATGGGATGTATTTAACGTTTTTATTTACATTTTTGGAAAATATAAATTTGTTTTTAAAACATTGCATTAAGGAGTACATTTGGTTTTGTTTTGATGTGTGAACAAAAAATGTTACACTATTTTAGATACATGGAATATAAAAAATGTAAAAACTATAATACGTTTAAAAATGTATATTTATAATTGTAAAAATTTTAAACATACAATATTTTTAATAACATTTTTATTGGTAATTTGGTATTTTAAATCTATTTAGTTGTATTGTTTAAACTGTATGAATGGTAGGAAATATTTATAAAAATATTGAGATTTTTACAAAGATTTCTAAGATAAATATTACATATTTAAGTGTACATTTTTATTTAAAGGTTGGTCGTTTTAAGTAGTGTTTTGTATTGTAATATTTTTGGTAATTTTGTAATTTGTTGAAATGTTAGAATGTGGGATATTAATTTTGTAATGTATCATTTAAGTTTATAATATTTTAGGTCAAAAGTTTTACTTTGAACTAGATTTATAATATTTGAAGTTTATATTGCCCAACGCCTTTTTTTAAACTAGAATATATTGTAGCTGGAATAGTAAATGTTACCCTTTTTTGTGTAACACCTTCCTCAAATTGGTTAAGATTGAGTGGGAATAGTAAATATCACCCCTTTATTGTACAACATCTTCCTCAAGTTGGTTTCGTTGGAGTGGGAACAGTAAATGTCCCCCCTTTAGTGTCCAATAGTTCCCCAGGTTGGATTAGAATGGAGTGGGAATAGTAAATGTTACCCCTTTAATGTCCAACATAATCCTTAAGCGGGTGTAGATTAAGGTTAGAATAGTGAATGTTAACCCTTTCATATCCAACACCTTCCTCTAGTTTGTTTAGATTGGAGTGGATATAGTAAATGTCACCCTTTTAGGGTCTAGCACCTTCCTCAAATTGTTTTAGGTTGGAGTGGGAATAGTAAATGTCACCCCTTTATTGCGCAATAAGTTCCTCAAGTTGGTTTAGATTTGAGGGGGGGATAGTAAATGTTATCACTTTCATGTCCGAAACTTAGATTGGAGTGGGAATCGTAAATGTCACCCTCTTAGTGTCCTTACATTCCGTTAAGATTAAAGTGGTAATAGTAATTGTCCTCTCTTTAATGTCCAATACCTTCCTTACTTTGCTTTAGGTTGGAGTGGAAATAGTAAATGTTACCCCTTTAGTGCCCAACACGTTCGCTAAATTGGTTTAGATTGGAGTGGGAATAGTAATTGTTACCCCTTTTCTGAGGCTTTCCGATCAACATCATAATTGGCCACTTAATATATTTGTATAATGTACATTTTCAATTGTTATTATTCATTGATTACAATTCGTATACATTTATTAACTTTTTCAAATGCATTTTTAAATATATTTTTTGTTAATATCCAATAAATAATTGCATATATTTGATACTAATATTTACTTTTTAATTTACAATTATTTTAATAAAATTACAACATTGTTTGAAATGTTCCCAATTTTAAAAAATGTATTACATTTTGCACATTCATTAGGCATTTTTAGTATATTTCTATTGATTTTTTTTTATAGGGAGATACTCCTGTTTTTTTTTTCAAAACCAATTTTTATTATGGGTTCAAGCAAGGCTCAACACAGCCCTCCACAGACAGGAGGAGACTGTCAACGACAGATAGAAAGAGACACATCATTAGCACAGCATCGAACCCAACGTTATATAGTGAAGGACATCGAACTACCCCACCCACCCAACCCCAAAAAAAAAAACCCAAACCAGCCCCGCCCCCAGCTACCCACCCCTTATCCCACCCTAACCCAGTGCACGTGATCACAGTCCAGCAACACGAGATAACCTACAGAGGTGGAGCCGGCCAGCGGCCTAGAGTGCGGGATCCACATCCAGCTGTAATGCATCAACAATGTCCACGGGGGGGTCAAGGAGCAGGCCCCGGTAATCCGCCCACCGTTTCCAGATTTTGTAATGTTTGCGGGGACATCCCCGGGCTTCAAAAACAGGCTGCTCCAGACCCATGAGGAAATCCAGGCCCGCCCTCCAAGCCCCGAGTGGGGGGGCGCGCTCGCTCTTCCAGGCCTGCGCCAGGTCCCTCTTCGCCACCACCAGCCCCAGCAACAGCAAATGGCGTTTGTAAATGTTGCCCCCAACATTCTCTAGAACATGAAGAAGGCCCAACCTGGGGGTACGGGGCAGGTCCCAACCCAACACCTCTGACAGGCAGTCCCACACCCCAGCCCAGAATCGAGTCAGTCTCTCACAGGACCATACTGTATGAAACAAGGTGCCCTCTTCAGAACCACACCTCAGGCATTCCGGAGACGCGATAAGGCCTGCCCGCCATAGGCGGTGTCTAGTATAATACGCCCGGTGGAGGTATTTGAACTGGATGAAGCGAAGGCGGATGGCTATAGCAGCACCTCGGGGAGATTCCAAGGCCTCACGCCAGTCATCATCATCCAATGGACCAACATCACCCTCCCAAGAGGCCCTCAGCGCTGCGAGTGAAGGGGAACAGTGAGTGACCAGAGAGCGATATATCTGCGAGACCTTCTTGTCACCTAGGTCTCCCATAAACAGTTTAGCCTCAATAGGGCTAAAATCAGGGAGCTGTTCCAGGCCCACCAGACTAGGAGTAAGTGCGTGGCGAAATTGAAGGTAACGGAAAAACTGTGTCTTGGGCATGCTAAATTCGGAGCTAAGTTCCCGAAAGGACTTTAGGGTAGTACCAGAGAGGACATGACCCAGGGACGAGATCCCAATCGCATCCCAGCCGTCAAATCCGGACAGAGACGCCAGCGCCGGTAACAGGCCATTCCGCCACAACGGGGTTTCAGCTGTAAGCCGACCCCACCAGCCCACCCGGTGCAGGGCCCGCCGCCAGACAGCGAAGACCACTTGGGTAACTTGCGGAAGCAGTCGCCTCCGCCTAGCCGAGTACAGCAGGGTGTGGAGGGAGGCGCCACCCATCAGTGAATGCTCAAGGGCATAAGCCGGATCGCTACGGTCTCCATACCACCATTCGTTGAGCACAAGGAGATGGGAGGCCTGATAGTAAGATAAAATATCCGCGGCCGCCAAGCCGCCGCAGTAGGTAGAGAGGAAGCACGTGCGCAGCGCCACCCTGGCAGCACCGCCAGCCCACAGAAACCGGCCCCGCACAGAATCAACAGTACGGAACCACTGCGGGTCAACCTGGAAGGGATGATTCTGCAGTTGGTATAGCAGACGGGGCAAAGCCACCATCTTGAAGATGGCCGACCGGCCGTAGATATTAAGTGGCATGCGCGTCCACGTCTTGACGTCCAGTTGGACCCGATCCCATATCGGCAGGATGTTCCGGTCCCATGCCACTGCTGGCGAGGCAGAGAGGAAGACACCCAGGTACTTCACACCCTCCACAGCCATCTGAAGGGATGCAGCCCAAGGGCAGTCCACTGTGGCATCCCCCAGCACCCACATGGTCGATTTGCGCGGGTTAAGGAAGAGCCCCGATGCCCGACCAAACTCCTGCATCAACTCCAGGACACGAGGACCCGTACGCTGCAGGTCAGTCATGAAAAATAGCACATCATCCGCATATAAAGATATGCGGTCTGAGTGATCCGCACCCCAGACGAAGCCACGGTAGAGCTCATCGCGGCGCACCCTGGCGGCCAGCGGCTCCATGGCCAGCGCAAAAAGGTAAGGGGAGAGCGGACACCCCTGACGCGTGCCCCTGGACACCGGAAAACGAGCAGACGCCGTTCCCGAGATACGCACAGAGGCCGTGATCTCAGTGTAGAGCAGCCTGACATAGGAGAGGAACATCGGGCCGAGATTCAGCAGCGGCAAGAGAGCAAAAAGAAAGGTCCAGCTGACCGAATCGAAGGCACTATCAATATCAGCCAGCAGGAGCGCCGCCGGGTCCTCTGAAGACTCAATCGCTTGTATCGCGGCCTGCGCCCGTCGTATATTGTGTCTCGTTGCCCTGCGCGGCATAAAACCCGCCTGATCTGGGTGGACAAGGGCCGAAATGTGTGGAAGTAAGCGGTTCGCCAGCGCCTTCGCCAGGAGCTTGGCCTCGAAGTTGATGAGGGATATGGGGCGATAAGAGTCATGGCGATCGGGGGGCCTACCTGGCTTCAAAAACACCACTATTTCGGCATGACGCCAGTCCGGTGGAAGGCGGCCATGCTCTTGCGCCTGTTCCAGGGCCCGCAAGTAGTGCGGCCCGAGCTGCAGATGAAACTTCTTATAAAATTCGCTGGGAAAACCGCTCGGCCCCGGCGCCTTGCCTACATTTAACTGACCCAGTGCATCACCCAGCTCCTCAGCCGACAGGGGAAGGTCCAGGGCCGTGCGCACCTCATCAGATACAGCAGATGGGGGAACAGATGCAATATAATCTGCGATAATGGCAGGGGAGAGAGTCTCCCGAGAGGCATACTGGTGCCCATAATAGCGCGCAAAGCTCATTGCAATAGTTGCCGGATCTGTAATCGCCACTCCTGCACCATCAACGAGGCCCGGCAGTGTAAGAGGCTGTAGGTTCTGTTGGCACAGCCTATGGAGCATGGTGCAAGACTTGTCGCCCCACTGGTAGACCCGGCTACGGGTGGCTAACCATGCCTGACGAGCCTCGTCCAACAGGACCGAGGAATAAGACTGTTGCGCCTGCAGGAGTAGCCGCAGTGACATATCATCGGGTGCCTCACTGTGCCGAGCCTCGAGCTCCTCCACCCGCTCTGCGGCCGCATCAATGCCTCCCAGCCGAGTCCGGCGAGCCGACGCACACCAAGCAATATCTATGCCCCGCAGGGTAGGTTTCATAGCCTCCCAGACTGTCACCGCATCCATCCCTCCGGTAAGGTTGTCCTGCCAATAATGGGCGATCGCGCTACGCAGATGCTGGGAATAATCAGGGCGCTGCAGATGCCACGCGGACATTCGCCATCGGAAGGGGGAGCGCGCTTTGCACAAGTCAATTTGTACCGCCACTGGGGAGTGATCCGAGAGCCCGCGAGGCCGAATCGCTGCCCCCTTCACCCTGTCAAGGAAAGCCCTCGGGACAAACACACAGTCCAAACGCGAAAGGGAGCCATGGACAGCCGAGACAAAGGTGTACTCTCGCCGTTCCGCATGCAGATGTCTCCATACATCCACCCAGCCCAGACCATCAACCATAGCCCCCAACCGTGTAGGGGAGGATACAAGTGCCACTCCAGGCCTCCTCTGTCGGTCCAAAGCCACATCCATCACATCATTCCAGTCTCCGCCTATCACAGCCATGGAGCGGGGGAACTCAGCCCATAAGGAAAACAAACGTTCAGCTAAGGCCCACTGCAAGGGGGGGGGGCATACACACAGCCAAACACAACCGGCTCCACCCCGACCTTCCCCTGTACAAAGACAAAACGTCCCTGGGGGTCAAGCCACTGACGCTCATGTACATATGCCAGCCGTCTATGAATAAGAATGGCCACACCCCTGGAGCCCCTGGTAAATCCGGCATGGAACACTTGATGGAAGCCAAAGCGCTGCAAACTCAGGGCTTTTGTACCCAGCATGTGCGTTTCTTGAAGGAGGAGCACATCCGCCAAGTCCCTCTTAGCCCAGCGAAGCACCGCCCCCGTTTAATCTTGTCCAATAGTCCTCGTACATTCCAGCTAAGAATACGCATGGAAGCGCCATTGGGCGCTAAGTGAGGAACATCAACCATGATCACAATGCTCCCAGCCCCACACTCCCCGACCCCCGGCCCATGCCCCAAACCCCACAGTTGCAAAATACACAGAGACCACGTGCACCCCCAGAACCAGAACCCCAGACCCCACAAACCCCGAATCCCCAAACCCTAACACCCCTCCGACCCCGACCCAACTCACAAGCAGCCAAACACCCCGGTTCCCCCCACCCCCACCCCCATACCTCAAGGAACAATGAAGTATCTGTCGCGGTATACGGTACTTCAGGCCCAAAACACAGCACCCAAAGCCAGCCATACCAATGGATCCCAACCAGTCCCCCCCCGAACTAATCAGACACGCTCCCAGAACCACCCCCCAGACCCAACAGGAGGAGGCGGCCCAAAGTACGTGCCCTGAACCCCAACAAACATACAATAGAGTCATGAGCAAAGCACCACAAGAAAGTTACAGCCCACGAAGGCCCCGGCATTCGCCAAGAAGAAGTAGTCAATACTGCACCAGCCATTGTATGTCCCACCGATCACAGCTCAGCCTCTGCCAGATATAGTCACATATAGAAGGCAACCAGCAGACAGTCCCCATGAAGGGCGATCAGGAGCCTCCATCAGATTGATCCGCATCAGGCTGTGTGTCCCCCAAGAGGGGGTCCCGGGACAGGGACCTCCGCCGGGAGCGGGACTTGCGATGACGTTTCCCTTTGCCAGACGGGTTGCTCCTGTCCTGAGACGAGCCACGCGATGATCCAGAGTGCAGCCCCGGTTGGACGTGAGGTCGGATTCTGACTGTTTCATCGGTCCAGTTGAAGACGGCTTCCGGTGTATCAAAGAAGAGGGTCTTGGAATTGAAGATCACCCGGAGGCGGGCCGGGTAGAGCAGCGAGTATTGGATCTTCAGGCCACGCAGCTTGGCCTTGGCATCCAGGAAGGAGTGCCTCTGTTGGTGGACCAGTTTGGTATAGTCCGGGAAGATCATTATTTTATGATTGTCATACAGCAGGGTGTCCTTCATCCGCGCTTCCCGGAGAATGACGTCCCTGTCGTGGAAGTTGAGGAGCCTGGCGATGATCGGGCGGGGACGCTCCCCGGCAGGCGGCTTCTGTGTCAGGGCGCGGTGGGCACGCTCCACTATGAAGCATCGCGACAGGGAGTCCGGTGGCAGCCAGCTCTCCAGCCACCGGGACAGAAAAGCGTCCATAGGCCCCTTCTCGCAGTCCTCCGGAAAGCCAACGAAGCGCAGGTTGTTCCGCCTCGCCCGCCCCTCGGCATCCTCCACACGAAGTGCCAGGCCCCGTTGGATCTGTTCCATGTCGGCAATCTTCTTCTTAAGGGTACCAACATCTCCCTCCACTGCCGTGACCTTGGTCTCAGTTTCGGCAATGCGGGCGACTGCATTGCGAAGATCTTGACGCAGCAGCATCACATCGGCCCCCACCGCGCCAATTTTCGCATCCAGCATGTCGCGGGACTGGGTAATGGCCGCCATCAACGCCGCGTTGTCTGGACCAGCCGGATGACTCCCACCAGCCGCCCCGGCTCCTCCACCATGGCCAGTGAACTTGTCGATGGGTCCTGTCTTAGTGGCTGCCGAGCCCCTCGTCATGGCGGCCGCTCAGACGGTGGAGCAGTGACACGCACCTGTATCAGGGCCGCTTCTCGCGATAGTCCACCAGCTAGGCCCCGGCTGAGGCGTCCCGAACACACCAGGCCGCTCGAGAGTCCCTCGCCACCGGCCCACAGACCGGGTACCCCCCAGGCAATGTCGCCCCGCCAAGGTGTATGAAGTCGTCTTCGCGCCCACCGGCACTGCGCAGATATGGGCCACTCTAGTGCAAACCACAAGTTCTCCAACCGCCGCCCCAGGTACCACAGGAGCCGGATAGGGCAATTATCCGGGCCAGGCGCCTGTTCAACACCTCAGTTCCCGGGGGGCCCCCGCCGTGTCCACTCACCAGGGCTATGGGTCTGGGCTGGTGACTCCGGGCGGGGATCACCAAACTAGAGGTCCCGGCTGCACCAAGGCCAGGCAGGCCGCAGATCTTCCGACACCCTTTCCAGCCGCAGGCCCCTCCGCAAACACGGTGGGGAAAGGCAGGGGATCTCACTGTAGGTCGTGGCCAGCCCAGGCTGTGAAGATCAAGGTCCCGGCTGCGCCCGGCCCCTTCGCCACGTCCACACCACCTGTAGGTCCAGCCAAGCCCTGGGAGGATAATACCAGCGTGTATGTCCTCGGGCGGGGGTCGCCAAACTCGAGGCCCCGGCTCCGGCAAGGCCAGGCAGGCCGCAGCTCCTCCGAGGCCCCCCACCGGTCCAGGCCCCCACCGCCGGCAATGTAAGGATCGGCAGGGCACTCCGCTGTGAGCCACCGACGGCAGGCAACCTCGGATCGCGGTCAGGGAGCGGCAGCGCCGGCTCCGGGTCAGGTCCCCCCGTCGGGGATGCCAAAATTGAGGCCCCGGCTTGTCCGGCGGGCACCAGGCCGCTCGCTGCACTCACTCGCCCCACGGCCGCAGACGGTCTAGGCGCGTCGTTTCCAGCACCGGACGGTTCCCGGTGTCCTCCGCCAACACCACCTTGGATGCGGTGCACTTTTCGGGGTTCAGGGCCAGGATAATCCTAGGATAATCGGCGGGCCGGCGGGAGCTCTTAGGCAGCCACGTCCGCCATGCTCGCCCGCTAAGCCACGCCCCCGAGATACTCCTGTTTTAGTTTCATTTGGAGGCCATTTTTTTCTGCTACCTTCTATTTTGTAGTTTATTGGTGTTATTTTGGGTCATTTGTCCAGGAACCAAGTTGCGGTTAGGTGCTGCTGTTTATTTGTACAGGTAAGTCCTTTTATAGGGCTTATTTAACGGTTTTTAGGGTAGGGGGATTTAGGATGCATGTTTAAAAGTTGGGTATAGGGATGTTCCTGAGTTTTCGGTATATTTAGATATATATTTAGATGTGTGTCTGATAGTGTTTTGCACTGTTTTGTTGTTTTGCTTTTAATTAATATGTGATATTAATGTAGGAATTTTTTAAAGTTAAATTATGTGCTGTTATTTATATTTCAATGATAAAGTATTCTGTATTTACATATTTGAGACTGTAATCTATTATGCAGGTGGGTCTTTAACATTTATTTTACAGGTTTATGTTTCCACGTGATTGATATGGAAATTTATAGTTTATGTTTTTGTTATTTGTAAAAGGATTTTTTTTTAAAATTAATTAAGTCGCTGGGTGTTACATAAATTTCCTTTTTTCGGTTTCCTGAAGTGGTTCTTTTTCTTAAATTCTTTTTGGAGTTTTTATTCTTATGGAACCTACAGACTTTGGATTGCTTAGAGGGATTTCAATTTGATTGTTTACAAGTTTAAAACAAAACAAAGAATTGCAGATCACTCTTCACTTTTATCCTAAATTGAGTGTGTTGGTCTAGGTCAATTAGCGCAATTATTTATATGTTTCAAATACATAAAACATAGTCACAAATTAAGTTTCATGAGTGCTTCAAATTTTAAGATTAATTGTATTTGTACTTTGTCCTGACATTACAGAGGCACATACAATACCGTAACTGTAATTAAAAGTAGATTGGGGAGGGGAGTTAGCCTAACAGCTAGGGCGGTCGACCTCGAATATGGGGATCTGGGTTCCAGTCTCGGCAATGACGCTGAACATCCTGTGATTCTGGGCAAATCACTTACAGCCTGATTCATGTACGGGCCGTTTTGCGTGGCCCTAATAGCGAATCATAGCGACTCGCTATTGAGGACACGCAAAACGGCATTCATGTAGGAATTGCTAAATCAATAGCGATTCCTACATGTTCTCTATTTGCGAGTAGCAATTTGCTACTCGTAAAAAAAGGAATTTCTCCCCATTCATTCCTATGGGCCAAAAGGCCCATAGGAATGAATGGGGAGTATCCCTTATTTGCGAGTAGCAATTTGCTACTCGCAAATCAGATAGCGATTTTAAGGGTGCCAGGGGTGTCCAAAGGACACCCTGTAGCACCCCTAAAATGCACATTTGAACAGGTGTTGCGCACACACATGTCCAAAGGACATGTGTGTGTGCAACATGCAACTTAGAAAAATGCTTTTAAAAGCATTTTTCTATGTTTTTGCTATTTACCGAGAGGTCTGACCTCTCGGTAAATAGCGGCCCAATTTTGCTAAATCGCAATTTTTGCAAGTGTCATGAATAGCATTTAAGGAATCTCTAATAGAGATTCCTTAAATGCTAATCCTCGCATATTTGCTAATTCCTCATTAGCGATTTTAGCATTTGGGATTGTGAATCCCAAATGCCAAAATTGCACTTGCAAAAGGCAAGATTCTGAGAATCTTGCCCTTTGCGAGTGCAATTTTGCTTCATGAATCAGGCGGTATATCTTCCTGTGCTTAACAAAAATTAATATGTCCCCATGTAACGCAACTGATGCTATGTAAAGCACTCTGATACCCGACACCTTCAGGTCAAGTTCGCGCTTTATAAAACTCAGAAAAAAGGCTTTTCAACAGTAACTTCAGAGATGTTGGTTAGAAATGCTTCACAGATGGTTTCAGTGAACATATTTTAGTCCCTGCTTGACACATTTACAAGGCTGATCATTAATACAATTAAAAAAGTAAACATACTTTATAAATATGTTTATAATTTCCAAGAATAATTAAAAATATTAAATATTAAGAAGAGCCATTATCGATACACCGCCTGGTGTATTTCCTTTTCACAATGTGATCTCCAAATATTGTGTGAACATTAAAAACATAAAACGATGAGGTGCCCATGTATTCAATGTGCAAACCATCACCTAGCCAAAATTTGCAAATGTAATAGGTAAATTAGATCTAAAGGGCCGAAACCAGTGATCATATCTGAAAACAGAGATAAGAGATTAATTGTGTCAAGGAGAGCCTATATAGTTACATAGAGAGCAGGTTTGTCAAAGGAAATCAAAAGTGAATCAACCTACTAAGTGCACTATGTTAGTAAATAGGGAAGATCATATGTCATATTAATGAAAATAGAGGTACAACTAATATACCTATTTCCAAAGGAAATAAATGAGAAAGTAGATTGATAAGCACCAGAGTCCAAGTTTTCTTATAAATCAACAGGATCATACAAATCACTAACCCCTAGATTCATCATCGGCATGTTTTGCGAATCTGTAATAGCGATTAATAAGGAATCGCTATTACAGACTCGCAAAATAGGATTCATGTAGGAATCGCAATATTTATTGCGATTCCTACAGTTTCCTTATTTGCGATTAGCTAATTGCTAATCGCAAATAAGGAATAACTCCCCATTCATTCCTATGGGCCTAAAGACCCATAGGAATGAATGGGATGACATATCAATGTGCGAATCGCTATTAGCGATTCGCATTTTGAGTTTGCGATTTCAAGGGTGCAGGGGTGTGCAAAGGACACCCTGTTGCACCCCTGAAATGATATTGGATGCTGGTGTTACGCACACACATGTCCCAAGGACATGTGTGTGTGTAACATACAACTTAGAAAAATGCAATTAAGTGCATTTTTCTAAGTTTCCGCTATTTACCACAAGGTTTGACTTCGCGGTAAATAGCGGCCCGAAATTGCGAATTCGCAATTTTTAAATGTTTCATGAATTGCATTTAAGGAATCTCAAATAGAGTACTTTTTGACGCTGAGATTGATATCGGCAGTTTTGAGAATAGGTTCTCCCCGGGGCTGGGCGGTGATTTTACTGTTGCCGTCGAGCATGCACCCGAGGGGTGCATTCATTGTGGGAACGTGGTATGATACCGCTTACATGTAATGTACCAGTGCATTAGACAGTGTTTGAGTTTGCCAAACTTTTGTTAACGTGATGTAACGAGAGGGTAACATGCAGCTTGTGCAAGCAGGCTTTAAAATCGGTCGGCATGTTTGGAGAGATAGTGCGAGGCACCGTTCA
The DNA here is from genome assembly GCF_964263255.1 of Lissotriton vulgaris. Taxonomy (NCBI): domain Eukaryota; kingdom Metazoa; phylum Chordata; class Amphibia; order Caudata; family Salamandridae; genus Lissotriton; species Lissotriton vulgaris. Next base: position 348,162 of record NW_028241518.1, read on the forward strand.
GCAGCGGAGGGGAATGAATTGTAATATGTGTCTCCTTACCCACATGTTTATGTATATGTCATTACAGAAACCTTGACCAGTGGCGGGTTTCGATTAGGATACGTGAGCTTGATGACACGGATATCCACCTGAGTAAGGTAGCAGGTATGCAGTTGATATGCAACCCTCAGGTGATTATGTCAAAATGATCCATTTGCCACACTTGGTTACTCTTTTAACTTGTGTCATGTATCTGGCCAGGTTTTCCAAGGCCAGTACCCATGGGCTCACAATGTGTTTCAATTCAATTTTGTTTGTAAATTTCTACCATCACAGGTTTAACCAAATATAAGTGGAATTTTAAAAGCGTTGAACCCCTACTTGCCCTGATGAAGTTGATCAGAGTACAGCAACGAAACATGTTGGCGATATAGTCTCACATGAAAATTGGCTCAGTGTGAGGCGTTTTAATTTGGAGCGCTCACAACCCAGAATAAAAACAGGAGTGGTCAGTGAGTTCTGCAATTTTAATGTGTGAGATTCACTTTCTCTTTTTCTCACAGGGGTAATGGTGATTATGTACACTTAAAACAGCGATTGGGATCCACTAGTCGCTGGGGCACGGAATTGAGCTTTATTTATCTGTATAGTAGGAAAAGGATTAGTACATGTTGTTTGTCCTTTCCTTCTACGTGTCCGTCTTTTTCTTTCCACTTTCATGAGAGTGAGCAACCGATGATGAGAAGTGGGTACACTGGCATTTGCTAGCCAGATAACCCCATTGTCGGTTCTACCGTGAGGTGCTTACTCTCTTTCTCCACATTTTTTTGTGTATTGGTGATAGTGTCTTGACAGTTTTTATCTCACCTTGTCTGTACTGCGACAAAGAGTGACACTTGCGCAGGAACTAAAAAGCCTTGATGTACAAGGGAAGGGGTAGTGATAAGGTTATATATACACCCTTATAGTACCTGCAGCCTAACAAATAATAGAAGTGTTTTGTGGGACAGGCCTTCTTTGTTTTGGTACATTTTGAGTGGGGGGCGGCCTGTACCTCCATTCCCCCTAAGACTCCAAGGAGTTGATGATCCTGTATGTACACTCTGAGATCAAGATAGAAAACCTCTTCCTTGCTGATATGGCTGGTAAATTTTAGATTTTGTTGATTCTCATTGAGGGTCCCTGTTAAATTCAGTAAAATAAAGATGATGGGTCCTTGTTGTAATGTTCATGTAGTATATTTATTCTTGGGATTAGATAGAAGGTACAGCATTCAGGTAGGAATGTAATATGGTAAGAAACCCCACCAGGAGCAGATAACTTCCTGCTCAGCCTCCAGGTAACTGATAAATCCCTTGAATAGCAACAGGTAGAATCATGGATGACATCACAGAGACATGACATAGACAAGCAGACACTAACACTAAGGAGGGACAAAGATAGAGGAAAAGCAGGATATAACACACCTCCCTCCTTTAATTGAAAAAATGAATAAGATGAAACAGAAGATGGCAGAAGCAGAAAGGCAGAAGAAAGAAAGAACATATATGCACCAGAAATAAACACCCTCTTCACCAAGATGGAAAGAAGAGGTAATATCAAAGGGGCGAAGGTACAAAGGTTGTACAAGCACCGTAAGCTAACAAAAGAATGTAAGCTTAAATTAAATGAATACTTAACATCTCAATACAAATGAGCAAAGGTACAGTCTGGCTCAGTACCGTAGATAGAAAATGAAATATCAACTCCTCAAATTCGAATATTTTCGATTCCTCTAAAATAAGCACAATAAAAATGAGCCCAACTCCTCAAAGTAAACACATGAACTCCTCTAAACATAGAGCACAGTAAAAGTGGTTCATGACAAAACGGCTCTTCACAGAAAATGCACAACTTCTCTATCAATAGAATAAAACTGAGCCCATGCAGCTCCTCACAGTAAGTAACAGAAAATCAGCAATAAAACTGAGCCCATGCAGCTCCTCACAGTAAGTAACAGAAAATCAGCAATAAAACTGAGCCCTGCGGCTCCTGACAGAAAGTAGATGAACTTTTCTAACCATACAGCACTATAAGTGGTTCATCTGAAATGACAATAAAATTGAGCCCCTATGGCTTCTAATAGCAAGCACATGAACACCTCTAACAATAGAGCACTATAAAGTGGTTCATAACAGAAATAAACATCAAAATTGAGCATCACTCTAGCTCATCATCACTAAGAATGAAAACAAACTGGAGCACCTCAATATAGTTGAGCACATAAATGACCCCAATAAGCATAACGCCTACAAATCATCACCAAAATTAAAGCAAATGAGCACCTTAACAAAGGTTGAGCACAAACGTGGCTCCAGTAAAGTAGGCAATAATAGAATAAATTATTTCAAAATGTATCACTTGCAAATCCACACAGAAAAGAACATGTAACAGCATACATACATAACCTAGAAACAGAATTATAAGCATTGAGCATATAAATCGATATTTAGCACACCACAGTACTTAGAAGAAATGCACTCAAGGGTAAATTACAGCGCTAACTACACATTGCATAAATTAGGAAATATGCAAAATTTTTCACATCTTAAACATAACAAATCAAAATAATAAAAGTAGTCACCGTTGTCATTTGAATGAAGGGAGACACAAACAGCTCTGTAGAAATGTCCATGGGAAAATGTAAAGAAAATCAAACAGTACCTTGTTGGAGAACACAATTTTTTTTCCAAGGGAAATAAATAAATAAATAAATCATGAAACAGCAAACACCGGTGAGCGATCTCTCACCCGGGTTACAGATCCAAACGTAGTGTAATGTCAGAAATTAATGGTGTGCAGATAAAGTTTCAATTCTCGAAGTCAGGCATGTAGACACACTCCTAAATGGTGTAGAGCCAAGCGCTGGCATGTGAATTCCAGCACAGTTTGCAGAGTATGCTCAGGACGTGGTTGGCAGAAATAGGCATCAGGTCTCAGCGTAGGCCACACGGCAAGCCAAATAACAAAGTAGAATAGCCATCTCTTCACTCAAACTGCTAGTGAACAACCTCCAAGGTACCGAAACATGGAGTTCACACAGATTGATGCAGGCAGACTTTAATTTTAATTGCAGGTTGTAACGGTCCCAGTTAGTAGCGCTTTTGTAAACAGGAGACCTTTAAACAGCAGGTTGGCACAAGTTGCGCAGGCAATAAACTGAAGTCACAAAGTGAGCTGACAATCTTTTAAACAGCAGATTCCTGAAATAGCACAGGCACCCATAGGACAGACAGCAGCAGCAACGTTACTCATGTAAAACGCTGACTCACTAGATGAAAATTGGGAGTCCTTTAAGTTTGCTCTAGTGCCAGATGATATAGTAGTAGTCTTACTTCAGCAAAGGTTCAGCAAAGGTTATTCCAATGCTCTGGGTTGAGGCTGTCCGTTGGATTCAGACACCGGTGGGGTACCCAGAAGCAGGAAAGTAACTTTAAACGTTTCTCTTCTTGTCTTTGGTTGAAATGATGTCCTTTTTAAATTCAATGAAGTCCTTTTTCTTTTAAATGGGTCCTTTTTTACCTCGTCGCCAGTGTTAAATTCAGTAAAATAAAGATGATGGGTCCTTGTTGTAATGTTCATGTAGTATATTTATTCTTGAGATTAGATAGAAGGTACAGCATTCAGGTAGGAATGTAATATGGTAAGAAACCCCACCAGGAGCAGATAACTTCCTGCTCAGCCTCCAGGTAACTGATAAATCCCTTGAATAGCAACAGGTAGAATCATGGATGACATCACAGAGACATGACATAGACAAGCAGACACTAACACTAAGGAGGGACAAAGATAGAGGAAGAGCAGGATATAACAGTCCCAATATATTCCTCAGCTATATATATATTTTCACTAAAAGAACAAAGATCACAGGGACATTACAGTTAGAAAATAGAATAAAATATACCCTTTAATTTCACAGAAAAAACAAAGGTTACAGGGACGTTATATTTAGGTACACATTTCACTGTTACAAAACCAGTGAGCTAACTGTCACTCATACCCTTGCAAAGCTCTGCTTAAGATCTCACATATTATATCGCTCATGTCATGGTCAGGGACATCACTGATGACATCACTGATGACATCACTGATTGAATAATCCACAGAACCACTCACACACCAATTCACGACCCTATGCAACCTCACATATACCCACTCCCACACAACCACATAAACCCATTCACAGACTCACACAAGAACTCACATAGCCACTCATTGATTCATAAAGCCACTCACACAACCACTCACTCATACAGATCTTTGTTCACTAAAAGAACAAAGATCACAGGGACATTACAGTTAGAAAATAGAATAAAATATACCTTGTAATTTTACAGAAAAAACAAAGGTTACAGGGACGTTATATTTAGGTACGCATTTCACTGTTACAAAACCAGTGAGCTGACTGTCACTCATACCCTTGCAAAGCACTGCTTATCATCTCACATATTATATCGCTCATGTCATGGTCAGTGACATCACTGATGACATCACTAATGACATCACTGATTGAATAATCCACAGAACCACTCACACACCCATTCAAACCCCTATGCAACCTCATATATACCCACTCCCACACAACCACATAAACCCATTCACAGACTCACAGAAGAACTCACATTTATTCATAAAGCCACTCACGCATCCACTCACTCATACAGATACTCACAAAACCACTAACCCGCCCATACCACCACTCACAATGAGTCAGACACCCATACAGCTACTCACAATCCTACATACTCATCCATACAGTCACTCATACAGCCACTCACTCACTCACAGAGTTAATCACATGACCACTCACTTAAAATACAGATACTAACATGTGTACTCACTCACCTATACAGCAACTGACAGAAGCACACACTCACCCATACAGTCACTCTCACATTCACTCACGCAGCCATACAGTCCCTCACATTACCATGCATTCATCCATATACCACTTATTCAACAATACAGCCACTCACATACCCCATCACTTACCTATACAGCTTCTCACATACCCACTTACTCACCCATACGCCACTGACATACCCACTCACTTACCCACATACAAAGTCACTCAATCATCCATGAGCCACTCACACAGCCACTTACTCATAAAACCACTTACATACCCATAGAGCCACTGAGACACCTATGCACACACGGATACACACAGCAACTCACATATATGTGTTACAAATAGTATTACTCTTTAGTAGAATTCAAACTATACTTATTTAAGTTTTGTAGTATCTTAGTATATATCTTTAACACTCAGAAACGTTCAGAAAACATTCATACTCACTGGATGATGTCATCAATGATGCAACTGACCATGTCATGAGGGATGTAATATGCGAGGTCATAAGCAGCACATGGGGGGGTGTATGCTACAGTTAGCTCAAGTAACTATAACTGCTGAATTTAATTGGTTTTGTACAAGTGAAATGTGAGCCTCATTATAACATCACTATAACCTTTGTTTTTTCAGTGAGTCTCTAAGGTTTCTAATTCTATTTCCTAACTATAAAGTCTCTGTAACCTTTGATTTTTTCAGTGAATTTCTCAGGTTTTTTTAAATTCTGTTTCCTAACAATAACATCCCTGTATGTAACCTTTGTATTTTTCAGTAAATGTCTAAGGTTTTTAAAACTATTTCCAACCTGTAACCTTTGAAATTGAGTGTTTGAATGAGTGCAAGAATGCCTGAGTGTGTGAGTGTCTCAATGGATGTGTGACTGGGTATGTGTGTGTCTGAGGGGATCTGGGACTACCTGATAGGTGCCTCACTATGTGTGTGAGTGGGTGTATCACTTTCTAAGTGAGTCTATGACTATTTGAATAGTTCTCTAAGTGGGTACATAAGTGTCTGAGTGGGTCAGTGATTGGGTGCATGAGTTTCTGAGTAGATTTGACACTTGAGAAAGACCCATAACATGCCAACTGAATGTTGCAGTGAAAGAGCACAGACAGTGTCTGCACTCATAGCCATCACCCACATTTGAAGAACTATTTCTGTACATGATTGAGAAGGTTGCGTCAGTACTTGCCTACATATCTCAAAAAGTGTAGGAGTGCACCCTTATCAGTGCCAGGAAATGTTTAAGTAAATGGGCTGATATGTAACCTCTATGGCTGCCTAAATGTGTATGCAAGTGGCTGCACAAATACTTCAGTGCCTGTGTCAGGTAATAGAGAGCCATGTAGGTATTACTGTAATTACCTGCTTCATGCATAAATAGTTACTGGTGAGTGACTGAGTGTATAAGTGCTTCTGTAGCTGTGTCTGTAACTGAAAGAGAAGCTTTATGCTTTTGGAAACATCTATGTCAACTGTTTTAGGAATGGCATACTCTATGTAGTACTTGGAATGGGGCCTGCAAGTGCACATGAAACTTTTTCAACTCATAATGACATCTCTCTATCTCTTTAGCACAAAACATCATCCTTTATTGTATACCTATACCATATCATTGAAGTGTCTATGTGCACTAAAACATGGGTTTGATACTTGAGAAAGACCTATAACATGCCAAGAGAAGCTTGGAGTAAGTTTACCGAGACAGGGTCTACACTAGTGACCATCACCCATAATTCACAAACTATTTCTCTGCATGGTTCAGAAGGTTGTGTCAGTACTTTCCTACATATGGAAGTGATTGTAGCAGTACAACATGTAAGATGTTTAAGTAAATGTGCTGGTATGTGACTGTGCATTTTAGTAGGCACAAGCAGTTTATAGTAAGTGACTGACTTTATATGTGCTTCTGTAGCTGTCTGAGGTTGCAGAAAAGGTCTATGCTTTTGAGAACTTGTGTATCAGTTTCTCTAGGGATGCATACTTTATGTGGTACTTCACATAGGGGCCTACAAGTGCTCAAAAGGGCATCTGTCAATCTCTTAAGCACAAAACAGCATCCTTTATGGCATGTTTTTCTTTAGACAATTAGTCTACTTTAAGATAGAGAGCATGAGCATTCAGGCACTTATTGTAAGCCTTATTCTAGTCCATTCCATAGACTCCTAATTCAGCTAAGGAAGGTAGGTACTGCAGTCTCATTACCACCAGAAGCATTTCAGCCGTGATCCTCTGCTTATTCACCTTCCTGATATAAGATTAACTCAATTACAGAGGATTTAATAATAAGGTACAACATCTTTTAATCATAACCATGTCAGGGCATCATCTAAAACCTGAAGGGAGGAAATCATATTCAATACTTTATCCTCCTAATCTCTCCAAAAATGCCTCCAAAACGTTTAAACATAACCTACTCATAAGAAACCTAGAAACTCTAATCTTAGACCCATCTTTCAACATAAAAAAGGTGTGATGATTAACAACTTTATTTTTTTTACTTCTAAAATGGCTAAATACCTTAAATAACTTGCTGAAAATACAGGAATCCAAAACCATTTCTTATGGCACTAAGTTACTAATAACACCTTCTCAAAAACTGAGAGCAACATTAAGCATGACTTGTTATTAGAACGGCACGTTTCTCATTCAAGCTGCCAACAAAGACCTGGAACAATTTGACGAATATTTCTCAACATTAAAAATTAATGTCCTTAACAGCCCCTCCTCAAGAATCCGACCAAATAAGAATTCACAAGCCATCGCCCCACATGGGAATCAACCGTCCGTGATTTAAAACTTCATCACACTAGAACCCCAACAGACGAATCAAGCTATGATGATAGATTGCACAATCACTAATGAGTACCAACAGTTGAATCAGGAAGCCAGTAATTCTAAAGATACGAGTAACAGCCCACATCTATCTATAGCTACATTATCCACCTCTAACCATAGAGACTCTAGCTCCTTTCCAAACCCTAATACTGATCACAACCCTCTACCGGGAACAGTTAGAAGGTTGGAATCAACAGTATCTGACCAGGTTAACAGGAGAGGCACGCATATGACCGACACAGGGAAATGCAAAACAGTTTCTAGACGCAAGGAAACATGCACAAAATAACTTAACATTTGACCATATCCCTCAGAGCTATTCAAAGCTAGCATTCCAATAGGGGCACCCACACAACTTCCCACCATTACTCAATCTAGAATGGAGTCTGAAAAGATTAGAGCCCCTCAACATAATAGGGAACTTGATAATCTCTGTTCGCAATCCAGCAAGACTTACAAAGCCATGCTTTTCGCTATTAGAGATATGAAGAACCTGTTGTGCTTATCAGAAAGGCTTTAAAAAATGGAGGTTCTACAGAAACCCATTCATGACACACAATTTAAACTTCGTTTTACCCCAATGGCTGTGTCAAACAGAATATTTCGCTCCCGTAAGCAACTCAGCTATCTGACAGACAATGAGAACCAAACCCTTCTGTCTTCTTACGAACTAACCCCCACTACTCCCTCTAAGATAGGTGAAAACAATATACAAACAGTCTCAACGAATGCTGGCAGAACTGCTAAGCCTAGCAATAGAAGGCTACATTTTAGCAACCTAAAAAATGTGTTACTAATTCCCGACAAGACTGTCTCGTCAATGAGTAATCCACAGAAAAACATTTGTTGCATACTACTCAATTGTTGGTCAGCAAAAAAACGTGCTGCAGACATAGCCGACCTCATACTAAACAAAGAAATTGACATAACTATATTAACAGAAACATGGCTATCGGACTCTTCTTCCCCATGCCTAGATATTTTAGTCCCCGCGAATTACTGTATCATGAGACAGGACAGATGTGACGAAACGGGAAGAGGCATTGCTTGTGTACATAGATCAGACATTACCATCACAAAAATACAATCTGACCCTTTAGAGTCTTGTGAATATTTGGGCATGTCCTTAAGATCGCCTGATAACCCTAACTGTAAACTCCACACACTCTACCACCCCCGGCTAAACAGACCAAGTTCATAGACCAGATGATAGAAATTATCCCTGCCAACTCTAATCTGAAGTCTAATGATATTGGCTTAGGAGACTTAAATCTTCATTGGGATGATCATACTGACAGTCGGATCACCCTTTTTAAAGCCTTCCTTTAAGATCACTCGCTGGTCCAAGGATGTCATCTACCTACGCACTCTAAAGGTTCTACCTTAGTTTGGATCATAGCCAAAGAAAAAGCTATCAATAAAATTGTAATCATCCCCTGTGATTGGTCTGATCATCACATCATTACCTTCGAAATACCCTTCATAAAAACCAAAATGTCCTCACAACCTAGTAAGCCCAAAAAATGGACTTGTGACACTAGAGGAATCAATATGGATAACCTTGCAGATCGCTTTGAAATAGAATTGCAACCACCTAAGAGCATGGTTGACATCAGTGACCTCACGAAGCACTATAACAAGACAATGTCGAGCATTATTGAGGACATAGCCCCTTTAAAATTCAAAAGGATCACTGACAAAGACAATAAACCCTGGTTTAATAGTGCCCTTAATGAAGAAAGACATTCACTGAGACTTTCAGAGCGACAATGATGACAATACCCTTCATCGCCCCACTTAACCCAACTGAGACAGTCCAGGAAAGTCTACAATAAAAGCATTCTAAAGTCAAAAAAAGACTTCTTCAGGAAAGAACTGAATAATGCAATAAACAGACCAAGGAAACTATTCGATCTACTAAAAGATCAATCCAATTAATCTGCCAAATCGGCACCAGCCACTATAAAACAATCTTAAATAGTGAAGATTTCTCCTCCTTCTTTACAGACAAAGCAAATTCATTGGAGGGGGAGCTCAAAAAAGCAGCCGAAAACCTTGAAAGTGGTAAGAGCACCATAGATGAACGTTAGTTTCAACTTGAATTATAAAAAACAAAAAACAATGTTCGATGGTCAGTATTTAAGCCTGTCAGTGAACTAGACATTGCAAAGATCATTTCGACCACTAAACCCAACAATCACTATAACGATCCTTTACCTGCAAAGTATTGGTCTTCTATAAAACATCGTCATGGATAAAGGTCATCAATGCTTCGTTGACACAAGGCCAAATACCGGTATTCCTAAAAACTGGGCAAGTCACTCCACTCTTAAAAAAACTAACAAAGAACCCCTCTGATCCTAACAATTTCAGACCAGTAACAAACATTCCCATGCTAGCCAAAGTCCTGGAAAAATGTGTGCAACAACAATTGAGTCTTCACATTTCGGAATTCAATCTGTTAAATGACTTCCAATCAGGATTCAGACCAAACCATAGCACAGAAACAGCAATTCTGCGCATTGTGGATGAAGCATTACTTGCCCTCGAACATACCGAAACATGTCTCCTAATTCATGCTGGACCTTTCGTCGGCTTTCGACATGGTAAACCATGCAAAAATACCGGATCGCATGAAAAATAGAATGGGGCTAGAGGGAACAGTCCTAAAATGGTTTAGTTTCTTTCTTGAGAACAGAACACAAAAATTCAGTCAACCAAGCATTGTCAGGTTCAACCAGAAATACAATCGGAGTTCCACAAGGGTCAAACTATCTCCGGTGTTATTTAATCTACACCTAGAACCACTCACGGATATATTTCAAAAAGCAAACATTTCTTTCCACATGTACGCAGATGACACTCAGCTGTGCATCAAGGTCACATCGACAGAAGAGATAAGTACCATCAACCAGGCACTAATGAGAACCCTCCAATGGCTAACCATCAGCCACCTGAACCTTAACCCTCATAAAACCAAATTCCTGCTGATTACATCCCAGAAAAGCACATCAAATATAGTAGAATGGACTAACTTAATCACAGCTTTAAAGTGTACTCAGAAGATTGTTGACTCCACTAAATCCTTGGAAATTATACTGTACAAAAATCTGAACATGTTAGCACATACCAACATGATGGCAAAAAATGCCGGTTCCATTTAAGCTACCTTAAAAAACTAAAAGCATTCTTAAATAAGACATCTCAAAACAGCAGTTCAGGCATTGGTCATATCAAGGATAAAGTATGGATGCACCACTCTGGCCGGGCTCCCCAAGATCTCAACAGCCCCACTGAAAGCTTGCCTTAATGCAGCCACAAGACTAATATCTGGATCCAAAAAATTCAACCATATTGCCCCTCATTTGAAAGCACTCAACTGGTTGTCCTTCAAAGCAAGAGTTCAATTCAAGTTGGCATGCATCACTCACAAAGCGATACATTACAAAACACCAGGTTACCTAGCCCAGAAACTCACTCTATCAGGAGGGTGCGGGTTCTCCAGGAGCCATGCAGACCTACTACTGAAACCGGCTCGCTTTTGAAAGAAAAGAACTTATGGCCAAGAGTTCTCGGGTGCATCTCCTATTATCTGGAAGGCTCTCCCACCTAACATTAGAAGAATCCAATCCATCGCAGCATTAAAAATAGATACAAAATCGTTCTATATGAGGAAATATCTCCCTTAATTTCAACAGTCTAGCTATGGTCTACGGACCTGTCATGATCGTATTCTTGCTACCTCTCGTCAATCATTAACCCTTTGTGGGATTGTATATATGTATATTAGGCTTAATGTTTAATTTTATTCATGGAACAATAATTGATGACTTGGAAAAATAAATGGTTTTGGTTTTGGAAATGCAATTGTAAAGAGCTCTGACACCCTACGCAGAGTCAAGTTTGCGCTATAGAAAACACCAAATAAATAAATAGATAAATAAATAAATGTACATCATTTCTTAGAAGTGTGTTATGTGCAGTAAAACGTGGGTTTTTATACTTCGAAAACACCTATAACATGCCAAGTGAAGCTTGCAGTGACAGAGCACAGACAGGGCCTGTGCTAGTAGCCATCACACATTTTGAAATACTGTTTCTCTGCATGGTTGAGATGCTTGTGTCAGTACTTGCCTACATATCTGAAAGACTTTAGACGTACACCTGTATCAGTGCCATTAGATGTTTAAGTTAGTGTGCTTGTTAGTGACAGCCTGCTATTATACCTCTCTGGCTGTCTAAATGTGTATGTAAGTAGCTGCAGAAATACTTCAATGCCTGTATTAGGCAATGCAGAGCTACGTGGGTGTGACTGCAACTATCTTTGCGTCTAGTTCATGTATTAATAGTTTGTGGTGAGTAACTAAATCTATAAGTGCTTCTGTAGGTGTCTCAATAGCTGGAACAGAGGATTTATATCTTTCTGAACATGTATGTCAGCTGCTTTAGGGATGTCATTTCCTATGTAGTTCTTGGCATAAGGGCATGCAAGTGTACAAGTAAGGTAGAAAACTGAAAAACATCTCTCATCTTTTAAGCACAAACCAGCACACTTTATGGCACACTAACAGCCTCTCTCACATGTGACTGTGCATTCTGAAACTTGGATTTAACACATGACAAAACGTTTTTACATGAAAATCAAGCTACAGGTGAAAGTGCACACCCATGACCTGTACAACCAAGCATTATCCATGTTTCAAAGAGTATTTCCCTTCATGAATGAGAAGGTTGTGTCAGTACTTGCCAACTTATCTGAGAAATTGTAGGAGTACACCTGTAGCAGTTCCATGAGGCATTTTAGTAAATGTGCCAGTATGTAACTGTCTATTTTAGTATCTCTATGGCTCTCTAAATAATTATGTAAATGGCTATTAACAAACACCTCACTGCCTGTGTTACTGAAAAGACAGCAACATAGATGTGACTTCAGTTATGTTTAAATCTGATGCATGCAAAAGTAGTTTCTAGGTTAGTGACCGACTGTATATGTGCTTCTGTAGCTGATAGACAAAGCAGTGTAACTACAACCCCCAGAATTCAAAGAATAACACTCTTGAGAACAGCACATCACATATACACAGGTAAATATTTCTACATCTTCTAATGCCTTGCTAACTAAAAGTTTAACTCTGAATCTACAGTCTTTTTACTACCAATTACACCATCGTAAGCTGCAAAAGTACAACATTTCAAGATTCAAAGCAAAACATTGTGAATCAACTTCTCACACACCTATTCTGCAAATCAGACAAACTGGCACACTCTCATATACTCATAAAGCAGGTTTCTCTCCTGTTCCTAAACATACAAAGCCACTCACATAACCATTGCTTCATATAGTTCTAATATTTTTTAAAAATATTTGATTCTCTCTTTTAATTTCAAATTTGTTTTATTAAGTTCAAGAGCAAGAATAACAGGCACAGTAAGGCGATAAGCATGCAGTAGGGTTATGTAGCGAGCGAGACAGACAGGCACGTCTTCTCTGAGAGGCCATTCAGAAGCATATAAATCACACCTACACAGTATGGCGATGCCGGCATATAGTTGAAGGTGCCATGTAAGAATTACAATCAAACAAAACCAAAGGAAGAACTCAACCCCCCACCCTCCACCCAACAGCCCCTCCATCCTCCCCCCTCCCCGACCAGTATGCCAGTAGTTCGGAGTCTCCCTGAGTGCACTCTCGGGCTGACAAGTAGCAAGGTGTTTAAGGTTGTGGCGGAGCCTGTGGTGGGTCTGTGAGCCGCAGAATGCGAAGGTATTTGGGGCAAGTGATTTCGTGAAATTCCCTGGATAAGAGGGACAGGAGTGGGTGCCAGGTCTTCTGGAAGGAGTCAGTCGATTGTGTGAGTGTGGCCTGGATGCGTTCCATGCCCAGTGTGAACCACAGTTTGTGTAACCAGCCAGTGTGGGTGGGTAATGTGGTGGAACCCCAGAGTGACAGAACGTGTTGCGACGCTGCTTGCATGGCGATGCCCATCTGTTTGCCTCGCAGTGACCTTAAGGGAAATGTGAGCGCATTGGGTAGCCCTAGGATAGTGTATGCAGGAAAGCGCGGGACTTCAGTTTCAAAGGTGGAATCAATATCATCCAGTACCGCTTTCCAGTACCCTTGCAGAGCGTCGCAGTCCCACAGGAGGTGGGTCAGAGTGCCCCTTGCGCCGCAGCCTCTCCAACACAGAGCGCTTCGGAGAGGATTGCCCTGATTGAGTCTTGCCGGAGTAAGGTGCCAGTAGATGGCCAATTTTATCGCCGACTCCCTGGCGGCAGTGTTACGGGTGGTGTGTGCCGCTCTATAGAATACAAACCCCCATTCCATGGGCGAAAGTGTTCTTCCAAGCTCCGATTCCCAGCGCCTTTGCCCCGCCGTTTTAACTGGGCCGGCCACAGGTGATAACATTTTGTAAAGGGCCGATATCAGGTGCCTATCCGAGTCTTTCGTGATCAGCCATTTCTCAAACGGCGTCATTGGTCGAGCAACTAGGGGAGCGTGGTCCGGGTGCGTGAGCCAGTGGCGCAGCTGGAAGTATTGGAACATGTGAGGTTTAGTCACTCCGTAGCCTTGTGTGATGTCGGCAAGGGGGAGGAAGCCCTCTAGGTCAAAGAGATGACCGGCTGAGCGGCAATCTGTGCTCCGCCACTGCAGGAAGGCACGGGGATCGGTGCCCGGCGGAAAGTCCGGGTTATCAAAGAGCGGAGTGAGCGGGGAGGGGAAGGTCGTCAGGCCCCGCCTGACCGCCACCGTGTCCCACGTCCTCATGACGGTGCGAGTAACCGGGGAGCGGAGAAGGTATCGCGGTCTATGCTGGCGGGCAAGAAACGGTACCTTCCACAGCGACATCTGAGCCATCGCTCTGTCTTGAAAGAGCCATCTCTTTTCCGACTCCGGCCTGTACCATTCCACTAAATAGCGGAGCTGTGAGGCCTGAAAATATTGCTTGAGGTTAGGGATCCCGAGTCCCCCCTCGTCAATGCGTCTGTGCGCCACCTGTTTGTGCAGTCGTGCGCGTTTCTTTTCCCAGATGAACTGGTGGAAGGCATTTTGCAAGTCAGCAATCGTACCTGGCGGCGGCGTGACCGGAAGGGTCTGGAAGACGTATAAGATCTTGGGCAAGGCTGACATTTTTACAGCCGCTATGCGGCCCAACAAGGAGAGGGGTTGCTTTGACCAGCGCGCGAGGTCGGCTCGAATTTGAGAGGTAAGTGTTTTATAGTTAAGGGTCACCGTTGAGTCCGTGGAAGCAGTGAGGGTAATCCCCAGGTATGGAAGCTGCGCGGAGGATTGCAAGTCGCAGCCAAAATCAGGTGGTGGGGTATTAGGAAGGGCGTTCTTGCCCAAGGGTAAGATCAAGGATTTCCCCCGGTTGATTTTGAAGCCCGATACCGCTCCGAAGCTCTCCACTTCCTCCAGGAAAGCAGGTATAGAGCTGGACGGTCGGTCCAAAGCAGCGATGATGTCATCGGCGTACAGTCCCACCACGTGGGGTTCATGGCCAAAGGAGATACCGCTAATGCGAGGATTGTCTCGGATTTTCTGCGCCAGGGGCTCCACGTACAGGGCGAACAGAAGGGGCGAGAGGGGGCACCCCTGACGTGTGCCTCGTTGAATTTCGAAGGGGTCCGATTTGAGGCTGCCCAGCCGGACCCGGGCCATAGGATGGTGATAGCAGCTCGCGATCCATGCTTGGAACCGGCCGCCCAGTTGGTATCGCTGCAGGACTTTTTGTAAGTAGGTCCAGTCGACACGATCGAACGCTTTTTCCGCGTCGATGGCCAGAAGCACCGAATCCGAGACCTGAAAGTGAGATTTATCCACGAGGTGCAGTAATTGTTTAGTGTTATCACTGCATTGTCGGTTCGGGACAAAGCCCGATTGATCCGGCTCGAGGATACCCGGAAGGCAGGGGCCCAAGCGGGCCGCCAGCACCCCAGTGAATAGCTTTAAATCTAAGTTGAGTAAGGAGATTGGACGGAACGCAGAGCAGTGCGTCGGGGATTTGCCCGGTTTGGGCAACACCACTACGTCAGCTGCCAGCATGTCCGGCGGGATGGAGCTTGGGCCTTCGAAAGAATTAAACAATCTCGTGAGTACCGGAGCTAGTGCATGGCCGAAGAGCTTGTAGAAGCCCGAGGAAAAGCCATCAGGGCCCGGTGATTTGAGCGGGCGGAGGCGTGAGATGGCGGCCAGGACCTCATCAGGGCGGATGGGGGCATCTAAGGCCTCCACTGATGCTGGGCATAGTGGCGTGATTGCTGCCGATTGCAAGTATGCGTCAATGTCGGACGGCGAGACTCTGTCTTCACTGTACAGAGAAGCGTAAAAGGAGCGGAAGGCGTTAGCTACCTGCGTGTCTTCAGTGAGCACGGTACCGGAGTCGTCCAAGAGAGTAGTGATTTTTGAGCGGTGAGTTTTGGCTTTTAAGGCACTGGCAAGAAGGCGTCCGGTGCGATTACCTCCTACGTAGTACGTATGGCGGAGGCGAAGAGCGGCAAATTCCGCTCTGTCTGTATCGATGCCGGCTAGTTGGGCCCTGGCGGCTTTCAGTTGACGCCAGATCCTCGGGGCGCAGGTGCGGCTATGAACTCTTTCAAGTTCAGCCACTTGTGCTGAGAGTTCAGCTCTCTTTTCTTTGCGGACCTTGGCGTCAGCAGCTGCGATGGCGATCAGCTCCCCCCTGACTACTGCCTTCAAGGCGCCCCAGAGAGACGACACCGAAACTGCAGGGGTGTCATTGGTGGCGAGGTAGTCCGAGATGCATTTGTGGATTTGCCGAACAACAGCCGGCCTCTGCAATAGGGGTTCGTTGAGTCGCCAAGAGCCAGGAGTGCGTGGTACCGTGGGTATACGGAGCATCAGTTCCACCGCATCGTGATCTGTAAGGGCCGCTGGGACAATGGAAACGTCGGCTACTTGAGGGAGCAGTTCCGAAGAGCCTAAGAAGTGATCTAGACGCGCGTATGTACGGTGTACATGGGAGTAGAAGGTGAAGCGCTCTGCGTTGGGGTGCGCCGCCCTCCAGAGATCAAGAATGCCCCTTTCTTGCAGCCAGGACCCACCCTCCTCCGAGAGAGCGCCAGTATCTCCATAGCGGTGCCCGGATCTGTCCTTGTTCGTGTCCATGACTATATTGAGGTCCCCCCCAATGAGCAGTTTAGAGGGAGGTGATTGTAGTGTCTCGGAGAGTGCAGTTTTTAGAAATGGTTCTTGACCCGTGTTGGGAGCATATATGGTGCCTATTGTCAGCGCGCTGTTCCCAATGAGGAAGGAGTAGGCCAGGAGGCGTCCCTTAATCTCCCCTACCTTGGTCCCCACCCGGCCTCTGAAACGTCGGGACACTAGGATAGCCACCCCAGCTTTCTTGGACGGAAGGGAGGAGAAGTACTGCTGAGGAAAAGCCCGGGAGCGCATTCTGTGCCAATCTTTGATCAGGAGGTGGGTTTCCTGCAGTAGGCAGACATCAGCCCCCGAGTTTTCGAGATATGAGATGACAGCCCTCCGCTTGATTGGATTGTTGAGTCCCTTTACATTGAGGGATAGTACTTTGAGTGTGTCAGTCATATTGTAAGAGTTCAAAAAAACCTAAGCTGAGCATCATGTATCGCCGCCGTGCACGACATGCCTTGGTCAACATCTGAATCCTGTAGGAGTCTCTTGGCATACTGGTCCCCACCCACTCTCCCCCCCTTACCCCACCCACAACTTCGTACCCCCCCATCGTCCCTCTCACCCCCCATCCCCAAAAAGCCTCCCTAACCCCAACAGGATGTGCCCCTCTAGGTACAACATAGCCTCCCTCCACCCCGCTTTCCGTCCCTCCCTCCTCCCCATAACAAACCCCAAAACTGGAACTAGTCAAAGTCTCGGGCCTAATTGTGTATGACACAGGTCCGTAGAAAGTCAATAGAAGGGGTACCATGGCGGTGGCCGAATTAGCGGCTCCCCGACCTGTCGCCCCAGGTCATTATAGCGTGAGAGAAAACCCCCAAGAGTTCTTAAGCTTACAGATCTCTTGCGGTGTTGTCCGCCACTTCTTGCACCGCTGCCTCCCGCTCCTGAGCGACCGTGGCGGGGTCCGGCTTCGGGATGTTTCTCGGGGAGCGCCGTCGTCGCACTGTCTGCCAGCTGCCCCTCGGCCGCTGCGGCGGGTCGTCCTGTGATCTATGTGGGGATGCATCTCTGGATTCAGACCCCTCCGGCATTTCAATGTTCAGTAGGGCACAGGTGTCGTGGAGCGACCTGAGTTGATGAAGCGAGCCGTTCCATTTAAAGATCAGGCGGAACGGATGGCCCCAGGAGTAGGGTGTTCCATTGTCTCTCAAGAAGTTTGTCGCTATCCGGAAGGATTTGCGCTTCAGCAGAGTGATGGGAGAAAGGTCCTGGAAAAGAGCCACAGGTTCGTCGCGGAATCGAATAGGCTGTGCCCTGCGGGCCTCCCGAAGAATGCGCTTCTTGAGGGGAAAGTCCGGGAGGAAAGCCAGAATATCCGGTGGAGGGGCCGACTCTCGGCGCGCCAGGCCAACTCTGTGCGCCCTGTCGATTCGTATTTCAAAGTCTTGAGGCTCGCCCAGAATCTCCCGGAACAGTGCTTGCAAATAGTCTATTAGATCATTTTTTACAGCTTTCAACGGGACTCCGCGGACCCGTATGTTGTTCCGCCGAGAGCGGTTCTCAAGGTCCTCAGAATGCGATTGTAAGACTACCTGTTGGTCCTGTAGTCTAATGATCTCTTGCTGCAGCCTCTCCACCTCCATGCTGCGCGATTGGTCCGACTCCTCCACCGATGCCACCCGTTCACCCAGGCCGTCCAGGTCTCGGCGCAGTTCCCGCTGTTCCCCCGTCAGCTCTTGTTTCAGGGCTTGAAAGTCCTCCCTCAGGGTGTTGAAGAGGGAGGCCAGGAAGGCTTTGGTGATAGGGGCATTGTCCTCTTCCTGTCCCCGGGGGCTCCCCTGGGGCTTCGGGGAGGCCGCTGGTTGTGACTTCTCCACTTTCGGTGCAGATTTATTCAAGAGGTCCACGATGTTCCGATTCCCCTTCCGGCTGGAGTGCGCCATGATGTCCAAGTCAGGATCTCGTAGATACGGACAGAGGGGGTAAGGGGCGCTCTTTTGGCGCGAGGTGCAGGGTTCGCGAGGCCTGGCAGCTACTCCGGTGGAGTCGCGCAGATGGCTTCAGCAGCGGGAAGCAGCGCCTCGGCAGACCAGCTTCTAGAGCGTTGCAGTCGAGATGCAGGTTAGGTGTGTTTCCGTGGGAGGCGTCGACACCTCACAGGCGTGGGCAGGCCCCAAGCCGGGGAGTAGGGTAGCAGGCCGGCCATCTGCCGGGCCCCGGCGTCAGGGGCACAGTCCTCCTCTTCAGGGGCCTCCGGTGTGCTCTCTTCCAGAGCGCGTGCCGCGTGGCAGCGCAGGGGCGTCTTCAGGTCGGAGCTGGGGGACCACAGTGGCAGAGCCCCCTTAATGGTCCCACGTGACTCCCATGCGGCTCCTGTTCCCCAGGGAGCCAAAGGCAGCGGGCCCCGCGGTGTGCTGGGCGAGGTCGCTCTTCTGTGTGACTAAGATAGGCCTCGCGCCGGGGCCTCTAGTATGGCGCTGTCCTCGCAGGCAAGCCAGTAGCGGCGGGCAGTGTTCCAGCTCCAGGGCGGGGCCCCTTCCCGACACAGAGCTCCAGGCGGGGGGCCGGAGCCAGATGCCGGTTGCGGGGCAGTCAGCAGGTGAAGCGCGGCCGGCCTGGTCGGACCCGACCACCAGGGAGGGGTCCCTTCCGGTCGAAGCTTAGGCCCGAAGCCGGGGGCTGGATTTGCGGGTGCCCGCCGGACCTTCGTGCGGGTCCCGAGCGCGGGCCCCGAGTGCAGAGGTTGTCAGGTGCTGGGTGCGCAGCCGCCGCCGGGGTCCAAGTGCCTCTCACCGTCTCCGGCTGGGTAGCGCCGCAGATCCACCGGTTGCTCCACCTTCTCCGGCCCCGCCGGGCAGCCTCAGCTCCGCGCCGCCATTGCGCCGGTCCCCTCAGCCTCAGCAGCAGTGGACGCGATGAAGTGACTCCGCCGGTCCGGATTCTGGCCAGGGGGGTGCTGCGGCGGGGTGCCCCTCAGCGACACCCGTTTAAGCAGGGTTTTGGGGGGATTTTCGCCGTTTACACCGTGCTCTGGGGCATTGGGCCGGGGAGCCTCACAAAGCACGTCCGTTCAGGCCGCCATGTTAGCCACGCCCCCTTGATTCTCTCTTTTAACATTCTTACATACATATATACCTTTTCAATCATTTTGTCCCCAAAATTAAATGTCATTCAGATACCTGAAAATGTAGTTTATTTATCAAATATTATATTTTGGTCGATTCAGATAGATACAATACTGTCAGGAAAGGTCAATACTAAGCATAAGAATGGCACACCACTCGCACACAAAGCAACTGTTAATGGCAGGGTTTTTAACTTTGCACCGTCTGATAGTGCAGAAGGCAGCATATAAAAACATGTCTTTCAATTTTTTGTTATGCCACTCTATTCCTGAATGGTTATTCCCTTTCATGCACTTTTATAAAGGAGCCCAATATGTGTGGGTGTTCTGCACACTTCTGACACTGGGCTGTACTTGGGCTACATTTGGGTGATATTTGTGCTACATTTGGAATCTTTTCTCTATGGTGGCCATCTTGGTGGACTTATTAGTTATGAAGTTCACTAATCTCCTCATTTTCTGCAGTATCCTCAGTAGAAAATGCTTTTAGTTTTCCACTTTGATGCCATCAAGATGGTGGTCAGATGCTCCACACGTTTGGCATAAATTCTGAATTTTAGCACTCCTGTGGCTCATCAGAACACTATAGTAAACTGCTGTTCACCAGGGAGTTAACTGGCAGTCTGCTGCTGGTATTGAAAGTGCATGTTTCAGTCTACATGTTAGAATGTTTTAAGAAAATAGAGGAGGAAGATATTTGAGAACTCACTCAAAATGTGTCCTAATTTTTCTTTCTACAGCACTAACCATAATTTATATTATGGTTAGTGCTGTAACCCCTCATTTTGGTTCTCTCTAAATAAAATGCTTTACATTTTTCCAGTTTGATTCAATCAAGATGTTAGCGCTCTTTTTGTTCTTTAGAACACTCTGGGATACTGCAGTAGAACAGAAAGGGATCAACTGCCATGCGGTGCCTGTTGGAAGTGAATGTTTTACTGAGAGTGCCAGACTTCATTCTCATATGGCTGAGAAACATGGTGTGAATTGACAGAAAATATGCTCTCATTTTAGCTTCTGGAGCACCTTCTATAACTTCTATGGTAAAATTATGAGAAAATAATTTTCTCTCAAAAATGATTGATGTACTCCCAGCAGAACGCTTTTTCAAAGGGTAAAATCATCTTATCACACATCACAATTCCTTAGTATAGTGCCATAAACAAATGATCTCTTCTTTTTGTTACCCTCCAAATCTGCCATTCACTACAATGCATTTCAATGCGGTGCTATCATGTATATTGATCCCAAGATGACTTCCATCCCTTTTTGGTTGAAGTGCTGACAGCCAGTCAAATCTCACCATAAGGTATTATTCTTTTTTAAATTATAGATGCTCATTATTTTATGTAAAAATTGTTTTTTGGGTGCTTTTGTAAGGATTTATTAGTAATGCTGGTGATGATATTGTGATCAATAATGTGTGAATTGATATTTTTTATATGTCCCTTGTTTATGTATAGACGACGATATTATGTTTCCGATAATTTCATTATCGCTATCTGTAAAAATAGTTTTTTTGTCAACGATATTTGTGTGTTCAATATTAGTGATTTTTATAGTTAGGTATACAGAAACAATATTTTTGTTCTCAATATTTAATTTACAATATTTCTTTTAATCGATATTTGTTGGATCAATATTATGTCAGTGATCCCTTTCATTGCAGCCTCACAACTTCCCTGAATCATAGATGCGTGAAGCATCCTCGAGGCCAGACCTCGCATCGCAGTGCAGCTTTACAGCTTCCTGGAATCTCCACTGCATGATGCACCATTGCAGCTCAATGCATCCTCAATGTGGGATCTCGCAACCCTCTGCAACTCAGATATAAGGTGCATTGTTGAGTGACCCTAACATAGTCCCAGTATCTGGCCTGTGTTCCATTGGCCTGAACTAGGGACTTTGTCCGGGTCCAGTGTGACTAGATCAGCACAGTTGGTGCTTTCTGCTTTTTAGCAATATTTGCACCTAAATCTTTAATAATGCATATCTCTGGCTCTACTAATTGGATTTTTGTCGTTTTGGTGTCAAATACTTTATCAAATTTTTCTCTATTTGTCTAAATTGGTTTGAGAATTTTCTTGTGAATTCACTTTATCACTGTTGGAAGAGTTACACAAATACTTTACACTTTGCCTCTGAGGTAATCCTGACCTTGGTTGTGCCATGCTACCAGACAGTTAAGCACAGGATAATTTAGGATTTGCTTGTGTTTCAAATGATTGAAAAAAATTATGCTGAGACAAATAAATCACACTCATCACTATTTGTAAGGTAAGTAAAGTTCTGTGGTGCAGCGATCCGGGTGCCAACCTCCTAACTCCCCATACGAGAACAAGTTCTCACAAAGAAACAAAAAAGGATGACCTGGATTCAACATATATTTAAATCATTATACAGGATGTGCAATCAGAGAATATTTTCACATATGGCACAGACTCCATTTTAAATTTTTGTCAAATTGTCCTTTATTTGTCTCTTCTTTTCTTTTTTATAAAAATCCACTATAGCCAATGCGTTTCTTCCTTTGATTGAGACTTCTTCAGGGCTGAAAATGGAGTATAATTTGATCGAAGATTCCCAGCTTATTAAGGAGTATATTTAGGATACAGCTAAAACATATGGGCTGATTCTGATTCGGTAAAATGCCCTCCGAATAGGCGTACGGAGATTTTTATTATTGTACGAATCGTATGCAGAACCGTACCTGTATGTACGATGTAGTACGATGTCTACCCAAAGCAGTTCTCTGTACGAATCGTACCGAAGACCGAACATCTCATTACTCCTTACAAATCGCATTCGGAACGCGCAGTACGCAATGTCCTTACGGATCGAAGCTGCATGTTCCGACCCAGCAAGTACGAATCGTATCGACAACACTCCGTACGATTCTTTTTTTACAGGAGCCTAAAACGTCTGTAAAAGCCGATTTTGCCTCGAAATGCGTACAAAACAGACCCCTGGGGACGGTGCGTACACCCCATGACTGCAGGGGTATGGTGCATTGGGGTACGGTGCGTACACCCCTGGATTTCAGGGGTACGGTGCGTATGTCCCCGTGCGTACACCCCTTGATGTACCCCTGGTATATTTGATGCCTTAATAAGGTGGAAGCTGGAAATTTTCGATCAGATTATATACTGCAATTTAAGCGCTGAAGAATTCTTGATCAAGGGATGAAACACGTTGGCTACATGGGATTTTTATAAAAAGAAAGGAAGCGACGAATAAAGAACAATTTGCAGAAAATTGAAAACCGAGTCTGTGCCATATGTGAAAATTTTCCTTGCATGTTCTATGTAATGAACTAAATATATGTAGAGTGATGATCATCCTGCTGTGCTTGTGTTTCAGCCTGACAAGAATTGTTGGTGATACTTGAGTAGAGTTCCACATTTATCAATTAGTAACTCGATTTCCTACAGCTCTATTTCTAGATCTGAGCTTCACGGTGGAGAGAGCAAAGAACTGTGAAACTAAAAAAAGCAGACATATGAGTGGTGGAAAATACATGAAAATCATATCATTAACTGCCAATTGAGAATATACATTTAAATGAGCCTAGTGTACAAGGTCAGAGCCTGACATATGGGATCAGAGTCCTAATAGTATTCTTAGACATAGTTTAATACTTTCCCAAATTTGTATGCGTGACAGCGTACATGCAAATTTGGAAAGGTCTGGAGAAAAAACTGTTTCCCCAATTTTATGCCTACCTTGACGATGCATCTATTTATAATTAAAATCCCTGTCTATCAATTTTTCTAAAAGAGGATTTGTGTAAGAAGTCCAATGCACCACCCACGGTATGCCTCCTTGATGCATTTTAGGTATACTTTTCAGGGCATCCAGAAGATTAAATCCTGATACAACACTATAAGTTTGTTTGCATCACTTTTTGGTTGAAAACGTGGTGTAAAGTGTTGGTAAATCTGCCCCAAGAGAGCACTTACGGCTATCATGGATGTTCACTCTATAAAATCTACTTGCATAGTCACCTTCTTCTGTAAAAGGTCTTGGTATTCACCTCTGCTGAGAAAGCGTTCGGGCAGAGTAAATCTTTATTTTACCTCATTCTCTTGTCTCTGCATTGAGTTCTTGGTTTCTCACAATGGCGCCTACATTATTCATACTTTAAAGGATGGTTACTACTGTCACATTTCATCATTCGCACATTCCATCAGTCTTCAAGATACAATACTTCCTATTTAAGATGGCCAGCAGCTGCATCAGTAATATTGTGGTGCTGTGCCAAACTGTTTGAGGCCATTTACATCACTGTCAGAACCTTCACCTATTTAAAGCATTAAAAAGAATAGCAAATTACTTTCCATTCAAAGGTTTATTCATGGCCTTCCTATCAAAAGGAAAATTCCACCTTTTAAAGGACTGCTCAAGTGAAATATCCATATCTAGTTGAGAAGGAATATGTACAGAAGTGCAGAAGTTTTACAATCTCAAACTTCTCTTTTATTACTTGTTTTGCGTTACTCGTTAATAGCATATATTGTAGGTTATACTTTCTCTCCCCTCACTATATATATAGATGCATGAACTTGAAATAAAATATGGCCCACTGAAATGTTATAGCAAACAGATACACTAAAAGAACTGCATTCAGTCAGTACTTGTAATAGCATAAAGGTTTAATTGAATAGTCCCATACTGAAAAAATACCCTGGTTCTGGTTGGAAACCTCTATTTATAAACTCTGTAATTAAAAACAAGCTTGTATATACATGATCACAAATTCTATATTGCCCCGGGACCCCGCTCATTGCATCCTCAACATAAGAGCGTTTCCAGGGTATGGCACTTGTACTCGCGAAGGATTGTATCGCCATGCCCTGTAGGGCAGTGGCTGACACACAAACCAGGGATGGGAGGTGAAACCTCATGAAGCAATAAGATGACTGCCTGTCGAGACTGAAGGGGTTGCTCGCTCAGTCTGAATGACATGAAGAAGACTGGAAGGGATTCCCCGGGTGGTGGGCAATCCCCTGATGAATGCTACACATAATATGTCTGTATCGGGTACAGAGGAAAGATGGTGCAGAGCGGGAGGTTATGTTGGGCTTAGTTCTTTTATATAGGTCAATTAGCTGCCTAGTTACACTCACTCCCCGTTAACCTTCACCATGCATACGAGGGGTCACTTGTACACGATGTTGTGTGTTCTTGTTTCTTTTTCTAGTATCTGAGCTTGTGATCAGGCCACTCAGCACTGTCGGGCTGCATTTTTGAACTGACTCTGGCTATTGATTATTGATGCAGTATTTTGATGGACAAAGGCATTTGTTATAAGTAAAATCAATACAATATTTGTTAAAATAGCAATTCCACTTGCTTCTTCTGGCCCTATTTAGATCTACACCTGCAAGAAAATCTTCTTATTAAAGGAATTCTACTTCTCCACGTACAGATCTACACATAGGGGCAGATTATGATGCAGTCGGAAAAGGCTCTGACCGTCAAAGCCTTTATGACCACATCATAATATGTCATTCGGATTCCTTCCTTTCCAACTTCCTCATTGCGATGGAGGTGGTCAGAAAGGAATCTGAACGGTCATTCCAACTGGCTTTCCACAGGCTTGGAGAGCCCGTCCGCCAGTCGGAATGCGTTTAGTAATTCCAAAGGTGGCTCTTTCCGCCCTAGGGATTACGATGTTGGGTTTTGGCAGTCTTTCCGTGGTGGCCTTTCCAACACCGAAAGGCTGTCAAAACTCGACTTTGGGGGCCCCCAGCAGTGCCATCTCAGGTGTACAGCCTCCAGTTGAAGGTTGAGGGGGCACCTATGGTGCC
The DNA here is from genome assembly GCF_964263255.1 of Lissotriton vulgaris. Lineage (NCBI taxonomy): Eukaryota > Metazoa > Chordata > Amphibia > Caudata > Salamandridae > Lissotriton > Lissotriton vulgaris. The sequence goes on from NW_028241518.1 coordinate 373,919, forward strand.
CTCCTGTTGATCCCTGTAACCCACGGCTGGCACCTCAAGGTCACGGGTGCAGGGATGAACTGCACCTCCTATTTTACAATGGGAGCATACATTTAGGACAATTTACAGCCAGAATTTATGCGCCCATTGTAAAGTATAGTAATGCGACCAAACAGTGTTCGGTCGCATCCTAATTAGTCGGTTGGGACAGCCAACCAGTTATCAGTCGGGACAGCCAACCAGTTGTCAGTCGGTCCAATGACCGAGGCAATGTAGGGCAGAGAAAACTAGACTTATGAGTCTCCACCCCCTCAAGAGATTGAGCGGTTGCAGATTCCTATAACTAAATTTATAACCTTTGGTTTATTGTTAAAGTTTTGCCTGTTTGTGGAGATCTCTGCCATGGAATGAATGAATGAATGAATTCTTTTTATTGTTTGGTTACTCAAAACCATTACATTAACCCTTTCCATGCTCATGACGAGCTCAGCTCGTCATGATGCACGGTTGAGCTGTGCTGATGACAAGCTGAGCTCGTCATGAAACAATGGGAAATGGGCAGCATCCAGCACCGGAGGGGAGAACACCTAGCAGCGAAGGTGTTAAAACAAGATACAAGGTTACAAAATTACAAAAGTTAAAACCAAGGGAGTATGTGCCGCCCAGGGGGCTGGGGTTGCGGTGAGTAAGGTTCATATTGAGGCATGGGTCTGCAAAGTCACTATGAGGGCAGGCCCTCCGGGGCCATCAGCAGGGATCGTGTTGAGTGAATGAACTTTCCGAAGGAGGCCATGTGCTTTACCGTTGTCAAGGTATAAAGGTAGGTGGTCGCCTCCTTTGCGGTGCGGATTCCTGATTGTCTTAGAATTGGCCTGAGGTAGAGACTGCGGGCCATGCGCAGGGCCGGGCAGCAGAATAGTAGGTGGGCCAGTGACTCACGTTTGTACCTGCAGAGCCTGCATTCCCGGACTCCTGAGCCGGCCGTGCCGAAGGCATATAGTTCTTTAAGAGGCAGCGGATGTAGTCTATAGGCTAAGATCTTATGAAGAGCTGCGTGGCCCGTGCACTGCTTGAGATGGTGTTTGGGATTGTGCAGGATGTGTGGTAAGCGCAAGGACTCGTGAAAGTCTTTTTTTGCCAGCGACTCCAGGTCCAGTTCTCGTGACCGCGCAGCACTTGTTTTTTGATGGAGTGTTTGATGGCAGTGTAGCTGACATATTCGGGATTCCAAGACTCGATGGCGAGATTGAGATGGTCCTTCGCCGCCTTGAGAGTGGCCGACCAGGGGTTCCCTGATTCTCTGAAGATGCAATTCAGCGATGCCTTAAGTGTGTTCTCCTTGGCCGTTGTTGTTAGAAAGTAGTATTTGCTTAGGGCGGCCATCTCTTCCAAGTATTGCTGGTTGAGTGAGAACTGCAAGCGGACGAGAGTGTTTCTGGTACACCTCGGAAGATGAAATAGTCTCTTGTAGGCTCTGCAGTGAATGTTTTCTAAATCTTTATGCAGTTTGCCTGGAAATGCTTGGAGAGCGTAATTTAGGGCCGGCATTAATTTCGCTTTGAGTACTCGTTGGATGGCCATTGTAGACGGGCTGTATAAGGAGGCGTGCAGCTTGCAAATAGCGTATGTTATAGTTTTGCCTTTGCCTTGGATGATCTTTAGGTGCGCACTTGAGAGCCCCAACTCCTGGAAGCAAATGCCCAAGTAAGTGTACCACTGAGTGCTTTCCAGCAAAAGGTGGCCAAGCCTCCATTTTAATGATTTTTTCTTTGGGTACTTTCCAAAGATGATGACTTTGGACTTGGATGGATTTGCTACAAGCTTATTTTTATTGTTGTATGTGGCAAGTGCCGTCAGCGCCTTTTGTAGCCCAATTCTCGTATGGTCCAAGAGCACCAGGTCGTCGGCGTATTGCATAAAAGGAAGTTTTTGTCCCGCCGATCTTTAGGATAAGCAGTGCTGCCCCAGACAAGGCTCTCTCCATGTCCGCTGTGTATAAATTGAATATCAGTGGGGCTAACACTCACCCTTGTTTTAGTCCACGGTCCGTATTGATCTTTGCAGATGCATGGTCCCTCGAGAGTTTGATTCTTACCCACGTTTTATGATACAAGGATTGGATCGCCCTCAACAAAGATGGATTGATGTTCCATTGGGCCAGCTTTCTCCACAGGATTGCACGATCTACCCCGTCGAACGCCGCCGAGTAGTCAATAAAGCAGGCAAATAAGGGGGGGCTTTTGCGTGTCCGAGCGTGGTGGGCCAGATAGGAAAGTGCAGTGATGTTATCGACTGTGACGGACCCTGGTCTAAATCCGGTTTGGCAGAATGGGAGGAGACCTTCAGCGTTCGTCCAGTCTGTGAGGTCCCTCAAGATGGCACTGGCGTAAGCTTTTCCCTCGATGTCCAGAAGGGCGATCAAGCGATAGTTTGATGGTTCAGATTTGGGGCTCTTTTTGTGGATTGGCTTAGGAGCGAGCCTCTCCATGAGTCTGGGACATCCCCCAGGAGCCAGCATTCAGTGTACAGGCGGGTCAGGATTTTTGACCAGAAGTCGATGTTTGCCTTGAATAAGTGTCCAGGAAGGCCGTTGGGCCCTGGGGCACCATTTTGTCTGATGTTTTTTAGAATTTTGGACACCAACGGTTTTCCCGGTGGGGCAGTCATCTCGGTGGTTGGGTCTGAGTCGGCTCCAACGTTAGTTGTTTCATTTTGCTTGGTGGCGGGGCCGGTTTCGATGTAAAGGGCTTTTACATGGGCGGCCCAGATGGGAGCCTCGAGGGAGTTTTCTCTGTGGTTTGTGCTTCGTCCGAGGGTGCTTAAGTAGTGCCAAAACTCCTGCGATTTTCCTGGGCTCAGCAAGTCAAATATTTTCAGCCATTGTGCTTCGCAGTGATCTCGTTTTGCCTCCCAAACCTTCTTGGTGTGACTTTTGCTGGCCTCTTGAAGTTGTTTCTTCATTGAGCTTGTGCCATGTTTATGGAAAAGTTTGCGTTTCTTGCTCAGTTGTTTAGCGCTGATTTTGATTTCCGCCTTGTGTCCATATGTAGGTGGAAAGTCCCTGTTAAATGTGCTGTTTGAGGTTCCACGAAGGATCGCAGCCAGGGTCCCAGTGATGGCATTCCAAGTGGCTATTGCGCCCTTTTTCTGTTCATTCGGTGGCCAGCCTGGCCACTGGTTTGCCCAATTGTTGAAAGTTATGATAGAGGTCTGTACCCATTTAATTCTTCTAGGCAGCTTTATCAGTTCTTCGCCATTAGAAGCTCCAATGTATTCAAGTCTGTGGCTCTCTGCCATGGGGTAGGGAACCTCCCTATAAAAAAACTAACGGTGAATTTTAAGAAAAGTAACTTTTAAAAAGTAAAGATTCATTTCTATTTAACAAATTATTAAAACACATTTACTTAACTACTATTCACCTAGGATGACCACAGTAACAGGATACAACCCAAGTACACTAAAATGTAGCAAATAATTAAATTTTACCTTAATTTATTTTTATTCGAAATGATTTTTAAAAAAATGTAACCAAATTAAATGTTAATTTGTCTCCCCCACCCCTTACAATATAATTTTTGTTGAAGGCATCATAACCTTGAATTCATGTCATGTAATATTTTATTTGTTATTTGAATGAAAAAATAAGTAACCGTTTATAAAATATTTTTATTAAAATGTTAATACATTTATAACATTAAAGCATTTCGTTTTAATAAAGATTTAATATTAAACTTAAAACTGAACGATATACCGTATTACGTATGATATAAATTGTACATGTTATTTCATTTATTTTATTTGTTTCCCTATGTATTAGTGTTTTTGCCTTGCCTCCTCTGAGTCTATAGGAGCTTAATGCAGTACCCATGGTTGGCCATGTATAGTGCTTGACTTAAACCTATATTTGACTGGAGTGATGGGGTGTGTGAGTCTCTGAGTGTGTCTGTGAGTGAATGCATGAACCTCTCAGTGGGTTTGTTGTGAGTGGGTGTAGGAGTGTCTCAGGCTTTCTGTGAGTGAGTGTGTGAGTTTCTGAGTGGCTCTGTGAGTGGCTGTGTGAGTGTCTGAGTGCTCTCAGTTGTACCATCTTCTGATCTGCTTGCTTTCCTGCCCCCTGTTTTGCCTTTCCTGTTAATTTCTCTGCCTCTGTTTTGCCTTTTCTGCTCATTTTTTTGCCCTCTGTTTTGCCATCTTCTGCTCCGTTTTGCCTTTCCTGCTCGATTTTCTGCCCTCCATTTTGCCTTTTCTACTCATTTTTCTTCCCTTTGTTTTCCCTCTTCTGCTCTGTTTTGCCTTTTCTGCTCATTTAGCTGCCCTCTATTTTCTCTCCTCTGTAATGAGTGGTCTGCTTGGCTTCCCTCCCTCGGCTGATTTTAACCATGGGATCCCATCCAGCCAGGTGTCCCTGGGTGCTCTGGTCCTTGTGTGCAGGATGGGGACCACCGAGGGAGCCTCAAGGCCCCTCAGGGTCCCAGCTGGCTGCCCACCTCCTATAGGAGCCGGGGATAGCTCTTGCATGCAGGGAGCTTCTGGAAATGCAATCTTTTGTCTCTTTTCCTGCCTGCATGTCTGCAGGCAGGGAAAGAGATGAAACCACTGCTTCGAGCAAGTGGGAGCCCTTTAACAGCTCCTACTTGTGTTTGCTTGATGGGAAGCAAAAGCAAACATCTGTGACCTGGGGTAGGCACCTCAGGACATAGCAGAAGCTGTCTCTGGGGGGTGGTGGTCTCCACGGCAATTAATTACTCCAGGGTGGGCCCATGCATGAGTGGGCATGTGAGTGGTTGTGGGTCAGTGGCTGTATATGTCATTAAGTAGGTGTGTGAGTGGTTCTATGGGTGTGTGACTGGGTGTGTGAGTAGTTGTTTGGATCTGTGAGTGGGAGTGGGAGTGGTTGTGTGTGTTTGTAGTGGGTTTGTGAGTGGGTCTGTGAGTGGTTGCATGATTAGCTCTTTGGATGATGTTATCAGTAACATCATTTGAGATGTCATCACTGATGTTATCAGATGAGCATGTCATAAACAGTGCATTGCAGGTTATAGTCACAGTTAGCTTGCATAACTATAAATGCTGAATTTCAATGGTTTTGTGGTTTGTGAAATCGGAGCCTAACTATAAATATGAATTTCTAATTTTTTTAATTCTATTTCCTAACTATAACGTCCTTGTATCCTTCACTTTTTTTCAGTGAGTTTCTACAATTTTTTAATGTTATAACGTCACTGTATTCTTATTGTTTTTTTGTGTGAATTTCTATGGTTTTTTACATTGTATTTCCTAATTGTAACCTGCAACCTTTGAGAGTGGGTATATAAGTGGCTATATGGGTAAGTGAGTAGGTGTGTGAGTGTCTGTATGGGTCTGTGAGTGGGGGTGTGAGTGGCTGTATGGGTCTGTGAGTGGATGTGTGAGGTTATTGGGGTATGTGAATGGGTGTGTAAGTGACTGTATGGGCCAGTGAGTGGCTGTTTGAGTGGCTGTATGGGAGTGTGAGTGGGGTGTTTCATTTTCTGTATGTGTCTGTGAGTGGGCTTGTAAGTAGCTGTATGGATCAGTGACAGTGTGTGACTGGGTATATAGGTCTGTGAGTGGATGGGATGTGTGGGTATCTGTATGGGTGCATGGGTGGGTGTAGTTGTGAAGGTACAGTGGGTCTCATCCTTAGACCCACTGCATTAGCCTGGGATGACTCCTGGTGGTCAGCCGCTCTAGGTGCCCCCCACCTCGACATACCATGCATGCAACCTTGGCATAATGCTGGACTCTTCCCTCTTGATGGACTGCCAAATCAACAGTTTTCTCAGCCTGCTTCCACATGCTCTGCCTGCTCCAAAAGACTTTCAGATGGATCCCTACAGCATTCAGAAGTACAGTCACACTCATCACCAGCAGAATCGATATGGCAACGCACTGTACACCAGCATCACCCAGAAACAGCTCAGGAAACTACAGTACGTCTAAAACACTGCCACCAGACTGGTCCTCAACATCCCCCTCCACAGCCACATCATGCAACAACTCCGACAACTCCACTGGCTCTCAGTCAACAAGAGAGTCACTTTCAAGCTCCTCACACCCACCTACAAAGCCCTACACAATGAAGGACTAGCACACCTGAACCACTGCCTCACATTCCACATATCCACCAGACAACACTGATCCTCCCAACTCACCCTCACCTCCATCCCAAGAATCTCCAAGACCAGAACCGGAGCAAGATCGTTGTCCTACCTCTCTGCCAAGACATGGAACTTCCTGCACCTCAGGAATCAGTGTCACTGACCCAAATTCAAGACCCAGTCCAACCAGCAGCCCCCATTATAGGTGAGTAGCCACCCTTTACAAGCCCCTGATTGATTGATTTATTGATTGAGAGTGCTTTGTTGGTCAGTGAGTGGGTGTGTGAGTGGCTGTATGAGTCTGTAAGTGGGTTTGTGAGAAGCTGTGTGGGTGGGTATATGGGTCCGTGAGTGTGATGAGAGTTGCTGTGTGAGAAGTTGTGAGAGTGTGTGAGTGGTTTTGTGGGCCAGTGAGTGGGTGTTTGGGTGGCTGTATGACTCTGTGAGTGGTTGTGTGAGTTGCTGTAGGGGTCAGTGAATGGTTCTGTGAGTGGTGTATGGGTATGTGAGTGGTTGTATGGGTCTTTGAGTGGGTATTGTGAGTGGTTATGTAGTTGTGTGAATGGATGTATGGGTCTGTGAGTGTGTGAGTGGACGTTTGAGTGACTGTATGTGTGTGTGAGTGATTGTATGAGTGGCTGTGTGGGTCTATGAGTGGAGTGGATGTGGATGCGAGAGTGACAGTATGGGTGTGGGTGTCTGAGTGGCTGTGTGGGTGTGTCAGTAGCTGTGTGAGTGACTGGGACAGAACATAACCTCACTTTCCCCTTTATCCAACAAGAGTCCATAGTTTGCACAAAATGTCTACCCAACTAGAGTACTTTCTACTGGTTAATTAGTAAGTGCCAAATTGTTGGGTAAATATCTAGTGCATATTCTACACTACACCAGGAAGAAAAATCTCTAGTGACTTTGTGTGCATTTAATTTTGGTAATGTAATTTTCCTCAAGCGTTTTTGTCCAGAGATCTGTGATAACATGGATCCTCCTATAGAGAAGACAACAAGACTACAGAGAGGTTAATCTCCCCCAAACAAGGGTACCTCCTCTTAACTATCTGAGATAAGTGCTTTTTTGTTTGGTGGAGATGTCCTCATATTCCTAGGCATCAAAACACATCACCAAAATTGGCGGGAAATGAGCTTGGTGGGCCTTTTGGTTAGCTGTCCATCAACCTGGGAAATGGTGAGAAGGCCTCTGCATACTACTAAGGTGGACGGGTAGGGGTAAATCGGAGGAGCTTTCTGGTGATTTTGCACATTTGCATAGTTATAGTAACTTAAAAGGAGAGCCGAGGACACTACTCTCACCGGGAGATGACAAGAAACGACTCACTCATCAAAGGCACTAAAGATTATGCTCTGACAGATCAATGATGGATTCACCTCCATAAAAGATTTCAGATCGTTTTTAGATCTTGGCTAGACAGCGCATGCGCTGTATCGAAGAGGCGTGTTACGTTTAATCTGTGGGCTTTAGCCCGACCACAGGCTTCCCATTTGCTCGCGCCGTCGTCTGTCTCATATTCTTTGTCTCCAATTGTCCCTGGCATGCATGGTGTGCCTCTTCCTGTGTATAGTCCTCCTCCCACAGCCTGGATCAAGTACTTATGAAGATCCACTGCTCCCTTTTTAACATCATTTTAGGGCCTACTTTTTTCTTTCTTTATCAGCACGCTACAGAGTGCTCGTGCTTTTACTAGCTCCGTCTCCTCCCACCTGTCTTCATTTCACGTCCACAGATCACCCCATCACAACTGTTCCCTGTGTTGCTGATTCTGTTTATCCCACCTCCTCCCACCCTGCTTGCTCTCTCACACCTCCCTGTACTTGCCAAATCCACAAATCACCCGAGACCTCATCAGTAATTTAAGCGCCATTGTAGTCTGTTTTGTTCTAGTGAATTGTGATGTTCTGCCTTTTAGTATATCAGTGACATGCTGATTGGAGCATGTGTGCACGGATGTTAATACTTGGTACACGTGTAGTCTTGGTTTATTTTCCATGTGTGTGGGTACTAGCTGTGTGAGCATGTTTACATCATATGTGGTCGTTTGGCAATGGTGTTTCTAGCTGGAACATCAGAACTCAAGTTAATCAGGTGTACATTATCACAGGGCATGTCAGAGCTTCTAAAGTACCTTTGTCTTCTGCTATATTTGCATAGACGCATTTCTCCTGTGCAAAATAAATTGAACTGTTCGTTTCTCACCTTGTTGCGTCTCATTTCATTGGGTGGGACCCTATTTTTAAAAACTTATGTTGGGACACTTTCTTACTTTTTCCGTATTCACTGGTGAAGTGTTTCCATGTGCTATTGTTGCTTGACTTGAATTCTCTTGAAAGGAGCCATGTTGAGTCTTGATGTCATCAAGGTCTGCCTGCCCCTCATTGTTCATGCCAAAAGTAGTCCTTTTAATGGGGCTGCTGATGCCAAGTATTGTAAACCGGACTAACACTGTGATTCTTTCTTTGTTTTTTTTTATAGGTTTATATACCAGAAATACTACCCAATGTTAGTGGAGTGCTTTATATTAGCGCCAGTTACTTTTTTTTACAGTTTAATATAGCGCCAATAACACCGAAGGTATTGTAGTACTTTACATTAGCACCAGTTTCTTTATACAACAACACGTTAACTTTTGTAGGCATAGGGAGATTAAGTGATATGCCCCTTTTAAATACCTCATACATATTTGGGTGATAAGTCTTAAACTTTGACTCACAATCTTTGTGGTAATTAATCTCAAGCTTGAAAGTTCCCATGAAAAGCAAGTCTTCAGGGTTTTTAAGGTAACTCTGAAAAAAATAGAAAAGTATCCTATCAGTCTTTGTGCCTTTCTGAGACTTGCTGCCCTATTGTTTTTTATACGGCAAGGTTCAAAATAATGAATCTGTGTGTGTTAAGACTGGTTTGCAAACATTGGGGCCTATTAGGATGGCGGACGGACCAGCATCCGTCCGCCACCCCCGAGGTGGAGGGACCGTCCACAGGGGCAGCGGCGTTCCCTCCGTGCGAATTAGGATGTGACCGCCACCCTGGCGCTCGCATCCTGTATATTTTACATAGCGGTGGGTGCTGCTTTAAGCAGCAGCCGCCGCAATGTAAAATATGCATGTGTAGCCTTGGCATGCACAACTTGGCAGGCTTCGCGTAGTGCCTGCCACCCTGTGCATGCCAAAGCAGGGGGGTACCATAGGTACCCCCATGTGCACCCCCACCATCCAACACCCTGGGGGCTCGCAACGGGCCCCCAAACACGAAGGACCACATGCTTTTCCACGGCGGAGAAGCCACCGCGGAAAAGCATGTTTTCTGCCCCATCCTAATATGGCTGGCGGTGTCTGATAGACACCGCCACCATATAAGAGCTTTTCCGCCACGGTCGGAAGGCGACCACGGCGGAAAAGCGGCGGACAGTCTTCCCGTCCGCCGCTGACCCCCCAGCCATCCTAATGTGGCGTGGGGTCTTTAAAGGCACCGCAGCGGTGAATCCGCATCCTCTGGGCCGGCGGTGGCTTCCGCCGACCCGAGGATGCGGATTCACCGCAATCCTAATTGGCCCCATTGTTTGGCTTTGCAAATGCTGGGTTCTTCTTGCATTGCATGAGATAAAGGTAACTGGCTGATTTTCAGTTATTTTACCTATTTGAATATTTAAACACAGCAGAAAAGACTGGTTCAAATTCTGACAGGAAGAGCTACCTTTTTGACCTATTAGCAGTACTAACAAATGGTAATAAAAAAAGCCACAAGTTCGATATATGATCTTATTTCGGATGGAAACATATGTTTAGTCCCTCAATTTCTTTTTAAGAATGTTCTTTTTTCATTATCAACAGTGCTCATAGGACCATACAATACAACACCATGTTTAAATAGCACATTGGGAAACAGTACTGACATTATTTGGGAATTACACATCGAGGAAACACAAGTGTCCTCCATCATTACAAATTGACTACCCCTCCAGAGGGCACCCACTTCTCTATATTTGCGCCAAGGCGCCCATACTTTCTTCAATTTTTTCGTGCACCCCTGCTTTTATATACCGTTTCTTCCGCTCTTTGGCACCAGTCCAGGTTGTGCTGCCAATCCTCCCAGAGCGGGGGCGCCTGCACCCCTCAGACCCTAGAAATATTCAGTTTTGCAACCCCTGCAGCCAGGGCTAGCCAAAGCTCCACATATCTCGACCAATCATTGTCCCCTTTAATTAACAATAGAAGCCACTTCGGGTCCATCTTGACGGACACCCCCGCTCGCTTAGACATAGCTTCCGTAACCTTCTCCCAGAATGGAATGATCACTGGACACTCCCATAGCATAAGGAAGAAGGAGCCCTCTTGTTGACAACCGCTCACACAGAGCGCTGACTGACACCTTCCCCATGTATACAGGTGAGTGCGAGGATAGTATGTGTGATGAAGGATTTTAAACTGCACTAGCCTAAACCTAGAGCGGATAGCGATCTCCCTGGGGCCCTGGAGCGCGTCTTGTCAGTCTACCTCATCAAGGCTCCCAAGTTCCCAGGCCCAGGCCACTCTGAGACCACCCAAAGGATCAGGTACATTATTTATCAATTTGCAGTAAATTATAGATATGGGTTTTCCCGCAATGGGATTGGTTAACAATCGATCCTTCATTGTGTAGTTATCTGGGATTACTGTACCACTTGGTATATGAGAGCGTAAGGCATGCTGGAGGCGGATGTACTGATATCTCTGTGAGGTATGTAAGCTGTACTCCTTCTGAAGATAGTCAAAAGTACGGATAGCATCCTCCATCCAGACATCCCCTAAGTAGTCAATGCCTCTCTGCTGCCACCCCTTGAACCCAGTCAACGTTGTCACTTCCCTCAACAGCCCCCCCTGCCGAAGTGGAGTTTTCCTGGTTAGCTTGCCAGCCCAGACCAGGAACCGATTAGCCTCCTGCCAGCAGTGGAAGACTGCCTTAGTGTGTTCAGGACATGACCTTTGCGGTCTACGGGCATACAGAAGAGTTTCACAAGTGCCCCTTGGCATGACCATGCTATCTACCCTATAGGCTGGCTTGTCCCTGTCTGTGTACACCCAATCATTGACCACCTGCAATTGTGAAGCCCAGTAATATAATTTAACATCTGGGACCGCCAACCCCCAAGTCCCACCCGCCCCCCAACGTACACCCACCTGTGTAATTTGTGGAGCGCGATCCTGGGGGACCTTCCGTACCACAATAAGGTCTGCACTGCCTGTGAGATCCGTTTGAATACACTTGTGGATACCGGATATGGAGTGTTACAGTACTCCCGGCAGTGTGAGCATCTTGAACAAGGCCGGCCTACCCATGCGAGAGAATGGGAGAGTGCGCTTGGTGTGTCACTTTTTAGACCTGGGTAAATTACCTTGTGGGATTTTACACACAATTTCTACTTTTTGTGATAAAAATTAAGAATTATCTCTTTTTGCTGTGTTGCTATACTTCACAACTGCACACTTATAAGGAAGCTAATTTACGGCACAAATCATTCCAGGACACAAATATTGCTTGTGCCTCGCAAACATTTCCTGCCGCAATGAAGCCCACAGAGGCAAGATTCGAGAATCAAGGCTGCGCACTTTCAAAGTGCTTGGAATAAAACAGACTCCGCACGGTTTGCTTAAGTGATTTTTAGGTGCTGGTAATCAGTATATCACTTGAATATTATGAGCATACATTAAAGTCATCGACAACTATTTAGAATTTGGGAAAAGATTGAGGGCCAGATTTATCAAGGTTTTGCAGCGCCCTTTCGCCATGCAATGGGGTACATGGGGCGACGCAACACTGAAGTGAGAGTTATCAAGCAACGCAAGGCTACAATGCATGGCTGCGCATGGCTTGATAAATCTAGAGTAACACAAGGCAGCACAAATTGCACTGCACTCTACTGTACTGATTTGCATAAAGCAGGCCTCTATATGGAATGCCATAGAGGGTGAAAAACAATGGACTTTGAATGCGGCCATGAGCTATTATCAGTGGCTGAGCAGTGCACGGGCCTCATTTATGAAAAGTGACGCATCGCTACGTGAAAACAGCGATGCGTCACTTTTACAGTATGACGCATCATGGCGCAAGGAGTTACAGATATGTCAGTATTTCTGACGTATCTGTATGGCGCAAAAGTGACGCATTGCTGGAGTGTGTCACAAAAGTGACGCAACTCCAGCAATGTGTCCTTTCACATGGGGCAAGCCCCATGTGAAAGGGCCTGCGTCAGTCTTACGCCTGCTGTGAAGCAGGCGTAAGAAATTGACGCATTTGTGTCCTAGAAGTGGCGCAGTGAAATCTTATAGATTTCACTGCGTCACTTCTATGACCCTGTCTTGAGTCAGAACGCCCCCTGCATACTTTATGCCTGGCATAGGTATAATGTGGCGCAGGGGTTTACAAAGGGACGCATCTACCTAGATGCGTCACTTTGTAAATATGGTGCAACAGGGCAAATTTTTTACGCTGCTGGTACGTCACAAAAAGTGACGCACCGGCGGCGTAAAAGTGACGCACGGCCTCATGAATGAGGCCCCACATTTTTTGTTGCAAAATGAATTCCTAAGTGTGTCTGGAATGCCAGGACATGAGTATCATGCTCAGTGTACCAAAGCATGCAAGCTGCACCCTTCAAATGGCGCACAAACAAAATGGAACTAGTTCGGGTGGCTTGTGTTCCCTTCTGGAGGGAGTCTCACCTGGCAGCTCATGATAGACCCTTCCCACGAGGAACAGGGTCAGTACAGACTTGTATAAGGTGATTCTCTTTCTAAAGTGTGATGCTGGGCCGAAAAAGACAGACTAATGGGGCCTATAGCGATCACAAGTGACTGAGATTAACTCAAGGATGTCTTTCATTATATAGGCGCATATTATGAAGCAGGGAGCTAAAATTATTGCTGTTTTAGCGGCAGAAAACTGCCACTAAAGTGGCGATAATGGGCTTGATAATATGCCCTGGAGAATTCCAATAGAAGCCCATGTCACACCAGAAGATGGGTTTCTATTGGAATTCAAAAGTCCATATTATTAAGCCCATTATCGCCGCTTTAGCTGCAGTTTTCTGCCGCTAAAACAGCGATAATTTTTAACACCCTTATTGATAATATGCCCCAAAGTTGTTTATTGCAGCCAACTTATGTGCATTAGAAAAAAAAGCAAGAAATACATGCAAAAAACACAACTTATGTGCATTATGAAAAAAGCAAGAAATACATGCTAAACAGTTTAAAACAGTTAAGGAGCTCATCTGAAATGCCCAAAATCACTTAATTCAACCGTTATGGTTAGCAATAACATTAAACACAAAATTACTCATGCCGCCCTCCATGATCAAAACAACAATTTGTGCAGAAGCAAAAAAGGACCCGCAAGCCAACAACAATGTATTCCGCAAGAGTTGTTGTGTGCTTTGAGTGCATTGCTAATCATAATTTGCTAATTTCAGTGGGTTTGGGTGTTTGAGGCAGAACCACAACAGCTTTTAACGGTGTTTGTTTTCCAGGAAAAACAAATACACACACACCCTCAAGGAAGCATCGCTGAAAAATAACCAGCTTGAACATAATATAAACAAAAACAGCATTAATGACATGAATGTCATATGGAACACACAGCACCAGGGTTGCTTGCTCTGGACAGTCAGTGCTGCACACTTTGATGGCGGCTCCACCTTAAGAGAGCAGAAATCAAATTGCAGCCCACAGACCGGAGCCCTGGCAGGCCCTGTGACAAACACTAATGGATAAGGCAGCCGCCCAGTCCGGGCCCGGGCCGCTGATCATGTTCTTTGCTGAAATGTCACCTGTTCCTATCTAACGATTTGCATAATGCAAAGCTTCTCACTCGTAAAATACAGATTAAGACGGGAGCACGGAGTCATTCTCAAACCAAGAAGCCATTTAAAAAAAAAAAAAAAAAAATCCGCCGTGGCTGTTAACCCTCTTCATGCTAAGGCGCCTACATTCTCTTTACATCACATTTTCTTTGACTTGAAGCATGTTTGCAAGGCGTTGTGGATAAGTGGCTAGCGGCGCTAGCTGTGTTCGTAGTCTTCATTTAATTTAAAATTGCATGATCAAAGTATCTATTATTTATTAAAAACAAATAATAATAATAATACATGAAAAATACTAATACATGTTTTGCGCAAAAAATCACATTCACATTAAAAAAAAAAAAGTATCTAGTATTTATTTTGACAAAAATGCTAATTTCGTTATTTGCTTGTTATTTGGCTTCAAAAAGTGCGTGTGATTAAGGTGTCTTTTTTAGCAGCGTCACACTGTGTGCTTGTAGCCCTTGTTTAAATGTGAAAAAGCAAGAAACGCTCATAATAATGAAATATATATCAATCATTGAGAGAATATGTAGTCTAGAAACACTGAGGGGCAGATTTATGAGGCCCTTGCGCCACGTTTACGCCGCTGTTGCGTCACGCAAGGCGGCGTAAACGTGGCGCATCCCTACGAACGATTTACAACGTGACGCATCTAGGCAGATGCGTCACGTTGTAAAGCCCTGCGCCGCTTGTGGGCGTTCCGGCGCAGGGTGGGCGTTCCGGGGCAGGTGCGCCTCGCAAAAGTGGCTGAGTGAAATCTATGAGATTTCACTCAGTCAATTTTAAGCCAATGCTGCGTCAAAAGCCTGCGCCTGCTTGAAGCAGGCGTAGGTCTTGACGCAGCATTGTTAAAATGGGGCACCCCCGAGCCTTGCTGGAGCTGCGTCGTGCTTGCGACGCAGCTCCAGCAATGCGCCACATTTCCGGCACAGATGCGTCACGCATCTGTGCCGTTTTTGCACCATGGTGCGCCGCATTATAAATGCGGCGCACCATGGCTGGCGGAGCTGTGGCGCATGTTAACTGGCGCATCCCTGGGGATGCGCCAGTTAACATAAATCTGCCCCTGAGATTTTAGTATTCAAAAAATGTAAATATTAGTGCCGCCTTTGCATTGCAATGGTTGGACAAACACAGGACCAAAGGTTGAGCGTTTTGGAAAAGTCACTGCAAACCAATATGTCTTGCGGCCCCAGCATCTTTTTTGATTGGTTGGTCGTTCTTGCTGAACGTGGTTTCATACATTTGCATTTCCTCGCTGCCTGCTATCTGAGTGATATTTTGATCCAGTATTTCCTTCCATGTGATTATTTTTTCCCATCTTGCCTTATCCATCCTTGCTGAAGGATCACCGCTTCACGCCTCTGTTCCTGCAACAGAATGAACGGTCACCAGAAAGCATAACAAAGGTATTAGGGTAATTGCCTAATTTCTCAATGTAATGCAAGATTGCCTAACAAATATCTGAGTGCAGGATCCATCTAAGATTTTCTGGATATCCAGATACTAAAATCAATTTACAGTGGATCTAAATCAAATGAATTGAAACATTCAACTATTATCCTCAAAATCTGACGGGGAGCATGCTCTCCTGGACTTCCACTGGACACCTCTGATTTAAATTGAAGCAGCGCTCAGCGGTGTGGAGTTAAATTTGACTGGAAGCGCTCTTCCACCTAGGAGGCTATGGTCCCCAATCTCTAAGACATGTTTCATGAGGAAGCCGTTGCCAAGAGTGAAGAACCCTTTCAGGTAAATACTCATGAGTCACTGCCATTGATGATAGTTTGAAGAGTGGGGGTAACCCCCAACAATAATCCAACATCTTCAAGATGAATTTGGTTTCAGAGCATACTTGACTGTAATTGGTACATCCAATGTGAATGTGATTTTTTGCACAAATCATGTATTAGTATTTTTCATGTATTATTTGTACAAAAGTGAGTACAAGAGATTGAAATGAGATTACATTTATGGAAAACTGCATTTGATTGTATTGTTATTTTTAAAAATCTCATTAATCTTTACATACACCCAGCGTTCGACCTTTTGCAATGTTTCTCAAATATCAGTAAGACACATACACTGTTAGTCATTGTACTGTCGCTCACCCACATTCTTTCTCCCCTCTATTCTGAAGCTCACCAAACTTATTCCGAGCTCATGCATGTAAGCTTACTTCTATCATCTGATAAGACATTTGTGATGATCCAACACCCAACGTTTCTAACTTTGCTCAAACACTTCCAATTCATATTCTGCGGCCAACCATTGCCTCATAAGAAATAATCTCTATTGCCACCCTGAAACCCTACCGCTCAACTGTTCAGGGGCCCAATTCCAGATAGGGCGCACTTTTCCTGTTTGCACCACGGATCACCTTAAAGCAGGTGCGCCGGGTGCAAACATGGAAATTGGGCCCTAATATGCCCAGAAAGGGTAGAGAAGATGACCAGAGCGCCAGATGCCCCAAGGGCATCCCGTTCACATAATGAATTGGAATGCCCTTGGGGCAGCTGTGAATGTGTACTGCCCCCAGGGCAGCACATGCAGTTGTTTAAGGCTGCTCCTAGTTTCTCTGTGATGGCGGCACCCTCCTGCGCTTTCAAAAGGAATTAGACATCCCCTTGGCAGGCAGGTGCAGTGAGTGACTGCACCCGCCTGCAGGGGAACGTCTGGGGGATCCATGGGAGCTTTTTCATCCCTAGAGCGAGTTGCCCATTGACTTTCTGAGAGACACAGCTCCAACCTGGTTGCTAAAGACACACTCCCATCATTTTCCCCAAGTAGCTCAATATGTTATTAGTCTTTCATTTATTTCTTCTATGCTAAAGTCTTTTAGCTTCCGTTTCAACAATCCAATCTGTCTCCCCAAGAAACAGCGACATTCCAGGCCATAGCCATCTTGCTAGAGCCAGCTAAGATCCCTGAAAAGGAGCTTCCGGGCAATTGCAGAAGTTTCTAGACTCTAGTGCCATCTTGTCTCCCATCCAGTCCTGGTTTTTGACCTGTACAAGGACTGAAACAGCTCTGGTTTCTGGGATGCAACATTGCAATATATTGATGAAGGAACAGCATCTCTTCTTGTTATGCCGTATCTTTCCATTACTTTTGACACAGTGCACCATGCTCGCGAACCCCTCCACTATTGACACATTTCCACCCGCAGTGCTAAGCCCATTTTTAATATTTGGGGTATTTCACACTTACACCTTTCCACATACCGTAGCCATGTTAAATTTGCATCACTTTTTCCATTATCCAGCGGACTCTATAGGGACTCAGGGTTTGAGGATTCCCCTGAAGGCCACAAAGTAAAAATATAGCTAGCTATTAAGTTTTTGAGAAAAATGGGAAAATAGTGCTGTACAAGAAAGCGTATGTTTTTTCAGATAAAATGACATAAACGAAAGAAAGGTTTGCTGTGCTCTCTGATCATCATTTCCCCAGCTTTATTGAAAGCAGCGGTGCATCAAAAAATAACACAATATAGAAAGGATGGCTAAGTGAAAATTGCGCAGAGTCGTGACAAAATCAGTGGTTACAGTACAAGTAGCTCCAAGGATAAGGTGATGGTCATCCACCATCAACCAAAGGTAAGGAAAACTCAATACCAAATGTAGCCAAAAAGCAAGATATATCTTGAGCTAATAGCAATAATCAATAAAGTTCTTTAATAAATCATGGTCAAGACGGTCTTCTCATCTTCATTTATTGTGATGTAGTTCTTCTTAACAAGTCTAGCCGACAACACGTGTTTCGTCTTAGTGGTATTTGCCACAGACTTCTTCAGGGCTAAAACATCATAATACATATAATCAGAAGTAATTTAAACAACAATACTCGTCTATAAAAGACATCTCATAAAACAAGTCTGTGGCAAATACCACTGAGGCGAAACATGTGTTGGCGGCTATTTTTGTTAAGAAGAACTACATCACAATAAATGAAGATGAGAAGACCGTCTTGACCACAATTTATTAAAGAACTTTATTGATTATAGCTATTAGCTCAGGATATATCTTGCTTTTTTGTATCAAAAAATATTTTTTACCACAGTTTTTGCATTTTACGAAGAAATAGTACATTTTTCAAAATTCATTTCAATCTGCTTGCAATTTGTGGTACAAACTGATATGAAAAACATGGGTGATCCCTGGAAGCTATACATTTGTGAAAAGTAGAAAAAATTCTGCATTCAGCAAAGGCCATTTGTTCAGATTCCTGATTTTTTTCACAAATAAAATAATAATTGAAATGAAAAATTTTGAAAATAAGTTTTTAAAAAACAATAGCAATCATTGACAACATTTTCATCTGTAATTTTTTGTCACAATGCCTGCTCTAAATAAGCCAGATCCTTCTGGTCACAAGGATATATAAGGTTTGTAGATTTCCAATAAGACATAACACCAAGAGCCAAGAACTGAGCTGCAGCTAATAATGATTTTTCATCGTGTACCAACCATTTGGCAATTCATATGGTAACATCTATTGAATGACGGATGGGAATGAAGGAATCCAATATGTTGCTAAATTGTGCAGAAGATACTGAATTTAACAATTGTGGTTATTTGTACACCTCTGAATTTGGGGTTACCAAAGCTATCATGTGCTTCAGAGGGCGTTTTGCAAAATGTGTTCTTTGTTTCACACTAATGTCCATTTCGAAGCCAATATTGCAGAGGACTCTATTTAGTAATAACACATGTTCTAATATTCTGTATTTCCACTTCTTCCAACAAAAATGATACCCCACTTGTGTTACTGGGCTTAGTGTCCACAACACAAAGAGACATTCATGGTTGTGTGAATCCCATGATGTTTTCTTACCCTTAAGGCCTTACAAACCTCAACCTTTGGCTAAAACAGGGGCATGGCTTGGCCTGCTGCAAGAGTGGGCCCTGCCGGCCAAGCCCATAATCTAATAAAATCCTGCTGACTACCTAGGTGCTGCCTTCCGGCACCATGACATATAGACTCGTCTTACTTTAGGGCATCTATTTCTGCCTTCCTGGGCCCTCGTTTGTGCCGGCACGCTGAGATCTGTTGCTGTGGTCTAACGCGACGTCTGGGCCTCACTGCTGGCGTTCGGCTGGCGCTCGGCCTTAGCTGTGGCGGTGTCGTCGACCCGCTGTCCTGCCTGAATAGACTCCTGCGGGCCAGAACACCTCACCGGAGCTGTCCTGCTACCCTGCTCTTACGGACCCGGTGAGTCGCCTTCCGTGCTGGTGTCTCGTGGTGGGGTAGGGGACGTGCAAGCCGTCCCGCCGGGCCTGGGCCTACGCTCCATGCGGGCACCACTCTCCTCCTCCTGGCGCCCGCTGCTTCAGCCTGCTTGCTTTGATCCTGGCAACAAGGGCGGCGCAACCCTGTGACTGCCCGCTGCTCCGAGCCCCTGCAGGCTCGAGCTCCCAGTTGTCCCTCTTGGCTCCTGGCCGCCGAAGTCAGGGTCTGCACTATCACTTCCTGCCTGCCCGCTGCTGTGCTCTTGTGCCCTGTGCCTTCTGCGCTGCCTGCACGGCCCGGCGTGGCCTAGTACCCCCATCCACACTCCTGTACAGACTTTGCTGCCTGCACCCAAGGGCCCGACACTAGCCTGCTTCTACTCTGTCTGGGCAACCCCCTACCAGGCTTTGCTCTGTGGCGGGTCTCCGGAGCTGGTGCTCTGGTCATCTCTTTGCCTTCCCTTGGACTTTCTGGCCTGCATGCCCACCTCCCGTTCCCACAGTGGCTGTTAATCTGCCAAGGAAGGGACCTCCTCTTGCCTTCTGTCCACCACCTCCTCCACTGGGGTGCCACCTGAATGGCAGGGACCTGGCGCAGAGCCTTCTAACTGGGAACCAGTGCTCACTCATGGGCGCATCTCCTCCCCCCAGGTCTCCCATTTTCGACTCGGCCTGCTTTTCTCCCTAAGGCCCCGTGGACGCACGCCGCTACTGCACCACCTCCAGCCCACCCTGCTGATCCGGACTGCCTGCTCCCTCCCCACTGGGCATTCCTGCTTGTCTGGTGCTGAGATCCTCCTGGTCAGCTCAGCGGGCCGCATTGCATCTCACCTGCTCCGGTCTGCCTTTTGTGCCTGACGGCTACCACCTCCTTTGACACCCACTCTTCATCTCTGCCTCTCTTGCTGGCCCCAGCCTCCTCACAGGCTGCTCCTCTGCTTCTTGGCCCCCAGGTGGGGTGCACTAGTGCCCGACTATGGGGCAGACTGTTCCCAAGCAACCAAATCTGGCGTTTGACTAACGCAAATCATCACGACAGGAGGTAGCAGTCATGGATGCGGGCCAGGCCGCTACTCAGCCCGAAAATGGCTCTACCCATGAGGACGATCTCAAGGCCATTGTGCTGAATGTGAAATCCACAGTTACCGGCATTGCCTCCCAGCTTAACCAGCTCTCCACCCATCTGGAAACCGTCAAGGCCCAGGTGGACTCTCATGATTCCCTACTAACCCAAGTTGAGGCGAGGGTGTCTGACGCAGAGGATGCTGCTGCCCCGGATCACCACACACTCCAACAAGTCTTGGAACTCATTAAAAATAAGAATGAGGATTTGGAGGCACGCTCCTGCAGAAGCAATCTCTGTATCACGGGTGTGCCCAAATCCTCCAACATAGCCAAAATTGAAGATTTTGTTGAACATTTGATTCACAACTTATTTGGAGAAGTTCTTTCCCCGGAATTTATCGTTGAGCGTGCCCATCGCTCTTTGGGACCCCGGCCTGCCCCTGGTGTTCCTACCCAACCTATCATCGCCAAACTATTGAACTTCTGAGAATGGGATACAGCCCCCGAGCTGCCAGGGAGAAGGGGAAATTTGCCATCAGGGGAACTCAATATCCTTCTACCCTGATTATACAATGGTGGTTCAGGCTGCCCGCCGTGAATTTCTCCCAGCTAAACGTCTGCTGGAAAAACACGACGTTTCCTACTCTCTGGCGTACCCGGCCAGGCTGCGTGTCAGACACGGCTCCCAGGTCCACACTTTCCTGGAACCAAAGGTGGCTTTGGCCTACACCAAAAAACTGGACAAATCACAGCTCTCCACCCCTTCCAGCTCCCAAGTGGCCCCGGCCAGCGATCTAAGTAACAATGACTGATAACAAGCCTTGCTCATGTAGTCTGATCTCCTGCGCTGTATGGTGCGAGCTTGCCCGTTCTGGCCCTAGTTTCTGTTATTAATCCACTACTCTTACGCTGGCCCGCATTCATCACCCTCACGCTCCCTAGCTCATGGACCCGGCTGATCTTTTCTGCTGATGGAACATTTACTGCACCTGACTCCATAGCCTCACATTTGTCTCTCTTTTTTACGCCTCAATGACATTTTCTTGCACTGTACTTGTTATTTGTGTTTATGGTGGGTCCTGGGTCATGAGGTGTTGTATCGTTTCTCCTTCTCCTTCGCCTATAGTCCGCCTTTACCCACGGCACGGGAACGTAATCCTAGAGGCAGGGGCGTATGCTGAACTGAGCCATGTCTCTGTGGGATGATTCCCCTTTTTTCTCACTTAGTTTCTCCCCTTCCCAGTTGGGGGTCCCCTGGGTGGGTGGGGTTGGTCTCTCAACCTGATTGGGGGGTTGGTGTGGGTGGTGGGGGGGTCCTCTGTGTTATGTTGCCTCTCCTCTGAGACCTTCTGTTGGTTTTTTTTCCGAACTAATTTACACTGTGCTGTTTGATGCACTGCTCTCTGTACTGCACATCACATCCTATGAATTTCAGGCTTCCCCTTCGCATCTGTCCTGATCCGACACTCACATTCCGGGCATAGCTTCATGACGGCCACCACAGTTTTGACTTGTAATGTTCCCGGCCTAAATGATCACCGGAAGGCCCGCCTTGTACATGCACACCTCATTCGCCATAAAGTTGACATTTGTTTCCTTCAAGAAACTAATTTATTCCCAGCCACTGCCTCTAGGCTCCAATCTCGACACTGGGACGAAATCCACTCCTCCTTCTATTCTTGCTACTGCTGTGGTGTGTGTATCCTTTTAAGCAGAGGGCCCCCCTGGTGCACCACTAAAGTCATTGCCGATCCAGAGGGGCTTTTCGTCATCCTGCTTGGTACCCTCTTAGCCCAGCCCCTGCTTCTTGCACCGATTTATGGCCCTAACTCCGATGACCCCGACTTTCTTGTGCAGGTATGGCGACACATATCCTCCCTGGGCCCTGCTGCATTACTATGGGGGGGGGGGGGCGATTTCAATTTTACACCCTCGCCCACCCTGAATAGCTCTGGGCGCTGCTCTTTGCACCCACTCCCTCTTGAGCTCCATCTCGGCTGTTAATTCCTTGTTGAATGCCTTGCGCCACACCCATCCGGACACGCGCAAGGGAACAGGCGTCAGGGGCTCTTTGGGCTGCTGGTCCCGCTTGGGTCTTTGGATAACCACTTGCGACGCTTATGCATGGGTCACTTCGGTCGAGTAGATGGTGCACACTCTTTCGGACCACGCACCCGTAAGCTTCAGTTTGCTCACCCCGCATGCCCCTAAGCGTATGTTTGCTTGGTGCCTGTCCCCCAACGTGCTACGCAATTCGGTGTTTTGCGCCAAGATTCAAACTGTAATAGAGAACTATTTCAAACTTAATGCCGGCTCAGTGGGTTCCCCCTCCACACTTTGGGAGTGTTTCAAGGTGATGGTTCGGGACGAATGTATCGCCAAGCAATCTGGTGTCCTACGCTCTATTCGCGGCACTCTTGAGCGCCTAGAGGGAGAAAACAAGGCCCTCGACTCTTTGCACTCTGTCAGCCCCAATCCCGACAACCTTGCACAGCTCTGAGGTAAATTCTCTGAATACGAGCAAGAGGCCGACAGGGAGCTCTCCTTCTTGGGTTGGGAAGCTAGCGCGCCGTTACGGCGAGGGTGACCGCCCTGTAAGACCTTAGCCAATCTTCTGCGATGGGCACACACCGCCTCCTACATCACAGCACTGCAGGATAGGGGTCCGGAATTCACTACCTCAACCACCGAGGTAATTTCATGGATCACCGCTTTTTATACTCAACTTTACACTGCCAGGATTACCCCGTCGCGTGACATCCTGGATCAGTACTTCAACACTCTCAAGCTCCTCTGGCTGAGCAATGGTCACCGGGAACACCTCGATGAACCCTTCTCTAAGGAAGAGATCTTAGCTGCCATCAATAGTCTGCCCGGTTCCGATGGTCTGCCTACTTCTTTCTATAAAGGCTTTGTGCCCATCCTCATCCCGCATCTCGCCGCTATGTATAATACATTTTATTTATTTTACTCATTTGTAAGGTGCACGAATCATCCCCAAGGGGACCTCTCGGCGCCGAGAGAAGGAGGCAAATGGAGGAGAGATGACTGTTCACTCTTTAGAATAGCCAGGTCTTGAGCAACTTTTTAAATTGTGCAAAGTTTGGGCAGGTACGGAGAGGTTCGGGGAGCTCATTCCAATATTTGTGGGCCAGATAAGAAAATGCCCGACCCCCCATTTTAACTATTCTAATTCTCCTTCGAGTCAGGCCACTCTCCATTTTCACTTCGCGAGGCCCTGTTGACACTGCTCTTGAAACCAGACAAATTCCCTGAACTTCTGGACTCATATCGCCACTTATCACTCATCAACACCGACAACAAGATCTTCGCCAAGCTTGTGGCCTCACGCCTCTTGCCCCTCATGCCCATGATTGCTCACCCAAACCAGTCCGGTTTCATTCCCGGGCATGCAACATTGCATAACTTCCAAACGATATTTGCTGTACTTCACCAGATCAACCCCGCTCTACCGGCCATAGCGGCTCTTTTAGACGTCACCAAGGCCTTTGATACTCTTAAATGGCCCTTCTTTTTTTATCTCCTCCCTTGTCTTGGATTTCTGCGCAAAGTCCATCTCCTTTTCGCCCTCCCGGTGGCTCGCCTCCGGATCAATGGTCAGATATCAGAATCCATTTGCGTCTCGAGGGGTACAAGGCAGAGGTGCCCACTCTCGCCTATGCTCTTCACTGTGACTATGTAGCCCCTCAAAGCCAGACTCAGGCAGCATCACAATCAGAGGGGCTTGGGCTTTGTGGCCTAAGCCCTGGTCGTCTCCATGTACTAGGACGATGTCACGCTCTATGTTCGCCAAACACAAGCGAACCTCGGCCCCATGGTCCGTGAGGTGGTGCAATTCAGGGGTTTGTCTGGCATCCAGGTTAATTGGAGCAAGTCTATTCTTTTTCCTTTGATGGATGCAACTATCCCGTTTACCCCTGACTACCCTTTCGTGTGGAAATCGGGGCCTACTAGATACCTGGGCTCAGTAGTAGTGTGTATGAACTCTGAAAAGCATACTTTGGTCAGGTGGTTGATTGGCTGGAGACCAAGATACCCCTGTGGCGGAGCCTACCTCTTTCCTTGGCGGGGTGCATTGCCATCGCTAAGATGGTAGTGCTCCCGAAATTTTATATTTGTTTCTGAATGTGCCTGTTCTTCTTACAGTTCACTTCTTTCACACTCTCCATTCCCTCACCATCTCCCTTGTCTGGGCAGGGCTTCAGCCCAGAATCGCGTATGACATCCTCATGTGCGGCGGGATGGGTGCCCCGGACTTTAAATTTTATTTCAGGGTCCAAACAAAGTGATCACATCACTCCTATCCTGTCTTCTCTTCGATGGCTTCCCATCGAAGCAAGATCTATTTACAAAACTGCCTGCATCACCCACAAAGCCTTGCACACTTCCTCCTCTCGTTACCTGGCGTATGAAATGATATTGTCTTGAGGCTCGAGACCTTCTCGGAATGCGGAAACGTTTCTGCTAGAGCCCCCTCCTTCAAAAGGGAAAGATTGATGGCTCAATCGTGCTCAGGTAATGCGGTGAGAATCTGGAACTTTCTTCCGCCATTGCTTCATGCCACCACCTCTATCCGGATCTTCAAAGCTGACCTCAAATCTCTTCTCTTCCAAAGACACTTTTCAGAACTAATACCTTCATTATAAGACTCCTCTAGGAAGTCCGTTCATCATTGTAAATTTGTAATAATTTCTTGTACATTTCTCACCCTTGCTTGCTGTGTTTGATATTTTGATATTGCCTTCTATGGTTTTACCCTACCTCTCCTGTTTATTTTTGTAACGCTCTATTATGTAACATTTCTGTAATGTAACGTAACTGATTCTATTGTAAATCGCTCTGACACCTTTGGGTAAAGTCTGCGCTATATAAAAATGCATTAAATAAATAAATGAATTATACACCCTGAGCGCCCTGGCCAGCTTCCTTCACTACAGGTTGCATCCAATGCCATTTCAGCCGTTGAAGCCAACCTGGCGGCCTCCTTACCCCTACGAACTGCGGTCTTTGCCCCTGTCAAGTCACCGGGGGGGAGAAATCGACAAGGTGAAGACCCTGCGCTGGGCTTGGGATGGTCTTAGTAAATATTCGGGCTCAGGCTTGCTCTCCGCTGGCACCATGCCTGTCGCATACCACCTGGCTTTTCCCTCACTGCACATGGCCAGAATGGCTAAACACGCGGCTGGCATGGGTCTGGCCACTTTATCTGACCTCTACCCCAATGGCAATTTATTTTTGCTACCGGCTGTGTCTGGCCCAATGGACACACTGCTGTATTATCAACTTAGAGTGTCCTGCTGGGAATTGAACCCAAGTTCCCGCAGCCCCTCCTGTCGATGGCTGCCCTCGACTTGACATACTTCCTCCTCTCATCGTAAACTGGTCTCTAGGCTCTATGCCACCACACTAGCAGCCTCCTCAATATCTTCTGATTGCGCCCGCATTGCCTAGAGTGAGGACCTAGGCATTGATCTCTCTCAGGAGAACTGGTTGTACTGTTGTAAGCAGACCAAACGCTTATCTCCCAACTACTGCCTGCGCCTCATACATTTTAAATATTTACACCGGCTGTACCGATCCCCTGCTCATTTATTCAGAATGGGTCTTATCTCAAGTGATAGATGTCTCTGGTGCTTGTTCCCTGTCGTGGACTTCTCTCATCTTGCCTGGCTGGGCCCCTTGGTCTCCACATACTGGCGCGAAGTGCGCACCATTATTTCAGAGATCACCTCCTTTCCTATCTCACCAGATCCACTGCCCTGCCTACTCGGCTTGGTGAGGCACTGCCCTGATGCCTCACACTGACTCACGGCTCTGCTGCTCATTCTTGCGTGTCTCAGAGTTGCTATACATTGGGGTTGGAGGCCCGCACCCAAGGCCAGTACCTGGCTCGAAGATGCTGCACGGTGCCAGATGCTTCTGTAAGAATTTTGGGAACTAACGCCGGTTACTGGTCAGCCTCATGATATCTGGGGCACTCTTGTTTCGTATCTCCTCTCCCGGGATGCCTCTCCCTCTGTGACCTCTCCCGCGCTTCCTGCCAGCACTCCGCCCGCCGCAGCTGCCAGTGCAGGTCCATAGAGATCCTCTCTCCACCCCCTGCTCGCTGCTGTCCTCTCATGCCCCTCTCACCTACATCCCAACCTGTTTGATATCCCTTGCTGCCCTCTCATGCTTCGCATCCTCCACTTCTCCTTCTATTCCTCGATGTGCCGCTATTGTACCACTGCCTTCATGCAGTTTATGACGGATGTGATATTTCCTCTTGTCATGTGCCGCAGTAATACTTGATTACCTTGTAACCTGAGGTGCATGAATTTCAATAAAGGCCTTTGAAAAATAAAAAAATAAAAACCATTGACTAAAACAAGCATTTGTGTCAAATTTCTGTGGGAGAAAGTTCCAGAATCTGGAGAAAATACTAACACCCAGTGTTATCACACTTCTCTCAATAAAAATGGTATCCTACTTGTGTGGATACCATACCTACCCGAGTTACAAAATGCCCAAAAATACAACAGGGAGATATCATGAAATCTAAGAGAGAAGCAACTCGGTTTGGTAATGTGAATAGCAGTGAATTTGGGCACTGCTCTGTTGTCACCCAGAGAATCCTACCACACCCATATATTTCCAAAATCTACACACCCATGACATTCCAGGATTGTGAAACCTGTGTAGACCTCACAACGTTTTCTTACCCATAAAGCCTGGCAAATCATAAACTATGGCTAAAAAGGCACATTTTCTTCCCATTTCTGTGAGAGTATGTCCTGGAATCTATGTGGATCCACACATTTCCTACCACCCAGCATTCCCACACTTGTTCTGATAAAAATACTACTCCACTTGTGTGAGTTGGACGAGCACCTGTGACAGCAAAGGCCCCAAAATGCAGCACAGCTATATGAAATTATTCCGCTTAAAACCAACTCTTTTTTCATTATGGGTAGTTGTGGATTTTGGGCTCAGGCTCCACTGCCACCCAGGGAAATCTAAGAAACCCAAACATGAAAACTAGACACCCAGTAGAGTATTGTGTTGTGTGACTTGCATGGATACTGTGATGTTTTCCGACCCATAAGGCCTTGCATATCTCTGACCTTGACTAAAAAATGCATTGTTTTCACATTTCTGTAAGAGAAAGTTCCAGAAATCACAAAATACCAGCATTTCCACATTTCTTCAAATATAAATGGCATTCAACTTGGTTGGGTGGGCCTAGTGCCCAAGACACAAAAGGCCCCAAAGTGCAATGTGGAGACATCAACATTTCCTAACAAACAATGGCCTGATTTGGCAAGGAGCCTATCTACAGAAACTGGGCCTGGGCTCACCGGCACCAACAAAAAATGAACAAACCCAAAATTTGGGGAAATTAGACACCTGGTAGGTGGTAGGACAGATGAGGCTGTCATAACAATCACTCTTCTTTGTTGGTATCTGTAGTATTATTGAAGAAAAATGAGAATATAATATAAATAAAATATTAGGGGGCATATTACCAACCAATAGAGATAATTTTTGTCTCTAACTTGTTTAGAGACAAACATTATCGCCGCAAATCGGCGATTTTTATCGCAGATAAACCTTGCTATTAGCAAGGTTTATCGCAAATGCGATAAAAAACGGCCGCAATGCATGAATATCGCTGAAAAGTCCGCGATATTCATGCATTATCGAGCAAATGCTCTTAGCCATGTTAACCACCTCCCATTGGATAACATGGCTAAGAACTATTCAGGGCAGGTGTTAGCTTTTGGAGATATTCGCGCTTAGCGCGAATATCTCCAAAAGTTGGTAATAGGAGATAGCGATGTTAGCGACTGTTTCCAGTCGCTAACATCTTGGCACGCCCACTTTGCATGTCATTAGTGATAAATATCACTAACATGCAAAGCGGGGCCCAAGATGGTCGCTATCTCCTATTAGCTGTTGCTAACTGGTGTTAGCGACAGCTTGGTAATAGGGAGATAATTTTATCTCCTCTTTCTTGGCTTTTAAAGCCAAAAAAGCGGAGATAAACCCCCTTGATAATATGCCCCTAGATTTATTTAAGGAGCAAAAAAATAGATGTTGCTTAGTCAGATGGTCCAAGGTAGTCTGACCGGAATGTAGAACGCATAACAAAAGATGCAGTACATACCTCACAGAAAGTTCTAATGGCATTTAAAGAGGCATACATGTATATAGAAAATGTAACACATCTCTTCTCTTAAAATGTAAACATAATCCATCATTTTAATGGGAGCTTTAATAACTCTACCATTAGTTCTAATTCTAGAAGAAATAGAATCTGCTTTATCAAAATTGTTGGTTCTGCAAGAGGTGAAAACTAAAGAAGAAACATCACATTTGGCAATTCTTCTAACATTCCAAATTTTACCATCTTGTTTCATTACACTATTGAAGTATCTTTTAATGACTTTGATAGGAGATCCACATTTAGATGACCCTTTAATGTTGAATCCTGGTTTGCGTACTTTTACCCAATCACCAACAACAAAAGAAGGTTCTCTCACTTTCATTCTAGAGTCATATCAATTTTTAATCTTGTCTTGTTTCATTTGTATATCATTTCTTGTTTGTTCTAAATCAAAATCACAATTTTCCTTTGACTATTATTTTTAATCCACCAAGGACACAACTTCAAAGCAGGATTTCTACCTTTGAGGAGATAAAATGGACTCAACTTTGTATTAGAGTGTGGAGTAATACGATATATCCACAATTTCTCCCTTAATACAATTTTCCAATCCTTGCCGGATTTCCTAGCCATCTCAACACCGTCCTTAAGAACACGGTTAAACCTCTCAACCTGACCATTACTTTGAGGTTCATAAAGAGCTGTAGTATGATGTTTAATAATATGCAAAGTCAAAAATTCCTCTATTTCATGAGATTTAAGTTGTACACCATTATCTGTTATAAAAATCTCAGGGAAACCTTCTCTAGCGAAGATCTCCTTAAAAAGATTCTATGACAACTGAAGGGCAATCTTTTATATTGAAAAAGACCTTCTGGTGTTATAAATGCAGTATATTGTTTAGAATCTTCCGTGAGAAAAATCTGATGATACGCAGAGCGTAAATCAAAATTAGAAAATATTTTAGCACCTTCAAGCATGGAAACAACTTCATTAATATTCGGCAATAGATGGCAGTCTACAATTAAATTTGAATTAACTGCTCTTAAATGATCTTATAGTCTCAGACCTTTAACTGATTTCCGTGCGAGATCAATGGGAGAAACCCATTCTGAGGAATTTACCTCCTCAATTATATCTTAATGAATGAGTCCTCATAATAATTTCTTCAAATACTCTCGCACACTTATAGGCACAGATCTAAGTTTTTGTTTGACAGGCAAAGTTGAATTTTTTTGTTTAATTTTATGTGAAAAATTGTTAAGCTTACATAGTTTCTCAGAGAAAGCTCCAGGAAATGATTTAGTGATATTATCACATTTTTTTACATACACACTATCATTAGCTTGTGATATTAATAACACATGATCTTCACTTCTAGGATTTAGTATGATACCCAGAGACCACTGATCCCTCCATCCCAAAAGACTCACACCTTTGATTGCAACATACAATTTAATGTTGGCGGTGCGTTCTTTGAACTCAATAACGGTATCAACGAAACCTTCCATGTCTATAATAGATCCATCAAAAGCCCTAGCAACGATGTCAGATTCCTTTAAATCTTTAAGAGAAAATGTCTCTTTAAAACGATCTGAGAAAAACTCCTTAGTGACAATAGTCCAAGGAGAACCGGAGTCAACGTGAGCTCTAATTCAACATTTTGTATATGTACATTACATTTTGGAGGTCTGAGTTTATTGGAATTAGATTCTACTGCCTCTTTAGCTATGGATAATAACATTGCAGTCTCATGTGCACCATTATTATAATAATAATCACCAGAATTAATATGATACTTTTCCTTTAACAGTAGAAGTGTCACTTTTTTTGTTTCATTGCAAAAGGCATCAAACTGTCCACGTCTCCCACACTTTTTCGGTCGAGGACCGGAAATGCTGGCTTGCCAGCTTCCGGGAGGAGATCCGTATGTTTCTTAGTAGGGATTTGGAACCATCCTCCCTCGCCCGTCTCTCCTCCATTGGCTGGCTTCCTAAATGGAGGCCAGCCATTGGAGGAGAGAGCTGCCCCTCCGAATAGGCTCCGTCTTTTTCGGATTCGGGGGCGTGATTTTTTGCATTCTTTAGCCCTGTGACGTCGTCTGTCACTCAGGGCGCAAAAACCACGCCCCCGAATCCGAAAAATTTCAGAGCTGCTGGACGCCATTTTGCTGCTCGAGCAGCGTCAACCGAGGACATCAGGTAAGCCTCTGCTCCCCTGTTTGTGCCTTTCTTCGTGCCCTCCCCCCCCTGTTTGTGTCGTTGTTTCTTGCCTCTGACTCCCTGTTTGGCAACCCGTTCCCTTCGCCCGCACGTCTGGTTTCCCTTCCTCCCGTGTGCCGTTTTTCGTGCTTGTGTAACCCCTTCCCTCCGCCCGCACGTCTGGTTTCCCTTCCTCCCGTGTGCCGTTTTTTGTGCTTGTGTCCCCTGTTTTTTTTTTGCCTGTTTACTTAATGACGCTGTTCGAGGTTGCGGGCTTTCACTATTACACTAGCATCCTTGGCACCAACAACAGGCTAAGGGCTTTGCCTTCAGAGCGAGCGAGCGAGTCTGCAGTAATCGAGGAACCATGCACCCGGATCGGTCAACCCCAACACTTACAGCCTGGAACTATCCTCCTTCCGGTGGCCCGGGCATCCACGCCTCTCCACAGAGAGTGTAAGCTTCAGCTCTCTAACACTCTTGTACTCTCAGCTGTCTGAGGCTCCTGCCCTCAAAGCGCTAGAGGAACGTAGGCTAACAGCTCTCTGAGGGCCCTGGCACTCACAACTCGTTGAGGACCCTGACACTCACAGCTCTCTTGGGGCCTAGGCACTCATAGCTCTCCGAGGGCCCTGGCACTGGCTGTTCTCTGAGGGTCGAGACATTACGAGTTCTCTGAGAGCCCTGGCACGCACAGCTCTCTTGGGGCCCTGGCACTGACAATCTTCTGTGGCCCCTGCCGTTCGCAGTGTCCCAGCGCCCTAGCAACCACTGCTCCGCTCTAGAAATCTGACACACATTTCTCCGATGACCCTGGAACCCACAGTTACCCGATAGGACATTGGCTCTTGGAGCTCTCCCTAGCGCCCTGACACTTTCAACTCTCTGAAGCGCCTGTACCCACAGCTCTCGAAAGACCCAAAAACAGACACAGCTCCCCTTAGGGCTCTAACACCCCACTCTCCCGGGACCACCCACAGCTTCCCGAGGTTCCCAGGCACTTGCATACCACCGCAGACCTGACACAGATGCCAGACGCACTCGTGTAGCTCCGCGGACCTGGCACAGATGCCAGAGAAGCCTCAGTTCACAGTCCCCGGGACGGTGCGCACTTTACTGGCCGGCCGAGCTCCCTCGGGGCCCGCACGCCCCTGCCCCTGGGTCACTGAGTCCTTCGGAGCCCTCCGCAGTCAGCTCTCCACGGATCCTCGCCTTCCTTCCACAGATCCGTGGGGCTGAGCGCAGCATCCCACACTGAAGTGGCAGAGCCGAGAAGCGCAGGTTGGAAAGAGCCAACCGCGGAGGGAACTCCAGAGAAAAGCCAAAACAGAGAAGATTGTTGGGAAGCGACATCAGCGCAACTCAGTGCAGCTCAGAGGGTTTCGACAATGTGCTTGGACCCGCGGCCGCGCCACACTGGCGTTGATTCCGGATTAGAAGTACTGGAGGGGCAGACGCTGGTCTTGAGGGTACTGGCGGGATAGATACTGTTACTGAGGGTACTGGTGGGGCAAACAATGGTACTGGGGGGATTGACACTGGTACTGAGGGTATTCACAGAGCAGACAGGTAATGGTGAGGCAAACACTGGTACTAAGGGTATTGACAGAGCAGACAGCAGGGGCGGCTGGAGACATTGGAAAGTAGTGGGGCGTAAACTGATTTGCATACTGCACCGTTGCGAGCGAGAGTGGGTCTCTACACTTTTAACACAGACCTACCTTCGCTTCCCCACTCATACTCAGTTTCATCTGTCATCTGCCCACTTTACACCAATCGTATTTAGTCTAAATTCCTGCCTGTATTATTTTCTTAGCTGTGTTTTCCCCGTACAGGTTAAGTAAAGTCCATTCTTACAATGCAGCTCTCTCTCACTATAGATGTAGTATCTTGTTCTCTGTTTGGCAAGGATATCTATGCCATCTGACTCTACATTACCAGTCCAGCTCTGTCCTCTCTGCATTCTTTAAATTCAATAATAGTAAGGTATGTGTTTTACAGTGTTCAGAAAACACAGACGCGCTATCTAAAGTGGCACATGAATTTAGCATGATTAGTATTAAAATACGAACTAGCAAAATTAAGTTAATGGATTCCTGGTCTGCTTAAATACAGTGATTTTCCCATAGCGTATTTCCACACATTACTTTCCTTATTATGGATGTTTGCATAATTTAACTAGCCATCTGGGAAATTTACAGGCGTGCGTTAACCTAATGTTTTGTTTTTTCCCTGAAAATATCAACATTGTGAGTTATATGAACCGGGCGTGAACAGTTCTGTTTATCAGTATAAACAGATTTACTTTTCTGCTGTGAAAAGAGAAATGGGAATTAAAATGCTCCGTGAGGTTTTCCCCATTAGAAGGGCCGCGCTAGAATGTTCCATACATCATTTGTTGGCCTCGCAGCACCGTGGATATAAGAGCAACTCTGGGAGGCCTGCAGTTCTTGGGTGCCGTGGCCCCCAACCTCTGCTGTCATGCTGCCCCCTCAGACTTGCTGAACTTTGGGGGAGCACGCTGAGGGGGCCCAGAGGCGATGCAGGTGACACCCAGGTGAGCAGATGTGGAAGTTGACTGCCGGTGGTGGGGGCTGCAGTGTGCTGGGGGTGTGCTGGAACTCGAGGGCTGTGGTGTGGTTCCTGCCAGAAAAGCCTCGCCCCCCAGCAGTGGCACACTCCCGGCAAATCTTATGGCAAGGGGGGGAGGGCATGCGTGAGTGACCCCGTCTGAGCACAAAGAAGAGATGCTTGCCCGCAACAACGGGATGAAAAAAAACTGAACACCGAGGACATACACTGTTCTTCCAATCCCCTATTAACCCCCTCCTCCCCACCCCATTTTCTTGACTCCCCCTATCTGGGTTGCCGCGGTGTATCTCTTTCACTACCACCCTATCTTATCTATTCTCTCCATTTCCTCTACTTCATTCATTGCCAGGAATCCTGTGATGTGCATGTGCTCCTGGATAGAGCCCTGGCCTGGTGCTGACTATATATTAAATATAAAAAACAAAACTTACCTCAGTTACCGCATGTCCGGGTCCACGCCACCTCTGTTCCCTGACCCCTTGGCGCCTCACGGCACAAATGGAGACTGGCAGCCCTCGCAGCCAATCCTGGCGCTTGGGGCACAGGTTTCTCTTCGCCCACAGCACGCCCATTAGGAGCCCAAAGGGCTCCTAATGGACATGCGCAAACGTAAGTGCGCATGCGTGGGCACGGGTAAAAAAATTCACCCTCCGTCCCCACTCATGCGTACTTGTGTTGCTTGCCCTGGTGACATCATCATGTCAGTCAACAAGACGCCACCCCGCCCACCCCCTTCAGACTCTGAAGGGGGTGGGCGATGTGATGTCATGCTGACTGACATGATTGGAATGTCAGTTCTCCTGCCTTGGCGTCTTTCAACAGAAATGCAGAGGGAGCTGCGGGCGGGGGGCTACGCCCCAATGGACGCACCGCGCCTGGCAGACAGGTAATGGTGTGGCAAACACTGGTACTGAGGGTATTGGCGGAGAATACACTGGTACTGAATGTACTGGCGGGGCAGACACTGGTACTGTGGATACTAGCTGGGCAGACACTGGTACCAGGAGCGGCCCGTTCAGGTAAGAGCGGTGGGGCCGGGTGGGAGAGGGGGATTGGACAGATGAAGGCGTTCTGCCTCATGATTGCACTAGTTTTTCTTGTTTTGTAGGTGGCTCTATGTGTGGGTGGCTCTGTCTGTGTGAGGGTGGCTCTGTGTAGGTGGCTCGGTGTGTGTGGGTGGCTCTATGTGCATGACTCTGTGTGGGTGGCTCTTTGTGGGTTTGTGGCTCTGTGTGGGTGTAAATGCAATAGGTCATGCATATGCGAGCGATTAAGCTATTGGCATTGTAAATGACAATGCCATTTATTTATGATTTTTAAAAAAAGGTCATGAGCAATGCCAAAAGCTCTACCTTTAATAATTCTGAGACCATTGCATTGTAAATGCTTGTTACACTCTCTGCTAAGAGCAGGACACCCAGCAAAATAAGCGGCACGGTTGGGATTCCCACATTTAAAATAATGGAAACCCTTTTCAGACTTCCTAATAAAGGTTTGGCTTAAATAATTGGCTTTATAAGGTTCATATATTGATGATGAAGTATTGGTACTAACATGTGGTGGATCACATGGAACATCTCCCTTTACAACACATATATCATCACTGGAATTTTTACTATCCTTATGTACACACTTAAACAACTTTTCAGATTGTTCCATGGCTTTGGAAGTTTTAATAACCTCAGATAAGTTGGGGTCACCCATAATCCACAATTGTTCTTGTATTTTTTTACTTTTGATGTGTACTATTATTTGATCGCGGATCATCTCATCAGTCATGGGACCAAAATTGCAATGTACAGATAACCCACGTAACCCTGTAAGGAAATCTTCAAATGTTTCATTCTCTTCTTGCTCTCTGTGTAAAACTTATATCTATTAAGTGCGACACTGAACGAGGGTTTAAATCTAGTTTCTAACCTGTTTAGTGCATCTTCAAAAACATTTCTATCACCACCTCCATCCCCTTGTTGAAGAGATCTAAAAACAAGTTGACCCTCAGATCCCAGACAATGTAAAAGAATATTTTTTTTGTCTTTCTGCAGAGAACCTTTCACCATCAATGGCTTTAATATAGGTCATAAATTCCTCCTTCCACCTGGACCATGGTAGTGGAGTATCTCCCTTTACTTGAAGAACTTTTGCAGGAGGATCGAACTGCATACTGATATCTGAATAGTTATCTACCACTTATAAATTATATAATAAAGTATATCAGCAAAGTTAAAATTAGTTAAACAGAAAATAATATGTAAAGGTATATTGCATATTTCCTAAAAAAGCCTGTGTATATAAACTTGGTTAATAAAAACTTAAAGTGTGCGCCAAAATTGAACTATGCAAAAGTTTGAAATTATACAGTAACACTGTGTGCACATATAGACATTGTACACACTGTAAGTCCAAATATTCTACAAAGCGTTAGGAATGTATCACAAAAATAATCAAATAAATACCACAATAAGAATTATAGTAAAAGATATTGGAAATAAACTTCTGTTCCCGCAGTTGTAATACAGTTAATGTTCAAATTGTAGTTGTTGCAGTTGTAATACAGTTAGTGTTCAAATTGTTGTTGTTGCTGTAAAGATACAGTTATTCTCCACACATTGTAGAAATAAAATGAAAAAATATACCGCTGTACAACCACTGTTGGTCGCTGCAATATTGTTGAATTTCCTCTAATTTTGTAGAAATCTCCGCCGCCCTCACTCCTGAATAATAAATGTGCTCCGTGAACTCAGAATCCTACTCAGGCTGCAATACTATAAACAAAATGGCTACCATACGTGATCTTAGCGTGACCTGGCGTGACACAACAAACGCGATGACGCGAGGGACACAAGCACGGTGATGCGATGAATCACTCGTAGGAGGAGGAAGATATAGATAGACACTTTGATGTTGCGGTGCTTTGGCCTGTGATTTTGTTTCAGCTGCAAAGGTACCCTACAGGCAGAGTGCTAAAATTCACTTACATTGACAAAGCCAACAGCTCTTGCATTTCTTGGACCTTTTTGGCTTTGCCATTGCTTGTTCTATACCCGCTGTTCATTTAGCACATTGCTTTGCTCATTTTGGATGTTCTTAATAAATCATGGAGTGTTACTTACATCAGATTAATTTTGTGACAAACGTTTTGGATATATGCACTGTTTGCAAAAAACATGAGTGTTGATGAAGTCCCAATACACTCTTCAAAAGATCACAAGTTATAAGTTAAAAATAGATATTGATAGGTAAAATCACCGGAGTACTAAAATGTGAAAGTCTTAAACACCTTAGTGGCTGATGGACAGTGCGCTTTGGGACTATTTACAGTCTTGGGAATAGTTACTACTTGATGTTTTCTGTGCTCTAGGACAGAAAGCAGACCAAGGTGACACCTCCATACCTGATTCATTTTTTGACATTGGAGAATCTTAAGTAGTGCATCGCAGGAACTTTTCTCTTTAATTACCTCGAGAGTGACACATCAGATATTCACTTAGGTAAGGAGTGAGATGAGAAAGATATTGATTCGAGTAATGATGATGACCTGGAAGAAATACAAAGGACACGTCCTTTATACCACTAATCTGACGCTAATGCTATTCTTTTAATTCGTACTTTGCACTTTAGCATATGCGTTATAATGTATTGTATTGTAATTGCATTTATATATCCCCTGACGAGGCGTCGAAGCACTTTTTTCGGCGATTAGCACGCTACTCCGGAACCCAAAAAGGATTAGTGGTGAATTAGTATAGGAAAATATGAAATTAATTTGAGCTGTGGCTATGTTAGTATGTTATGTGGATTGAAAAGGATAGTAGAGAGATAGAAGAGGGAAGGGTTGCATTTATTTAGTGCTTGTTACCTCTGATGGGGTGTTGAAGCACTTTTCGGTGGGTAGCACGCTACTCCGGAAATCCAGCTGGATCATTGGGGAGATCAGTATAGAGGCATAGGCAGCAGCATCACAAAATGTCTGGATTTATGTAATCTGGTCTCTTTGTGGAAATTGCTTATTTGTCGTCCTCACATAATACAGTCCTCACAAACAAACATTTTAAAAATGCACACGTCTGTTCCTTTAGAAAGCTCTTTCTGTTTTTTTACATTTTTCTTGAAGCACAGGTACTTGTTCAGCTGTTTTTTTTCTAGTTTATACACACCCGACAATAATAGTCAATAAAAAAACACAATCGGTAATAATTCTGTATTATCAGTACTAGATCACAGAGGGTGCATCATGAAAGAAGAAACATAATATTCTTGGCAATACCTTCATCCATCATGTGATCCTCTTCCTTCCAGAGCCACACACTAGCCAAAAAGATCAAAATAAGACGTCAGGGATGCAGAACAGCAATTACGTATTCATATAACTAATCGGCTTTCTGGAGGCACACTACAATCAATTATGACTGAATGGGGCTGTCAGGACCCTTTCTGATACGATAAGGAGAGTTTGGCTTGCAAACTTTAAATTATGCTTCTTTGTACTGCGGGAATGAGATTTTGATCGATTATCTGATCACCCTGATCCTTATCTCACTTGTCCCTTTTTGGATCGGTTATTGACTGTCATTGAGTAAAAGGCAAACCCACATAGGTTAAATCAACCCCATAGACTGACGCAACTCTGAAGAACCACTTACGACTGTAAAAGTTTAAAGATTTATTACAAAGCCAAAATTCAATTGCAAGTACAAACACCTCAATATAAGGTTCAAAAGGTATACAGGTAATAGAATGAACATGAACTCTCTAAGAGATCTCAATCGACAGAAGAAAACTACCAAGACCAATTCAAAAATCAATAAGTTGAATATCATTGACACCAGATGAATCTGAAGCGTCATTTACAGAAAGAAAATGAAACAGGTTAAACTGTCCCTACTCTATGCTAGATGACATCCCTACTTAACAAATTCTTTACCTAAAAAGGTGTCAGCCGTTGGACTTCCGAAGAAGCTCAATCTCTCTTAGTCTCAGATGGAAACCTATGTCGTGTAGCAGTACCCTTTCTGCCTACCCATCCGCTCTCTAAGGGTCCTCAGGCCATCTGCTCTCTCTCCTCCCCGGGGTGCTGTCCCTAATACAAAATCACAGTATGGGTGGAACGCCCCTTTGGGACGCCCACCACGTATACACTTCACGTGGTCTCGCTTCTGGTTTTTTCCATAGTTTTGTTTCTTTGGATCGTCTGTTAAGTTGACCTTGCTTCCCAGGCGCCGTCTCCATCGTGCCGGTACCCCCATGACATTCCGGTCGACTCCTCCGGACCCGAGCCTATCTCCTCAAACAGAGCTCTATTCATCAAGCTTTTGATTGGTACCCCCCTCGCACCTGCAAACAGACACTTCGAAACAGGGCCCCAAATTCCAGGCTCCCCTTATCTTACTAGGCCGTAAAACTTCGACCAGCATTGGCAATTTATTTTAACGAGGCTTTTGACTTTTAGCTCACACGTGCAGATCAAAGACAACCCACTATCTCTCCTGGCCCACTAAATTATGTGCAGTGGTCTGCACTCTCTGAACTCTTATTTCTTCAGCTTAAAATAATATGCTAACATACCACACCAAAGTTATACAAAACACTTCTATAAAATATTGCCTTTAACGTATATATATATGTAAGCAAAATCATTGATTAAAATGAATCCATGTCGTATAAAAGATGCAAAGGTACATTTCGTTCTCACACAGTGCCATGTGGTCTGCACGTTTCTTCATTTTACATTTACCATCTTTCTTCATTTAGCAGCTACATACATGGAACCTGATTAACACATCTAACATTTCTAAGCATTTCCACACATTTCTATTATAGCCCATACTCTATAGGGGCTTTCTATTTCTAATAAAACACTCATGAGTACATATGGATACATTTCTTCATTTCTCTAGTTACTTTAGCTAACTTTACGCAACGTGCTTGTACATATGGCCTATACATACGTTTTATTCAAATTGCGCTCTCTCAGTTCCCCCCTTTGATGACGTCTAGGGGTCATCACTAATACCCCAATTTGAATGTGTTACACAGAACTTGTTGCAAGGCTCCCTCTTTTGATCGTTTCTAGAGCTCTCAGACTCCTATACTGATGATCTTGCATAGCAGCTAATCTCCGCTCCTGTTCTCTCATGGACCTTTGCAACCTGTTTGATCTATACCATTTGTACAGTCTCACTAAACCCCACAATATGATTATACAAATCAGAATTATGAAGATAGGCTTCAGAATATACCAGACAAAGCTCTTCCCGAGATTGGCAATCCAACCTCCAACTTTACCCATTCCATGACCTACTTTTTCCCAAACATTTACCCTTGTTAGGTCTTCAATTTCTTTATGTATCTTAGTAATATTCTGTATAGCCTTCTCAAGGGGTTTTGAATTGTCTGGAATGTAAGTGCAGCATTCCTGGACCTTCAAAGCCTTACAGACTCCGCCCTCTTTTGCTAGTAGAACGTCTAAAGCAAGACGGTTCTGAAGGACCATTGCCCTAATCGATTGCATCTCTCCTTCCACCAGCATCAATGACCTTGCAGTACTGGCAGACAACCTATCTACAACTGTAGCCAATCTTCTGATCTTGACATCATTAAGTATCAAACCTAAAAGAGGAAACATGGCGCCAAATACGTCTCCAACTACTTCCGCATCTCCTGCATCCCTTTTCCCTCTTGCCGAAGCCTTTCCTTCTATGATCTCTAAATACTTTGCATGGTATATTTTGGGGAAGACAATTGCCAAATAACATGAACCATACCAATTGTCAGGCAATTTTACATAGGCATTTCTTCCACATACAAAATATACATTAGGAATCACTTGCATCCCTTTCAAGAAATCTTTCGTATAATATTCTAACCGGAAAGCATGTTCACAACTAACTTCACCTACAAATACACTCTCATAATACGTTTTGCTTCGGGTCAGACATAACTTTCCTTTCTGTGTTCGATCTAAAGCTATTGGACCATTACTACCCTTCTTTTTATGTGCCTTTTTCTCTTCGGTCCAATCTGTTTTCCATTGTCCTGACATTTTTAGAATCTTCTGCCTCCTGTAACGGTCATCAACTTGTCCAATAAACTTTTTCTAAATCTCTGACACTTTGCAAGTCAGGTTATTTCGGCATGCATATGAAGTATCTAATGTATCCCAAGGAAGGAAGAACTTAGCCAATCTATCTTCCTTCTTGTAATAGTCCCACTTGTTCATTTGTTTATCATTCGGGACTTCGGGCAGTACCGAATCATAATTTGAAAAGTAGTACTCAAACCCCTCTCGACCATAAAATATACTGAGCAATAAACTACATGTTATCCCATATGTCAATGGAAGATGATGATACCGAATGCCTTCATCTACTGAAGCCGGCAATTGCATGCAGACATAACAACCTTTGGCTTCCATGGCGTCAATATACTCATACAATAGTTTGGCATATGCGTTTGTTCTGAAATTTCCCTGCGACTCATCTATGTGTAACCTACGGGCCTCAGCTGCCAATAACGCCTTTTCCTGTATTACATTGTTCTCCTCCTTCTTTCCAACAAGAACAGGTTTCAAAGTCGTTACAGGCTTTACATCTGTTGTCTCAGCTACACTTGCATGTCCCACTATGTATGATACAGTAACTACTATGATTATAAGAGAAATTACTACTGCTATAAGTGTGCCTACTATACATTTTGCTTTGCGATTCGAGCGGCCGGTCTCCATGTTATCAGACAGCGTAGCTTTTCTTTGAAAAAGTCTCTTTTGATTTCTTCACTCGGCTTACATTTGATTTCTCAGTCTGTGAATCACACTTTAAAACGACAAAGTCTCTTTTCAACAAAGTATCTTTATTTTCAGCAACAGACAACCCTAGCCCTTCTCCATCCACTAAATGAAATCCCTAATTTTCTTCTTCTTTCCACTAGGCGCTAGGTTATCTTCTTTCTCGCTGGTTTATTTGCAAAGTCTTTAGGTATCTACAATAATTCTGGTTCCGGCAGCTCTAATAGCATATTCCAACAATTCTAAGCGAACAATTTTCTCCTCGTGTTCTGGTACTGGATGACCCAAGGTTGGAAATTCTAATCTGTTCAGTACCAAGTCTTTGATCCGGCTTAGATACAGAGGGATGGGGAGTGTGAACGTTAGCAACCCTTCAGTTTCGATTCCAGGTGTCAACAGCCGTACTTCCACCGTTACAATTGGATCGAGGTTGGTCACCTGTACTTCCCTCACCCTCCCGGATCTCTGTCCCCAAGACATCTGCCGCCAGGTAGGTCCACCCAGGGGTGGCGTATCTTCTGCAGGGCACACGTACCCTCCTTGATCTTCTTGGACTCTCAGAGTCTGAGTCCGCTGCACCTTCGTCTAGGTCTGAGTCTTCAGAAATCGGGACAAGAGTTCTGTCTGGATTCGCTCTCAGGCTTGGCCTTCTCCTTCTTTCCGGCCAGCTAGCTTCTCCACTCCTTGTCCTCCTGCTCCTTGTTCTTGCACTTGACTCTTGACCACTTGCAGCTTGATCAGTGTCTGATTCGTACTCCCAGCTACTTTCTCCTTCTGTAGCAGCTTCAGTCTCGCTGGTGTATTGACCGTCTTCGGCCTGGTCAGACACACTCTCAGTCTCCTCTCACACCTCTGCAGCTTGGCTGATCCCCTCTGTGGCTTCTCCGCTTTCAGCTGGATTTTCATCCAAGAGAGGAGCTGCTTCTTCCGGAGGTGCTGGAACTCTTCGGGTGTGTGAGGCGTGAATCCAGTTGGGCAAGCCTCCACACTTCACTGCAGTGTTCGTGATCAATATGACTTGGAAAGGTCCACGCCAGCGCACGTCTAGACAATTCTTCCTGACGTGTTTCTTCACCAGGACCCAGTCCCCCGGACACAGATCGTGGCACAGGTCATGAGACGATGGGACTTCAGCAGCCTGCACCTGAAGAGACACAGAATGAATGGCGTCAGAGAGTCCCTTACAATAGTCCAGGATCAAATCATCTGTGATGTTCAACAATGCTGCAGTTGGAACGGATGGCAGTCTCATAGCCCTCCCCATTAGCACCTCATGTGGGGAGAGACCTGTCCTTCTGTCTGGTGTGCTACGTATGCTCATAAGGACCAGTGGAAGTGCATCAGGCCAGCTCAAGGATGTCGACGAACAAACTTTGGCAAGTCGGGACTTAATGGTGCTGTTGATTTGCTCCACGATCCCTGAAGCTTCTGGTCGATAGCTACAGTGCAGCTTCTGGTCTATACTTAGGGTTGAACATAGCATCTTCACAATTTCGCTG
Organism: Lissotriton vulgaris; assembly: GCF_964263255.1. Taxonomy (NCBI): domain Eukaryota; kingdom Metazoa; phylum Chordata; class Amphibia; order Caudata; family Salamandridae; genus Lissotriton; species Lissotriton vulgaris. The sequence continues at coordinate 416,404 of NW_028241518.1, forward strand.
TTGAAATGTGTTCCTCTATCTGATTCCAAAGAGGCCGGCACCCCGAAGCGCGGTATCAGTTCTCTAAGCAATAGCTTTGCTACTGTAAGTGTGTCACACCTACGTGTGGGGTAAGCCTCAACCCATCTGGAAAATATACAGACAATCACTAGGACGTATCTGAGGCGATTGCACCTTGGCATTTCAATAAAATCTAATTGCATTCTATTGAATGGCCCCCCAGACCTCCCTATGTGGCTCAATGTGACTGGTGTTCTCTTCCCTACATTCAGTTGTTGACAGATCACACAACGTTGACATACTGCTTCTGCCGCTACTCTAAACTTTGGGTTGTACCAGGTTTGCCTAAATACTCTTACCATGGCATCTCTACCTATGTGTGCTGGTCCATGCAATCTCCTTGCCATTGGACTGACGAGTTCGTTTGGTAACACTGCCCTCCCATCTGCAGAGATCCAAAAGTCCATCTCACTCTTGGTACAACCAGCTGTTTCCCATGCCTTTTTCTCGAAATCAGGGGCATTCTCTTGTACACATTTCAACTCATCCCAAGTGTCTACAGTTTCCAACAACATAGTTAACTCGGTCCTTTCCTGTATTCCCCCCACTTCCACCTCTGTAAAGGAATACCCTTGTTCCGCACAGTAACGTGCGACTTCATCGGCATACCTATTGCCTTGTGACACAAAGTCCGTATTCCTTGTATGTGCTGTACATTTAACAACGGCAATAGCTGCTGGACCTTGTAGTGCTTCTAACAATAATCGAACAAATTCTCCATTCCTAATAGGAGAACCTGATGAGGTCATGTAACCTCTTTGAGACCATAACTGCCCATAGTCATGAACTACCCCGAAACCATACTGGCTATCGGTGTAAATTGTGACTCGAATTGTATTACCTGCTAAACAGGCACGGGTCAAAGCAATGATTTCAGCTACCTGAGCGGAATGTACTCCTTCCAGGCAGGCGGCTTCCACAACTCCGGTAATGGTACAAACGGCATATGCTTCTCTCAGCTGACCAATATCGTCTCTTACGCATGAGCCATCAACAAAGAATATTTCATCGGGGTCGGACAATGGCTCATCTACGATATCTGGTCGTGGTTTGGTGCATAGTTCAGTCACATCAAGGCAGTCATGATCTGTACATACATCATCATCAATGTCATTTGGAAGTGGCATCAAAGTGGCAGGATTCAAAACAGAGCACCTCTTTAGGGTCACGTTCTCGGCAGCCAAAATGACTTGCTCATAGCGCGTGAGCCTGCTATTCGTCAGATGCTGTGTCTTGGTCCTGGTCATCAACAGTTCAACAGAATGCGGTACATACACCACTAACTGGTGTCCCATAACTATATTTTCACACCTCTCTGTCAGGATCTAACTAGGCGCCTGCATTGAAAACCTGGTACATCGCCTAGAAACTACATTTCCCAGAGGTCTCGGCTGAGGCTATTTCAGGAAGAATGACACGCTTCCTGTTGCGTGTAATTCCGGCGTTTTGGGTGCTACGCGAGAGGGAAGCCTTCTCTCGCACTTTCGTATGGTCTTTGAGGATTCTCCTGCATGGAAGAACTCTGCTAAGGTAGGAGCGGTACCTGTTCCTGATTCCCCCGTTATTGAGCGGAGCGCGGTGGCGGTTGCTACGCGTTGCCGTCTTGCCCGTCCTGTTCCTGATTCCCCCGTCATGGAGCGGAGCGCGGTGGCGGCTGCTACGCGTTGCCGTCTTGCTCGTCGCGTGCAGTGAAGGAACTGCTCGCGCAATTGTTTTTGGATTGTTATTATCGCCTATTGCGGAGCGTAGTGGTTCCCAGCCACACGTTACCGTATTGACCTGGACTGGGTGTTCTGTAAGATCGCTTTTGTTAGTTCTAGCCTGCTGAGGCTTAAGAGGTGCACGGTGGTGATAGACGCTACGTGTCACCAGTACAAGCTGCTTGTTTTTCTTTGTTTATGTTCATTTCTGGATTGAGATTAAAACGGAGCACCGTGGCAGTCTCAGCTACGTGTTTCCGTGAGGACAATAATTACCTACTGAGGTGTTGTGTTCTAATAGTATTCACCAGTGGAAAAATACTATCAAACAACACTCTTTATTTCATTTTGGATTCCTTTTGATTCTATCTGTGGAAAACTGTCTGCTTGGTATTCAACAGGATCTGGCAGAGCGGAATGCTGTGGTTCTTGCTTCCCACGCATTGCCGTGTTCTGCATTTCTATTTTCTGTGCTGCCGCTCTTTGGTTCTCCTCAGTCCTCCTCTCCAGTGTGAATAGTGGGAAACTTCCCAGGACCCCCCTTGTTTAGATATTGCAGCTTCTTGTAGAAGGTATGCGAGGCATAGCGTACTAGGTTCATTGTTACTGTGGCGCATTTGATTATTGGTCTCACTGTATTTATATCTCATGTAGGACGAGAGTACTCAAAGAGGGATAACAGAAATACATTTCCAGAACTCCTGTTTTTATATCCACAGGTATACAGTTTATATATGTCTACTATATGAGTGGTCAGATCTTAGAAAGGAACAGTATTCTTATCTCTGTGCCTTTTGTCGTTTCAGATATTCCCTTCCCCTGCAGACCCCTCCCTTTCCTTCCCTGTTTATTATTTTGTATTTACCCCTCGCCTAATGGCTCAAATCCTCTGTTGACATATACTCAGAGGGTTTGTGACGTTTGGAGGTGGGCTGTATGATCATCATCCGGATCCTGTAGAGCGTACCTGACACTCTCAATGCTGACACCCGTTGCAGCAACGGATTTGAGACATCCGGGCAACGCTGCGGCTACTGGATCTAAGGTAGCCGAGAAGTATGCAACTGGTCTACGGGCATTTCCGTGTATCTGAGCCAAAACTGACAAAGCACAACCTTCCCTTTCACAGCAGTAAAGTAAGAATGGTTTTTCGTAATCAGGCATTCCTAAAGCCGGGGCACGACACAAGTCCTCCCTCAGCTGCAGAAACGCCATCAAACAATCTTTGTCCCATGGTACCGGATCACTCACCCCCTTGTGCGTCAGTTTTTGTAAGGGTTTTGCCTTCAGTGAAAAGTTAGCTATCCACTGCCTGCAATAACCAACCATTCCTAGGAACATCCTGACTTCTCTTTGTGTTGTGGGCGAATTCATTTTCATGATCGCCTCTATTCTGTCTGGTGACACCTTCCGTTTTCCCTTTTCAATCCTATGACCCAAGTACTGCACTTCTGTCAAACAATACTGCAATTTGCTTGGAGACACCTTGTGTCCGTTCTCTGCCAAGTGATTTAATAAGGTGATGGTGTCTATTTTGCAAGCTTCCTCAGTTTCTGACGCCACAAGTAGGTCGTCTATGTACTGAACCAGAACCGAGTTCATGGGCAGTACTAGACTTTCAAGATTTCTCTTCAGCAGCTGGTTAAAAATCGATGGGCTTTCTGTATACCCCTGTGGGATACGACACCATGTTAAAACGCGATTTTCCAGCTTAAAAGCGAAAAGATATTGGCTTTCCTCATCTAAGGGGATTGAAAAGAAGGCCTGGCACAGGTCTATCACCGTGAACCACTCAGCTTGGAATGGTATCTGAAACAGTATCACTGATGGATTCGGTACCACTGGACAACATGAAACAACTATGTTATTAATCTTTCGAAGATCCTGCACTATTCTGTATTTCCCACTAGGCTTCTGCAAACCCATAATCGGGGAGTTACATGGGCTTCCCACGATTTCCTTCAGTATTCCCTGCTTAATCATGGATTTGATCACAGGCTTTATTCCTGCAATCGTCTCCGGAGTCAACTTGTATTGGGGTGTTCTTGGATACTCAGCATTTGGTTTTACCAAGATCTTTACTGGCTCTACCCCTTTGATCAGTCCTATTTCTTCCCCAGTGAAATCCCACACCTCAGATGACACCGCACCTCTCAAGTCCCATGGAAGCTCCTCCACCGTCAAGGTAGGATATAGCTCCACGCATACCTGTGAGTTTGCAACTTTAAAATCGGCATCATCATCGTTAGTCTGCACTTCTACTCCTTGAGGTGTGCAATATATTGTACAATTCAGTTTGCATAACAGGTCCCTTCCTAACAGACACACAGGACTGGAATCGCAAACCACAAACTGGTGCTCATCACTGTATTTCCCTATTTTCACCGACACTGGTTCTGTCAGAGGATTCGTCATTCTCCTATTTGCAACTCCTACTACCTGGATCGTTTCTCCTGACATTTGCAGACCTGGGACCACCGCTGATCTCAGAGTGGATCGAGTGGCCCACGTGTCCACCAAAAAGGTCGTAGGACACCCTGCCACTTCAGCCTCCACGTATGGTCCCCTCTGGTCTACCTCTAAGGCTGCTCCTAGGGTACAATCCTCCTCTCTATTCACTCGCTGTCCCGTAAGGGGATCAACGTAGTAACATTCCTCTCCTCCTACGAACAATGGCAGTTGTCTATAGGTTTTTCCCCCGTTCGCAATACGAGGTGGTTGAGGGAACTGGGCTCGAGGAGTCGGAGTCCCCCCTTTGATAAACTTTCCCTTCGGTATCGTTGTTCCCTTCACCAGACTGTTCTGGACATCGTCTTCCTCAGGTTCTAATTCTCCAGTCTCGATATTATAGGGGCACTCGCGTTTCCAATGTCCCACCTCGTTACACTGGTGGCACCTAGTCGTCTTTTTCAATGTCGCAATATCTATCCTAGGTCTCTGTTTTTCCTCATCTTCTTTACTTTGATTATTCTGCTTTTTCCCTAGGGTTCCGGTTCCCTGTTGCCGCTGTCCACCCTTTCCAGCTGACTGCATCTGTACCAACATCAGTTTTTCCTTAAGCTTCTTTGCCTTCGAGTCTATTTCATCGCTGCAGTACCTTGCATATCTCAGAATTTCATCTAATGGTTTGTTTTGCCAACAAATTAAATGCTGCTGAATCATCAAGCTGATGTCAGGTCTCAGACCCAGAACAAATTTTGACACAAACTGCCCTATGTCTTTAGGATCCATCACATCCAACCCACTGTACTGTTTGAACGCTTTTAGCAATCTCTCATAATACTCATGGACAGTCTCTTTAGGTTCCTGAGTTGTTCGATCTATCTTAACCCAGTCTATGTCCTGTAACGGCACCTTTTCTTTCAACCATGCCATTACCCTCTCGTACTTTTCCATGACTTTCTCTGATGGCCCGTTCGTCTGGGCGTCCCTATCCGGTTCAGAAATGGGCCATTCAACACTAAGCTTGCATGCCGTCCACAAATCCCCTGGTACTACAATGTCAAACAGGGTGTTCAAATCGACCCACAGTACTTTGGAGATCTTTACAAACCTCTCTACCTGTTTATACCACTCCACAGGGTTCTCCCTCAGCTTAGGAAAGGAATTGGTAAATGCCGCTAAGTCCCCCCTACTCCAGGGCACATGCACGTAGCTTCCATTCGCGATTTCTCACAAAGGGAAGGCTTCCATTCGTGGTGGCTCTCCCTCTGGGGACATCCCAATTGTACTCCTTCTGACGGTCCCCCTCTTGGACCATCTTTCCTCCCATTTATCCAAATCTCTCCACGTTCTTATGCCCAAGATTAGTTCCTTTATGTGTATTTTCAACCCAATCGTCCTCCGTTCGTCTAGATCCTGATCCGTGCAATTCAGCCTATGGTTACCCTGTGACGCTTTAGTTCTTGATAAGTCTATCATGTACCTGGTTGCCAACTCAGATAATCTCTCATGTACTGACCTCGCCTTCCGAGTAACATCCTTTGCCATAAACAGTACCTCATCTTGTTCATACAGGTCCATTCTCTCCATTGGCAATGTGCCATCTATTATTTCATCTAGATCTGATTTTAGACTGGTTACATCGAGTCTTTTTGCCTTAACCTCAGCTCTCAGTACCTCACTCCTAGATGGTCCGTTTACATCCCTCTCGTCCCAACTCCGAGTCCTACGTCTAGGCACAGGTGAGCTATGAGGAGTCCTCCTTTGTTCCCATCTTTCTAAATCCCATGCTCTTCCATCTTCCCTAGGTGTATGGTGGAACAATGTTCTATTTCCCACCACCCCATTCTGTCTCTTCGGCTCTGTCTCTCTCGACACATGATAGGATCCCCCGTTATTTTCTAAGTCTCCGCAATTCCCTTGCTGTCTGGTGTCACTCAGTAAACGATAAGGTCCCTCACGGCTCTCCATGTTCCCGCGATCTCGTCCGTGATCACTGGATACATGGTGAGACCCTTCGCGACTCTCCATACTCCCGCGACTCCAATGTTGTACATTTTCGCCCGGTGTGTGGTGAGTGCACCTGTAACTATTCCTATACTCCTGTGTCCTTCGATCTCCCTCACCCCCCCCATTCTGTACTCTTGTCTTCACACGTTTGTCTATTGCCACCGGTGGTATGGCAGGTATCTCCTTTGCCTTCTTGACTCCTGCCCCCCCACTCTGGACTGCTTTCGCCAGCTCCACAGTGGGAGAGGACTCTGTTATCCCGGCCTCTCCATTCCGCTTCCGTTTCTATTCTGTTATTCTGAGTCTCTACGGCAGCATCCCATTCTTTCAAGTACTCCCTTAGCTCCTTATGGGACTTCGGTCGTGGTCCCCTTAGATCCATCAGCCCTCTCTGATCCCCCTGCTCTATTAAGGGATCCGTTACTGAATCCCATGGGGTACTCCGACCTCTCGGTCCTAGCAACTGCCCTTGTGAATTAATCGTATTGTTCCTGCTTTCCATCTCTGCTCTTTCCCTGTCCAATCGTGCCTGTTCCTCCTCTCGTGCTCTCTCTGGGTTGTAAATTGACACTACAGGACCTATGGTAACAGGTACTTGTAGAGCGTCCGGCAGCTGATATGACCTTGCACACTCTGTTTCCGGCACCTTTTGTACCACAAACCTTCCGACTACTCTCTGTACTGGACTAGGTTGAGGTATTTCCTCACCTTTTTTTGGTTCCCAATCTGATATGAGGAGCGGTCTATATTCCCCTTTTCCGGCCCCGTCCCCCTGCTGGAGCTCGGGACGCTCGGCCTCTCTATTGTACGGAGGTGGTCGGTCTAATAATAGCCTATTTATCAGACTATCATCCGTCTCGCTCTCATCATCCTCCTCTGGAGGCTTCTTTTCTCCTGTAACTTCTATCACTGGGTACAGTTTATCTGCTTCTATTCTCTGCACCCTCCACTTTTTAGCTTCATCATCCCATTTGGCATCCTGCACTGCCCTTACCGATCGTTTCACTCTTTCTTGGCGCCTGTTCAGGCTCCGGTCGTACGCCGCCCTGAACCATGCATTGAGGGCTTCGAACTGTGTTGGCCTGGGTAGAGGTCTTGTTGCGAGCATTACTGCTTTCAGCTGGTTCAATGCTTCTAACCTAAACGTTCTGTATCTCGGAAACGTCAGTTCCTCATTTCCCTCTGTTAACTTGCTCCACTCAGAAATCCACAATATAGTATGTAACCCAACATTCACGGCCATGTAATGAGCTGGTGTGCCCTCCGGTGGGGCCTCTTCCCCGCTCATCGCCTCTCTATTTTCTCTCCTAAACATCCCTCTTAAACATTTAAAACCCTTCATTTTCAAGAATCTATGCTTTTCCTTAATTCTCTTCCTTGTTTTACTTCCCGATGGTGAACCACCAATCCCTACGCGGCTTTCGCTGACCAACCTATCCCAGCGCGGCTCTACACCAACCAGCCTATCCCAGCGCGGCTCTACACCAACCAGCCTATCCCAGCGCGGCTCGCTCTGACGTCACTCGTCCCCTTCGCAGCAGTTCCCCTCCTTTCTCAGCTCGTCTCCCGGTCTCGCATGCGTCTCATTCATACACCGAAAAATGACTACTTCCAACCAAGCAATTGCTTTTCTTTGACTGTACGTCCACAGTCTAACTGTAATTGTCACCTCAACTGACGAAGCGTCTTTCACAACGGTCAGACGATCGCCTTACTGATAGGTTACTTACACACAGTGAACGTCCGACCAGCGTCCGTTTACTCATACACTCACACTTACGTTCCCCCTATCACGGTCCTACGGGCGATCAATGGTACCTCATGACCCCCTTCACAATGGTAGACAATTACTCTGGATGTCCGATACACCCGAACCACTTAAGCCCTTCCCTGGACTTAAGATTTTCCCCGGTTGCGCGCGCTCACAACCGTCTCTCAATCACACTACAGGCATTCAACTCCGCTTGACATTACAACACAGGTACAACACAAAACACCGCAATCTGGCAACGCATGACCCTTATACTCACTCTCGACCGACTCTGCTGCTTTTTCTCTCTCGCACCGTCAGCACCTTCTTCGGCAGGTAGCTCTTCTTCTGGTCGTCGATGACTGGGGGCCTTGGGGTAATCTTGACCTAACCTAGGTTGCCTTCCTCAAGAAGCCAACCATCTTTCTCTGCTACCAACTGCGGGAATGAGATTTTGATCGATTATCTGATCACCCTGATCCTTATCTCACTTGTCCCTTTTTGGATCGGTTATTGACTGTCATTGAGTAAAAGGCAAACCCACATAGGTTAAATCAACCCCATAGACTGACGCAACTCTGAAGAACCACTTACGACTGTAAAAGTTTAAAGATTTATTACAAAGCCAAAATCAATTGCAAGTACAAACACCTCAATATAAGGTTCAAAAGGTATACAGGTAATAGAATGAACATGAACTCTCTAAGAGATCTCAATCGACAGAAGAAAACTACCAAGACCAATTCAAAAATCAATAAGTTGAATATCATTGACACCAGATGAATCTGAAGCGTCATTTACAGAAAGAAAATGAAACAGGTTAAACTGTCCCTACTCTATGCTAGATGACATCCCGACTTAACAAATTCTTTACCTAAAAAGGTGTCAGCCGTTGGACTTCCGAAGAAGCTCAATCTCTCTTAGTCTCAGATGGAAACCTATGTCGTGTAGCAGTACCCTTTCTGCCTACCCATCCGCTCTCTAAGGGTCCTCAGGCCATCTGCTCTCTCTCCTCCCCGGGGTGCTGTCCCTAATACAAAATCACAGTATGGGTGGAACGCCCCTTTGGGACGTCCACCACGTATACACTTCACATGGTCTCGCTTCTGGTTTTTTCCATAGTTTTGTTTCTTTGGATCGTCTGTTAAGTTGACCTTGCTTCCCAGGCGCCGTCTCCATCGTGCCGGTACCCCCATGGCATTCCGGTCGACTCCTCCGGACCCGAGCCTATCTCCTCAAACAGAGCTCTATTCATCAAGCTTTTGATTGGTACCCTCCTCGCACCTGCAAACAGACACTTCGAAACAGGGCTCCAAATTCCAGGCTCCCCTTATCTTACTAGGCCGTAAAACTTCGACCAGCATTGGCAATTTATTTTAACGAGGCTTTTGACTTTTAGCTCACACGTGCAGATCAAAGACAACCCACTATCTCTCCTGGCCCACTAAATTATGTGCAGTGGTCTGCACTCTCTGAACTCTTATTTCTTCAGCTTAAAATAATATGCTAACATACCACACCAAAGTTATACAAAACACTTCTATAAAATATTGCCTTTAACGTATATATATATGTAAGCAAAATAATTGATTAAAATGAATCCATGTCGTATAAAAGATTCAAAGGTACATTTCGTTCTCACACAGTGCCATGTTGTCTGCACGTTTCTTCATTTTACATTTCACATCTTTCTTCATTTAGCAGCTACATAACATGGAACCTGATTAACACATCTAACATTTCTAAGCATTTCCACACATTTCTATTATAGCCCATACTCTATAGGGGCTTTCTATTTCTATTAAAACACTCATGAGTACATATGGATACATTTCTTCATTTCTCTAGTTACTTTAGCTAACTTTACGCAACATGCTTGTACATATGGCCTATACATACGTTTTATTCAAATTGCGCTCTCTCAGTACTATGAATTTAAAAAAAATAATAATCCAGCGTTACTCACACAAGAAGCTTCCTGACTCATCTTTACTTTGTAAAACACCTAAGTAGCATTTTCTGCTTGGTAATCTAGTAAAAAATGCATCTGAGGATACAGACGTGGGATTCCAACCTCATGTAAATTGAGGATTGGGAATACATTTTAGCCTGTTTTGGGGGGGTGAACATAATATGCCGGATTCACAAACTTTATTCTGCATCAACATGATATTTAAATGTGTAAAAAAAAGCACGTTGCGAATGTTAAATCCCACATACAGGTTGTCAGATTCAGTGTTGGTAAAATGTTATGTTTGTAAGTGAACTTTTGAAGGAAAAAAATCAGTCAGTTTTAAAAATACCACATCTGCAATTTAGGGTTGGGAACGGGATTCTGGAAAGGTCTGGTTGTGACCTACTTTGCTTCTCTGAAAGGCAGGATGAAGTAAATACATGTCCATCAATTAAAGGGATGGATGATCCCAAAATACTTTGGGGATTGAAGTGAGACAACTTTCTCCATGAGAAAAAAATCTCTTTGGAGAAACAAATGTGCACTGTACTGATATTTCATATGCAGCATTTTTCACCTTGTGGAAATTCTGCATTTTTTTGCATTTTATGTATTGTAGATCTTTAGGAACTCTATTACTGTTATGGATTCCTAGAAGTACTCCAGGGATTTTGTTGAAGTGAGGATCCGATTGTAAAATTAGGAGTAATACTACAGGAACAATCGCATTTAACACTTTTCAACGTGGTGCCCATAATAGAGCAAGGCACCTTATAGTTACTCCTTACGTTGCACATATCTTTAATTCAGGAGAAAGGATATAGACTGACTTATCAAAATTACTTGGTTACTTTGGTCAAGTGTTAAAACCAGGATTGGATTAGAGACAGGAACTGAGATAGGCTACATAGGTGTAAATTCTGAAAAAAAGTACATCTACACTGCCCTAGGTGTATGCTTATCATATGCATAAATGCACCATATTTTGGAAATTTTCAGAACAGACAGGTATGTACTTTCAACTGTTTACACCTCATAGCGCAGTCTCTACAGCAGCAAATTATTTGCAGAAAGGAGCATATACAGCTATGGTGTTAGCGAAAATGGGCAATTGCTCATTTAATAATTCAAACACCAAAACTGGACAGTGGACCAATTAGCCTACCATAGGCACCAACCTCAGAAAGTATACCAAATATTTTTAGCAGAAAAACAGTATTGTGTGCAAACTTCAAAAGTACCCTCTGTCCCAAGGCACCACCCTTATCCCTCAGGATCAATTCTATATGTAACTTGTATCGAAATTGCACCACATTCCAATTGGTATACAGTCAACTTAAATCATAACCGGTCCATTTTCATGAAATGGTTCAGATGTCTTCTCTATTGTTTTTATTTTCTCTCGTTTTTAGAAAAGCAACAGCCAGAGCATTTCGTTCTGTAAACAGAACTTCTTCAGGGCATTTGTGAATTCCAAGATGTCCTTAGATAGATGGTTTTAATATCACTCCTAGGTTTATCTTTTTAGTAATGTACTATTTACATATTAGCTTTATTATTTTCATATGTCAGTCAAAGTTGATTGTAGGGTGTGATGACGTGAGATAATAATCACTCAAATATTCCAGGGCAAATGTGTATCAAGCCCAGCTTCTCGTGTACCTTGCTAAGGTGGTCAAAAGCAATGGGCGGGAACCATGAAAGGCTAGGAGTTCCGATTGGATTGACCGCCTTAGCAAGGTATGCGTGGCACTGGGCTTGATACACATATACCCTAGAGCACTTTCAGTGATTATTATATCACGTTATCACACCCTACAATCAACTTTGACTGACATAGGAAAATCATAAGGCTAATATGTAAGGAGTACATTACTAAAAAGATAAACCTAGGAGTGTTATTAAAACTATCTATCTAATGACATCTTGGAACTCACAAATGCCCATAAGAAGTTCTGTTTACAGAACGAAACGCTTTGGCTGTTGCCTTTCTAAAAAAGAGAGAAAATGAAACAATAAAGAAGACATCTGAACCATATCAGGAAAATGGACTGGTTATGATTTAAGTTGACTATACGAATTGAAATGTGGTGCAATTTCGAAACAAATTTCTTATTTAATAATTATTCTCTTTTTCTTCTGTATATGGGAAATATATTTTCATGTGCGATAACCCCTTCATCTTCACTGAGAAAAAAAATCTGAATGCAGGGGGCACTATCTCACACTATGGGTTAAATATGTTATTGTTGAATTTAACAAAATGTAATTGTGATTCTTCAGAAATTGCATTTTGCGATTCTGTGAATTAAATAGTACAACCTTATACATGTTCCACGTAGCAATTCGCTTACCTAAGATATCTAAATCCAAAAAGGTATTCGATCATTTTGCAAAATGCAAATGGTGCCTAGACACACTCTGATGACATCAGAATCAGGAAATACATTGTCACAGATACATTCAAATGCACATGAGATGTCAGGAAGCGGTTTTGGAGTCACTATCTATTAGATTTATCATCAATGGCAATTCAGGAAGGCAGCAGGAGGACTTAGCTATAAAAAAGAAGCAGACATTTTCGGATGAGGAAATGGAAATCCTTGTAAAGGAATATGTTGCTAATAATGAGCAGCTATTTTGGAAAGCTTCTGTTAGATCTGGTGGTCTCTAGTTGGCAATGGTATTTACCTTTGTCCAGATAGGAAACCTTACTTCTAAGTCAGAATAAGGGGATTACACTACTAAATAACCCCTGCTCACCCCCTTAGTAGCTTGGCACGAGCAGACAGGCTTATCTCAGAGGCAGTGTGTTAAGCATTTGTGTATATACACTGTAATAAAGTGAAATCACTACAGATGGACACAATATAGGTTTTATAAAAATAAATATTCTTTATATAGACTTAACACACGACCACAACCGACAAAAATCCACAATACTATACTTGAAGTTGACTTAAAGATGATAAAAGTTGCTTAGTTCAAGTTGATGGTAAATGCAACAAAGTTCTCAACAAAGTACCTGGATGCATAACGCAAAGTGAACAAAAGGCTCTCAAAAGGGGAGATGCGTCAGTTCCGTGACCTGGGGGAAAGGATGTGTCGTACCTCAATGCTTGCGCAGAGTAGGGGATGTGTTGTGATCCTTACTCGCAAGAGGTGATTCGTAGATTCTCGGCCTGCGGGCCGGTTGCAATGCGAGAGATGGCGCACTTGATGCGGCGTTGCGACAACAATGCGAAGACACCCTGGCAGCCTTGCGACGACTTTGTTCTTTGGAGCCGCTACGTGCCCTGCGACACGCTTCTCTGGTGATGCAATGACGACTCTCTCGATGGCGTCAAGTTTCTCCGGTAATGCAACAGCAGGCAGCTTTCGACAAAGACAAGGCAGCTTTTGACAAAGACACGCTTTCTGGGAGATGTGGCGGTGGCACGCTTCTCGGGCAGTGCGACGATTTAAGCTGCGTCGGTGATACGCTTCTTCTCGTTGCGTCGCGCTTCCAGCTCCCAGTGACACGTAAATGTCTGTAGATAGAATTCCCAGCAAGGAAATTCACAGGGGGGAGCAGGTAGTGAAGTCTCTTGTCCTTGAGACTTCAGCAGGAGACAAGCACAAGTTCAATTCCGTGGAGAATATTCTGTAAATGATGAAAGTCCTTAAAAAGTTATTTTTCCTTTCCCTTCGCAATGAAGCAACCACTGCAGGCCAACCCAGCAAACAGCACACTGGCAGAGGGGCAGTCCAAACTCCTGCAGCTTCCTTTGGTTCTTCTCCTTGGCAAAAGGTTTCTTGTTCCCAGAAGTGATCTAAACTTCTTGGGACTGGGTCCCAATATTTATACCCCAAAATCCTTTGTTCTCTGGCAGAGAGGCCTCTGCCTAGTCCAAACCAGTTCCTGAGCACTCTGTTTACAGGACTCCTTCTTTCCTTTCACAGTGCAGGGCAGAAACATCAGACACCCCACAGGAGGTGGAGCCAGCATTGTGGAGGGAGAGCACAGCCCTGGAGCACTTTGTTGACATGATTCCTCCTCTTCTTTCACAGGGCATGGACATCAGCCATACCCCAGGAGGTAGAGGCAGCATTGTGGAGGGAAGGCCCAGCACTATTCCAGTCACAGGTACAACTCCTTCCTCCCATCTAGATGCAGATCTCTCTATTCACCACTGGGCTGTCCCAGCCTGTCTCCTGGAATCCCCCAGCCCTGTCACTCAAAACTCCAGACAAGTAATACACAACCTAGCAGAGGCAGGCCTGGACAGTTAGGCAAGAAAATACCTACTTTCTAAAAGTGGTATTTTCAAACACAGAATACTAAATCCAACTTTACTAAAAGATGTATGTTATCATTCTGAGTTCAGGCATACTAAATTCGAATTTCTACCATGTTCCCTGAGTCAGTTAGGATTATAAGAATGTAATAATCTAACTGCCCATTCTAGCCTACGGAGAACAGGTAGCCTTGCAAATGTTGAAAAAAACGAAAATGGCTGTAATTCATTATTAGGACATGCTACACACATCAGGGCATGTCCTACCTTATACTTACAATGCACCCTGCCCTTGGGCCTACCATAGCGGTGTCTGATATGAAGCAAAGGGAAGGTTTAGGGACTGGCAAGTGGGTGCGCTTGGCCAAGTCACAATGGCAGTCACAGACTGCACACAGGCCTTGCAATGGCAGGCCTGAGACACACTTTACAAGCTGCTTCTGTGGGTGGTACAACCAGTGCTGCAAGCCCACCAGCAGCATTTGATTTACAAGCCCTGGGCACACATAGTGCACTGTACTAGGGTCTGACAAGTAAATCAAATAACCCAATCATGGCACTCCACACCACTGGAGTCAAGCTAGCCGGGCTGATGAGAGGTGTTACCTCGAAACCGGTCCGGTCCTCGGATGCTTGATTCCGTTCTGGGAAGGACATGGCTTTTGTAGTTCGGACTGGACTGTTCCCATGGGGCACAGGGTCAGAGCTGATTTGCATATCGCCATTGTCTAACCCGGGGTGGTGTGGAGTGCAAAAAAACGATGGATTTGGGCCCAGATCTTTGGACTGGGTTGAGTGTGTGACATTGATCCACATTCGGTTCATCACCTGTTGTGTTTGCATATTTCGCCCTAAGTGCGCTGGGGATGCCCAGACGTGGGTCCCAGGCACTCCACACCACTGGAGTCAAGCTAGCCGGGCTGATGAGAGGTGTTACCTCAAAACCGGTCCGGTCCTCGGATGCTTGATTCCGTTCTGGGAAGGACATGGCTTTTGTAGTTCGGACTGGACTGTTCCCATGGGGCACAGGGTCAGAGCTGATTTGCATATCGCCATTGTCTAACCCGGGGTGGTGTGGAGTGCAAAAAAACGATGGATTTGGGCCCAGATCTTTGGACTGGGTTGAGTGTGTGACATTGATCCACATTCGGTCCATCACCTGTTGTGTTTGCATATTTCGCCCTAAGTGCGCTGGGGATGCCCAGACGTGGGTCCCAGGCACTCCACACCACTGGAGTCAAGCTAGCCGGGCTGATGAGAGGTGTTACCTCGAAACCGGTCCGGTCCTCGGATGCTTGATTCCGTTCTGGGAAGGACATGGCTTTTGTAGTTCGGACTGGACTGTTCCCATGGGGCACAGGGTCAGAGCTGAATTGCATATCGCCATTGTCTAACCCGGGGTGGTGTGGAGTGCAAAAAAACGATGGATTTGGGCCCAGATCTTTGGACTGGGTTGAGTGTGTGACATTGATCCACATTCGGTCCATCACCTGTTGTGTTTGCATATTTCGCCCTAAGTGCGCTGGGGATGCCCAGACGTGGGTCCCAGGCACTCCACACCACTGGAGTCAAGCTAGCCGGGCTGATGAGAGGTGTTACCTCGAAACCGGTCCGGTCCTCGGATGCTTGATTCCGTTCTGGGAAGGACATGGCTTTTGTAGTTCGGACTGGACTGTTCCCATGGGGCACAGGGTCAGAGCTGAATTGCATATCGCCATTGTCTAACCCGGGGTGGTGTGGAGTGCAAAAAAATGATGGATTTGGGCCCAGATCTTTGGACTGGGTTGAGTGTGTGACATTGATCCACATTCGGTCCATCACCTGTTGTGTTTGCATATTTCGCCCTAAGTGCGCTGGGGATGCCCAGACGTGGGTCCCAGGCACTCCACACCACTGGAGTCAAGCTAGCTGGGCTGATGAGAGGTGTTACCTCGAAACCGGTCCGGTCCTCGGATGCTTGATTCCGTTCTGGGAAGGACATGGCTTTTGTAGTTCGGACTGGACTGTTCCCATGGGGCACAGGGTCAGAGCTGATTTGCATATCGCCATTGTCTAACCCGGGGTGGTGTGGAGTGCAAAAAAACGATGGATTTGGGCCCAGATCTTTGGACTGGGTTGAGTGTGTGACATTGATCCACATTCGGTCCATCACCTGTTGTGTTTGCATATTTCGCCCTAAGTGCGCTGGGGATGCCCAGACGTGGGTCCCAGGCACTCCACACCACTGGAGTCAAGCTAGCCGGGCTGATGAGAGGTGTTACCTCGAAACCGGTCCGGTCCTCAGATGCTTGATTCCGTTCTGGGAAGGACATGGCTTTTGTAGTTCGGACTGGACTGTTCCCATGGGGCACAGGGTCAGAGCTGATTTGCATATCGCCATTGTCTAACCCGGGGTGGTGTGGAGTGCAAAAAAACGATGGATTTGGGCCCAGATCTTTGGACTGGGTTGAGTGTGTGACATTGATTCACATTCGGTCCATCACCTGTTGTGTTTGCATATTTCGCCCTAAGTGCGCTGGGGATGCCCAGACGTGGGTCCCAGGCACTCCACACCACTGGAGTCAAGCTAGCCGGGCTGATGAGAGGTGTTACCTCGAAACCGGTCCGGTCCTCGGATGCTTGATTCCGTTCTGGGAAGGACATGGCTTTTGTAGTTCGGACTGGACTGTTCCCATGGGGCACAGGGTCAGAGCTGATTTGCATATCACCATTGTCTAACCCGGGGTGGTGTGGAGTGCAAAAAAACGATGGATTTGGGCCCAGATCTTTGGACTGGGTTGAGTGTGTGACATTGATCCACATTCGGTCCATCACCTGTTGTGTTTGCATAGCAAGCCCACCAGCAGCATTTGATTTACAAGCCCTGGGCACACATAGTGCACTGTACTAGGGTCTGACAAGTAAATCAAATAACCCAATCATGGAATCACTAATTAGTACATCAATTTAACATAGGGAGCACTTGCACTGGGGCACTGAATAGCAGTAGCACAGTGCCCAAAGCATAACCAGCAAAAACATATCAAAACAGAGGAGGCAATCCGTCAATAATGAAAGGGAGACTCACGCCAATCATGTCAGGTCTAACAGCTTCCTTATCTAATAAGGGCTTCTAGAGCCAGATCTAAGGTCGAATTAATGCTGTGGGGTTTACTACACAGTGGGGCATATTCTCAAGAATGTGTGATAACCATCGCAAAATTAACTTAACGCAACTTTCCACATCGCAGTTTATCGCGGGAAAATTATGCTGTGTTAACTAAGTATTCACAACACGGCAGTACCATGCAATAGCCACATGATTACACATCAAAAGACCGCGTTAAAACCAATGTGACGCCTCAAAAATGTGAAACACGAATGCAAAAAAAGCTGTGATGAGGCCACTCGTGATACAAAAATCTGCGAAAACCAGCAACAGGCCTGCAATACACACACTTCAGGCCGGAAAAATCTCCATAAAACTAGAAAAAAAAGGCAAACAAATGCCTAACAACAGCAAAGCAAAATAGATGTTGCCGGAGCAAGTACAGAGGACAACCAGAACCCCACAAGGCCCCCCGGAGGACAAGCCAGGGACCTCAGGGAAGATCAAGGAGAGGAAGAGTAGGAAGAAGTTGTTCAGTCCGCAGGAAAACATGATCCTGATAACATCCATCAACAACTGATTTTTACCTCCACTGAGTCATTGGCAACCAAAAATGGACTATATCAGTCCATTGTGAATGTAGTGGGAGTGCTGAAGAGGACAATGGAAGAGGTCAAGAGGCGCTGGAATGATGTCAAGCGCAAAACCAAGCTGAAACTCGCCAACAACAAGGCATAAATGCAGAGTGGAGGTGGGAGTCCTGCGCCACAGGAGGAGCTGGACGATATGGAGAAAATGGTGTCATCAGTGGGGAGACGGTGGCAGGAGTTGGGGGACTGGACACTGCTCAACATGGCCGGACTCAACAGCACCATGGTGAGTAAAGACCAGGCACTGGGGGGACGGGAGGAGATGGGAACAATGGCACACATGTACAATTGAGCTGAGCACATCGGCAGACAAACCATGCCCAGCCCCCAACTCCCACCAAGAGACCTATGTACCCAAGTATGCAACATCTCAGCACCGCATAAGAACAGAAGTCAAAGGCACATCGCATGAAATTGAGAAGGTGCAGCAAAATCACAGCTGCAGGGGCGACTCCCCCGAAATGCAGCACACACACATGACATGCAGAGCACATCAACACTGACAACAATGTGGTACAAACCGCAACACGTCCACAACAGAACACAGGACACAACTGGTGCTGCTTGTGTGTAGACACTGGCCGATCACATTTGGCATTGCAGGGAAATGTGAGTTGACAATGTACAAGTACAAACACACAAACGTTATGTTGTCGAAATGTCCACTGACCCTCATCAAATAGGCAGCTCCTCCCAAACAGCCACAATGTGCACAGTCATGCAGTCTGTATGAAAACATGTGCAATGCGATAACATACATGTGAGCACAATGTTTAACTGCATCTCCCCTTCACAATGCAGAGGGAGAATCCACACCTCCTGCAGAGCAGCCTACCCTCTCTTCTCTGATGACGAAGAGGACCACCACAGCTTAGACTCTGACGCCCTCCAACAGCTCGTGGAGAGCCTCCGCAGCCTACCTGCAAGAGCAGGGCAGCCCAGCTGCTATGATGAGACCCCACCCCCTGCACAGACCACACAGCAGGTAGACTCAGAGAATAGAACAACCTTCCAGTCAGAGTGGCTCTAGCAATGTCACACGGGAGTTGGGAAACATGTGGAGGTTAATGGAGACCATCAAGATGATGCAGGTGGAAAGAGCAGCTGCCAAGGCTGCACACCAGCGAGTGGTAGCTGGGTTCCTCAATTACCTCAAGACAATCCTCATGGCATTACTACCACAAGGCCTGGCACTGATGCATGCTGCTGCTACCACTACATCCACCTCTCCAGCCCCTGAAATATCAGTGCCACACAGTGCTGGAGAAAGGCCAGCACCACCCACACGTGAGGCACATGAAACAGCAGTGGATGAAGATGCAGATGATTCTGTCTTAGTGGTAAGAAGGACACAGTAGCATTCATCTCCACCAAATGGCCTGTTTCTGCTTGGTTCTGCCCTCTGCATCATCACCTTCCATTGTCCCCTGATGCACTCTGCGACACTCACCTTGGACCTCGTCATGGACTGCCATGTTCTGTTTGGTCACCAATGACACAGCTATCAAACTGCGGACTGTACTCTTCCTATTCCTTTGGACTTGTCATTCCCTAAAGGACTCTGGCTGGCCCTCCACGGGCCAACATTGTTATGTGGGGTTTACATTGCCCTGTACTGCTCCAGATGCAACACTTCACTGAATGTGCAGTAAACATTCCGAATCACACAGATGTGTCATGTCTGTGGTCTTTCAAGTGTGGAAGTATGGATGGATGTAGGCTCAGTGAATTCTTCTTACGTCCATGTGGCTCATGTCATTGCACTTGAGTCACAGGGTGACACATTGCCGAATGCGGTCCGGGTGGCGCCCACACAACAAGAGAGACACATGCATTTGTTACTTCCTTGTCCAGTCCAGTACGGGACCATGCCCAGAGCCCCGGGGTCATTGTTCACACCCCTTCCCTGGACTGGCATACACCTGGCCAGCCCACTCCGCTTACGTTCACGGGGGTACGACAATGCTACATGTTCTATGTCTTCCCTGTAGTGACCTGCTGGTCACAGGTCTAGTTGTCAGCATGCCACAGCCACTCCCTCATGGCTGGTGTACACCCACACCACACCCAACCAACACACGTGTCACAGGACAGGTGACCCTGCCAATAAAAAGGGCCGGGCGCATATACTCGACACCATTTCAACTCTCTATCTGGGTGTGTCTGTGTGGTGTTCATGTAGGCTTGAGGGTCTAGGGCCCTGCAGCATCACATTGCCCCAGCCCGGAGGTGACATGCTGTCATCCGCACCACGATACTCAATCATATAGAGTCCATGATTTGCGGGGCATAGACTTGGTGGCACCAGATACACTGCAGCCAGCACAGGCACACCGCCACGGAATGGTGACTTTCGGTGTACTGGGGTAGGGGCACCTTAAGTGCTGAGCAGGTGTGCAGTCTGCGTTGATGCCCCGTCCTGATGGTCCAGACTGCTCAGGATTTGTGTGCCCTGCTGGGCCGCAGTGTAGGCCAGAGCCAGTGTGCAGGGTGGGCCTACTGCCACGTGGCGTAGCCTCCCGGATCTTAGAGTTAGTGGCACCTAGAGGGCTGAGCGGGTGTGCAGCCTGTGATGGTGCCCTGTGTACTGATATTTCCTCGGCCATTGCGATATGAAGACCCAGATTCAAATGTGATATCAGGTGGCCCACGGGGCTGCATGATGTGGAGGGTGCCATGTCCTTGGGCCCTGGGCTTGGGGCCTGCCCCGGCATGTAGTGGGCCCTCATTGTGACACTTTGGTGGCGGAAGGTGAGCAGTGAGTCCTGGGTGCCCAGGGGCAGGCATGCACTGCTGGGTGGCAGGAGGGGCTGGGGTGTAGCTGCCTGGGTGCGCCTGGCCGGGCATGCACCGCTGGGTGGCAGGAGGGGCTGGGGTGCAGCTGCCAGAGTGCGCAATAGGACTGCACAGGAGCGGACATGTGATGATGTTGTGTGCAATTGTATGTACTTTGCCATTCTTGTATCTGGACTCTGTTTCAGATGAGGGATCTGTTTCAGATGAGGGACCTGGTAAACTGCATTACATATCGGCACGTGGTTGGAGACACACTGGTGGCAGCAGGTGAGCAGTGAGGCATGGGTGCGCAGTGTTGGCACTCTTCCTCCCTGTTCCTTTCTTCTTTTCTCTGTCTCTCTCTCTTTCCGTCTTCCTCTCTCTCTCCCTCTCTTTATCTCTCTGTATCTCTCTCTCTCCTTCACTCACTCTCTGTCCTTTGATGGCTGCATGACACACCTTCTCATCTGGATTTTGGTCTTGCAGGCTATGTCCTATGGATTGTCCTGAGGAGAGCAGTCATGAGTCGTCATTGATGTTCATTTGAGTTATTTATAATACATTTTTTCTGGTACTTTGAAGGTGAATGTGTGATGCTCCTTTTTGTGATGACACATGCATGTTACATGAGATTGTGCAACATCATTCGAATTATTTGTACATGATTTTGTGGAGTTGATGTGACATGTCTTTGCCTGGAGGAGGGGTTCCGGGGGTCCTGGGGGTGGTTGAGGTGGGTGTTGATGCCCTGTTGGGGCTTCCAACTGCAAGATCAGTGTCTCCATAGCATCTGTTGTCCTTCAGGTGTTGCTCTGGGCTGGGCTCCCTTTTGTGGTGTAGGCTGTCGTCCGACTTTACACCAGGTCAGAGCTGGTGTTGATTTCCTGCTGCTAACGCTCCTTATCACGTTTTGTGATCTTATCGCTGATCTGGCTGTTCGTTGAGAATGTTGCGGAGTGGTGTTGTTTCTGCTTTTTGCACTGGAACGCCTACTCTGCATCTCATTAGTGATAGTTGCGGGGGTCATCTGTTGTGATGTAGTTTTCTGCTGCTATCCCAGGTAAACTGGTGATATGGGCTGTTAGCACCAGCTTGTGACTGGGGAGATACATTTATCGCCACTTTGGCTGCGATATAGTGCCATTAACTCGCCATAACTCCTTGAAAATATGCCTCATAGTTGGGCTGAGATACGGAAAAGGTGGTAGGACCTTTGATCCAGACTGAAGGAGTAGCTGGCAAGTCATAGGATGAAAGCTGCTGAGACTGGAAGAGGGAGCGGGGGGTATCCACGCAGCAAACACCCATACCTTTGGAATTGAAAGCACCTTACCTTCAGAGGCTCCTCAGCCAAACCAAGGTTAGTGTAATGTTAAAAAAATGTTTTAAAATAATATATACATATATTAGATCTTTAACATAATTTTCATGAACCAGTTTTAAACTCACAAAGGTATATTGCAAATAAAAAAGCAATATGTTTTAACTTGGATGTTGAAGTGCAATACGAGATTCATAGTCCATTACAAGTCTTGCAACATTTTCATTGACACTTCAGTATATGATTTGCCAATAAAAACGTATAAAACATAAGTAATCCATTACAGGTAGACCTACATTATCAGAAACAACAGTGGCTCCAAGAAGACAAGCAGCCAGAGCCTCTTCACATGTACACCTGCCTATATGCCGTAGAACATTTACATCCAAAGACTTTCGAGGCACAGATTCATACCATTACAACTACTTTCTCAAAAGCATGACGGGACAGGTGCAACATCATCTAGAGAAGAATTTGAACACATAGAGAAATCTAGACAAGATGTTCAACCTAAGCATTTGGATGCTCTAGACATGATTTGCAGAAAGATGGATAAAGACTTATCTGCAATGAATAATAACATTGATAACTTGAATGGAACATGAAACCTAATGTGATGCTATTCTTAAGGAGACTCAACAACATAGCAAAAGACATTGCCATGTTGTGTTTAAAATGCACAATTATGGGAGGGGTGTTGAAAAATTGGCAACTACTACAGGGGTACTCAGCAGGAGAATCACACATATTCAGCAGGTAAATGCACACTTTAGCAATGCTTTTGCAAAGAAGCTTGGGGCAGGTTACATCATCACTGGAATTGCTGTAAATTATGGAAACATGTTCCAGAGATCCAGGAAAATGAGGTACCTTCCAGCCACAGTAATATGTCTCATGTCATAAGATGTATGTTTACCCATAACCAGACTGTTGAAATAGAAGGAAACATTCTGGAGAAAAATATAGGGAGGCCCACTTGTACCACTTGTACAAAGCTAAGAAAGAGGTATTGAAATCATTTTGTGATAATCATAACAGATTTTTTTTTCTATTCAATTTGCAATTCCAAATGTGCTTAAAAATAATGTTTCCTTTTTTGCCTTTGTGTGACTTCAAATTTCTGGTGAATAAAATGGAAGTAAGGATTGCTTATCTTCATTGTAACTTTAAGTGTTTAATTATAGATTACATTTACTACTTTTAATACATATAACTTCAAGATAGTTATTAGTAAATTGAGTGTGCCTTTCTCCTCCAGCTGCAGTTCTGGTGGCATAAAGTATTGGTTTGGGTGGTGGTAGCTCTAACTCAGCGGTCCTCAATCTGTGGGGCGCGACCCCCAGGGGGGTCGTGGAGTCCTGGGAAGGGGGTCGCAGATTCTGCAGAGTGCAGTTCCTGGCATTGAGCTGATGGAGGGTGCTCACGGCGGAGGCCTAATTCACACCGAGGTGTGAAAAACATCAACGCCTCATTAAAAAGTAAAAGGTCTTTTAAAGACCTGTCAAGTACTTGGGTGTGACTGTGTTATGTGTCCCTGAAGCTGTTTCAGCCAGGCTCACATACACGAGCTGGGGGGGGTGATGGTGGGGGGGGGGCTGGGGGAGTGGCTGTAGTGTAGCCCTTTGAGTTCAATGGATGTTGCGCACCTGGAGCTGTGGGTCCCGTGACACGTCCCCCGCCCCAGCAGGGAGGCACAGAGATGCCCTCCCATGAGCGGGAAAGAAGAAGGAAGACAACGCAGAGAGATACTGATCCCCCCCATGAGAGAGGCACAGAAAAGGTGGGTGGATGAATGATGGGTGGATGGATGGATTTAAGGCTGAAGGATGGATGGATGTGTGAAAAGGTGGGTGGATGAATGATGAGTGGATGTATGGATGGAAGGATGAAAGGGTGGATGGATGAAGGATAGATTGGTGAAGGATCGATGTATGGATGGAAGAATGAAAGGGTGGACGGATGAAGGATGGATGGATGAAAGGGTGGATGGATGAATGATGGATGGATGTGTAAAAATATGGGTGGATGAATGAAGGGTGAGTGGATGGATGAAAGGGTGGATGGATGAATGATGGATGTATGGATGGAAGGATGAAAGGGTGGATGGATGAAGGATAGATTGGTGAAGGATAGATGTATGGATGGAAGAATGAAAGGTTGGACGGATGAAGGATGGATGGATGAAAGGGTGGATGGATGAATGATGGATGGATGGATGTGTAAAAAGATGGGTGGATGAATGAAGGGTGAATGGATGGATGAAAGGGTGGATGGATGAATGATGGATGTATGGATGGAAGGATGAAAGGGTGGATGGATGTAGGATAGATTGATGAAGGATAGATGTATGGATGGAAGAATGAAAGGGTGGAAAGATGAAGGATGGATGGATGAAAGGGTAGATGGATGAATGATGGATGGATGGATGTGTAAAAAGATGGGTGGATGAATGATGGGTTAATTTATGCATGAAAGGGTGGATGGATGAAGGATAGATTGGTGAAGGATAGAATTATGGATGGAAGGATGAAAGGGTGGACGGATGAAGGATGTATGGATGGATGTGTGAAAAGGTGGGGGGATGAATGATGTGTAGATGGATGGATGAAAGGGTGAATGGATGATGGATGGGAGGATGAAAGAGTGGATGGATGTATGAATGGATAAAAGGTTGCATGGATGAATGATGGATGGATGTGTGAAAAGGTGGGTGGATGAATGATGGATGGATGTGTGAAAAGGTGAGTGGATGAATGATGGGTGGATGGAAGGAAGGGTGGATGGGTAAAGGAAGGATGTATGGATGGAAGGATGAAAGGGTGGATGGATGAAGGATGGATGTATGGATGGAAGGATGAAAGGGTGGATGGATGTGTGAAAGTGTGGGTGGATGAATGATGGAGGGATGTGATGAGGTCTAACAGGCGCATTTATGGTTGTCAAAAGTTGATGATGAGGATTACCAGTTTCTAGAAACTTTTGTCGGAATGGGGTCCTTACGCCTAAAAAGGTTTTACAAGGGGGTCTCGGCATCAAAAAGTTTGAAAACCTCTGCTCTAACTCCTCATCTTAACTGTCTATCGCAGGCTGCATAGAAAATACCTTCCAGATTGCAATGTTGTTGAACAGACCATAAACTGCAACTATCTTGCAGTTCATGGCGGAGCATATTGGAGCGCCCCAACACTTTTATGCAGGCAGCAAAACCTCACCTCAGGAAAGACCAGAAGTTTATTGAACTAAAGCCTTGGTTCACCTGTGCGCAATATTATACCGGTGTTGGCTACATGTAGTAGCATTGAGGTAAGGGGTCATAATCCATGTGTGAATAACATGACCACTGTGATCTAAAACAGAAAAAGTGAAGAACTGTAAAACAGTGCAAAAGAATGTATCACTAAAACTTAACGTACATTCTGATAAATACCCAAAAACCTGAAAGAAAGTAATCACCAAACTCTCCTCTTGAAAGGCAGTTGTGTAGGCCACAGCCCCTGCATATATGAATCATGTGTTATACATACAATTTGTGTGTTGAAAGAGTGCTGACTCTTCCTGTTATGATATAACAATTCTGTGGCACTTGGCGAACAAATTAAAACATGTGTCCCATCCAGATAGCCTATAACCTGGAGAAAATGCGGAAAAGAAAAATAATACTATTTTATTTAATGTGAATCTTAGGGAGTATTTGGAAATTACATGAGTCTTTTAATATTAGACAGTATCACGATTTTCTTTTTTTTTTAAATAAGGAAAGTGAACTTTGTGACCCCTTCTGGCTGTGGCAACAACCCCTTTATAACTCCTTGAGGCAAAAGGGTAAGGCAGCAAAGTAATTTTGTCAGCTGATTTCTCGACTGTTACATGCGCTGTGCGCGCTGTAGGACCAGAGCTGCTGTGTATTTTTAAACTACCTCGTTTTTCATTTTATTTGGTTTATGTGCATTTTCCCCTGTTTTTAAAACTTGCCTGGCCCTTACCTGCACTCTAACTTACGGGAACCACACCGCTGTTGGGCGGGTCCGCATCATCGCGTAATTGCACTTCAGGAGCGCCATTTTGAAAGTACTCGGTGCCGCTTTTCGGCGCAATCAGGTAGGCTTGACGCTCTAGTCGTCAGAAGGACGCTAGGCGTGTATTTAAGCCACGTAAACGCTAGGCTCTCCCTTGTCAGCTGATTTCTCGACTGTTACATGCGCTGTGCGCGCTGTAGGACCAGAGCTGCTGTGTATTTTTAAACTACCTCGTTTTTCATTTTATTTGGTTTATGTGCATTTTCCCCTGTTTTTAAAACTTGCCTGGCCCTTACCTGCACTCTAACTTACGGGAACCACACCGCTGTTGGGCGGGTCCGCATCATCGCGTAATTGCACTTCAGGAGCGCCATTTTGAAAGTACTCGGTGCCGCTTTTCGGCGCAATCAGGTAGGCTTGACGCTCTAGTCGTCAGAAGGACGCTAGGCGTGTATTTAAGCCACGTAAACGCTAGGCTCTCCCTTGTCAGCTGATTTCTCGACTGTTACATGCGCTGTGCGCGCTGTAGGACCAGAGCTGCTGTGTATTTTTAAACTACCTCGTTTTTCATTTTATTTGGTTTATGTGCATTTTCCCCTGTTTTTAAAACTTGCCTGGCCCTTACCTGCACTCTAACTTACGGGAACCACACCGCTGTTGGGCGGGTCCGCATCATCGCGTAATTGCACTTCAGGAGCGCCATTTTGAAAGTACTCGGTGCCGCTTTTCGGCGCAATCAGGTAGGCTTGACGCTCTAGTCGTCAGAAGGACGCTAGGCGTGTATTTAAGCCAGTCATGCTGACGCGCAGCGGTCACGCGCTGCGGGGACGCCAGATTGACGCCGGAGTTACGCCAGAGTTCAGCCCGTCTGCGCCCGTCCGCGCTGAGGACGCGCTGCAGGACGGGCTGGACCCTGGGTCTCCTGGCGTTTACGCACCTTCCTCCCAGGGGGATCTATATGCCACCCTTTTATCCCTTAGACCCCCGGCGCTCTGCTGCCATCATCAGCTTAGACCCGAGGCATTGTGTCGCGCCCACTTGTGTCCCTCTTGCAACGTTCCTTTTGCTGGTCCTACTCAGGACCGCAGTCATTCAATCTCTTCTTTGCCGGCCAGTCATACCTCCCATTCCAAACATGGATTTTTGATCAATGCGCGTTCATTGATCAAACATGGGATTGAATTTCACGATTTTGTTAGTTCAAGGAATCCTGACTGGATCTTTGTTACAGAAACGTGGGCCACCGAGTCCCCTGGCCATGATCTGCTTCTGGCCATACCTGAAGGATATACCTTTTTAAGGTTAGATAGAGAACGCTGTAGAGGGGGTGGAATTGCCATTCTTTTTAAATCTACTCTCACATGTACCATAAAACCCTTATCGGTCTCTACGGATCCTTTTGAGGCGCTTTACTTCTGTATTGTGCATACCCCGGTGAGCTCCTTTTCTGGCATACTACTTTATAGGCCCCCTGGGTCTAGAGCTAACTTTTGCTCAGAACTTTTTAGAATTTTGGAACCTTATTTTGGTAGACCCCATCTCACCATTCTGGGTGACATTAATTTTCACTTAGAGGATTTTACTTCGAAAGAGACCTGCTCCCTGCTCAACTCTCTGGAGGCATGTGACTTTGTCCAACGAGTTCTCCTCCCGACTCATAAGGCGGGGCATATCCTTGACGGGATCTTTTCCAACGACCCCAGATTAGGTGTTGGTACCCCGGTCCCGATTACCTGGTCTGACCACTTAGCAGTCCCGCTGTTTTTAGACATCCCCTGCCCCGTTGTCATTGCGGGCTCTGGTAAAAAACAATTCAAAAGGAGCTTCAAAAACTTTACTACGGAGGCTGTGGCCCCTTTTATTCTCAACGCCCATATTTCAACTCAGCGGAAGGTGGATGAGTCGGCCCAAGAACTCGCTGATGCCATCACCAGAGCCGCTGACGAACTAGCCCCCCCTTCCCTGAAACCTGCAGCTAGACAGAAGCCAACTGCCCCCTGGTTTTCCGCCGATCTGAGGCTTCTTAGACAATCTTGCAGACAGAAGGAACGCAGGTGGCGTAAATCCTGGGATCTCAAGGATAGAGAAGGCTATAAGAGCCTACTACGAGAGTACAAAAAGAGAGTCATTAAGGAGAAACAGGACTACTTTTCCAATTTAACCTGTTCCTTAACATCTTCCAAAGAGCTCTTCAAAATAGTGGACTCTTTGTGCTCTCTCCAGGTCCCCGATCCTGTAGTCGCTTCCCAGGAGCTATGCAATGATATATCAGACTTTTTCTACAAAAAGATAGATGATATCTACATAGCTCTAAAGTCGCAGGGGAACTCGCTTAATGCTGAGGATTTCTCCCAAATTACACGTCTGGAAGCCTGGACTACAGAATCCTCTCACTCCCTTGATCATTTCCCTGCCCTTTCGCTAGAGGATCTTAATAGCCTGTTGGACAAAACTAAATCGTCATCTCCACTTGATCCAGTTCCTCTGAAAGTACTGAAGAACTGCAGAGAGATTATTCTTCCTTCGATGCTGGAAGTCATGAATGGAGCATTGGAGCAGGGCATCTTCCCGTCACTCTGGAAGAAAGCCATTGTAAAGCCGCTGCTGAAAAAGACTACCTTGGACCCTGGAGTACTGAAGAACTTTAGACCCATCTCTCTTCTGCCGGCCCCGGCTAAGATGTTGGAGACCCATTTGAATTTCCATCTTTCAAACTTCCTCGATACCTCTGGTTTCTTGGACGGGTCCCAACATGGCTTCAGAAAGATGCATAGCACGGAGTCTGCTCTGACGAAAGTCATGGATAACATCCGCAGAAAAGTGGACTTGGGTCTAACCACCGTACTGGTGCTGCTAGATCTTTCAGCAGCATTCGACACCCTGTCTCCCCTTACTTTAACAACTAGGTTAAGGGAGGCAGGGGTAGAAGGACCGGCACTCAGTCTCCTGAGCTCCTTTCTTCAACAACGAGAGCAGTGTGTCATGCTAGGTGAATACCTCTCCCCTGCTAAGTCTTTGCAATGTGGGGTGCCACAAGGGTCGGCATTGAGTCCGACCCTGTTTAACATCTACGTGGCCCCACTTGCAAGACTAGTAAGATCTCAGGGGATGGAGGTAGTGTCGTATGACGACGACACGCAGATTATGGTATCCCTGACTCACTCTGTGGGTGAAACCGCTTCTAACTTTAGGGCCTGCATGCAACTTGTTGCAGAGTGGATGATTGCCAACTCCCTAAAGTTGAACGGGGACAAGACAGAGGTCCTGGTCTTTGGCAAGGACCAGGGCATATGGTCAGACGACTGGTGGCCTCCTTCTTTAGGTAGCTGCCCAATACCAACACAATCTGCCAGGAACCTAGGCGTCATCTTTGACACCCAGCTCTCCATGGAGCTTCAGGTCAACAGAACGGTGGCTACCTGTTGGGGAGTCATCAAGACCCTGAAAAGAATCGTACACTACCTGTCCCCACAGGCACGGAAACAGGTGGTGATCGCCCTTGTTGGCTCAAGGCTTGATTACTGCAACTCAGTGTACGCCGGGGCCAACAAGGGTCTGCTCCAGCGCTTGCAGGTTATACAAAACGCGGCAGCGCGGTTTGCTCTCGCTCTGCCCTGGCTGGCCTCTATGACCTCAGCGAGGAAGAACCTTCACTGGCTCCCCATCCCCTCAAGGATCACTTTTAAACTCCTCTGCCTTACATATAAGGCTTTAACTGCAGGTTCGGCTGATGCCCTTGGATCACTACTCTCTAGATACGTTCCGAGTA
The DNA here is from genome assembly GCF_964263255.1 of Lissotriton vulgaris. Taxonomy (NCBI): domain Eukaryota; kingdom Metazoa; phylum Chordata; class Amphibia; order Caudata; family Salamandridae; genus Lissotriton; species Lissotriton vulgaris. Next base: position 446,216 of record NW_028241518.1, read on the forward strand.
GATGTCTCCGATCCAGTGAGCTTAATCAACTGGTTGTTCCCAGAGCCAAGAAGGCTAGATGGGGGAGCAGAGCTTTTTCCATACTGGCTCCTCTGATGTGGAATTCACTCCCCCTGGAAATCAAAATACTGCCCTCCCTTGACCTCTTTAGGAAGTCATTGAAAACCTGGCTCTTTATCAATGCATACCAGTAGGCTCTGTTTCTATCTGCTCACAGTCGTTATTTGGACTAGGCGCCTTGACGCCCACTGGGCATAGTTGCGCAATATAAATAATGTTTCATTCATTCATTCATATATGTGTGGGTAAATATACACGTATTTGTGTGTCCCTAGAGAACACGGGGTCTTATACAGTGATAAATAACGTTGCTGCTCAGCCTATACTTCTAATACATCTTTGCTGGCCTGTGCTTTTATTTAACAGTTAACTGCATTAATCTTACTAATATATTGCAGCCATTCATGTTTGAAAATCTCCCCTGTGAAATGAAACTCATTTCCGTCCCACTTCAGTTTTACTTTACAAACTGGAGCTCTGAAGGAGACCAAGGCCTACTGGTGCAGGGCACCTGGGAGTGGACATCCAAAAGATATATTGGAGGGATCTGCCATAAACAAAGCTGTGGCAGTCACCCTTATGGGCATCCTGGCTCCGCCTTCCTTGAGTTCTTTCCTTTTTTTCTTACGCCAATAATTAATATTAGCATATCATTCACTATTGGTATAATTACAAATATGCCACCCCTTTCTGTTCCCATTAGGGAGCTCCGATCCTCGTCCCAAGCTCTCCTACAGGTCCCCCGTTTCAAGAGGAAAAAATGGGGTGGGTCCAAATTCTCATTTCTGGCACCCACCTTTTGGAACTCCCTTCCTGCCCATCTGCGTCTGGCCAAAGATTATTCTTTCTTTCGTAAGGGCTTGAAGACTTTTCTGTTCAGCCAAGCTTTCCCACTATGAATTCAATTCTGAACTGATTTCTGTTTATCCCTCTGTTTCTGTAGTCCATGTTCCCAAAAGCGCCAAGAAACCGTCTGGTGTATGTTGCGCTATAGAAATATTTTAAATTCAAATTCAATTCTGTAAGGGCCAAGCATCATTGTTAGCCATGCAGTGAATTTGTCTGATGTCAGGCTCAGGCACATGGAGGCACCTTCACCAGCCATCAGAGAGATTGTACAGAGACAGTGGAGTTCCAGTCCTGGCATCCGGTGCCTAACACACCTGTGTGCCCCCTCTAGTGATGCTCCGCAGGTGCCCCAGGTGCTTTAAGATTAACCCTGCAGGGGCTGAGGTTATCATGTAATCAGGCTGTCATCTCACCATCTTCTATCTCATCACAGGGCAGGATCAGTAGACTCACTGATATCACCCCATCCTGTGAAAATATGGGAGAGGGCAAGGTGAAAAAACAAGAAGTTAAAAACTGAAGCCTGTGCAAAGAAGACAGACTGATGTTGGCTTACAGTTTCCTGCCCCAGAGCCTAAGCCTGCAAGTAACTGTGTGCCAGCCTTGTCTGTAATTCTCAGCAAAAATAAGGGGGCACACCCATTTCATATTGGGCGTAATATTGACACACAGGAAGCTTCCACTACACATTTTGAAAAAAAAATGGGGTTAGCTTCTTGGGAGTGTCGTGCTACAGTGGATTGACCCACCTATGGCTTTTGAGCCAGTTTGTGTTAAATTTGGACCGATTTGTTAATAGAATTCTCCACCGAGAATCCTGCTGAGCCCTTCTAGCAGATTCTATGAGTGTTATTGAAACCTGTACTGCTACAGCTGAAGCTCTTACTGACTTCTGTGCCTTTCAGTCATAGTGTGCCTTTTTATGTGACGCTGCGGATCACTGACAGAATATCAACAACAGTAATATCGACCTACAGAAATATCGGGACATAAACATCATTGTCAAAAATATCGACCTCCTATCTTCATAATGGTAAGTATAAAAATATCGAGAAAAAAAATATTGTTAAATATATCGAAGTACAAAATATTGTTTTTTTATATGAATTATAATTAATGTAAAATAAATTAAACAGCATATTTTACTTTAAAAAATGTTCTCGATTTATTTGTAAATTATAACAAATAAATGACAATTAACATATTTAAAAAATACCAAACAGGGGGAGGTAGAGGAAGAGATTAGACAGGTTCGCCCTCCACAGCAATACTTATACAAAAAAAGATCTGAGACATTCAGATCCAGAGAACTAGCCAGGTTCTCTGGATCTGAATTAACATATTTACCAATTAATTAATAAATAAAAATTAACAGCCAATTATTGATTAATTAATTATAAATTCATTATCACAATGAACACTATAAAATCGTAAATAAATACTAATAAATAAAAATGAATATTCAATGTATTATAATTAAATTACTTCCCACCCTATTCTCCTATAATCCCACAACCCGCAGCGGAACTAAAACGCAAAATTGTATTAAAATAAAATTAATAGCTTTTAGAAATTTAACACATATATTAAAAAACAAATACAATACTTAGACAAAAAATAGAGCACATACATTTAAAATACATAACACTAACTAAAAAAACGATCTTTTTTACAACTCTATTTCTGCAAACGATATTAATAACTTCGATATTTTAGAAAACAATATTTCTTACCTGAAACTCGATATTCTTGACCACAATATTCTTGCAGTCGATATTTATGTATCTTGATATTTTTGCACTCGATATTAGTGCAAGTCGGTATTTCCTACTCGATATTCTGACTCTTTACCCAGACTTGTACCTCATCTAACATTTTCTGTTGTTATTTTATTGACCCTGGTTTTAAATTTGCTCTTGTACTTTTTTTTTTACTTTGGTGATATGATCAAAGGTCATGTGACATCACTTCCTGTAATAGTAGCAGAGATGATATGTCTTGCTACTTCCTATGATGTAATCGCAGGCCACTTCCGCTTTGCCTGGCATTTTGGTTAATCGACGTCCTTGGGGAATTGGAGGCCCTGTGACTGTAAACCACTTTTGCACGCGAGACCTCAGATTTTCTGTTGTATCAGCATTAAATACATTTTTCTCTCTTATATACACTGGTAGAGGGCATAGTTCCATATAGCTGCAATATGATATTTAAACATTCCTATGTTGACAATAGAAATACATATTTCAAATAAAGGGCTTTGAAAGTGCAGATTGTAAAATCGCCGTAGGAAAAAAATGTAAAAGAACTGTAAATTGGATCAGCGCGACAGACAGAAAGAGAAGGGGGTGCGAGGGGGCGAGGCGGCGGAGCGGGCCCGCCGTACTGACTACCTTGCAAGGAATTGAAGTGACACCTGACTGCGGGCCTGCAGAGGGAGAAGTTGGCTTATTAAAGCTGGGGGTGCCCTCTGAACCCCGCGACTACACGCCAGGATTGCTGGGTGCCCCCTGATAACTCGCAGCTGCTGATAAAGTCCACTGGTAATGGCTTTTTGCTAATGAGAAAAGTGCCTCTGATTATGACAAATAGCCCGGACCAACAGGCTAAGCTGCTACACAGGCTTGCAATTGTCAGTCTGGGCCATTTTTGCATTTCATTATTTCCCCTCCGACGCACTGCCCACTCCGAGCCTTAACACACAGTCTGCGCCGGGTGTCACTATTTTAATAACACTTCTTTATCTCCATTTTTTCACGGGAGCTGGTGGGACAAAAGGCACTCGCATGAATAATGCTGAGCCTCTTAATGCTCTAACAGAAACCCCTTCTGCACTTAAACAATGGGACAGGCATGCACAGTATAACCACCGCGCACACATTCACAGTGCATTTCAATCCATTGCATTCCCCGGCCTTAAATGCCTTGTCGAACTGTTTCAAGCCAGTTATTTGCATGATGACGAGGTGACTGTGTATTATAGGGCTACTACAAACGTGACAACTTCACGAACATTACAGGTTTTAAAATCACTGGATATCATAAATAAAGAGCAAAAAGCATAGAACTGGACATGAAAAAACACACAGGACTCAATTAACAGATGCTTATTTCCTGCCTCTGGAAAGGCGGCTTACTCCTATAAACTCGTGTAACTTACAGGTTCATACCTTGCACATGGACTACACATGTGTATGGGCAGTTAGTTGTACGTCTGTGGGAAATTGGGGCCCTGCTATGCAAAACAGCTCCCGTGGGGATTACCTCTGCATACAGTTGCAGATTCACGATTATTGCCTTCTCACAAAACTTCCCGTAAGTACTTCTGGAAAACTGTGCCATTCCTAGCTTTCCAGGGATACCCTTCAAAAGTGACTTCTTTTGTTCGTTGGCGTTAGCATTTCCCTAATGTGGAATTGTACACATGTCAGAATCTCCTCACACTGTTACAAAGCTGGTGTAGGTGTCATTATACGTCTCACCGTGTACATAGATTTTCTCCAGCCCTCATCTGGAGTACATTTCGGTCCCATTCCCGAATGAGAAACAGACAAAGAAAAGTTTGTAAACGTCACACCGATGCGTTTGTGGACGTTTGCAAGCTCTCAAGGTCAGACGCACGTTGAACTGCTAATCTTACACAGAATTAATATGGTATATGACTACTAGATCGCCTTTGAGGAAGGCCCATCAGTTGTAAATTCTACCCTTTCTACCAGTGCTTTAAATGGGAAATTAGAAGTGCCGGTTCTCACTAATTTTCCTGGGTGGGTAGTTAGGGGCGTGTCTGGGGGGCGTGGCTGTGAGCCAGGAATTTAACAATAGCCACATAAGTAAGCTTTAATGCAAATGCTCTGATTGCCATGTAAAGCGCTTAAATGCCCGTGGGCCAAATGTGCGCAATATCAAACTGCCTTCTTACATAAGAGACATGGCAAGCATCATCTTCTATGTCATACACGCAAAGCCTAATTTTGGGCAGTTTGATATTGCGCAAACTTGGGCCATGTTCATTTAAGCGCTTTACATGACAATCAGAACATCTGCATTAAAGCTTCCTTTTTTTTTAAGCACACCTGGTTAAGGGAGTTGTCCAGAATCACAGGATGATGAGCCAACGTCAGGATTCGAAACTGGTTCTCCAGTTTCACTGTCTGCACCTCTGACCATATCCTCATTCTTGTTGTGATGCCAATGAGAACCTAACACTGCAGGAGCACCCCAGCTCAGGAAGACACAGGCTGTTGCCAGCCAGAGCAGCACATAAACACGCTCCATCTGGAGGGGCCATTTTCAGTTTTTGAGTTGCACGTACCTGTACTTCAGGGCCTGAGCCCTGCTGCTTCTGGGAGTACCGGTACTCACCTTGCCCGAAAATAAGTTCCCGTACTTAGGGGAGAAAACTGAGAAGTGCTGGTACTCAGTACCAGTGAGTACCGGCCCATTTAAAGCACTGCTTTCTACTCATAACACCTTATTATGCGAGCAAATGTCTTTGTGAGTCGGGCCTTAGTTTAAAAGTGCCTCATATGTGCACGTCAATCTTCTGAACTATCCCAGGAATGTATCAGAGGAGTGGCTAAAAAAAATCCCTTTAAAATGTGTGAACACCAACTTGGCTGTAACATCGTGGGTACTTGCAAACATATGCAGATTCCATTTGCACACTTTTCTGTACGAGCTACACCTGAAAAATAGTATGCGAAAATACAACAAATAGCCCAGCTATCATAAAAAGGGTGTGCAAGAAGAAAAGTTATACTAAAAAAAAGAACGTTATAAGGAAATATCTAGTCTTACACGATCACCCTGTAAAAGGTAGGGCCGCTTTCGACCGATAACCTTTAAGTATTGCCCAGCGTTAACCACCTCTCACACCATTCAAAATTATCAAACAAAGAGGCAGGCGCTGGAGACTGGAAGGCAGGAAACAGGAGTTTTATTCCGACGGAGCAGAACACGTCAAATCTGACAACAGGGTATCTTCTCGAGTTGCTCTAACAGCATCTCTTAGGCCTGGCCTCTTATACACGGGTTTATGGTCTTTATTACAGTTTATTACATGTGGTACATTCTTGCAAATACTTTGAAGTACGGAAAGACATCCTCGGAATCCCCGCTTCAGGCCTGTTCCCACACACATTTACAGTAGAAGTCCCCACCCCGATCTCAGTAGGTGATGACTGTCGCGCTGCTGGACATTCCGCCGGTTCCCGGAATGTGTGCGGTTAATCGGATCTCATGGGGTGGGGGCTTTGATCAATCATAGATCCTTTGAAGTGGGGCAGCTTCCTACTGTAGGGGGCAATAAACTGCATCCGCAGGGCCAGGTGGTGGCCTCGGATGGGGTCGGACAATCAGGCACAGAGGAAGGGGGTTCATCAAAGGATGTGTGATCATGAAAGGGACATAGGGAGGTGTTAGCCGGGAACGGGATGTGGCTCCGAGGCAGGGTCGCGCTGAAGGGGAGGTTTATGGCCCAAGCATGTGAGAATGGGGGCTGTCAGTGCGTGGGGGATGCTTGCGAGGTCAGAGGGAGAGAGAGACGCGCTGGCTATTAGCAGTGGGCAGAGAGGCCATGGTATTCAAAATGGCTGCTACTTACGCGCACATATGAGCCTGAAAAGGGACAAGATGGCGCCGATAATGTTGATGTCGCAAACTAGATTTTAACAGTCCTCCCTTTTCAACATATCTAGCCAGCTTGTCAATCGATATCTATCCCCATTATATTTCGAATTTCAACTTCATACAAAGCTTTCATGCGTTCAGCTTCAAAGTCCAAAGTCTTGGGGCAGATACAGTTAGCACAAAGCGAGCACAGGGGTGGCAAACATTGAACACCCAGGCAGAATCCACATATTACGACAATCGGTATCAATACGATCATGAACAACCTCCAACCCCAGTCCTTTACAGCACTCCAGAACCAACTCCCAAGCGACCATTCTTCTTGTTCCTGGTGAACTTCTGAGGAAAGTCTGTGGAGGTGTTCAATGGCTTTGTAAACTGAGGGTAAATTGTCCGGTATGTAGGTGCAACAGCTGGACCCAATGATACGGCATGCTCCTCCACGATCCGCTAGAACCACATCTAGAACAAGGCGGTTCTGAAGAGCCACCAGGCGGACCGCCTGAAGCTCGGCTGTATTGTTTGTGAGGATGCTAGCTGTAATGTTCATTGTCGTTTCAACGACCTGGGTCAAATGTCGGATGGCACGGCTGTTCGCCATCGGACCCCAGAGTGGAACAAGTCCCTTCAATGCATCCAGGAACTGTGCTCCGGTGGAGTCGGCTTGCTCTATGTCTTTTGCTCGCTTTGTCGGTGATGGTTTGCTGGATCCACATAGGTCGGAGGAAAGATGAAGGCAATGTAACAGGTACCCCCCCCAGCCTTTGGGGAGCCAGGTGTAGGCTTTCGTACCACAAACAAAGTATGTGTTCGGAGAAGCGACAAAAGAGGGTGGATCAGTTGAGTCCAAAGTTCTGGTGATGCGGCAAGCGCTGTGGCCTACCAGCTGTGTCCCAAGGCCTTCGATGCATACAAGGCCGGACACATTGACGATAGATAGGGCCACAGTCAGGGTGGCAGCTGTTCGTTTCCGGAGGTAGGAGAAGGTGGGTCTGGCTGGGTTGTTGAACACCTGCATTTCAATCCGTTCTTTGACAGGGATGTCCATATGAATAGAGGCGTTGGATGTCAGAGGGCAAAAGGAGCAGCAGTTCTTCTTGTTTTGTTCTGCCAGACCCCATGATAAAAGTGTGCCATAGTTCTGCTGGAAGTGGCATTGTCCCTGTAACTCTCTTGCAGGAGGATCAGCCAAGCAAGGCAGGAACCATGAATGGAGAAAGGTGGGGGAATGAAGGGGATGGAATGTCCAGTGGCGTGGGGTAGCAACCCACAGATCCAGCAGTTTGTGGCATTGGCGGCAAGGTTGTGTTGGTGCAGCAACTGCACGAAGGAGTTGTTCCAGAACTCCTTACGTCTTTCTCGGAGTTGAGGTGAAAGAGAGACCAGGTAGTGTTCTTTCATTGTAGTAGGCTGTGCAGTAGTTAGAAATGTCTTATGAGCTGGTGCGCTCTCTTCCACGATCCAGAGGGTGGTCATGAGGAGGAGGCAAAAGAGCTGTTTGGGTGGTGATCAAGACTTGCCAGAGGCCCGTCCACACGGGTTCCAGACTCTTTGCACGCTGGAAGTTTTGGACTAATATGTAGTTGCCGGGTTGGATGTCGTGTCTGGGGCCCCTGGAAGCATCAGGGATGGCCTGCAGCACCTGTTGATGGATAACAGACAGTGTCTTAGTCAGATTGTACATATAGTCAGACATTAGGACGTCCGGGACGTCGTGTATGGATGTCGGTTTTGGTGCGGACCAAATGCTCATAGGTCGGCCGAAAACGACTTCGTAAGGGGTCAAATGGTGTTTGATGGGGGTGGAATGCATTGAGAGCAATGCCAGTGGGAGGGCACCTGGCCATTTCAGTCCTGTGGTAGCCACTTTCTTAGCTAGTTTGAGCTTCAGTGTGGCATTATGTCGCTCAACTAGTCCAGCAGATTGGGGGTGGAAGACTGCGTGGAATTTCTGTTTTACACCCAACCCCTTCAAGATGAGTTGGATAACCTCGGCTACGTAGTGAGGGCCATTGTCACGCCACAAAATTCGACATAGGCCATAGCGAGGGAAGAATTCCTTCAGTAATACCTTTGCAGTAGCAATGGCAGTATTGTCGCGGGTTGGATAGGCTTCCACCCACTTGCTAAATGCGCACACGACAACAAGTACATATTTCAGACCTTGGCATCTTTCTAGTTGGATGTAGTCCATCTGTAGAACTTCAAACGGATGATTGGGGACCCCAAACCCTCCCCGGGGTACTACAGTTCCTTTCCCAGGGTTGTGTTGCAGGCATATCAGACATTGTTGGACCAGACGTTTAGCTGAGTCTGTGATTTTGTCATTGTGCCAAACTTTGGAGACGAGTTTGGCCCTAGGGGCAGATCCTATGTGTGCAGGGGAGTGTGCCATGGTCAGTTTAGGGATCAGGTATGAATTGGGTAGCAACCATTTGTTTGTGTCTTTGTCCGCCAGCAGCCTTCATCGTCTTTCAGTCCCACCCGTGCCAATTCAGTCAATTTGTGTGGTGAACTGGCCATCTGGATGTCCCTAATAGTTTCCCTAGCGTCCGTCCATTTGTCTGCTTGTGACCTGGCCACGTACATGCGTGTCGTTGTCCTATTCTCGGCAGTGGTTCGGGCAGTGATGTCGGCCAGCGCATTCCCCTGTCCAATGATGTCTGTTACCTTTTTGTGTGCCTGGCATTTGATTACTGCAAGTTGCTTGGGAAGGAGGACCACTTCAGTCAGGGCGGAGACTAAATCTCTGTGTAGGATGGGGGTGCCGTGTGAGGTCAGGAATCCCCTCTCCTTCGACAAGAGCCCGAAATGATGAACCACCCCGAAGGCATACTGGCAGTCAGTGTAAATATTTGCTGTGGTTCCTGCTGCTAGGATACAAGCTCGTGTGAGGGCAATCAGTTCTGCTGCCTGTGCAGATCGTTGTGTGATGCGGGCGGTCTCTACTACAGTTCGGGCTGTGGTAACTGCATAAGCAGCTGTGGTGGTGCCATCGGGGAGTTTGATGCAAGAGCCGTCCACCCACAGCTCTCCGTCAGGGTCTGGGAAGGCAGTGTCTCGGAGGTCAACCCTACTCCTAGTCTGTTCGTCCGTGAGGGTCACACAGTCATGTATAGGGGCTACATTGGGGTCGTTCTCAGGTAGGGGCTACAGAGTGGCTGGATTCAGTGTGGTGCATCTTTTCAGTGTGATGTGGGGTGCAAGCAGAGTCAGTTCGTACCCAGTCAGTCGTGCACTAGTCAGATGTTGTATGTTAGTCTGGTTCAGGAGGGTGTCAACCGCATGGGGCACTAACACCGTGAGGGGATTCGATAGTACGATCCCCTCACTTTGTCGGATAGAGATAGCAGCGGCAGCTACAGCTCGAAGGCAGGCAGGCAAAGCTCTGGCTACGGGGTCAAGAGTGGCAGAGAAGTAGGCACATGGGTGCTGTTTGGGACCAATGGACTGAGTCAGGACAGACAAAGCGCACCCCTCCCTTTCGTGAGTGTAGAGGGAGAAGGGCCTTGTGTAGTCGGGGGTTCATAGGATGGGGGCTGAGCAGAGGGCATCTCGTAGTTCTTTGAAGGAGGATTGGCATTCAGGGGTCCAAGCGAGCGGGAAGGGGACATCTTTAGCCAGCAGGGAAAACAGTGGTTTCACAATGAGGCTGAAATTTGGCAACCACTGTCGACAGAAGGAGGTGAGGCCTAGCAGGGAGCGGACTTGTTTCTGGGTCTTGGGGACAGGGGTTTCTAGAATGGTCTGAATTCGATCGGGTGTAAGCTTTCTTTGGACAAGAGGTGGCCTAGATAAGTGACCTGGGGTCATTTATCTAGGCCACCTCTTCTTGGAGACGTTGTGGCCATTTTCCGCGAGGACGTGCAGGAGTTGGATGGAGGCTGTGACTGCAAGTGGGGTGGTGTCGGACGCCAAAAGGATATCATCAACGTACTGTATCAACACCACTCCATCGGGTAACTGGACTGCGTCCAGTTGTCTCTTGAGGGCCTGGCTATAGATGCTGGGACTTTCAGTGTAGCCTTGGGGTGCTCGACAGAATCTATATGAGCGGGCTTTTAAGGTGAAGCCGAAGAGGTATCGGCTGTCTGGGTGGATGGGGATAGAGAAGAAAGCGTTCTTGAGGTCGATGACAGTGAAGGTGGTGGCAGTGGAAGGAATCAGAGTCAGAATGGTGGTGATGTCTGAAACTACGGGGTACTGAGGCACAACTACTTTGTTGACTTCTCATAGGTCGATGATGAAGCGGTACGCTTTCTCATCTCCCTCACCCTGCTTCTTTACAATAGGTAGGATAGGGCTGTTGCAAACATTGCTAACTACTTCCTCTACCACTGAGGGACTGGATAATCTTTACCAATGCTTTCTCGCCCTCTGGCGATATCCGATATTGTGGAAGTTTTGGGAGCATTGCATCTTGTCGAACAGTTATGTGCACTGGGTTGATCATCATGCGTCCTACGTCCGAGTCAGTCTTGGCCCACAGATATGGAGGCAGAGTGTCAAACAGGGACAAGTCAGCGTCAGTGCTGGAAAACATGCGTCGGTGGGACAAAGTCTGAGCAGAGTCGGGTTGTCATACAAAAAGACTCGAACTCCGTCTTGCGAACACCTAATAGTAGCTCGGAAATGCTTCAGTAAGTCAAGTCCCATAATGGCATCGGGGGTGTTGGATGAGAGTAAAAACGTTGTGTCAGTGGTGTTATTTTCTAAGTCAAAGGAGATCGGTGTGGACAAGGGATTAGGGGAGGGCGTTCCATCGAAACCAATCGATGTTACATGTGAGCCAGACAAGGGTGCCCTTGGAATCAGTCGTTTAGATAACGCACTACGTGTTGCGCCAGTGTCTACCAAAAATGGAGACTTCGTACCCAGGACCTTAGCGATGACATAAGTTCAAGTTCAAGTTCGGGCATTTATGTAGCGCACTACTCACCCAGAGGGTCTCAAGGCGCTTGGGAAGGGGTACATTATTTGTCGAATAGCCAGGTTTTAAGTTCTTTTCTGAAGGAGGTGTGATTTTGAGTAAGGCGGAGGCAAGTGGGGAGTGAGTTCCAGGTCTTGGCCGCTAAGAAGGAGAAGGATCTTCCTCCTATGGTGAATTTTCGGATGCACGGGACTGCGGCGAGGGCTTGATTGGAAGATCTTAGTTGGCGGGTGGGTTTGTATAAGGACGCGAGTGTTGAGGCATTCGGGACCTAGATTGTAGAGGGCCTTGTGTGCGTGGGTGAGAAGACGGAATGTAATTCTTTTGTTGACGGGAAGCCAGTGGAGGTCTTTTAGGTGTCCGGTGATGTGATCTTGGCGAGGGATGTCCAATATGAGTCTCGCTGATGCGTTTTGGATGCGTTGGAGTTTTTTCTGTAATTTTGCTGTGATTCCGGCGTATAGTGTGTTACCATAATCCAGTCGACTCGTGACCAGTGCATGGGTGACAGTCTTTCTTGTCTCAAGGGGGATCCAGCGGAAGGTCTTTTTGAGAATGCGAAGTGCGTTGAAGCAGGAGGATGAGACTGCGTTGGTTTGTCTGGACATCGAGAGAGAGGAGTCTAGGATGAAGCCAAGGTTACGTGCATGGTCTGTGGGTGTGGGTGCTGTGCCCAGAGCGGAAGGCCACCAAGAGTCGTCCCAGGCAGAGGGGGAAGATCCTAGGATGAGCACCTCCGTTTTGTCTGAGTTGAGTTTTAGGCAGCTATGTTTCATCCATTCGGCTACTTCTTTCATGCCTTCGTGAAGATTGGTTTTGGCGGTGTTGGGGTCTTCGGTGAGGGAAAGGATTAATTGGGTGTCGTCGGCGTAAGAGATGATGTTGCGGTTGTGTTGGCGCACGATTGATGCGAGTGGGCTCATGTAGACGTTGAAGAGGGTGGGACTGAGTGAAGATCCTTGTGGTACTCCACAGATGACTTCAGTGGCCTCTGAGATGAATGGGGGAACTCGGACTCTCTGAGTTCTCCCAGCTAGGAAGGAGGTGATCCAGTCCAAGGCTTTTCCTTGTATGCCGATGTTGCTGAGGCGTTGTATGAGGGTGCTGTGGCAGACTGTGTCGAAAGCGGCGGAGAGGTCGAGTAGAATGAGGGCCGCTGTTTCTCCGTTATCCAGTAGTGTTCGGATGTCGTCTGTTGCTGCAATGAGGGCGGTTTCGGTGCTGTGTTTGGCTCGAAATCTGGACTGAGAGGGATCAAGGGAGTTGTTGGATTCAAGGAAGGCGGCAAGCTGGCTGTTGACGGCTTTCTCAATGACTTTGGCCGGGAATGGGAGGAGGGATATGGGTCGGTAGTTTTTAAGTTCAGAGGGGTCTGCTGTGGGTTTCTTCAAAAGGGCGCTGAGTTTGGCGTGTTTCCAGCTTTCTGGGAAGGAGGCAGAGTTGAACGAGCAGTTGATGACATCACGGAGATGGGGTGCGATGATGGAGTCAGCTTTGTTGAAGATGTGGTGGGGGCAGGGGTCGGTTGGCGAGCCAGAGTGGATTGAGTTCATTAGGCGGATGGTGTCTTCAGTGGAGATTGGGTTCCAGTCGCTAAGGTTGTTAGTTGGCGGAGTAGGATCTGAGGGGGGTGGGGAGGGTTGATCGCTGGGAGTATTCTCGAAGCTGTTGTGGAAGTCGCCAATTTTGTTGTAGAAGAAGGAGGATAACGCATCACAGAGGTCTTGGGAGGGGGTGATGTCGTTAGATGCTGCGGTGGGGTTGGTGAATTCTTTGACGATGTTGAAAAGTTCCTTGCTGTTGTGAGCGTTGTTGTCGAGACGATTCTTGAATGCTGATTTCTTGGCGGATTGAATCAGTTGGTGGTGTTTGCGGGTGGCTGCCTTAAGGGTGGCCATGTTGTCGGTGGTTGGGTTTTTTCTCCATGTTTTCTCCAGGGTGCGGCATAGCTTCTTGGATTTTTTAAGGTCATCATTGAACCAGGGAGCCTTTTTGCTGGCTGATTTGATCTGGTGCTTTTTCAGGGGTGCTAACTCGTCAGCACTGTGGGTGATCCATTGCTTGAGATTGGTGGCCGCTTGGTTTGGGTCTAGTGAGAGGGTGGGAGGGTTTTGGTTGAGTGATGTGAGGAGTTGGTAGGAGGTGATTTTGTTCCAGTTTCTCCGATGAATAGGTTGCGGGTGGTTGTGGGTCAGGGTGGTTTTGTAGCTGAAGTGAACACAGCTGTGGTCCGTCCAGTGGAGAGCTGTGGTGCGGTCGAAGGAGATGTGCTTGCTGGAGGTGAAGATAGGGTCAAGCGTGTGTCCGGCTACATGGGTGGAGGTGTCAACAAGTTGTTTGAGTCCGAGATTGGCCAGGTTGTCCAGAAGGGAGTTGGTGTTGCTGTCGTGTTTGTTTTCAAGGTGGTAGTTGAGGTCTCCTAATAGAATGTAGTTCTCGGAGGCGAGGGCATGTGGGCTGACGAAGTCCGTGATGTCATCGCTGAATTGAGTGCGGGTACCTGGAGGCTGTAAATGAGGGTGCCTCTAAGTGTGGTCCTAGGGTCGGTGTGGATCTGAAAATGGAGATGTTCAGCGGTTGCAAAATTATCGTCGGAGCTGGTCGTGATTTTGATGGTATTCCTATGGATGATGGCGATGCCTCCTCCTGTTTGATTGGTGCGGTCTTTTCGGATGATCTTGTAAGCGTCCGGTATGGCTATGGCGATGTCGGGTGCTGATGATGTGTTCATCCATGTTTCTGTAAGGAAGGCGAAGTCCGGTGACGCAGTGTCGAGTAAGTCCCAGAGTTCAGTTGCGTGTCTGTGGACCGAGCGGGTGTTCAGCAGGATGCACTTCAGGCGGTTAGAGTTGGTGCTGTGTATGGAGGAAGTGGATTTGGTGAGGGTCCTGAAGCAGTTGAACTTTCAGGAGAGGCAGGCGAATGGGCCGTGGGTTCATCCTGGGATGGCTTCGCAGCATTGTGGTGCGCGTCCGGGGTTGAGGGCGTGGAGAGTTGTGGCATCATATGTGACTCTAGTGGGTTGGGTGCGGCGGGGACCAGGGGGACAGGCGCTGGGCGCGGTCCAGGCGCGGAGGGGCATAGACGGGCTTACCTTTGGCGCACCTTCGGCGCGCATGGGGCGCGACCGCTGCGCGAGAACGCTGCACGAAAATGCATCTGTCATGTATGGATGGTGGAGGGGGCGGGGGCGAGGAAGGAGCAGCTGGGAGGCGGGTGCGTGGTGTATTTCCGGCCAGGGGGGAACAACAACAACAAGAAAAGGGCTGCTGGCCAAAAAGCCAAAACAGGATAGGGTATGGACACAGTGGGCGCGCTGCAGACGATTTAAACAGGCAGCAATGCACAAGTAACAGTAGTGTAAGAGCGCTCTATGGCAAATTAGCGCTGCGATTCTACTCGCAATGGCAGATCTCAAAGATTTTAATTTATCAGATAATGATCTAAACCGTCAATCTAGCGCAGCGATACAATGTTAACTTAAGTCAGGCTATAGCGGTTCTTGTAGAGTAGCGCTACGATACCAGTCTGTAGGTCTGTAGGTAGCGTAGGGAGCAGCGTGTGAGCGTCTGCTTCTGATGGGGATCCGGGCGGTCACCCTGATAAGGACCTTGCTGGTCAACATAGAGCTCGACTGGATCCCTCCCTTGCCCTTGGCAGTCCTATGCGAAGTCGTGGGTGTCGTCGCAGTCAGACTGTTGGTACTGGTTCTGTCGGGGACGGTCAAATGTGTTCGGTCTGCCTGGCCTGTCGTTGTTGGTGTCGTTCGTGTACCCTCGCCCCTGTCCTCTGTTTCTAGGCCCACCCGCTACATCTCTTGTGTCCCTATTCTTGTTCATTTCTAACAGGACCGGACACTGGGATTTCCAATGGCCAAATCCTTTGCAAAACGCACACTGGTTCTCGTCGATGTCCTTACGCCCAGCGTAGGGTGCGGGTGTACGGTCTTTAGGGGGTGGATTTCTAGGAGCATTCGACTGGTAATTTCCCTTGTACTGCTCTCTTCCTATAGTCACCCCCTGTAACTGTGCGATCATCACCCTTTCCTTCAGGTCCTTTTTCTTCTTCTCAGTCGCCCTATCATTCTCGTTCTTCTGATGCTCATAATACTGGGCCATCTGAAGGATAGCCGCAGGCTTGGAGGCCGCCCAACAACTCTCGCTAGTCTGTAGTTTCTGCGAGACTTCCTGTGACAGACCTTTAACATAATTCTGGACAAACAGATGATGTCCGGTTGCAGTGGTCATGTCCTGGCCACTGTAATCGGAAAACACCGTTTCAAACCGGGAGAAGTATTCCGATACGTCTTCCTGGGGTTTCTGGCGGCAGGCCGTTACTATCGACCAGCCCACCTTCTTTTCTGGGATCAGGGTTTTCAATTTCTGGACAATTTTGTCTGGGAGTTCTAAAATGGATTTCAAAGGTTTCTGTCCAGGCTCTCGTTGTCTGTCTATGCCATCGAGTTGTGACCAGGTATGTCTGAACAGCTCAAGGTGGTCGACTTTCCAGATTTGCTTCCACACATCAGCTGGCAGACATAACCCGAAAAACAAATCAATGTAGGCTAGGGTCATAATCGTTGAACCTAAGGCTGTACCTAATTCAGTGTAAAAGGCAGTGGGGTTCTTCCGTAAATCGGGCAGGGATTTTGGGAACGTCAGGATATCTTGTCGATCCCATGGTTGGTAGACCCAGTTATAAACTACCCTCCCTCTCGCATCTTAATGGTTAATATCATCATGCGTTCCCTGACCTCGTGGGGGGACCCAGTAGGGAGCGGCCTCCTTTATAGGCATCATTACATTCGTTTTTTCTATTCGAGGTTCGGTCGCTACAGGAGTCGAAGTTTTAGCTTCTAACCTCTGTTCAGTGAGGTGGCAGAAAACTTCAAGTGTACGCGTAAAGAGGTCCGTCACGTCACACTCGCCTTCATTCCCAATGTCAACCTAGGCTCTCAGGACCTTTGTCTTGGTATCGGTCCTCATAGGCATTGAGGGTGTGATAATAAAATCGCACAGCAAAGTGTCGTTTGTGGCTATCAGCATATGAATTGTACATATCCATCACGTATTCCTCGCTCTCCTTCCGTTCCACCAGTGTCCTTACTATCTTATCAATCCCTGCTCGCTCATCCTTGCTCAACCTATTCATTCTAGTGGAATCTTTCTTTCGGGTCTCGGGGTTATCTAATGTTGCTGCTTGCGCTGCGTTGAGTACGAGGGGTTCGGCCGGCGCGGAGGCCGTGAGGACCGAGGCCCTGGCACTATTCTCACCTGTGCTTGGGGGCTGCGGGTGCTGTATTAAGGGTTGGGAAGGGGCATACGGAGAGGGCATATAGATGATTGGGGGACCTAGCAATAAATCATCGTTTGCTCGTTGTTTCGAGGGTAACTCAGGGTAGAGCTTAGAGGGTGTTCTAACAGGACACTGGCCCGATGTTTCGGACTCTTGCTTCTGTTTGGCTTCCTCTCTCTCCTTTATCTCTTCCTCTAACTTTTTGGCAGCTAGGTGAGCTGCTTTTCATAGCTCTTTCTCTAATCTAACTTTGTTTCTCTTTTTCCGTTGTTCTGCTTCTTTGCGCCACATGCTGAGACTATCAAGCATAGTGGGCGTTGTCTTATTGTTTCGAAGGGCTGTTTACAGCACGTTTATTTTATCATCATCGAAGGATCCTATCAGTGGCCGCTGACTTTCCTGATTCTTTCTCGTAAATTTGTGCCATAGCTTGCTATAGGCTACGGCGACTAGTCCATACTTGGTGAACATATCTTTATTAGAGGTGCCTTCCAGTGGAGCTGGATGGTCCATCTCTAATAAGCGGTCCGGGCTGAACCAACTACCAATCAGTGGGGAGAAGATAGGCATGACAGATTAATACGGGGGACAAAGGTCCGCACTGCCTATCCTTCACTACTTGCAAAGACTAGACAGAATATTTCTATCCTACGTTATTTGCAAACAGAGAGTATCTCAAAGAACCAACTTCGAACAATCAATGTTCAGACAATCAATCAATCAGTGGGGAGAAAAATAGGCACGACGGATTACAACGGGGGACAAAAGTCCGCGTTACCTACCCTTCACTATCTGCAAAGGAAGAGAGAATATTTCTATTCTTCCTCGTTGCAGGCAGAGAATGTCTCAAAAACAATCAATGAGCAATACTAGTATTTTCAAACAATCATTTCGCAATTTGTCGTGTTACACGACCTTACCCGGACCGCATGGACAGTTTCTCGTCTTCCGCTTCCAGCGCCCGATCGTCCTCTATTCTCCGTAATTACCACGGCACTCCTGATGGTTCCCAGTCAGGACCGTAGATCACTCGAGAGAGGTCTGCTCGGAACCGGTGAAGTTCGGATGATCGGCTGCCTGACGAGGGTCTATCGGGCAGGTGCACTCCCGATCGTTGCAGTCGTTCACTCTGTCATCAGACCTCTCCCACTGGATCCACGTGTGGCTGATGGGCCCCACGTTTGGGACGCCATTTGTAAAAGGTAGGGCCGCTTTTGACCGATTACCTTTAAGTATTGCCCGGCGTTAACCGCTTCTCATACCATTCGAAATTATCAAACAAAGAGGCAGGCGCTGGAGACTGGAAGGCAGGAAACTAGAGTTTTATTCCGACGGAGCAGAACATGTCAAATCAGACAACAGGGTATCTTCTCGAGGTGCTCTAACGGCATCTCTGAGGCCTGGCCTCTTATACACAGGTTTATGGTCTTTATTACAGTTTATTACATGTGGTACATTCTTGCAAATACTTTGAAGTACGGAAAGACATCCTCGGAATCCCCGCTTCAGGCCTGTTCCCACACACATTTACAGTAGAAGTCCCCACCCCGATCTCAGTAGGGGATGACTGTCGCGCTGCTGGACAGTCCGCCGGTTCCCGGAATGTGTGCGGTTAATCGGATCTCATGGGGTGGGGGCTTTGATCAATCGTAGATCCTTTGAAGTGGGGCAGCTTCCTACTGTAGGGGGCAATAAACTGCATCCGCATGGCCAGGTGGTGGCCTGTGAACGGGTCGGACAATCGGGCACAGAGGAAGGGGGTTCATCAAAGGATGTGTGATCATGAAAGGGACAGAGGGAGGTGTTAGCCGGGTACGGGATGTGGCTCCGAGGCAGGGTCGCGCTGAAGGGGAGGTTTATGGCCCAAGCATGTGAGAACGGGGGCTGTTAGTGCGCGGGGGATGCTTGCGAGGTCAGAGGGAGAGAGAGACGCGCTGGCTATCGGCAGTGGGCAGAGAGGCCATGGTATTCAAAATGGCTGCTACTTACGCGCACATATGAGCCTGAAAAGGGACAAGATGGCGCCAATAATGTTGATGTCGCAAACTAGATTTTAACAACCCCCAAAGTTTTG
This sequence comes from Lissotriton vulgaris, assembly GCF_964263255.1. Lineage (NCBI taxonomy): Eukaryota > Metazoa > Chordata > Amphibia > Caudata > Salamandridae > Lissotriton > Lissotriton vulgaris. The sequence goes on from NW_028241518.1 coordinate 465,052, forward strand.
GACTGGTGCTGCTGTTTTCCGACAATGAGAGTGCACTGAGGTCTGCTAGCCAGACCTGAGTGCCAGTGTTCTAACCCATTATAAAATGTATGTTAAATTGTCTACCCCATATTGGCATAAGCTGACTTACTTATAAGTCCCTAGTATATAGTACCAAGGGAACCCCTTGCATGAAAGTTTTTCTAATTTTATTTATTTTTTAAGTTTTGGAAAAACCTTTATTTGAGAATATAAGCAATCACAGACAATGACATATTGCCAAGAAATGGAGCAGAGACATGAGTGGACAATCAAAACCGGACTTGCATAGCAATTCTACAAGCCAATCAGTCCACTAAAGTATTCAGGAGTGCTCATTCAGTTACACTTTAGTCCATAAAGTCCGTCCGCACTCCTGTTAGTTCTTAGCGCAATTCGTGTAGCGACAGTCACCATCTAGCAACAGGGGTACAACCCAGCATCCAAGGAAGGAGGGGGGACAAGAAAAAAGGGGGGGAAGAGGAAAAAAGGGTAGGACCCCTCAGGCAGGGCCAAAAATTAGGTGGAGCGCAGTAACAGGAGGGGGAGCCCTCCCAACCAGCACGCATCGCACCACATCTTCATCTACCCATCCACAGCCGGGGCTTGAATCCCATCATCTCACTGCACCTGCAGAAAACTTTGCAGTGATTCCCATATATCATGGGGTCGGGCTTTCGTGGGCATCAGATCCCAGAATTCGGACAGTTGTGTGTGGCAGAAGGTAGCATCTTTCAGCCAGTCATCCCTACGCGGCAGGGCGCCTTCTTCCCCAGCATATCACCACAAGTCTCTTCGTCAGCAGCAACATCATGGCAGCAAGCCTTCCAATGCCTTTAGGTACCCTTTTAACATACCCTAGCAGGGCAGTCAGCGGAGTCCGCTCTTTTCTGTAGTCAAGCATTACGTCCAACACATCAAACACACACCCCCTGAAGTTGGCCACCTCACAGCACTCCCATGCTAAGTGCATGAAAGAGGCCTGAAGTGCCCCACATCGCACACAGCGTGCTTCTGCGCTCAGCCCAGCCTTGCACAGCCACACCGGGGTCCTTTAAAGTCTGTGGAGGAATTTGAAATGAATTAATCTAAGCCTGTAATTAGGCAACATGTCCCTAGATTGCGTGCAGCAGCAGGTCCACACACCCTCCTCAAAAGGAACTCCCAGGCACTCCTCCCAAGCAGTCTGGGCTGGGGGCACACACAAAGAGTAACACCGCTGCATGCCGGTGGTCAGGCGCGTTAAAAGTTTACGAGGTGAGGGATTGGACAAAAACACCTCCAGGACTTGGAACGTTGGTGGCGTCACCGGTAATAGGGCATGAATGTAGGGGTGTCCACCCAGGGCTGCAGCCCCGATTGTGCCATCCTATGTCTGACAAAGTAAAAAATGTCTCCCAGCTTTCCATTGCAGCCTGGAAGTGCAGTTTTAAAACTGCTAGTTTGACCTTGCCATTTAAACCAACAGCAATGTCCCCACTTCTCTTATCAATATTCTCTCCTAAGTCAGCCTATGGAGCCATAAGACAGGGAGGTGTAAATTATTAAGCAGGACATATATTTTCAATATGCCCTAACAGCAAAACTTCCAAATTGTTATTCATTTCCTGTGTAAACGTTAGTAGCCCCATTAACTAACACAGAGTTACTGGCTGATCTCTCAATCTTGCTAACTTCTTAATGGGACTTCTAAAACAGTTAATTGAAGGTATAAAATTAATCATGGCATGAAGCCTGACTTGATGCTCAACTCAAATTTAATATCACTTTTAAGGAAAGGCAACTTTTAAAAAGTGGCCACCCTGAGGCCAGTTTGTCCAGTCATCTTGCAAAGCTGCAGTCCACAGACATCCCTCTGTCTTCCTGGTGTTACCACCCCCTCGCACTAGGCCACTCAGAAATTTGGCCTAAAAGGTACGCTTCAAAGGCGAAGTCCTCCGGTCTGGACTAACCCTTTCCCTCACAGTTACGCAGTCTAGTTGCCTTGCTGCAGTGCTCAGTCCTCCTCCTGGTGAGGGTTTGTGCCTGCAGCCTCCAGCCTTCCGCCCTCCAGCCTCAGCGCTACTCCTGCTCCCCTCCTGCCTGGTGTTCCCTTCTTGCCCTCATTGGACTCTTCTCTGGTCCCCCTTAAGTTTACTTTCAAGCTTTACTTTAAGCTTACTTTTAAGCTTTATTTTTTCTTCGCCAGTTTCCTGCCGCGGCTGCCTCTGCGACCCCGCCCCTGCTCAGACCCGCTCCCGACTCCTGACTCGCATCCCGCCCCCCTATTTAATGGTGACCACAGGCGCGCCACAGCCGCGCCAAAGGCTAGCCCATCTGAGCCTGTCCATGACCCGACCGTGGCCCTCCTCACACTCCACCCCAGGAGAGACCACCACTGGCAGAGATCAGCGCCGAACACCATCCACAGCCAGTTCTCCTGCTGACACTGCAGACTATCCTTCACCATTAACAGCTCTCCCACGACTGCAGAACACACGACAGACACCTTTACCACCGAAGCCCTGACGGCATCCTCCTCAACTTACGCTCTCTCCACAGACACGTCATAGAGATCTCGGCTCTGCTCAACACCCTCTCGCCTGACATCGCCTTCTTCATGGAAACATGGACCAATGCCACCTCCGCCTTTGACATTGCCACTGCCATCCCCAACAGATACAATATCCAGAGAAAGGACCTCATCCTCTGCCCAGGAGGTGGACTTGCCATCCCACACAAGAGCTCCCTTCGACTCTCCACCTCCAGCACAAGCGACCCCCTCTCCAACACAGAGCACCTCCACTTCCAGATCCAAACCAGCTCCAGATCCAATCTGTGTGGGACCCTCATCTACAGACTCCACCACCATTGCTGACCTCGCCCCCCACTCACCATCGCCTCCATGGACTACTATCTCATCAGAGACCTGAATTTCCACCTCAACAACCTCAGTGACCCCGACTCCACCATCCTCCTTGACAACCTCGCCAACCTCGCACTGAGGCAGCTCCTCACCACCCCTACCCACAGAGCCAGACACACCCTGGACCCCATCTTCGCAGGAGGGACTAACACCCACTTCCGCCACACCAAGCAGCCCCTATGGACAGACCACCACTGCGTACACTGCACCTTCACCACCACCACCGCACCCAAACCCACATGGGGCTTCCCAGTAGGAAACTGGAGCAAGATTACAGAAGAACTCCACAACACCACCCTCCTTCACGACCCCCTCCACCACAACCAATGTCAACTCTGCAGCCAAAGAGCTACACTGCTGGATCAAGGACAAGCTCGCACCCCTCCGCCACCCCATCAAATAATGCCCCCGAAAGTCACCTGGTTCACCACAGACCTCCAAGAAGCCAGGAGCGCCTGCATAACAAGAAAACCACTGAAGACCAGAACAACTACAGGAATGCCATGAACGATTACCACCAGCGCAAAAGAACCACCAAGCGGACCTTTATCAAGAACAAAATCCACACCAGCGCAAAACAACGCAAAAGAACTCTTCAACGTCATTCAGTAGTTCACCAAACCCCCAAGCGAAGCCACTGACATCACACCTTCTCAGGAACTCTGCAACAAGCTCAGCTCCTACTTACACCGGAAAATCAAGGCCCTCTATTACAACGTCAGCGAACAGATGCTGGACACCGAGCCCCTCCCCACCACCGGCAAACTGCCGACCATCACCAACTGGAAACCTACCACCACTGAGGACACCACCATGACCATGAAGAACTCCCACTCAGGAGCCCCCACAGACCCCTGCCCACCGCACATCTACCAGAGAGCCACCCCCGCCATAGCACCTGAACTAGGCCAGACCATCAACACCTCCCTCATCTTCGACATCTTCCCTGATGACTGGAAACGGGCAGAGGTCAAGCCCCTCCTCAAGAAACCCTCGGCCGACCCAACAGACCTGAAGAACTACAGGCCTATCTCTCTCCTTCCTTTAGCTGCCAAAGTCACTGAGAGATTCATCAACTCCCAACTGACCACCTTCATCGAAGAGAACGGCATCCTCGACCCCTCCCAGTCTGGATTTTGCAGCAACCACAGCACCTAGACCGCTCTCCTTGCCGCCACCGATGACATCTGTATGCTACTCGACCATGCCGCACTGCTGCCCTCATCCTACTAGACCTCTCTGCAGCATTCAACACTGTCTCCCACTGGACCCTTGACACCAGAATCCATGACGCCGGTATGCAGGGAATCGCCCTAGAGTGGATCTGCACCTTTCTCTCTGGCAGAACCAAAAGAATCAGATTCCCTCCCTTCCTCTCTGAACCAACTGAGATCAACTACGGATTACCCTAAGGATACTCACACAGCGGTACTCTCTTCAACATCTACATAGCCCCCTAACCACCATTGCCAGACAGCATGGGCTCAGCATAGTACCCTATGCTGAGAACACCCAGCTCCTCCTCTCTCTCACAATGAACACCGAAGACACCAGACTCAGCTTCCAAGAAAGTATGAAAGCTGTTGCAGCCTGGATGAGCAACAGTTGCCTAAAACTGAACTCTGAGAAGATAGAGGTCCTCGTTCTCGGACCCTCCCCCACTGCGTGGGACAGCTCCTGGTGGCCCCCTGCCCTCGGACACCCCCACCTCGACAGACCACGCCAGGAACCTCAGCATCATCCTAGACTCCTCCCTCAACATGACCCGCGAGATCAACGCCGTCTCCTCCACCTGTTTTAACTCCCTTTACATCCTCCGGAAGACTTTCAAGTGGCTCCCCTCCGATGCAGAAAGACCCTCATCTATGCACTCATAACCAGCAGATAGGACTACGACAATGCTCTCTATGCCAGAATCAACAAAACCCTGCTCCACAAGCTCCAAACCATACAGAACACCACAGCTAGATTCATCCTTGGAACCCCACGACACAAGCACATGACCCAGCACCTACGAGACCTCCACTGACTCCCCATTGAGTAGAGAGTGACCTTCAAGCTACTCACCCATGCCTACAAATCCCTCCACAACATCAGACCCAAACACCTCAACAAAAGAGTCTCCTTCAACATCCCCCAAAAGGAATCTCTGCTCCTCCCACTTCGCCCTGGCAGAGACCCCACGCATCCACAGAACCAGAGCTGGCAGAAGAGCCTTCTCCTACGTCACAGCAAAGACCTAGAACGAGCTCCGAGTCAACATCAGATGCTCCCTCTCTCTGCACACCTTCAAGAAATGTCTCAAGACCTGGCTATTCGGATGTGCCGGAGGTGCACCTCTACCCCCCCAGCGCCATGAGATCCTCACGGGTGAGTAGTGCACTCTATAAACCCTGATTGATTGATTGAAGTCACCTTGGGTGGGCAAATGGCGATCAAACTCATGTATGGCTGCCCCTTTGTTCTGGTAGACAGGCTGGAGGCAGGAACAGAGAGGGGCGACCAGTTACCAAACCAGTTTTCCTTTGGGCTTGTAGTCCACAGGTAGCCACAACTCTAGGGTTGGATTCCAAGCTCCTAGCAGCCAAGGAATGTTTCAGAAATCTTGAAAGTGGGCAGAAGAGTGCACTCTGAGATTGCTAAAAGCCACACGTAAGTCAACACAAAGCAGGAGGGATCCTGATAGCCCATTGGCTAGTGACCACATCATCTCCCCAGGGCACTTTCTTGGCATAAATATGGCTCTCCTGGCATCTTGAACCACAGATCACAACAGAACTGGAGAAAGGACCAGAGAACGACTGCCCTGCTGATCCGTGGACATTACAAGAGAGGCTACACCGAATGCTGGTCTGAACATGCCCTACCTTGGGCTAGCAAAGAAAGGACTGTGTCTGTGGCTCCTAGCTCATAGACAAGTCACTCCCAAGCCCTATATCAAAGAAGTTACTCAAAGGGGCAGTCTGAGGACCCCCTGGAACAAGCACCAGAGCCTTCGAAGCTGAAGTAGCCTACTCCGGCAAATCAATAGCCACATTCCTCGAATCACCAGTGACCGCCGTTGGGCAACCCAAGAGACTGATCTTCAACAGTCATAGGTTGCACCCAAGTCTGCTGGCTTCTGTTTCTTTATCTGGCCTCTCCAGCGTGTGCAGTAGTGACACTGAGGTTATCACACGCAGACCTTATAGAAGGCATCAATTTAATACTCCCAAAATGTCATCTTGATCATCTACAAAGCTAATGAAGTCTTTGGTGTAGCTTCTACTCTGCTTTTTAAGCAGTGCATGGGTGTGTGGCCTTTCACGAGCCCCATCAGCTCCTGGTGGTACATTTTTATAGGTGACAAGCTAAGCATTGTATTACATGCTCAACTTTTCTTTTTTGTGTGTTACCTAGACGTCCCTCTGTATTATAAATGACAGTGATGGGTGTATAAGGTGAGTGGGACTTAAACAATGATGCTAACAGCCTACCTGCCTTGTCTCCCTCCACATGTCTTTTGGCAAGGTGTTCTTTATAGTGTAGGGCGCACAACCAGTCAAGTGTTTCTTTGTGCTTTAGCCTGGCTTGTGCCAGTTTATTCACAACCTGTGGTGTGGTGGGTAGTAATTGCTCATAATGTTAGATCTGTCTCGGGGTGCCTAGTTCCCTGCAGAGGGACCTTCGGGTGGCATACACTTCTTTTATCCATGCTGTACCACTTTGAGTGTGACCCATTCGATTCCAACACTGGATGTGCTGCCCTCATTGTCTTGGAAATACGACTTGATAGATTGCAAGGGGGAGGAATGGAGCGGGGCATCTTGGTGCGCCTCAAGGGCAAGCGCCATGTGGGGATTCTTGGTTTTGGTTTCACCCATGCCAGCTTTTATTGTAGAGGGCAGTGGTCGGACAACATGTGTCTGAGAAATTCCACACAAGACACTTTGGTGATAACCTCATGGGAACAACATATCAGATCTATTCTAGTGTGCAGGTCATGTAGCTCTAAAAAGTACTAGTATTCCCTATTAGTGGGATCCATACCACGGCATGCTTCTTGTAGGTGAAGATTAGTAGTCAATGACTGTAAAAGTTGCATGAGTGTAATGGAGTATGCACCTGTAAGTAGATGATGCGAGCAATCCAGGTCCAGATCAGGGGTGCAGTTAAAATCCCCACCCCAGTAAGTTGGAGCAATTGGCTTGAGGAGAAGCACTGGTTGATTCAGTGATTGCAGGATCGAAGATTGGCCAGAATTGGGTCGTATAGTGAGACCAGTGAGATATGTAGTCCATCTAATAGTCCCTCCATTGCCACATAGTGCCTGATTGGGTCAAAGCGGCTGTGTAGTACCTCTAGTGGAGTCCCAGATGCTTCCCAGATCATTGCTCACCTTGCATACCCTGAGTAGGTAGTCCCCACTATTACGCCCCTCCAATATTTGCTCGTTGAATTAAGCATCTGGGAAGTCAGGTGGGTCTCCTGAAGGAGTGCTATTGCGATATTGCATCTCAACAGGTACTGGTAGACCTGGAAATGTTTAGTTTATCCTGCTAGGCCATTGGCATTCCATATCAATAACAATATGGATGTTCCCTACAAACCTGTTCTCCTAGTCATGACAGTGTGAAGTAATTCAGTCCCCTATATAGTGATGTCTTTTTCCCTCTCCACCTTCCCCACCCAGTGCGCAAGGGACCCCACACACCATGTTCAATAAAAACTTCCATGTGGTGCAGACAGTGTAACATTAACATCAACAGTCCCCAACTCCCATTCCCAGGCCAGTGCGCCATCGGGCGGCTAGTCATCAGCACTTGTACGCAATCCAAATCAGTTAAAGAAAACAGAATCTATACCAGTAATACAATGTAAATGTGGAACGAGGTTAGAGTGGCAGACCCAATGTGCCCACATTGCACAGTCCATTGCCCAGAGCCAGTTATAAATATGAAGTGTTAAGGCAACAACACTTTGTCGGTCCATGCAGATTTATATACATTCATGACATTCCCCTCAAAACCAGTGCAATGTCCTTACACCAGTTCCTCAGATGTTTGCGGGGTAATAGAGGGGCCCCTGCCCAATACCACTACAAGCTGTGACTCTGTCAATGATGGGGCGTCTTTCTTCAGGTTGATACCTCCAACTCCCAAGGCTGATGGAGAACAGGATGCCGGGTATTTTTCGGTATTTGTCACTGCCTGAGCCTTTCTTTTGCCACTTGGCCTTTTATGGGGCCTTGAGGTTTGAGGTTACTTTCCAGCCTATGACGTCTTTGAAGCTGCCACGGCTATCGGCATCTGGACACGTCGCAAGGGGCACAATTCCATTTAGTTCCATCCAGGCCCAAACCTCCTCAGGAGTGGCACAGAAAATGGTGGTTCCATCATGCTGTACCCTTAGAGTGACTGGGAATTGAAGAGTGTATTTTTTAGCTGTGCTCCCACAAGCTTTTCTACACCTCTAGAAAGGAGGACCTATGTCTCTGAACCTCCATGGTGTAGTTCGGGCAGATGTGCACTTGAGTTTTTTCAACCAACCCTGGGCCTCATGCTCTTATCTCCTGTAGTATATGGTCCCTGTTGCGGTAGTTAAATAATCGTTCCACCACCGGTCTCGACGAGGAGCCCGTGCGGGAGGCGGAGCACTCTGTGAGCTTTTTCCACAGAGAACTTTTTTTGATTGTTTGCCCTGAAGAAGTGTATTGTCGAACCAGCTTCCAAGATAAAGTTTCATACTTTGACCTTTGGTTCATTCAGGAAGGCCCACTTGTTCCTGTGCGACTTCCCTTCCTGGTCCTCGACCCAGTCTCTGAGAAATTTAACCTCCTCTTGCAGGGTCTTAAGTTGCTCATCCACTACGTTAACAGTGTGTCTAAGAGCTGCTAATGTAGATTCAGAGTTTCCGACCTTGTCCTTTAGTTTTTTATGGTCCTCAATTCTATGCATGGGGTGTCTCATCTTGGGACCCAGAGTAGATTTAATATCCAGAACCTCCATGAGGAGATCATCAAAACAGTGGGAATGGCTCACTGGTTAGAGGCGGCAGACCCGAGAGCAGAGGACGGCCCGGGACCAGGGTTCGATTCCCGGCGCGGCAGGTTTCTGGACCAGGGTCAGCGGACTCGATAATTCTCTCGCCTCGGTGCCCACTCTGATCAGCGATCACACTCGGCAACTCTGGGCATTAGCTTGCCTCATCTTCACTAACGGCCCCACCAGACCGCCGGGGATGCCTGGTCTCACCCTGGAGATACCCATTAAGGGACCATCTCTCAGGGAAGCCAGGAAGGGTTTCGCAGCGGTCGAAGCGCCTTGGGACCCTACGGGTAAGTAGTGCGCTATATAAATGCCAATACATTTACATTACATTTACATTTACATCCATTAAGGTCTTCACCAGTGACTTTTCAGCCAGGGCGCTACTCATTGGGCAGTCAATTGCTTCCATCATACCTCCAGTCTGGACATGGGGCCTGTCTGGTAGGCTTTTTCCCATCTTGGAAGGGAAAGCATGAACTGAGTAACTATAATCGAGTAGCAGGTAGTCTGAAATACAGAATAGAGTCTCTGCCAGTCCGGAGTGGTGCCCCCTACAGATAAGTACACTGCGGCTACACCCCTCATCGTCTGGGCCCACAGCAGCCACCCTCTTAGTTCGTAGATCCTGCCCAGTGGGCTGCAGCCAAAGGGTGCTGCACACAGGGTAGTGATTATCGTACAGTAGTGGTCAGCTCAGGAGAAGAGTGAGACGCAGCACAACCCAGTGCAGGTTGTGTCGAGGGATGTAATTGTCCCACATGTACAGTTGAGATTCATGTTTAGAGTGTTCGCCTTTGTCAGATAAGATTATGATTGCAGAGATATTCACCTAATCTTGCCCTTTCACACTCAGTTCAGGATGTGGGTGCCATTGTACTTGAGCATTTTGCACAATAGCATCTGTGTATATAGAGGCCCACAAATGTGCTGATTAAATGGTCTCGCGTGAGAAGCCTGTACCATTAAAAATGTTTGTCCTATTGACTAATCGCCACAACGTCATGGGCACAGACTAAACCCAGTGCAAGGTGCTCCCCTTGGCCCCCACCACTAGTATATTCAGTATGAGTTCTCCATCTGTGTACATTGTGACTGGCGGTCACTACTCCTCTACTCAGTCCCCTTGGCTTGGGAGCTCCCAACACGTCAGAGCCTTGGTGCACTCTTTAAGTGAGGCCAGTGATGCTGCCCATGCTACCCGGACAGCGCTCACCACATCTCGCAGATGGAGCGCTCTAGGATGAGGCCACATCTCCATCCCCACCAGCATGCTGCAGTACCTGACTGGCCACTGTACAGAATCTGGCCAATGCGGTAGGAACACTGTAGGCCCCTTGGTGCAGGGATGTCTGAGGCAGAGTCGGTGTGTGCTGTTTCCCCCGCTTTCCACCTGGAAGGGCAGCGCAGTTTTGCCTTGGGGGGAGGTCCTAAAGTGGTGGTAGACACTGAGTATGGAAGCGTATCTGATGAGGGAGGCACCCCCGGGCTTGAGTCTTGTCTCATACTTGGGGGCATTGGCAGCCCCGGCGTCTCCAGCTTCAACTGGGGAGGCGTATTCTTCCACCATCCAAGGGTCCGGCGGCCTCCACGATGCAACGTTGCAGCAAGAGCTTACCAGGCTTATTCCGCAGCATAACCTTTGCCAATCACAGGGGCTACCCACCCAAGATGGTGATACCGGCATCACAGGTAAGGGTAATGGCGCATGTCCACTCCTCTTCTGCAGTCTAGGTAGAGCCAGGAGTCCCAGCACACTGCGCAGGTGGCGACCCAGGCCGGGCCAGGCCACAGTGCCACCATTGGCCTGACATCCTTCAGCTTGTATTCATTGGGGCTCTGTCATCAAGTCTCTGCTGTGCCCTACTTGTGGTTGGGGGGCTGCACTGATACTACAGAGGGACTTGTGCACCATCGGCTTGGCATGGGGCAGTGACTACTGTAGCATTTTAAGCAGGCCTTTTGCGGAGCTTCTTAACCTGTGTCTGCCTCGGTCACCATCTTAGCCATGCACCCAGCAGTCGAGCTTAACTTAGAGACAATGTTTTAAAGTATTTATGCAGCACTCACACAGTAATACAGTGAAAACATAACATAAGAAAAATCTAGGGGTGAGTGGAACTCGCAGATTTTTAACCTATCAAGTTCCGCGGAGTTACATAAAAATTCAGCGAGATTCTGCAGAGCTCCACCTACCCCTACTGATATATCCCTCACCCAAAGAATTGCTATCCCCCCTCCTGGGCTTTCACAAAAGTTTGTCTGCTCGGAATATGCTCTCTAGGCGCTCTATAAAATCGATTATCCATAGTAGAAACATTTATTTTCCTTTGATAACTATCCAGTATCCTATGAAATAGAAAACACACAGCGTCACAGCATAAGCAGCCATGTTAGTTAGCACTGCGATAACTTGTTTCCCTAAACAATAATTTCAATATTTATTCAGTTATACATTAACACCCTGTTTCTAAATCCCTGAAAACAGTCACCCAGCCATCTTTCTAAGTCAATGACCATAGGCGTGATTTGATTTATGGAGCCGGTCCAAGCATCAGACAGCAACCAGAAATACTTCTCATAAAGGTGAAATAGCCAAACATGGGACTGGGCAGTTAGCATTATTGGCACCTTTCCTGGGTAGGTAGCTGATGGGTAGATGACAGGCACACAGCCCGCCTAAAATGCACTTATTTGTGTATTGGGGCAGCGAGAGGCTAACTTGCCAATTACAAGTTTGAGAAATTTTAAAAGGAATACATTGGGAAACAAGAGGAAGGTTTTTCTTTGATAAACAACAAAAAAAATATGCTTTGCAGAAAGTCATTGCAGTCAAGTGCAGTGAGTCACCTCCTGCCCCCAGCACTCCTCTCTAACACTGCAAGGAAGCTCCCCAAAGTCGGGCTTAGAATCACTTCTTTCATTGACGTCTTTTCCAGTAATTACTGGGATTGGCTAGAGAGCTTTTGTCAGCTAGCTTCATTGGTTGTGGTTGGAGACTTTATCGTTGCTTTGGAATGGTTGGGGAAATGATTGCCAGTTACTCATTGTTGGATTTAGCCCATTTTGCAGGATTACCCCCAAACATTTTGCTTTCCTCCGCCTATTTTTCTGACCTTCTTTTGTTGACTTTACGACTCTGGACACTTTACCACTGCTAATCAGTGCTAAAGTGCGTGTACTCTCTCCTCTAAACATGGTATGATTGGTTTACACCTGTTTGGTATATTTAATTTACTTGTAAGTCCCTTGTACAGTGGTGTCCCATACACTAAGGGCATGTAACTTAAATGCTACCAGTGGGTCTGCAGCACTGTTTGTACCACCCACAGACGTAGCCTTTCAGACCTGTCTCAGGCCTGCCACTACAGGGTCTCACATGTAACAATGGATTATCATCTTATCACCAAATTGAATATTATACCTTTTGCCATCCATAAAATGATCTCTTTGAAGCCCTAAAACCCTTTAACAGCTACCAAACGCCCAAAACATGTCCTCCTTCCCCACCCACTTCATCATCTTACATTTCTATGGAACTGTTACCAGAAGAAATACGTGCGCTTTGTTCTTATGTCTAGGAGACAACTAAAAGGTTGAAATCACTAGTTCATAAGTTGTCCTCTAAGCTTAAAAGGGTCACTGATGTGAATTACAGAGGATTTTAAAAACAGAAAAAGGAGAATTAATCCGCAAATTTATGTATTGTCAGTGAACATTAAGGTCAGTAATCAGATAACTTTGCAGTGTCCTTTCTTCCTAAATTACTTGATTTGCCAGAGTCTACAAAGCTCAATATTCAACATGCCCACAGGCTGGGTCTTGGACCCAAGTATACTAATATGATTGCTAAACCAAGAGGGTTTATTAATTACTTATTATCCTCATGCAGGCAAGAAAAAAACACATCTTTCATGAATGGGTAGTCCAGTGCTTCTTTTGCAAGTTGTGGCCAGAGAAACAGCTAATAATCTACTGAAATTATTTTTAGACCTACAACTAGCACGTTCTTCTATGTAAGCTAGTTATGGTTCAATGCATCCATCTTTCTTTAAAGTGACTTTCAACAACCTCACAGTAATATGAGGATCCAGCTTTGCTTAAAAAAATCATTGCTGATCACCAGTGTGAGTCCATAAAACTGTCCAACTCTCCTGCTTCAAAATATGCATTCACATAACCAAATATATTTTGCAGAAGTATAGTAATATATGCGTTTCTTTGGTTTTTATTGCAGGTGTCCATTACTCACCTAGTCTTAGCCATATGCTGCCCTATCGCATCCTATGTTGCTCCATCACCACAGATGTGAGTTCCTAGCTTTGTCCTCTCCGTAAAGTGCTGTCTCCACTTCCCATTTTTGTGTACTATCACAGGTACGTTTTGCAGTCACTATCTACTCTTGTCTGACATCACACTTTTCTTTCTTTTTTTTCTCTTTCATCTTTGATGAAAAGCTTTCTATCTTCTTTCCAATTTTTGCTGTATACGGCATGGTACTGTATTTTTATGTAAACAATCACAAGGTGGTTCCTTGTAGATCTTCTCCTTTATATATACTTGTTTCAAAATTAAGATTTGCATCTAGGAACATTAAGGGATTGAATCATCCAATTAAAAGGTATAGAGTTACATCCCATGTGGCAAAGTTTAAACCGGATATTGTTTTATTGCAAGAAACTCATTTATCTGATGTAGAAGCATACAAACTTCAAAGAGGCTGGATGGGGAAGGTCCTTATTTCCCCTGCTTTTAAAACGAAAAATGGCACAATTATTTTCTTCAATACATTTTAGATGTTGGTATTTGTTCACACACAACACATAGATAATAAGGGAAGATTGGCTGAGCTATTAATAAAAATACTATTACTATATGTAATGCTTATGGTCCCACGCACACTGACAATAATTTTTGCCCTAATTGCACTAATAAATTCCTGAAATTTACTGATCAGTATTTTCTCTTTGGAGGTGTTTGCAATCAAGTATCAGATCCTTTTGTGGATAGACACACCAAGGTGAAATTCTTACCTCATAAAATGCATAAACAATGTGTTGCTTTAACAGAAAAACTGCTCTTGTAGATTCTTAGAGACTCAATTATCCCAATTTGCGTGAATATTAATTTTACTCCCTAATTCCTCAAACTCAATTTCGATTGGATTACATCTTTCCAAATAAATAACTTGCCCAACATTTTGTGACTTCGGACATTGACTCCATTTTGACTTCTGATGATGCTCCCATTATTACTGATATAGATTTGATTCCTTACTGTCCTCATTCCAACATATTGAGGTTTAATAATGTACTACTAGACAAAAAAGATTTTACAATGGCGTTCCAGGATTTCATTACAGAATTCTTTGAGTTACATAGAGCATCTACTTCACCATTCCATGTTGGCTGGATCACTTTCAAAGCCACTGCTCATGGTTTTATTATTCATTTTGCTTCAGTACGGATAAAAAATAAAGCAACTACGGACACAGTAACAAGGTTAGAACATCAATTCTATACCTCGAACTCAGAGCAGATCCATCAAGAGTTGGTAAAGCCAAATTAGATTTTAATATGTCGACTACACTCAATGGGCCTGATTCACAAAGGCAATCTGAGACAAAAGTCTAACTTTACTGTTTTTGGTAATCACAGAGGTCATTTATGAATTATGAGTCGTATCTTTAGATACGCAGTTGGGCCGAAATCTTTGTCTAAAGACGTACTCTCTGGCTCGTGCCACAATCTCCAGTTCGGGCCGGATGAAGTGTAATCAACGGACCAGAATGCAATTTTTACAAAAAGGAACATTAGGAACTTGAGATAAATGGTAGAAGAAGTCATGAAAATCAATTTGGGCAGGGAAAAGGGTGTGGGCAGACACTGCATCTCATCCCAGAAATGTTTGCTCCTTTGCATCATGGTACATGCAGTACACAATTTGTGCGCCCCTCAGTGCTGAGTGTAGTGTTACACCAAACTTTGGTATCTGTTGCCTTTGTGAATCGGGCCCGATGCAAGATTTTATTGTGGTCATAATAAAACAGGAAAGTTGTTATCTAACTATCTCAAACATATAAAAGAATGGACCAAAGTTGAATCCTTACCCACTGATTCTGAAGCACTATTTTTCAAAGACAAAGATATAAAATATGAATTTGGGAAATTTTATAGTACTTTGTATTCACCAGAATGTACACCTCAATATTTATAATATTGATTCATATCTCCATTCAAACCAGTGTCCTGCTACCAATAATTCTGATTTTACTCCTTTAGAAAAAAAACCTTGTTATCAGATGTTATGCAGGCTTTTAAAACTTGGTAAGTGTCCTAGCCCAATGGGTTAACTATTGAATTTTTCCAATAGCTTACGCCCTAAATTACCATATTTGTTTAATTATTTCATCTCCTCTGGTGAGGCTCATGGAACATTTTGGGAAGCCACTATCTGCTTTCTCTCAAAAGAAGGTTAATATCCTAAAGGCTGTAAAAACTACAGACCTATACCACCACTTAACAATGACAATAAACATTTTAGAAAGAACTTGTTCCTTTGTCTTGTACTTTTCTTGACTCATTTGATTGGTATGAAACAAGCTGGTTTCATTAAAAGGATGCTCTCAGATAATACCCATAAATATTTTAATGTCCTGAGCAAATCCAAGAATTCCAAAACTCATTTAGCTGCAATTACCATTGATGTGGACAAAACATTCAATAGAGGGAGCTGGGATTTTCTTTTTGAAACATTGAAATGGTTTGGATTTGCCCCTAAATGTATCTCTAAGATCGCTTTACTATATACCTCCCCTAAAGTATGTATTTTTAATAATGGTTTGACATCAAATTATTTTTCTTTAAACAGAGGGGTACGTCAAGGATGTCCACTTTCTCCTTATTATTTATTTCAGCATTAGAACCTTTTCTTTCTAATGACTAGTTTCAGGTTTTGCATATCGCCCTAATCACTTAAATTTTGCTACCTACGCAGATGGCACACTACTTTTTATTTGTAATCCTGATATTTCCTGGCCTCCTCTATTGCAGGGGAATACTTCCTTTTTAGAAATATCAGAAGCTCTCCCTTCAATTAAACGTTGCACCAAACAAATGTTTGACATTACAAAATTTTGTTAGACTCCCGCCCAATTAAAATATATGGGTATACTTTTTACCAACTCTATTTGAGACATAATAACCCATAAGTTTAAAGAACAATTGTTAAAAATAGATGCCTAAATGAAATCCATTATACTTATCTTGGTGGGGCAGATTGGATGCAATTAAAATTATGTTATCCCCTCTAAGTCACTTCCGGCTAGAGCATGCCAGAGAAGCAAGGGCAATTGAGCCACAGAAAAATGTGCCACACGTACCCGTGTGTCCCGGATGAATAACTTGGTTTGACTATATTGACACTTCCGAACCAACTTGAATTTGAGGTTTATGGATTCGCTGGCGTCTTTGGATTGTCTTAACATATATCGGGAGCATTATACCGCTCACACCACACCACGGGGTTACCCTTCCGGGTTGGAAGTATCACCAGAATTGGGCCTAACTACTGAGGATTCAGCCATTGAGCCCTGAAGAGTTGTAGTAACTGTGTATGTACAGTCCTACAACGAAACACGTGTCGGCTGGCTGTAAATTATCCATGATCTGATGACCTAATAAAAAGGAGAAATACATATAACTCCAAGAACCGACGTTGGACAGATTTCTTTTCGATTTTGTTTATTGTCACATTGCTGTTTTTACTTTCTTTGAGTGCGCAGGACCTTGTGCTCATCCCCTTTAATCATTTATGTTATTTCAATGATGCCACTTAACATCCCATCTACCACATTTAATGCTCTATAGATTTTTATGGGATAGTAAATATTCTCGGCCAGCTTTCTATCGACTTAAGAGGGATTGGGAACATGATGGGGTTAAAGTCCAAAAAGCCTCCTCTCATCATCATGCTCTTATATCAAAAAAATGTTCATTCTGGTTACTAGATAATCATGATTTTTCCTACCCTCTCCGCGTTAATGTAGAAAAATCTCCTACCTACCCTTTTTCATTCACAAACTTTTTGTCCTTTATTTCTCATCCACCTAAAATGTCCACCTGTCTTTTTAAATTTGCTTGTAAACTACTAGAACCCTTTCGACATTATGGTAAATCACAAGAATGCTTCCTCTCCTTATCCATTTGTTACAATAAATATGTTAAAATAAAGAACAAATCCTTGCATTGGCGTTTGTGGAAGGAACAAAATATTTGCTGGGTCCATCAATTTTTCTGGAACTCTTCCCCTTTGTTGTTTACTGAATTTCAATCGAATACCAATTACCCTACATCTTTCAAGACTACAGTTATCCCTATTTCAAAAGCAATTGTTGAAGGTTATGCTTCTATTCCATCTTCCTCTTTCCAATTTTCTTCTGACAAAAACTTTTTAACTCCACTGAAAACCAATCCCAAGGCACTGAATTTATACACACATTTCTTATCTCCTTATCCTCCCTTAGACCCAAAACTAAAATTGAATTGATCTGGGAATGGGATTTGAATGTGTATATGTATATATATATATATATATGGGTATATATATATATATATACTGGGTTTGCCGAAACGCGTCAGATTGAGACCCTCGCGATTCACTTGTTAATTCAATAAAGAATTCTGCAAGACGAAGTGCTGTTTGGAGTGTTCGTTTCTCCCTTGGGGGTACTGTCTGATATCCTGCTGGAAGCATTTGTTTGATATAGTTACGTGTGCTTGCACATGGAGCTGTGGGAGGAGCAGGTCCTCAGGACTACGTTTGAGGGGGCTATGAGTAACAATGCTATATCATGGTATAGGTTCATTGACGACCTTTTAATAATCTGGAAGGGTTCAAAGCTGAGTGCAGAGACTTTTATTGCGGATATCAATGTGAATAATTTGAATTTTAAATTTACGGGCCATGTGAGCAGTTTTTCTGTGAATTTTCTTGACGCAGAGGTGAAAATTGAGAAGGATAGACTGGAAACTAGATTACATCGTAAGGTTACGGCAGCCAACACAGTCCTACATGCCTCAAGCCATCACCCCAGCCACCTGATCCGTAGCATCCCTTATGGGGAGATGCTTCGGATCAGGAGGATTTGCAGTACAGATGAGGAATGTAGGCAGGCCCAGATGAGCAGCAAAATGAGATTCACAATCAGGGGGTATTCTGCTTTGGCGGTAGATAAAGCAATCATAAAGGCCAATAAACACCAGTGCCAGTTACATCAGAGGGATGATATCTTGGTAATTCAACCCACTGACACCACTATCCCAGACCAACCCAGACTTATTACTGTATATAGCAGACAACACAAACAACTACAGACCATTTTCCGCAGGAATTGGTCGGTCGTCAAAGGGGACCCCATCATTGGTAGCACTCTATCCGAGAAACCGGCAATTACATTCAGCCGAGCCTGGTCAATGAGTGACATGCTGGTACAGAGTAGTCCAGAAGTAGGAACCAAAACCTCCTGGTTACATACCACCAAAGGGTTTATTAAATGTGCCTCATGTAAGGCGTGCAAATTGGGGAAAAACAAAACATCTTACACTACCCCATTTAGCAACATAGCCCTCCCTTTATCAAAGAAAACAACTTGTAAATCTGACTTTGTCGTTTATGTGCTGGAGTGTGGCCTGCAATATGTGGATAGCACCAAGTTGCAGGTCCACAAACGCATTCTCCAGCACATGCGGGCGGTCAACATTAGGGATGAGGCCTATCCAGTGGCAAGGCACATCAATGCCTGCCACAACAATGATGTGGGTTGTCTGTCTTATTTTGCAATTGATATGGTTTTACCACTGCACAGAGGAGGTGATAGGGAGGCATTAGTAAGAGGAATAGAGACACGTTACATCCTTGAGCTTAACACCAAGACTCCCAACGGGTTGAACATGGGAAAGGACATGCATACTTGTCAGGGAGGAGTTTAGCCCATAAGCAGTGGCAACCTGTTACGCAATACAGGTGGGTTTTAAAGGGAATAGGTGGTGAAAGCCCAGATATTGTCATATTAAAGAAACTGAACATAAGACTGTGGTAGAGAAAAAGTTATGATAAGATCAGAAATTGTGTTTTAAAAAGTTTGAGTCACTTGGGTGGGTCTTCAGACCGATAGGGTGAAGAGGCTATTGAGTTTCTCTTTTTAAAAATTTTTTTTTTGTTCTTTTATTTTGAGAAAATGCATTGCACCATGGGACCATAAGGAAGGGACATTTAGGAGTCAAGAACTTCTTGACATTCGAGAGTGCCCACTGGGGCTATATCAGCAATACCAATACTCCAACCGCTATGATCAAGGCTGCTAATCTTTGCGTATTTGCACATTTCCAAAATGCAACTTTGCACAAAACAGTTTGCGAATTTGCACAAACAGAATATTATATTTAAAGGTATTAATGTATATATGTATATATTATATGTATTTATGTATGTTTTTTTACCAAATATTTAAATTTATGTATTTGCGGATGTTTTGCACAATATAGAATTGTATATAATGCGGTTAAACATGGCAGGTGGTTGTAAATATGGTATTTTAATAATTTAAGCTAACAGGAATGTGAACTGTTAAAAGAATGTCTACATCAACTTTGTTTACATAAGTACAACCTAAAACATGGCGAAAGTCTGTTTTCTATGTCCCAGGGTCAGGTGATTTGCACATGCACTTTATAGGGGGTGGCTTAATTCACAACATCATGTGATCAAGGGCTCGAGGGCTCGAAACGCGTCATGGCGGTATTTGTGTTACACATGAAATAGAATTATTGCAAACTACCTGAGCGGGTCCGTCTTCGTTCTTCTGGCGAAAATTGGGAAGAAGCAAACGGAATTCTTTGGAGATATATATATATATATATATATATATATATATATATATATATATATGTTACACATCTGTTTCTGAATATTCCTATACGGTCAACAGTTACCTTGATATCTGGCAAAATATTTTTCATGTTACTAAATTCATGCACTTTTGTTTCTTTCCATTTCCTTCCTTTTCCATTTTCCTCTTTTTTTAATTATCAATCTAATCGTACTATAATGAAACATGCTCCTGATTGTCATTTCAGTTATAATATGCAGTTCTAGATACGTTTTGCTAACTCCTTACAAGTTTTTGTTAAATCTAAGTATTATTCATTGTTATTTTTTATGTATTTTATGACTTTTACTATTAACTTCTATAAGAAGCGGTTTTACATATTTTATTAACTTAATAACGCTCTTTCAAACTTAAAAAACCCATTTAGCAGCACACCTTGTGTTGGCAAAGAGCATCTTTTTGAAGCAAACAGAGAAGCGTAGGATGATGAATGCAACAATTCTGTTAGGTAGTGACCAGAAATTGATTGTGTTTGGACAAGGTCTCACTGAGAATGAGGCAGAAGAGCACGTGGAGGACCATACAGCAAACTTGAAGCATCCATGGAATTTGCCACTGATTATATCAAAGCCAAAGTGGGCACATCTAGCAAGAGCATAAATCGGCAATTTGGGCATATTATAAGTTCAGCTCTGTCCTTCATCCAGTCCAAGTCTTTGCAGTCTGTGTCTGTCATCTATTTTGCTACTGACCAATGATAATTAGGATGGATTGGAATGTGGGTGCAGAGTTTAGTTCAATCACTTTGGCATATACTTTAAGCAATTGGCCAGACATGTTTCTCTTAAGGTTTGACACTTCATTAGTAAAGTCTAAATAGGTTTGATTACATTTCTTCACCTGGTCACCTGTCTGTTCAAAGCCTACACCTCATTACTTGACTGGAACAAGGAGTATGACAGTTGCGTGTACAGGAATATTCATCAAACTTAATTGAATGTTGTCCATGATTGTGAAAACCAGGGTTTGGCCTTATCTGAATAGTAAGTTTCAGAAGTACATAAAGGAAGATTTTTATGAGATTTTGAAAGCCCATATATGATGGATACAAATGATATGTTATTATACCCTTTGAACAAATCAAGGAGATATGATAAGATAAAGTTGCAATTTGTAGGGGTTTTTCTGAGTCTTTGATATGGGCAGTTGAATTTGATGAAGGGTTTTATTTAGAGTTTGACAGATGAGATACTATGTCAAAAAATAGCAGATATCCTGTCCACTGTATTACAGTGTCACAGGCTATAATACAATTGTAATAGGCAGGGCGGGATAGTCACTACATTTGTGAAGGAGTATTCTGCCCACCAAACCCTAAATAAGGCCTCAAGTCTATTGGATGCTTTGTTCCCATGATAGTTAGTTTTCCCATGCCATGCGTTGGTCTCACCCATCTTCATTCTAGTATTTTTTTAAGAAAGTTTGACATATTTGAGAATCTTAGGAATACTGTATTTTCTTATTAAACATAGGTGTTTTATGTGCTTTATTATGCTGCATGGTATATTTAGTTTCTACTTTAGTGTGGATTTTGTTTGTTGTAAAGAGTTGACAATTGCATCTGCTTTTTATTTATTTTCAAACCATAAGTGGGTTCAAGAGGAGGATTAGTGAGTTATATATCTTCATTGCACTTCATTTTAATGACGTACTAAAGTTTGTTTTTACTTCTTTTTTACGTAATACCTGTCTATCCTGCACAGTTGTGAAACTAGTAGCATTTATCACTGATATTTGCCATTAATGTTATACGTATTTCAATGATATATTTCTTTACAAGGAATTTTTGCCTTATTTCCTTTAATACTGTTCCTGTGGACGCACTCTGGAATCCTGTCTTTTCTGATAGTACAGGATGGAAAAACATTTTCAGAGTTATATGCCATGCTTGAACTAGCGTTCTGGTTTGCTCACTTTTGGCAGATTTGTTTCACTCTGCTTGGAAATGTACCCTTTTTTGCATGTTTCTTCAATTCTTTCATCATGCCTTCTTTGATTGTTAAGTGTTTTTGGCAATGACATTTTCAAGATTTTTCCGAACATTGGATGTCCTTAGCAACCAATGGACCATGAAGTAGATCTGCAGAGGAGTCCTCACTAAGCCTCCTTGACTCTTTAGAAGACAAAAAGGGATCGCAGACCATTTATAGACTACCAGGACCCTCTTGAAGCCTGGTAGTAAACACCCCACACAAACAAAGATCAGACAATCAACATGTCACTTTCCGAGGGAGTATCAATGGCTCCACTAAAACAGTGTCTGCTTGTACAGCTGTCGAAAAGTGCCACCACTGTGCTGTCACGAGTGCTTCATTTAAGTCAGTGTTTGGCACTGGCCCACTGGCAGTTTTGGGAACTACCACTTATGTTTTTTTCTTCACCAGACTTTGAGTTTTACCGAAAATCCCCTCCTGCTAACATTTGTAGACAGGGATTTGCCCCAAAACCTTGTGCTCCTCCAGGCAGATGTAACAAGGAAAAGTGCTTCAATTTCTGCTTATTTTTTCAACTTTATATGTGTGCTGCATTGTACAATACACATACAAAGCAGGAAAAGTATTAAAATATAGATTTTGTACAGGAAAAGTCTCCCCCCAGTAAGAAACTTGTGCTTTAGAGTACGCGCACACCCTTGTAGTTCAAGGGTGTGTGCTGTGTGCGTGGACACAAGGCAGCCAAAAATGCACCAGAATTAGAGAAAAGAAAAAAAGCATTATATCTTAATTGACAGGGTGCATTTTGTCTGTCTCCCTATGACACAGGCTATGGTCAAACAATAGTAAACATAGGGCAATTATGTTTACATCAGCCTTTTGATGGTGCCATGGCCCCTACTGAGGCAAATTCCTGCTACTCTAGTTAACAACTACCTGCTATTGTCTGTCAAAAGACTTGCGCTGTAGGGAACTGAATCTTTCGAAAACTGCAGATTTTAATTCCCAGCGAATCTGTGAGCGATAATTTTATTTTGAAACTAGACACCCATTAGTGGTGATATTCAGAGGGGGTCAAAGGAAAGTGCGCGAGTTATTAAAATCAAGCGTAGCTCATAATAGGACCTTCCGTGTGGAACGATCATCTTATCTAGCGCGCCTGGAAATGTCATCTATTACCGCTAATTACCACACTGGCATTTCACTTAGAGAATCCCCACATCTCGGGGCCCAGATAGCGTCGGGGCGGCTCTAATCTGCCCCCTTCCGTCCAGCTGCGGCCACTCCCCGCCCACCGCGGCGCCGCCTGCAGGCCGATAGCCGGGGGTCCTCGGACATCAGTGAAGGAGGGCCCCGGACCCCACTATCGTCCCAGAGCAGAAGCCAAACAATGCTAGCCAATCATTTTTGATAGATGAAGCATGGAAATTAGTTCCAGAGCTTAACTGATAACTGAAACCACACAGTTACATTCCATTATGGCAGCCCTAATTGATGAGCTCATTAAGCTCATTATTAGAGAAATTGATTTCAAATAGGCACTTAAAGCCGGCTGGAAATAAAAGAAAAAAAGGTGAAGAGATACCGTACAGTGCGAAGAAAGTAACTAAAATTCATAATCAAGCCAGTAATTTTATAGGTTTGTTTAATGAAAGCCTCGAGAGCATACTAGTTGCTGTGCGGATTTTAAACACTCAATTTTATGTACTAATAAAGCCCGGGTAGATCAGTGCCTATTAAAGAGAGCGCCAAATGTCTCCAATCTTTAATGCAGCCCTGCCAGTAATTAATTAATTAACCTTAGCCTCGGCAATCAATTAGTTAGTCATGCGGAATCGACAGTTTAAAGGTCTGCCAAGTACGGTTGGGTCTCTGCAAAGTGCTCAGGAAGGGGGTCGGTGAAATGCAACACCTTCTTTTACAGGGGGTGATTCATAATTTAAGACTTGTGTTCATTTGTTATTGTGTTGGCAAAGCAGGAGCAGCTGGCAGCGCAGTAGTCGCTCCTTTGTCATCAATAAAGTAGTTCTGAAATTGGGGCGTCTGATCTTTTGTTCCCTATTTCGATTTGAGCTCTTTCTGTCCATTCTTAAGTGACATGTTTGCTAGACCTACTGGCTTCCACATCGCAGGTGAATCGTCTCTTCCACAGCAGACATCCGGGGTTTCTAGGCCTCATCCTTTTGACCCTTTGTGTGCTCGTGACGGAACCGTTCCGTCACGAGCCTCGGGTGGGCTGTACTGGTGACGGAACGGTTCCGTCACGGCCTGCTCGCCGCGCCCCTGCGCGGCTCGAATTCCGCGGCGCGTATTCCGCACCTGCGCTGACGTTTTAAAGAGCGGGCGGGGCCGTGGCGGTACCGTTCCGCCACAAGCACAGCCAACCCGAGGGCCGTGACGGAGCGGTTTCGTCATTAGTGCGGTAACGCCGCGCAGCCCTGCCTTCCCCTTAGCGCTGCGGCGGAATAGCCGCCGCAGCTAAGGGGTTAAAAGAAAATGATCTTGCTCTGTTACAGATCCTTGCCTTTTTTTAGGCTTCACCTGCTGATAGCTTTGGCAAAGAGCCCTGTTGTTTCCAATATAGACTACGGGGCTAATTGCGAGTTTGGCGGTCCATGGACTGCAAAACAGCAGTGCAGAAGAGGCGGTGCGCACTGGTTGTCCGACCACCGTAATTTGAGTTTTGCAGTTGGACCGCCCTTGGCCAGTCGCAATCACCCGGGATTCGTGATCCCTCGGTGGTGACATGGCGGTCTGAGGCCCGCAATATGCTGGTGGTGCTGCTGCGGCACCACCAAGCATATTTCAAGTTCCCTCACTGCCACAGTTTTCATGGTTGTCAGCCTGCCTTGAAAAGTGTGGCAGTGAGGAAACTAAGGGGGCCCTACAGGGCACCCTGTTCCCTCAGTGCCATGGGGATGCATGCAGGTAGGCACATTGTGTGCCCCCTATATGTATGCACCCCCAGTTCCTGCACGGCATGGACTATAGAGTCCATGCCATGCAGGAACATGCTTTGGTGCTCCTATTGCAGTGCCTTTCTAGGGGTCACGTCTGGGACTGCCAAATCACCGACATCCAGACCAAGAGAAAACTCTTAATCTTGCAGGCAGTCTGCAGACGAGTTTGGCAGTGTGGGAGCGGGCGCTGTTTTTGCGGCCTGCTCCCACACCACTGAACCTTTAATCAGGCCCTTAGAGTAGGTGTTTGGATCTATCCCTTGCTCATGACTCAAAGGCTTTTTGTCTATTTCAGGTTCCTGCTCCTGATTTGATGGTTTTCCTTCCTATTATCTCTTTGTCCGTCTTCCTCATCCAATCCTTATTGAATGAGTAAGTGTTCTGAACCTACAGACATTGTTGCCTAGCCCAAATAACATTCCTACCTACAAGATGGCCACAAAAACTCCCAGAAGACCATAAAGGAGGACATGGGGTAAAGAGACTTCATGTTTTTTGTTCTGCACATATGTTCATGTTACCTACCTGGCTGTAAGTTAAGGAGTATTTTTCTGTTTTCACAGCATTTATTATTATTTATTTCCTGATTTGTTTACATTTCACTTGTAGCATGGTCTTTTACTGTTTTGAGTGACAAGCGGACTGCTCGTTCTCACATTTTTGCAACTCGCATGGAGGTCGCATCAAGCCTTCTGGGTTGGTGTCTTGTCCCTAAGGGTTGAACTTTATTTGTGATGCCCATTTGGTGAGAGGGTTTACTAAATGAAGGTTTCTCTCTTTGCTCAATCTAATATGGTAGACCCAGATACTCTTGCAAGTTCCACGGTTTCCTGCATGGATGATATGACATCTGGGTTATTTAGAGATGTGCTTGGTGGTTTCCTTGTTCCTTATGCTCATGGTGATATTTCATTATGGCGAGTGGCCGCTCGCTTCCACGATGGATAGTAAAGTAGGTCCTTCTACCATACCATCTGTAGAGCTTATGCAGCAAATGATAGAGCAAGCTGTGGAGGCAGCATTTAGAGCTCAAGTTGGTCCTTTTCCCACTAAAGTTCCTCATTTCAGGGACCCTGGCAACCTGACTGATCCTGATACTGTGGAGGAGGAAGGTCATTTTGCTCACGGCAATGATTTGACTCTGGTTCTTTGACAATTGTGGAAGAATCTGGATTTCTCACCTCCTGCTTTGACATCCAGTGAGGATAATTTCTTGGTGCAATATCATTCTGTGGATTCGGAGTCTCTTCAACCTCATGGAGCTGTTCGTAAGGTGCTTTCCCATGAGTGGAAAGACATGGGAAAGCAGACTTTACCTAGTTTTCTTGGCAAAATGCTACATACTTTAGAATTTTGCAGATGAATTCCCAGCTAATGTTAAAGTGGACGGCTTGATGGCTGGTTTATCTTCCCAAGGAACTGTTGTATCTGAGGATGCCTTACTTTTGGATTCTATCGATAAAACGCATTCAATTTTCTTATCGGCCTTGGATTTTGTGATTCGTTCCAACGCCTATAGTACATAGACCATTCAATCTCTTTTGAAAGACTTTCACCTGTCGCCTGACCACATGAATGAAAGCAAGGACTGTTTTGAACTGCTTTCAAAATCGAACAGCAGGTTTTTTTCTTTATTGGATGTGTCCCTTGAAAATGTATGTGTTTCACCTGCAGCTTCAGGAGAATCTAATGCTGCATGGCGTCACTTGTGGGTGCAAGCTTGGAAATGGTTGCTTCTCAGAAGGCTATCTTATTGAGGTTTTCTTTTTAGGGTAGTAAACCTTTTGGTCTGCAACTTGATGACTTGGTCAAGAAGTTGGCTGCGAATAAGAAGTTGATCACTTCAGTATGGTCGTTTCAAAGAGGCCACAGTCTTGGTTATTGAAGAGCCTTTGGGCCCTCGACTGGCAGGACCCAGCCCTTTTGAGGTAGGGGTCGTGGTAGAGGGCCTCAAATACTGACAAGTCCCAGTTCCAGTATTCTACCACCATCGCAGCCCCTCAAGATGTTCCACCAAAGGCATGACTATGCTGTGTCTGCTCCGGTAGGGGGCAGGCTTTTTCGCTTTAGGGAGGTCTGGCACTCCATGACCTCAGACCAATGGGCTCTGGAAATTATGTCTTCAGGATATCAAATTCCTTTTCGTTGCCATCCTCCACAATTCTTTTGCCAGATGCTTTGGTCTCCGTTTTTTGGGAATCTCTGTTATATGGAGTCCAAATTCTTCTGGACAAGAGTGTGAACATTCCAGTACCCCCACAGGATCATCATCTGGGGTACTGTTCAGTTCTGTTCCTTGTGCAGATGCCTTCCAGGTGTATCATCCAGCGCTTAATATCAAAGGGGTAAATGTGTTTATCCCTCATTAGACTTTCAAAATGATGTCCAACCAATCTGTCAGAAATTTCTTGCATAAGGGGTACTTGTTGTCCCACATTCAAAATCACCATGTTTGCATTCAGATAGACAGTCCAGTCACTTGATCTTATGTCAATCACCAGGGAGAAGGGCCCTCATGCTAATTTTCTTCTGTCTCAGGAGATTGGCTTATGGGCAGAATCTCATCTCCTTTTTCTCAAGGCAGTTTATCCGAGGAGGAGAATGGGCCTGCTAACTCCCTGAGTGGCTACTTCCCGTCTTATGCGCTGATGTGTCTTTGTTCCCATCTACTTTTGCAGACTCCAAAGAGATTTGGGGTTCCAATTTTGGATTTGTTTGCAACCAGATAATGTTCTCAGCTCTCTGCATTTTGCATCCTGCTTCTATTTCAAGGAGTCTTGGCAACATATGCTTTTTCAATTCCCTGAACTCAGGGGCTCCTTTACACTTTCCCTTTTTTCCAGTTAATTCCTCAGGTGTGGGAAATATTATGGACGATGATGCAGAAGTTCTGCTGGGGGTTCCAGGGTTGTCACTGAAACCATGGTACCTCTTTTCCTGCAGTTGTCCCTTTCTCCTCACTGGCAGTTCCCCTCTCCTCCTCCTCTTCAGTTTCCCTGACTCTTCCTGGCTGATCTGAAAAGGTTGAACCTGGGGGTTTGGAATTTGAAAGGTCAAATCTAATTTCTCAGAGTTGTTCAGTGGAAGTCGCAGAGCCCATCAAACATTCTAAAAGTCATTCAGTAGACACAAGAAGAATTGTGAGGTTTGGTGTGCCTCGAGAAATATTTCCCCTTATTCTTGTGATCCTCATCGTATTCTTGATTTCCTGAGGGTTGGATTTTTTTTAGGGTTAGCAGTTTTGACTTTGAGAAGGAAATAGGCTGCCATTCGAGCTCTTATGAGTTTGGACGCTCTTTTGCTTGAGCCTTTGGCGTCTCGCCTTTTGAGGAGTTTTTTTCTCAGGTGTCTGGTTATTCATTCTCCAGTTCCCACTTGGGACCTTCCGTTAGTGTTTTGAGATTTTCAAAAGGAGCTGTCTGAATCTCTGTCCATGAAAATTTCAAATTTTTTCAGCCACAGTATCTTTTTTGGGAGCCATTTGCTTGGGACATTGATTGGTGCCTCGCTGGTCTCTGCTCTTTTCTTGAGGCTCAGTAAAGTGTTGCAATAATTCAATCTGCTCAGCACTAGAGGCTGAATAAGAGACTTCCTTATAGAATCGGGAAGGGGGAGCATCTGGGAACTTGCCTGTTTGCCGCTGGGGAGCCCGGGTGGAGGACTGCTGACCCTCTTGACTCGCTGGGGTTGCCGCCTGCCTGCCTCCCGCTGCCCGCTCCCACTGCCATCTGGGGAAGCGCTGGCCGCCGCGTGGAGTGCAGGTCAGGGAACTACAAGCCCCAGCAGCCCTGAGAACCACGTGACCAATCGTAGCGCCAGGAGGCGCATTAAACTTCGGACAGCCCTGCTGAGCAGGGGGAGCATCTGGGAACTTGCCTGTTTGCCGCTGGGGAGCCCGGGTGGAGGACTGCTGACCCTCTTGACTCGCTGGGGTTGCCGCCTGCCTGCCTCCCGCTGCCCGCTCCCACTGCCATCTGGGGAAGCGCTGGCCGCCGCGTGGAGTGCAGGTCAGGGAATTACAAGACCCAGCAGCCCTGAGAACCATGTGACCAAATCGTATTGCCAGGAGGCGCATTAAACTTCGGACAGCCCTCCCTCGCGGGACGCCGGGCTAAGCCCGGGCAAAGGGCGGGCCCTCTGTGGCCCTCAGAGGCACGAGGAGGACGGGATGGGGCCACCCCCCTTGACTCCATCACACCGCTAAGGTAACAACTCTTTGACCCCTCCTGACATTCTGGCAAGGGATTACCCCACTGGACTTTAGTCGAAAATTCCCAAATATCCCCAGATTGACTTGTGGCCTTGCTATACTCTAACATTTGAACACTCCATTATGACTCGCAAGGGGGTGACCAATATACCTATCAGCCAGAGAGGCCTACGCTCTGGGTCACAAGTTCTTTGTAGGTCACCTCCGCCCACCGCCATTACGAATAAACCTGCCAAGATTATATTTAGCATATCCACCAACCAATCTCCCAACCCAACGAATGGCATAGGGCAACACCTCTCACTGTTGGACAAGTTAAATTCCCTTTGCAAAACAAGGTATGCCACTGTGGAAGTTAGTAATGAAATCAAAAGTTCCTCCCCTTGCCCTGCTAAACGAACTAGTATTTTAACTCCAATCGCCAGCCCCCTCGAACACCCTTTACTACCCAAAAATGCAAATACACAAAATACAGTTCTTCCCCACTCCTTATCCAGCAAAAGGAAGTGGAATGGGGTCAACCCCACAGGGAATAACCCAAAACAACAAAAATTGTGTTCTAGCTCCCCATGGACTGTAACTAACCCCCCTCTAAATTTGGAAGAAAAAATAGACCAACTGGTAACTTCCTTCAATTCGAATTTTTTGTCCCAGATCGAACAATTGGTTAGATCAATCATTTCTCCACTGATTGACAAAATCACCACTCTAGAGGATAGGCTGCTGGGAATGGAGAAAAGTATTAAGGCCAACCTAACTCCCATTGAAAAATCTGTAACACCAACCTGTTCCAACCCATCTGGTACAAATAGTAATAATCAAACTCATCCTCTAGCCTCTATCTTACCACCCCCCAATGCCCCTAAAGCTAACTCCAAACCTGGCCATTTACAATACACTGCTTCAAGAGTAGAGCCTTATAATACAACTCATATACAGCTATCCCCGGAGGCTGCACCCTTCGTGTGTCTTCTTGCGGGAGTCCCTGCACTCAAACATGGAAAAACTGAGTGGGAACAAGACCTACTAAATAAAGTCACGTATTGGTTAACTAAAAACAGGCCCCTCCCCCAAGACCGTGACGGTACAATCATGTCTGTTAGAAGGGTGGGCTGGCTAGGTCCCCTACAAAAAAATATTGACGGCAACCTAGTTCTAATAAAATTTAGAAGCAGTCTAATCGTTCCCTACCTGCAAACTTTGTACCCCCGTGAAGGTGATGGCCCTATATCCATCTGGGATCTACACAATTTTTATCCAAGCATGGCATATACCCCTCGACTAAAACCAAAGGCAGAGTCTGCTTACTCGAGGGGCAGAAGCACCAGTGCATTGTGTGGCCATGGCTTTTCTGCCTTCAATCACCTCGTAACAATGCACATTGGCCATAGGTATGGAAAACCATGAACTCTCCTATGAAACCAAGGAACTTATTCCTGCAGCATGGACAAATGTTTTATCTTTTTGCCATTTTGTGCTTTTGTATGTATCTTTCATTATGATTGTTTTTAAATGTACGCTTTTATGATTTTAAACCAAAATCGAATAAAGCTAAAGAACATAACGAATCGGGAAGGAAGGGAAAGACTCTTCTTAACAAGCTTAGCATACAGAAGCTTGATCCAACCGTATGGGTCACATGCTCCTTCATGGTTAGGGTCTGCTCAATATGAACCCCTACATTTTTTACCATTGTCTTTGGTACTGGAACAGTCCCCAGCTCTCTTGGCCACGACTTTGGGGTCCACAGCAGAAGAGCCTCTCCAAAAAGCATGATCTCAGTCTTTCTGGCGTTTAATTGTAAAAAGTTGTTACGCACCCATTGAGAGATTGCCAGCATGCCAAAGGAGAAGGTGGCATGAGCTGTCTGGAGAGATTTCTTAAAAGAAAAAGTAAGTTGGGTGTCATCTGCATATGATATCGAGATGAACCCATAGTTCCTTAGAGTATTGCCAGGAGAGCGATATAGATGTTAAATAAGGTGGGACTGAAACAAGACCCCTGGGGCACTCCCTTGGTCAGTTATTTGGACTTAGAATGATACCGCCCCAGGTTCACGGTCTGGGAGAAATTTGTGAGGAAACTCATCATCCATTACTGTGCTACGCCACCAATACCAGATTCCTCTTGTCTCCTGAGCAAGGTCTGATGCTCGACCGTATTGAATGCAGTGGAATGATCTATTAACACCAGGAGAGTGAATTGACTGCTATCGAGTGCTAGCCTGGTGTTATCTGTGACAGCCACCAAGGCTGTTTCGGTGCTATGTTTCTGGCGAAAGCCTGATTGTGAAGGGTCAGGGCTGCCTGCCAATTCGATATGGTCTGACAGATGTTTGTTAATGTGCTTTTCCAGCAGTTTGCTCATGAGAGGTAGGAAAGGAATTGGACGTAAATTAGAGAGGTCTTCCATGGAGGCTTTGATATTTTTCCGAATCAGAATAATCTGTGCCGCCTTCCATGCCAAAGGCAGCTGTCCTTCCTTCAATGTTAAGTTAAGTAGAGAGCAAATAGAAAGGCGGGGCCGGCATCGGCCACACCGGAGGTATGGTGGTCGTGCTGGCCCCGATGACCATAGGGGGGTAGGCCTGTTGCATGCAGTGATGATGCACCACTAATTGGTCAGAGTCCTGGGCATGACCCCGAAGTGATTGAAAGCTCTTCTGGTCATGCGTTCTGGGCTAATGCGATGCCGGTTAGAACTGGCCTGGCTGTGATCTTGGCAATAAAAGGCTGGGGAGCGGCAGAGTTTTCCTCTTTGCTCGCCGCTCCCTCATCCTGCCATTAGTCAAGCCAGCCTCTCTAGGATGCTGTATTTTAATTTATGAAATGTTATTATTATGATTATTGACTGTGGCATGTTTAGATTCGGATAGGAATACCTTTGTATTAGAGATATATTAATGTTAGCCATCTGACATCTGTACCTATCAATGAAGCAATGTAATGTAATGGTTTTCTGTGTATTGTGTAAATATTGTATATTAATTTTGTTTTAAATATTTTATGTAAATAAATACGGCCGGGGGTTTACGACCCCCTAATCCAAAATCCTCTAATGTTATTATCTTGTTATGATAAGGGAGGAGGGGTTCTAGGTAGTACCTGGCTATATTGGGTCTGACAACTGTTTGACCAGAGAGGAAGATATTCTGGCAGGTATAACACCAAGTGGCGAACCTGATTTCTGATGCACAGTAAGGTTTCCACCTCTTACAAAGTTAGAGGAGGAAAACTTGCCAAGGAGTTTACCTTCGAGCAAGGTGGAGGTTCTATAGTAGCTGCAACCAGCTGTGAACTGCCAGCAGAAGAGATCTTATTATAGATGGTATCTATTTTCTGTGTAAAATAGTCATCTATTTTATCATAGAGAATTTGAGATGAAACTTCCTCAAGATCACAGGCTTTAGGATTTGTAAAAGTTTTCAGAATCTGGAACAAAACTTTAGGTGTATTCTCAGCCTGACTTAGCTGTTGGGTAATATACGATTTTCAAGCCAGCTTTATGTTTTTGTGATACTGGGTGAGGGCTGTCCTATATTTCTCTTTGTCGTCAGTGAGATGAGTCCGTCGTCATCGCCTCTCCAAGTTTTTACAATGCCTTTTTCCATCATGAAGCTCGAGTGTAAACCAGGCTGCTTTGGCTCACCTGGATTTACTCACTCGATTCTCAATTGGGAAATCTGGTCAATGGCGGCTTCAGCCGCCTCATAGAAAGGAGCTAGGCCCTCCTCAACACTTCTGGGTTCAGTATCCCATAAAGAGGTGAAAAACACTGAGAAGGAGCTAGAGGTGACTTTGTGCCACTGCCTATAAAGGAACTGGCGATCTGGACTATGTAACTCCTGTCCTCTAGATCCCTGTATATGGAAGTCAATGAGTGAATGATCCGACCAACTAAGGGGCCGAGGGGCTTTACAAGAGAGGTGGGGTGACTTAATAAAAATTATGTCTAGAGTATGTCCCGCTTTATGGGTGGACCGTCATTAATTTTAATTTGGTCCAATGTGGCTAAATCAGCCACGAAAGACGACATCTCCGCATTGTCTTGGCACTCGCTGTGTACATTAAAATCTCAAGACAGCATAAAGTTATTGGAAGAGATCACATGGGGTGCAATCAATTCCATTAATTGAAGTGAGAATTCGACAATAGGACCTGGACGCAGATAAACGTATGCGCCTTTGCAAATGTACTGTGGGAGAAGGTCAATCCGAAATATCATAATTTCAATATTCTCGTTACAGCATTGCTCCAGTACCATAACCTTCACCTTCTCATTATGGAGTATAGCTATCCCACCGCCCACTGTAGTCTGCCTATCCAATCTTCAAATCCTGTAACCCTCCGGAATTGCTATGGCAATTGCAGTTAGGAAACCCAGATCTGTTTTCTCTCAGTTAAAAAATCCCATATTTCAATCGCGTATTTGGGAAGCGATCTGACGTTGCTCAGGAAGCCCTACCAGCTCTGCCTGAGACAGGCAGGTTCTTGCCCTGGGTCCTGTCTTATAGTTTTCATAACAGGAAAGTTACTCATATTTATGCCAGATCGACCCAACAATGTAGGGTTATCTGGATTGTATATCTCTTGATATGGTCCTATACTCTGGTACCTGAGGTATATATATGATAAAGGGTCTTCCATACGAACAAGGCGCCTCACCCTATTCAGTAGGTGAGAGTGACACCAACATTGAGAGTTTTCCCTGAGGTGCAATAGGTCTCTACTTGAATATTTTCACCTAAGAACAGTACCTTGTTGCAAATTAAAAGGAGCAATGGTCCTGGCTCCTGGTGACAGTCTTGCGGGGACGTGTTCATAAGGGCTTGCCTTTGGCGCGTGCTCCGTTCTGCATCAGTTTTTATGGAGGAAGTTGGTGGACTAGACTGCCAACCTCCAATCAGCCGGAAGTTACCTCTCTCCACACAAACGGGAAAGAAACCAGCGGTGGACCGGCGAGAGCAACCTAAAGAAATGGCCACAGAAGTGAAAATAAGGTATTTACAAAGTTAACTGCATCCTTCCAACTGATTAGGCACAAGTATTAGGCACAGTTTTAAAATATCTAAGACACAATTTAAACCAGTGCAATAGAGTTTCGTGATTAAAACATTTAAAATAGTAGTGACAGAAACTAGAAGCATTCAGCATCTAGCACCGAGTGAAAGCAGCAAACTCACACGCGTCCGCAGGTTTTTCCTATTTATGTGGCCTAGACAGCTTCTGTTCATAAATCGGTCTCCCTTTTTGTTACATTTGGTTTAGCAGGAAACCTTCCTCTTCTACCATTTCCCAGTGGATAAAGTTGTTTAGGACCTACCCTCTTCAGTTCAGAGTAGATCAACTATGGCAGTTTCTCCTTCCTGGCAGCATTTAAGGGCCCAGTTTTAAAGATATCTGTTGTGCTACAACCTGGGCCACACCTCATTCTTTCATGACAAATATTGTCTCCAGCTGGGTCATGAAACAATGCCAGAGTTTGGTATTCATGTGTTATCTTCAGCTACATCAGTTTAATTTGTATTTCTATTATGCATTCAATTTTGAATATGGCATTGTATCATGTGTTGTGTTTCTCTTTTCAGAATTCCAAAATCAATGTTACTCCTGCTTTTGTACTGACTCATTCAGTAAGGACTGGATGAGGAAGACGGACAAATGAGGAGGATCTTCAGTCCTTACTAAGGGCCAGATGCAGGTAAAGTACATTCACTGATTCTAAAGTATCGAATTTTACTGATTCGGTATTTTAGAATCGGTAAATGCTATGTAGCAAAAAAATCAGTAAACATTACCGAATCGGTAAGATTCGGTATTTACCGAATCGGTATTTACCGATTCGGTAATTGCCATTCATTCCTATGGGCCTGGAGGCCCATAGGAATGAATGGCTATTACCAAATCGGTAAATACCGATTCGGTAAAATGGGGGACACATTCAAGGGTGCCAGGGTGTCACTTTGACACCCTGTTGCACCCCTGAATCGTGGCTGTGTGCAGGTTTGGCACACATACATGCCCTAAGGACATGTATGTCTGCCACATGGCACAGTTGAAAATGCACAGATTTGCATTTTCAAAGGTATTCGTTATTTACTACCAACTTATAATTGGTGGTAAATAACGAATCCTAAAATGGGAAAAGCACTGATTCCTTAAAATACCGAATCGGTAAATTACCGAATTTGCAATTTTGGCCACCTACATCTCAGTAGCCTAATACCGGTCGGTCACTCCCGAAATTCTGTAATTTCGTCCGTTACCGACCGGTATTGGGTGACCTACATCTGGCCCCTAAATGAGGGAGTGTTCTGGAAATACAGACATTGTTACCTAGCCAAACAAAAATTCCTATCTCCAAGATGGCCACCAATCTCTCTGAAGACCATAAAGGAGGAAATGAGTTAAGGAGACTCTTTAAATGATTAAGAAGAAAATAAAAATGAAACAATAATAAAAGCAATGTACACAGGGAAGGGCAGGTGCGTTACCGGACTGTGATGAGGAAGACTAGGTCCCGTAGTAATGAAGATTACCAGTAAGTAGCTGAGTCTTTGCTGTATTTATCCAAACCATTTGATCACTTCAGTCTCAATGAGTTTTGATTGGTTCAATTATAGCCTTCTGTCCTGATAAGAAGGGACTAGTTTTTATTAATTTTCGGGCAGTGCATCACGTTCTTCATTCTTTTCTCTATCTACTTGCTTTATTATTAATTTATTTATTTATTGTTTGGCACTTTTTGACAGGGCCTGGAAGCGGCACACTGCCATTGGGCCCCCAGCATTTGCTGACATGCTCCCCATCCACACTCCTGCCCAGTACTGTATTTTAATGTTTTAAAAATTATTTTGGTGTGAGCTTGGCAACTGAACACTGCTACTAGCCCGCTCCTATGCCCCAATTTGTGTGGTATGGTGTGCATACTTTACTTTTTTTATTTGTCTTAATGAAATGGCAGTCTTCCATCTTGTAACTGCAAATTTAAAATAAAGTGCAAAGATGGCTGCATTGTGTATGCATGGGCACACACAGGGTAATCTTTTTAATGATGTTTCTTGTGCTTCAAAAAATCTCATTTTTAACATGCACAATGGCCATCTTGCAATAATCTTTCTTAGAACAAAAGAAAAATTATTCAAAGATAGCAACAATGCATGAAAACACATTCCCAGCAGTCATCTTCGTATTATTTTTCTTTCACTTTAAGAAAAATTCTTGCATGTTGGCCATCATGACTTGGTGCGCTTGGGCAGCAGCAATCTAGCAGGAAATAAGGATTGGCAAAGACGTATGTTTTGTAGGCTTTTCTAATGTTTGTTTTGGAATTTTTTCCACTTCCCTTTGTATATCTATTTGATACAAGTGTCATGCATCCCTGTATGTCCCCTTAGGTAAGTATATCTTTGAAAAATAATATTTACTTTGTCTTTTCACCCAAAAATAGTTTTATTTTTCCCCTGACAGCACAAGGAACAGATGTCCCTCAAGGCCATGTGTGAATCAAAGTGTGGCAAGAGCAAGCGCTGCCTGACTGCTTGAAACAGACTATGCAGTGCAGATGATAGGTAGTCAAGCTTGTTTCCATATTTGTGGTTCCATTTATCAAGAGCACTGGGGACAGGGTTGGCAATGCTTCAGCCTCCAGGGTAAATACCCAGACTCGAAAATGGCAACTTTCTGGCAATGTGCCTACGATCTCACACAGTTTGGACATTGGGTGTAACCAAGGTAACAAAATGGAAAAATCAAGATGAAATAATGTTTTTAAACTGCAGCAGCAGTGAAAAAATCTGAGTTTTAAGGAATAGTTGGCTACTGACCTGAATGAGAGGCTCCATCAGCTGAGTAATAACATCTTTTTCACCTCCAGTGGATGTTTTACAAGAAGATTTTACCAATTTGATACTCAGTTTCAGATGTGGATTCACCAAGTATAATGTTCTGGAAAAATAATGGAGGGAATTTCCCAGGAGGAACCCGCCACAGATCTTTGACATGGAAGCGATTGCTGTCAAAGAGGCTGATTTAATATTAATCAGCAGTTCCCTACATTCATTGATGGTCTCAGAAGACACTATAAGTCTGTAGTGTTCTTTTCAGCATCTATTTTTTTTCTCAGCTGATAGTCTTACTTCATGTGCACAGTACAGTAACTGATTAAGGGCTTTCAAAATGTATTTGGCATATTGCACAAAAGAAAGGTTATTGGCACATGATGCCTATTCAGTTATGTTGGAGGCAATATGAGGCATATCATAGTCTTGCATTGGGGAACAATGCACCATTCTGTACAACAACAGGGACAGAGGTATATAGCTTGTAGCAACATTGACTCTCTTGACAATCCCCATTCTCAGTTTGTCCTGCACATTTTCACACCTCCCAGACCATCACAATAGTGTACTTTGGCCTTGTGACAGTGTAATGGACAGTCTTACATCCTAGACCATGCACAGTTGAGCAGCAGGTTCATTAGTGTGTTCCACAGTGTGGCGCTCATAACAAACTAGTTTGAGTGTCATTACATTTGGGCATATACCTTGAGGTACAGTCAACTAAAACGCTGAGCGAAGTCTGTATTTAGTGCGATGCTGGATTCATGAAGAGTAGCATAGGCAATATGAGGATGAGTGTGATGTCTGGTTTCTATTACGAAGAGTTGAAACTGTATCACAAATGATGAAGAATGCTTTTGCTCTGTCGTCTTGGCATTCAATGTAGTAGGTCCCAGTGGTACCACTGCAACAACTACACCTGGGGTGGTGCTGGGAATACAGGTCCTGTAAAGTAGTGGGAATAAGAGATATGTAGTTAACACAGGGCCTGCAAATTTGTGTGGGTTGCAGGTGACAATGTATTCTTGAAATGGTTCAATCCTCCATGAGAGAGTATTCTCATGACCTGAACCTTACTCACATTTTTCTGACGTTGAGAAAAATGAGTGACGCAATAGGGATTTTCTCACAGGATTACACTTCCTTGCTATCTCCCACATGGTGTACTTCCACGTTCATGACATACAACGAGCCTGTAACTTGCTGCCATCTTACCTGTTTGCCTGTCATATTCCCAGTATTTGTCAACCTCCAAGCCTACCACAATGTCTGTTGACCTTTTAGTGAAAAAAGGCTTCATCTTATCTGTGTGATTGTGGCATCATGTGCAGTGGAAGAGAAGAGAAGCAGGCCTAGGGAGTAGCTCTTTATATGTTGAGTTCGTATGATTTTGCTGGTGCTCTTTTGCTTCCATGCAAAACTACATCATTGTTTTAGAGGGATCTGGTGGATGTGTATAATTTTGTTTCTTAATGAACCCTTGTATTTCGCCAATTATTGGGATTATTTCTGTATCATTGTGTTGCTGGATTATTCAGTCAACTGTGCCATAGAACTTGGGGCTAGATGTAGGTAATTGTAATTTACCGATTCGAAAATACCGAATTTTACTGATTCAGTATTTTCGAATCGGTAAATGCAATGTAGATAAAAAGTCGGTAAAAAGTACCGAATCGTTAAGATTCGGTATTTACCGAATCGGTATTTACCGATTCGGTAATTGCCATTCATTCCTATTGGACTGGATGCCCATAGGAATGAATGTCAATTACCGGTAAAATTGGTAAAGAGTCAAGTGTGACAGAGTGCCACTTTGACACCCTGTTGTACCCCTGAATAGTGCTGGTGTGCACATGTGGCACATATACATGCCCTAAGAGCATGTATGTCTGTCACATGGCACAGGTGTAAATGCACAGATTAGCATTTACACAGGTATTCGTTATTTACCACCAACTAATAGTTGGTGGTAAATAACGAATCCTTAAAGCACAAAAGCACTCTTTAAAGTTC
The DNA here is from genome assembly GCF_964263255.1 of Lissotriton vulgaris. NCBI lineage: Eukaryota > Metazoa > Chordata > Amphibia > Caudata > Salamandridae > Lissotriton > Lissotriton vulgaris. Next base: position 503,906 of record NW_028241518.1, read on the forward strand.
TTCCTACATCTCATTTACCGATTTGGTAAATACCGAATCAGTAAAGGATGATTCGGTAAATACCGAATCGGTAAATGCGATTCTCCATTTACCGAATCGGTAAATATACCACCTACATCAGAAAAGGCTATAACCGGTCGGTAACGGCCGATTTCGTCCGTAACCGACCGGTAATGGCCTTCCTACATCTGGCCTTGGTCTTTTATTGCCACACTATTCCACTGGCCTTGGTAATAGTAACATGTTATTTACAGCATCCGTAAGATATGGACAGAGAAAGACCGTGGATCTTCTCTGGCGAATCTTTCGAATCCTAATTCCCAGTAGAAGTCAAGGGTGCGAGCCAGGATACCACGAGTTAGGTGGTATAATCTTTGTGTCATCCCCACAAGCTGCCACTACACATCTGCCACATCAGATCTGTATGGCAGTCATCCACTCCTAAGCAGCCAGTGACAGCTAGCAGCATCAAATTTTTTGTTCGATCAGTCATGGCGTAGCTGTTCGTTAAAATGCTCATTCCTCTTTTTTTGGCTATATCTCTTTATTTATTTGGACTTTGGCCTTGGTTTGTTTCTTACTTCTTTCTTTCTTGGTTGGCTCTTTTTATCCCAAAATCTTCTCACCAAGTGGTTGTTCTGGGTGAGGGGTGGCTGGTACTTGGTCTGATCAGGCATGGGACCTCATCTTCAGATGTACCTTGGAATTAGGGGTATGGGTCCTCGGTGTAGGGGACGTAGCACTGGAGGGGCCGGGTGACTCGCCAATATGGGAGTCTAGAGGTGGGAGGTTAGTGGGTTGGGGGTAGTGGGGTGGGTCACTTTTTAGTCTTATTGGAATTCGGGGAAGCATGTTTTGCAATTTGACTTTGAGCAAGGTTGCTTACAACTGTAAAAGCTGTTATCAGAATATTTGCATATATCTTTTTTTTTTACTAACTAAGGTGGAGGGGTAGCTCATGGATCTTATGGAGTAATGACAACAGGTAGTATTGGCAGTGGTCCTGTTCAGCAGTTACATATCCTCTCATGGAACATTAATGGGGTTAAATAACAACAAAAGGCGAAACTGATACAGGAACTCAATACCCTCTGGCCTCAAATTCATGGTCTACAGGATACTCATCGTTCTCAGATGGAAGGCCTAGTATTAAAAGAGCTTGGCTATCAGATGCTATCCCTCGCTTGCTACACTTTCCCTCAGAGGGGAGTCACACTCTTAGTTCGGTATAGCAGGTGGGGGTGCTGCAACAAAAGACAGATCCAGAGGGGCGTTGGCTGATAGCCACTTTTCAGAAGGACACATCAACGGCTCACTATTTGTGTGTTATACCAACCGAATACAGATGATTCGACAGCCAGATGCTGTCCAATCTATGCATGCATGGAATTTTCCTGCACCGCGGGAAAATACCGGCCGCGGTCAAAGGGTTAAGCATCCTCAGGATGGTTTACATTTTACTCTGTGCTCCACAAAGCTTTCTCTAGGCTGGATGTGTTTTTGGTGAGCAGTACTTTGGTTTCTTCCTCAAGTATTATACTTGATGCACAGCTCATTTCAGATCATAACTGTCATTGTTTATGTCATTAGAAGAGTGCAATCAGACATTAGGCCCTCATAGCTGGACATTGGAACTCATGCTTCTGTTGGAAGATGGTTATGTTAGATCTATGAATTTACATTTAAGTAAATTCCTTGAGTTCAATATCAGATGAACTCCACTCCCAGTGTTTTGAGATGTTTTTGAGGTCTCGTATCGAAGACAGACTCTCCAATTTGCACCCGTCAATGTAAGGCAGAAATGATGGAGCAAATGGTGCCCCAACAGGCTCGCAGTGCTTTAGAAACTGATCTGGGTTATTGTCTAATGTTGAGGATGGGCCACGGACTGATTGGCTCTGGGAGCAGGCTGCTATTCACATAGCCTCTCTTAGGAAACAAATCTGGGATTCAGCGTTTTAAAACAGAAGGGCTTGACAAATGGTCTGTTTTGAAACTATTGATGAAATGGGGCGTATCTTCTCTTTTAGAGTGAGAAAAATCTAGCTCAAATAGTATTCGGTAGATCATGGATGAGACTGAGTCCTTCGCCACTGACCATGCAGCAATTTGTGAACCTTTTTGCAGGTTCTATCAGGACTTATATAATGAACTAATTAACCAGCAGTTGCTTGAGCGCATGGCAACTCATACCCAGCGATCCAAGTTGGAGTTACCCATCACCCTTGGTGAAGTAAATGATGCCATTAGCTCTCTGGCCAGAGGGAAGGCGACTGGTCCTGACCAAATACCATTAGAACTTTATGTTACTTTCTCGCAATTTCTCATGCCAGTTTTGAGGGATTTGTTTAAGTCTCTCGATTTGCTGGATATGGTTCCTGAGTCATTGAGGGAGGCAAACATTGTTATCTTCCCTACAAAAGGGAACAATCCCACATTTTGTGGGTCATACTGCCCTATCTTGCTAATCAATACTGACTCAAAGATTTATACATGTGTACTCACTAAACGGCTATCTGGCATTATTGCGGATTTGGTGGATCCAACCCAGCATGGTTTCATCCCAGGACGGGACACAACATTTCATGTCAATACTGCTATCACAGCTCTGGAGGTAGCTTCAGTTGGGGGTGGGTCAATTGGTAAGATATGTCTGGTCACGGAGAAGGCCTTTGATACGATCTCCTGGCCCTTCCTATGGGAAGTCATGGAGACCGTAGGCTTAGGACCAGTTTTTATCTCAAGAGTATGTATGTATGTATGTATGTATGTATAACACACTTATAAAGCGCTTTCTGTCACCCGACGGGCATCCTGGCGCTGAGATCAAACAGGTCCTGAAACACGGTCAAAGAAGGATCATAGAGCAATTATCCTAACCTAGGGAATAAATGAGTTTTTAATAGTTTTTTAAAAGAAAGGAGGTCTCCTGAGCATCTGAGCGACAGTGGCAGATCGTTCCACAGCTTAGATGCCGTGAAACCAAACGAAAGAGTTTGGAAGAGTTAGACATCTCTACTTGGATTATGTAGTGGGGGGCAATCACATCTTATTTCTATACTCCGTAGGTCTAGGCAGGGGTGCCTCTCTCTCCTCAGTTATTCACTCTTGATATAGAATAATTTTTTGAGTCCCTCAAACAAGCGTTAGATATAAACCCTTACACTTCATCCTTTTGAGGTGAAGATTTTGACCTACACGGACGGCATCGCCATTTTGACCCCTTCCCTGATTAATGGTCTCCATGCGCTGGTGGCTCAGTCAGTTGTTAGCGTTAGTTGTTAGCCAGAATTAGCACTCCTGAGGCGGAAGCCGGGAGCTAGGACACCCACTCTGAAAATATGGTGTCAGTTTCAGTCATTTCATTCTCGCCGCATTTTTAAACACACGAAGTCTTTATTGTGCATTTCTCACTCCTTACTGGACTGCATTCCACCTTCTTGGTTGCTCTCCCTTCCTGGGACTTCTGCCATTATTCCCAAGCTGATTTAGGGCTCCAAAGGCTCACGGTCCTCTCCCCCCCAGGCGTAGATATCGGGCGCCATCTTGGGTGAAGAGCAGGGCAGCGCTCTAGTGCTGCGGCCGATTTGGGGCCTCGCACTACAAATTGGACTCGGAAGCAAGCAGGTAATATCCAGAATTAGCGCTCCTGAGGCGGAAGCCGGGAGCTAGGACACCCACCCTGAAAATATAGTGTCAGTTTCAGTCATTTTATTCTCGACGCATTTTTAAACACACAAAGTCTTTATTTTGCATTTCTCACCCCTTACTGAACTGCATTCCACCTTCTTGGTTGCTCTCCCCTCCTGGGACTTCTGCCATTATTCCCGAGCCGATTTAGGGCTCGATAGGCTCACGGTCCTCCCCCCCCCCAGGCACAGACATCGAGCGCCATCTTGGGTGAGGAGCAGGGCAGCGCTCTAGTGCTACGGCCGATTTGGGGCCTCGCACAATAAAATGAACAGCACTTCCCGTCCGCGCAGCGGGCGGGCACAGCGGGCGCGCCGGAGGCGCGCCAGAGGCCCGCTAGAGGCAAGCCCGTCTGTGCCCGTCCGTGCCCAGCCGGGCCTAGGGGCAGAATCTGCGCCCGTTTTTGCTGCCGGTCATATTATTTACTCACGGAGTGACCTTCTCCTACTGAGACCCCCCAAGAATACTCGTTGTCACTATGTACATAAGCAGGAAGACTCTTTTACGCATTGTGATCTCTGCAGCCCCCATTCTGGGGGATTTAATCTTAATCCTCCAGCCTCTACTCATTTGCGCATGGCCCTATTGAATTGCAGGTCACTCCCCAAGCACTCTCTGGAGATCAATTTTATGCTACAGGACCACGATTTAGACATTTTGTTTCTTACCGAAACGTGGTTAACTTCTAACTCAGAGGCCTATATTGTTCGTGCTCTCCCCCCGGGGTTTTTAATTCAGTCTCAGACCAGGCCCTCTGGCCATACTGTATAAAGATCATTTCATCTGCAGAGTGAAGGACGGCAGCGTCCTGGAGTCTGAAAGCTGCCACTTCTATTTCCAATTATCTTCTACCACCTCTTTCACAGGCCTCTTAGTGTATTGTCCTCCAGGGAACTCCAGTCACTTTGTTAACTCTCTTCTGGAAACAGTCTCTGTCCTGGCATCCTCCACCCCCAATTTTACCATTCTAGGGGACCTCAATCTCCATTGTAACGACCCCCTAGATAGAGTGGCAACGGAGCTCCAACTTGATTTTAGATCATATGAGCTCCAATTAGTGAATTCGGGTGCCACGTATAATAAAGGCCATCTTCTTGACCCGGTTTTCACTAACATACGGTCATTTCAGGCTAGCCCCCCCTTTCCCCTCCCCTTGTCAGATCATTTTTTGGTCCCCTTCTCCTGGCAGGGAGAGTTCAAAATACCTCAAACCCCCAGCACATGCAACTTTGAGAGGGCTTGGTCCAAGCTCTCTGTTGAAAATTGGATTTGCACACTTGAACATTCCACTCCTCCCCAAGCTACGGACCCCGTTGTAGCAGACACTAACTTTAAAAACTGGCTTACGAGCACACTGGATTTAGTCTTGCCCAAAAAAAAAGAATGGGAAAAAAGATTGGAAGAGTAGGCTCTGCCCCCTGGTATACATCCGAGCTCAGAATTTTAAGGAAAGGCTGTAAGAAGCTTGAGCGCATCTGGAGAAAAGATTGGGACATTGCAAATAAAGATGCATACCGTGCTGCTATTAGAGCGTATAAAGTTGCCCTCAGAAACGCCAAGACGAAAGAATTAAAAGTTCCTCTAATTATTGAAGGTCCCTGATCCCTCGTCGTCTCAAGACACGTCAGAAGTCAAATGTAATGAATTTGCCAATTATTTCGACTCAAAAATTAAAAACATCTTAACTACCCTGCCCCAATTGGACAACGATGCCAATGCTGGTAGCCTGCTCCTGGCTGTGGGTCGTCAGCTTAATGCTTTCAACCTAGTCTCAGTTGAGGAATTCCTCAAAGTTCTAGCCGTTATTAAAAGCGGTTCCCCTAGTGACCCGGTCCCTATGCGGTTTCTCAAACAGATTGCCACTACCATTGCTATACCGGCAACTGAGCTCATTAACACCTCTCTTTCCCAGGGCATTGTCCCGCCCAGCTGGAGAGGGGCCATTGTGAAGGCCCTTTTAAAGAAACCACATCTCGACCCACTAGAGCTGGCAAATTTTAGGCCGATCTCATTACTCCCAGGACTTAGTAAGATCACAGAAAGATTGGTGAACCACCAACTCTCCCACTTCCTGGAGTCTAATGAGCTTCTGCGGAGCTCTCAAACGGGATTCCGCCCAGGCCATGGCACGGATACCGCCCTCCTCTCTGTCATCCAGGAGGCAAGGTGCATCCTGGATTCAGGAGGATCAGTGGCAGTGATCCTCCTGGATCTCAGTGCAGCCTTCGATACGGTTAATCACCGTATCCTTATCCAGCGCCTGGCTGAGATGGGAATAAGGGGGTCTGCACTGACATGGTTAACATCATTCCTGAATAATCGCACCTTTCAAGTTTGGGAAGGTAACTCACATTCTGCCTCAATCCCCCTCCAGTGCGGTGTGCCGCAGGGATCATCTTTAAGCCCCACATTGTTTAATGTGTATATGGCCCCCTGGAGGATGTGGTCGTCCCGTTTGGGATCAAAATTGCAAGTTATGCAGACGACACCCAACTTGTCGTCTCACTATGCCAACTTGATCAATGTCCTGACAATCTTCCTCCATGTCTGATGAAAATACATGCCTGGATGTGTGAATCCTCTCTTACATTAAACGGGTCGAAAACTGAAATTATGTTACTTGGTCACAAGGTGACTCCAATTTCCACCACCATCTGGCCTGCTTGTCTGTGGGATCCTCCCAGCCCTAAAAAAGAAATTAAAAGCTTAGGGGTTTGGCTGGAGCAGGATCTATCATTTAAAACATAAGCAAAAAAAACGGCAGGAACTTGCTTCGGTCTTCTTCTGTCTGCCCTGAAAGTCCTCCCTCTCCTCCCGCAGCATTCCAGGAAGATACTAGTACAAGGACTACTTCTGTCCAGACTAGATTATAGCAATGGGATTTTTCTGGCACGACTTTCATTCCTTGCTCCCCTCTCGGAGGAGAACTCCAAGTAAGTGCTTCTGCCATAGCAAATACTGAGTCCCACAGACTGTCCCCCACCTTTATTATCCTATCTAATGGGGCATTATATCCCCACAGAACTAACGCAGTGACGCAATTCTCCAACTCAACTGGGACTTCACTATTACCATAACCTTCAGTTCTTTTTCAAAGAAGAACGTAAAGTAAGTGTTTTGGTCATATTAGACACTCACTCTTTTTGGGATACCCTGTAATATCCTTCCTAATGGGAAACTTTTTCCCACAGATTTTACATAACAGCGCGAGTCTCCAACTTATCTGGGACATCTCAAACGCCAGAATCAATGTAGGTACACTGATGTGCGGGCCATTCACAGACGCCTTTCTTTAAATCAATAACTGAGTGGTATCCACATTTATTTTCCTAGGTGCTCACAATCCCTTTAGTCCTGATGAAGACCCCATACTGAGGAATAACCTGCCCTTACCACGGGGGTCGAAACGTCGACAGTCTCTTCCTCAACATACATGCCAAAATTATAATTAATCATAGATGGCTTATGTGTAATGTTTTTGTAGGGAACCTTGAGATCTATTTAAGACTGGAAATGTTCTTAGAGTGATATAGAATTGTTCACACAATTCCTTTTCTTTGTCCCTTTATCTATTCCAATCACACCCCACCCTATCTGGCCTAACCTTTTCCTTTGACACCCACGGAGCACTTTATTTATTTATTTATTTATTTTTTGTTTTTTAAATTTTTATAAACCTTTATTGTGCATAAAAGGGTGAACAAATACGGGCCTTCAACCGTCAGGCCGGCCACGACACATTTAAGGCACAAGTGCAAGCAATACAGTTCCCCAGCGGCAGCAGGCAGTATGCCAACAATCCAGTAACGTTACACTGAGTAAATCGTGTCGCCGAGGAAAGGAGCAATGTAGGTTAATTTTGAAATTTTCCCCCCCCAAAAGCAATCAGTGAAGGATAGGAACTAAGGAGAACTGCGTCCGTGCAATAACGACCCAACATGAACAGGCAGCAATATACTCTGAAACCATCAGTGTAGGTAAACATCCTAAATAGTCTAGCGGTGCGAGGTAAACCACAAGAGTGTCAGTCAGCATTTGCGCATCGCTAACAACGCCACCCACTCCCTACTAACCTTGTCACGGACCCAGAACAGAAGCAAGTTAAGAAAAGCGCAGAGAATATACAAAAATAAGGCCCATAGAAACGAAATATGAAAATGAAATCCCCCCCACCCTACACCAATGCGGAGGCTACGGCCTACCCCCCCCCCCGGCAGTGTGTCTGTCGCCCACTAAAGAACCCGAAATATAGTCCAAGTGAAGAAGAGGAGAAAAAGAAATAGAAAAGAGAAAAAGCTATAACACTCTTAATATAGGGAGTGAGAAAAGAATAAACTAATCTACAGCTCCCAAGTAAGAAGGTGGGGAGGAGCCCACCTAACCCCAGAGCTCCCGGACTCTCCAGCCGCGAATAGCTCCCACACCGTATGCATTAAGATTAGGAACACAGTGGATCCGGAGGGCCAGGTTCAAAAACTCTCAGGACCCCAGGTCAAAATAGCTTCACCCCCCCCCCATCAGCAAGAATGGACAACAGGACAAAACAATTGCAGTATGAATAATAAGAAACAGGATATACCGTACAACAATAAACATATCAGGAATTAAGTTCAATCCGGGTCTCCACCAGCCAAGCAATCAGAACCAACGAGGAGGTCACCTTCATCCCTGTCCCGAACGCCGAAAACACCCCAAGCGTATCCACCACTGCGAGCCTCCCTCAGGCAGGACAAAGGAGCAAGATGGCCGCTTCCGACAACAAAGAGGCAGGGGAGGAAGGGACAAGAGTCTCAAGTTCACAATCTGTAAAGTGTCAACAGGGACAAACTTCCCCTCCATGGCAGGATAATAAGCACTCCACCCTCTCGGAAAGGGAGCACTGGGGGCAGAAGTGTCCGAAGGGGTCAGCAACTGGGAGACCGGGGAGTGGGCTCCCGGGGACGAGGTCTCAGGCAGAGTCACAGCAGCTGGGGCGGAGGGAGACATTGTATCCACAGTCTTCTCAATAGGAAAACGCACAACATTGTTGCCAGGGACACGCAGCTCCCACGCCGTCTCACTCGACCACAATGTATCCCATACTGAAGTGGGTAGAGGCCCCGGGGGGCCAGCAGGACCCAGTCGCCTTGCTGCAGGCACAGCCACCTCGATCTTCCGAGTCAGCTCACGGACATTTCTCCGCCATGTTGTCCGCAGATCGTAAAGGGCTGCCAGGACATCCGCGTAGGTCCAGTCCCCCTGCATTCTCAGACGGCTCACAGCACGCAGCGAAACCCTCAGTGTGGTCCCTCGCTCAAGGACAGGCAGAGCATCACAGAGGTGCGATTGCAAAGCAGACCTCACACAGCCCGGGAGCTAGGAAGGCGCCCCAAGATGGAGTCCTTCCAATCGTGAGGCAGTGTAGCTCAGGAAAGCGCTGCACGAAGTGCCGGCCACACAGGGAAAGAACTCCTCCGCCAACAGGGGACCAGCGGGAAGGAGGGGGTCAGCCACATCAGCCCCGCGATCAATTGTGCTATCCGCAATCTACGACACCTTCCCAGCCCGCCTCACCGGTAGCGTCAAGCCATGCTCAGCGACGGCGATCGGCGAGGGCTACAGGGGCAGCATCGGAGGCCAGCATACGTCCCGGGTCCCGCATCAAATCAGCCGGTGGAGATCTCGAAAGAACGCCATCCGCAGCAGCGCGTTAGTGTCTCCGCTCCTGCTCGGTGTAGGGGCGAACAAGTGTCAGGATAGTAGTTTAAAAGCAGACGGCTTGCGGAGCCGGGAGCTCACACGTCCGTCCCGTCCGCCATCTTGGCTCCTCCCCCCACGGAGCACTTTATTAAGTGATTACTAGATCAACTATGTTAGTAATAACGTTGTTTATGATGAAATGAGAAACTTATAATATGTGAGTGAATTTGATATTACTGCATATAGCTGAATTAAATTCAGTCTCTTAAGATTTCTTTGGTTTTGTGTACCACTTTTAAGCATTTATTGCCGAGTTTGTTTAATGAAATGTTATACAACCGACCATTTTTTTGCAATTACACTTTGACCCAGGTCGGTGAGTATTAAGGGTTAACCCCGTTCTCACTTACCACTCTCACTAGCAGGGATTTTTCTGGGAGCCCCTGAAGCTACAACAGACTCACAATGCCGCAGCTAGGCTATTGATGGGTACTTCAGCTAGGACGTCAGCGAAACCAGCACTCAAATCGCTCCACTGGCTCCCCATACGTGAAAGGATTAAGTTTAAATCTTTTTGTATCACCCATAAACTTTTTCAAGGTAAAGGACCCCCTATTATGAAGAGTCTAGTGACGCCCTACAAGTCTAATAGGCCTCTGCGCTCTGATAATGAATGCTTGGCGAGAGTGCCAAGATTTAAGAAAGCACGCACAGGAGGCCGCCGCTTCTCCGTGAATGCGGCCTCACTATGGAATTCCCTCCCTTTGAAACTCCGTGCGGAACCCTGCCATTTGCGCTTTCGGAAGCTCTTGAAAACCTTCCTTTTCCCCATTTAACCCTCTGTTTTCCTTTCCCCTCTCAAGCTTGACTCTGGTGCAGCGCTGGGATGCCTCCGGGTAACCATGCGCTATATAAAACTGATTACATTACATTACATTACAGTTGGAAGAGTTGCCAGTTACACGTTGAACCAGAAAAATACTCAGAAATTATCCAATGTGGTCTCTCCAGATCAGGACAGGAGTTGGGCCCAGTCTCTGGTATATCTTGGGGCTACCCTAATAATCTTGAAATCATAGAAAATAACTATGGTAAGCTGTTTCAACATTCAGCAGAGGTATTTCTTAAGTGGAATCGCTTGTATTTGGGGCTCATCGGCTGCTGTAATCATTTTATTTCCTCTACATCTTTATTTTTTTTTCACTGTATTCCACTTTATTTACCACTTGCTTTTTTGTAATGAAGGTTGAGTCATTATGGCGGAAGTTCCTTTGGTCTTATTCGAAGCCCCGGTGTAAAATCCAATTTTTACAGCAGTCAAAGGGAGAGGGAGTGGTTTCACTCCCGGTCGTTGGCCTTTATTATTTGGCATCTTTCTTCTCATTACTTCGGTTAGTACTGGGGTGGGGGCACTGGCCACTCGGTCTTATGTTTAGTGAGTTCCTCCTTTTGGGGGCATCGATCACCCCCGGCATGGGCATAGTCGATACAATATATTTCAAGCAAACTCGGTTCAAAAGGTTAAAAATCTTTACTCGCTTTTGGGGGTTCTTTCAAGAAAATATTTGCTGTTGTTACCCCTTTCAATCAGCTCACATATCTGGGCTATTATCCCAACCTTCTGGAGTGTATTCAGGAAGGGTTCAGAGAAACTTGGGCCAAAGTCAATCTCCTGACCTTAGGTCAACTATTTGAGGCTCGGTCTTTCCCTCATTTGATAATTTACAGCAAAGGGTTCCTCTCCCTTCAACTGCATTTTTTAGATCTTTGCAATTGCGTCTATTTCTTTTTAGTCTTAAAGAAGCTATTATGAGTTGTGTGGACATCCCTGTTTTGATCTTATCAGGAATGCTTCATCCAAGAGAAATATTATTGGGTACAGAATTGATTCTAGGTTAACTAAATAACAATACTCAGACCTTTCTGTAATAATCAATGAAAAGCGAAGGGTCTTTCACTTTCAGAACCGCGCCGGAGAGTTACATAACTACGCTGCCCTATTGATGCAATTCATCACTATCTAGGACGCTTTCCATAGTCATTGTGAGTCCAACTCATGGTGGACCATTTCCAGAAGACCATTCTTGCATAAATCCTAGCTGTCCCTTTATCAACTTGTACTAAGGAAGACCCGCCGTGCCTCTCAGTAAATCATGCACCCCATTGGGTCGAAATGTCGACGTGCTCGTGATAATCCTGACCCTACTTTCTCTGCCCCTCGTGAAATGGAAATTTAAAACACCAAGCGGTGCAGAGCTTTGTGTATGCCTTTTGAATGACCAGTTTCATCATTGCATACAGCACTGTGTAATCTTATTCACATTCAGCACTTTTTTCACTCTTTTTTCACAATATCACTTGCGCCATTGGAACAAATTATATGTTCATGAACCTTGACAGCCTGTTAAATGTCATTTCAACACCTTAAAATGTAAAGGACATATGGATTTATCCTTAAATACAGACCTTGATTGATTTAATTTTGGTGTGTTTTGGTTCTTGATTCTTTGATTCATGATATTTGCTTTTTCTTCCCTTCGCTTTTCATTGATTATTACTGAAAGGTTTGAGTATTGTTATTCAGTTAACCTAGAATCAATTCTGTACCAACATTTTCCACATTTTTGTACACCCAGGTTCTGAGGGGCACTGGGTCACCCCATTATACCTGATGCAGGAGAAATATTTGGCTGGTTTATAAGCTAATGTATCTTTCATCTCATAACCACATGGACAGCGTGTTCCTGGAGAGGGCTCATAGGTGGAGTATTAGGCTCTACTGGGCAGTTACATGTGCTGATCTTAGGTATAGCAATATGTTGTTTCATTCAGATTTTAATGTTTCTCGTATTAAGGTACACCATTTCAAAAGTATTAATAATTGGTTTTACACTCTTCACATTCTTTATACTATGAAGCTCCTACCAGATAGCTAGGCTGGTGCTGGCACGATTCTGGCTTTTCAGTGGAGCCCCAATCACTGGATATGATGGTGGGAATTTTTTAACATAAGTCGGATGGAAATGGTGCTAATCGAGACTGACACTCTGAGGAAATGGTTAGGCTAGAGCTGGGATCCAATTCTAGGGTGGTTGGCTGAGGTAGTTGGTCTTCAGGACCGGTCTTCCCGGTCTGTAGTGTTTTAAGGTTTCCACGTTGCTCTCCTCCATCCAGTCATGATTTATCTTAGTTTTTGGCTTGCTAATTTTACCAAAACATGTACATTTTTATGTGGATTTCTTAAAAAATGTCTTTATTTTGATTGCCCCTTTTTCTTTTTCCTCTGCATGATAAGTCATTTTTTATTTGTTTGCTTGTGCTTTACTTGACTGAATAATAAAATATTTTAAAAAAGGAACAATAAATGGGAGGCAACCCTGTGGCCAAAACTAGCTTGAGCAAAAAGATAGAGTCTCTCCTGGCACTGGTAGAGCACTTGAGGGACTACGATTATCGATCTTACCTCACCAAAGCTCACAAAGAATGGAGAAAATCTGGAAGGCGTCTGGCCTAGCTCACTAATCCAAATAGAAGGGAATCTCAGATATTACGCCTCAAAACTGAAAACTATGAAGTTGTTTACACTAGGGGGTGGGCGATAAACTCTGCTGTGCCCGCGGAATCCACAGAGTCTTGCCCACTCTGCGTTATGCTAGTAATGTAGAGTTCCAGTAAAACTCCGCCAACTTCCACATGCTGGAGTTTCTTCTCCCATGCAGCTTGTTAACGTAAAGTTGGTGAGCCACAATTTGCGTCCTCTAATGCGACTTTTTCGCACAGAATGCCACCCAATGAGATTTTTCCAATGCGGGTGGTCACGGCAGCTTGAAACTGTTTGCATTGAGAAAGCTGGTGCTCGAGTAGAAAATCTACTCAAGCAGCAGAAAGAAGTCACACCCTCTAACACGCCATGAGGTACTGTTCATGCTGTAAACCAACTCCCAGCACTAAAATTCTAAATAAGCAGTGTGACATGCTGAGTTCTGCCCGCTCGCAGAGCTACACGGAAACTCACTGAGTTTTTATGTAACTCCTCAGAATTGCAAGGAGTGAAACTTCTTGAGTTCTGCCCAAACCTAGTGTACACACAGAAAGCAATCAACAAAGAGTTCTTAGACTATTACCAATGATTGTATGCATCTAGGAAAGCATGTATGGCACACATATTGCTTGACTGTGTCCAAGTGCTAAATTGGGGCACCTACCGGTGGTGGAGGTAAAACCACTGGGGGAGGCTGTAACAGAATAAGAAGTTAGGGAGGGCGATCAGGGCTATGTTGCAGTGAAAAGTGCCGGGCATAGATGGTGTCCGAATTAAGTTTAATGTGACTTACACAGACCGCTTGATCCCCCAAATGACATAATTGTTTAACATGGTCTGGGTAGCTGGGCAGTTCCCAAATAGCATACAAGAGGCTCTAATAACAGCACTGCCCAAACCTGGACATGGTAAAGAAAGAGTGGGATCATACAGACCCCTCTCATTATTGAATGATGATTATAAGATACTCAACTGAATAATGGTTGATAGGTTATTGCCCCCATTCAGGGCCCTATTCACCTTTAAAGGCCAGTTTTGTTTAGACACGCAACACCTTCCAGAACATTTGATAACTGATATAAGTGCTGGGCCTCTCCGGGGAACTCCCTGCAGCAGCCATGGTACTGGTCATTGATACTGAAAAACTTTTTGATCCCCTGTCCTGGGATTTCCTATATGTAGCAATGGCGGGCATGGGGCTGGAAATTGGATGTATTAACTGGACTAAACTGCTCTGTATGAACCTGACAGCCAGAGTGAAAACTGTTGGGATCATCTTGGATCAAATTAGGGTGGCCAGGGATACCCAGCAGGGATGCCCACTATCCCCTATGTTGTTCACGCTGGCACTAGAACATCTGGTAAATGTGCTCCGACAGGGCACCCAGTATCAAGGGCTTAGGAAAAATGGAAGCCCATTTTATTGATCAATGTATGAAGATGAAAAGTTGTTATCTATGTGTGGTGCTGCAGGGGACATACAGGGAACATTGATGTGCTGGGACACATTGGACTCTCTCTTGGTTGAGGATTAACACGGATACGTTTTGCGCATTCCCATTGACAACCACTTGAGTGAGGGGAATGCTCCTGCAGCTCTGAAGAAGACTTTGCTATGGGCAGCAACTATGATTAAATATCTTGGGGTCCACCTATAGCACACAGTGGATTAGCTACTAGATGGAAATGTTCGGGCACGGTGGCATCATTGCATCCGGCAGTCAAGTTCTGGCTGACACTTCCCTTGTTTGTCGTGGGAAGAATAGCCCTTAACAAAATGAGTATTCTCCCGATATTGCTGTTTTACTTTACCGCAGGGTTTCTGAGAAATCAAAGCCATGATCTTGCAGTTAATATGGGGCACTGTCCAGAAACGCATAGCATCAGCAAAGCTGAAACTCCTTACAATGGAGGTTGGGCTGGTGGTCCCTGATCTCAAATTATGCTACCTCAATGTGCAACTGCAGTGGGTGGCATGCTGGTGGGAGGATTGCTTGGGTGATTGCCAGGGTGAACGTTCTGACTTCCTGTTAGAAATGGGGTTCCTGGTTTGCTGAGGTATACACCCAGGCCAGACACGAACTACCACATTAGTCAGGGTAAGCTTGGGTACAAAACTGAGATAGCCTGTGGTCACCCTCTGGTAACTTAGCACCGAGCAGGCAGGCTTATCAAAAGAGGCAAGGTGTAAAGTATTTGTGCAACACAGACACAAAGTAACACAATGAATACACCACAAAAAGACTCCACATAGGGTTTAGGAAAATAGGAAATATTCATCTGATTAAAACGAGGACGAAACAATAAAAATACAGTGAATATTTTGTAGGATATGCGAGTTTTCAAATACAGGTAAAAATAAGCCTTTCTTAGGATATGAGGGTACAAAAGTACAAACAAATCACAATGTTTTATGGTTTTTTAGTGTTGGGAGAACACTCTAGGTTTATAGGTTATGAGCGGTCACTCCGAGTGGGTTGCTTGATATCGGCTTCACTAAACAGAGGCTCGGAGTAATGCAGTAGTGGTGCCAGTCATGCCCAAAAGGCACAACAAGAGATCCTTAGTGAGTCCCCTGGGACCTCACCGGTCCTTTATACACAGTACCTTCTCTAGGCGTTCAACTTTAGCAAGGCAAAACGATCACTGGGGGGTCTCGTAGATGGGGCTTTCGGTGTGGCGGTCGTCTGCCTGGTGCTGTGCTGAGTCGGTTCACATTTGGCGCTGCAGCCCAGTGTTGCCTGGTGATGCTCTGAATAAGCACATGACAGCTCTCGACTCCAGCAGGCACAGGTTCAGGACTGGAAGGCGTTGAATCTCTCTCCCAAAACAGTTCACGTTTGGAGCCCAGCACAAGGAGGCGATCAGGCACAGTCT
Organism: Lissotriton vulgaris; assembly: GCF_964263255.1. Taxonomy (NCBI): domain Eukaryota; kingdom Metazoa; phylum Chordata; class Amphibia; order Caudata; family Salamandridae; genus Lissotriton; species Lissotriton vulgaris. Next base: position 519,693 of record NW_028241518.1, read on the forward strand.
GCGGTGAACACAAAAAGGGCACCCGATCTCTCTCCCAACAAGTGCACATTGTGAGCACAGCACAAGCGGCTGATCAGGCACAATCTGTGGTGAGCCAAGTGCAGTTTCTGGACTCACGATGACCAGAGTCCCACAGCAGTGGTTAAGCCCTTAATGACCCTGAGGCTTCACAACAGGGTGCAAGCAATCAAGCCATTGGAGAAAATATTCTAGGTAGCACAAAAGAAGGTATAAGGCAGCAGGCTAATACAATAAGGTAGGTAGTAGAGTTGCTGTTCCTTCTGCAGCAAGCAAGTAGCAGGTCAACATAACAAAGCAGTTATAAGAGTGGGAGTCCCTCCTGACAGCACAGCATTCCTTTTGGCAATGTGCAGATGTAGAGCCAGTGGTGTCTAGTAACAAGTCCAACAAATTGTCTGATTAGATGAGGTCAGATACCCAGTACTTATAACCAAAAGGACCTTTGATGTGGGGGGTGACTTCAAAAGAACTCTCTGAAGTGCACAGGTCCCCCATCTGCCCAATCCTGTCTGTCAGCCTAGCTATGTGTGGAGACAGGACTTTACCTATTCAAGTGAAGTGCTTCCTTCTCTTTTCCCTGCTGCCCAGGATGACCCATCAGTATGCAGAGTAATTCAGATGCAGATGAGTGCCCTGTGTTGTGGCTGTCTAGAGGGAATGCAGAAATATAGCTGTCACCAAGCCCAATCCAGCTCAGATATGTATTGGAGACAGGCTGTCAGGCACACAAAGCAGTAAGTGCAGAGAAATGTACACTTTCTAAAAGGTGTATTTCTAAAATAGTAATGTTAAATCCGCCCTCACAAGAAAGTAGGATTTATCAATGCCATTCCAAAGAATTACCACTTCATAAAATATAAGGGGCTTCCCAATGCTAACCTATGAGAGGGGTAAGCCTCACAGTAGTGAAAGAAAATAGGCATTTATTACCATCAGTACATAAAAACCACAACAGTACACATCTTACCTTTTACTCACATAGGTTGTATGACGATCCATCGCAAACACTCACATCGCATGCCCTTACATCGCAATTATAACTCCGCATGTGCCCTTACATCATGATTAATCACATCGCATACCATTACCTCGCATTGGTATAGGCATGCATGTGAAAGACCTTAACATCACATACAGACACCCCGCATGGTATTACATAGCAATTTATGCGCATTTCCCTTACCCGACCCTAAACCCTAAACCTTAAACCTTGTACCCTAACCCTTCCCTAACCCCTAAGCCCCAAACAGTAATACAAGCCTACACTCTGACCTCAACCCTAAAGCCTAAAACAGCCCCTATACTGAAAGTAGCCCTAAGCCCTAAACAGTAATACAAGCCTACACTCCGACATCAACCCTAAAGCCTAAAACATCCCCTATACTGAAAGTAGCCCTAAGCCCTAAACAGTAATACAAGCCTACACTCCGACCTCAACCCTAAAGCCTGAAACAGCCCCTATACTGAAAGTAGCCCTAAGCCCTAATGCAACCCCAAAAACAGCACCCATTCTCTAGGTAGCCCTAGTAGCCCTAACACCACCCCAAATCAGCACCCATTTTCAAAGTAGCCCTTGTAGCCCTAACGCCACCCCAAAACAGCACCCATTTGCTAAGTAGCCCTAGTAGCCCTAACCCCACCCCAAACAGCACCCATTTCCTAAGTAGCCCTAGTAGCCCTAACGCAACCCCAAAACAGCACCTCCTTACCTGTTTCATCGTTGTTACTGCGTCGTCTCCCTGTCGTCTGTGTCCCCCGGAGGCCGCCATTACACCCAATCGCATGCGTTGTGAATGCATGCGTACTAAATGCGCATGCGACGTAATGTCGTGCGTAGACAACGGACACGATGTACCGTTGTGTGCGTTGTAGGTGCACGCGATGTAAACGCATGCGCTGTAATGCATGCGCTGAGCTGGTTGTTTCCCTTCACATAGCACCCTACCCCTAGGGCTACCTAGGACCTACCTTAGGGGTGACTTATATGTAATAAAAGAGGAGTTTCAGGCTTGGCAAGTACTGTTGAATGCCAAGTTAAAGTGGCAATAAACTGCACACACAGGCACTGTGCTGTTATTTGAGATGTCATCAACTGTGCTGTTATTTGAGATGTCATCAGTGATATCATCAGTGATTTTACTGACCATGTCATATGTGAGATCATATGCAGGGCATTGCTGGGACGTAAGTTATAGTTAGTTCAGGTAACCATAAGTGCAGAATTTCTATGGTTTTGTACGAGTGAAATCTGAGAGTAACTCTAACGTCTCTGTAACCTTTGATTTTTTGTAGTGAAATGCTAAGACTTTTCTAGTTCGTAACTATTCCAGCCCTTTAACCTTTGGGTTTTTAAGTGAATTTCCAAGGTTTTTTAATTCTATTTTCTAACTATAATGTCCCTGCAACCTTTAGTTTTTTAAGTGAATGTCCATGTTTTTTTAATTACGAGGCATGTTTACAGACTAATGGTGAAAGGGGCTGGGGCCTCCGGCTAGCTCTTAGCAATTCCACTAAGTAGAACTTACTGGATGTAACAGGAGGGGTAGTTGGCGCCCAAGGACCCTCACCAGCCAAGTGGACTTCATCCCCCAACTAGTTGTGAGCCAAGAGGCCCCTTAGCAGAGTGGTTGGTATAGAGGGAGGAGGGATGGGGGACATGTGGCACCCCTGCCAGGGCTGATTACGAATATATATATATATACATATATATATATATAAATATATATATATATATAAATATATATATATATATATATATATATATATATATATATATATATATACCTCCACAATGGTTCCTTCTCGGGATTCGTGCAGCGCTCATGCATGTGCGTTATCCTGCGGCTGAACCACGCCGCTCAATCTCTCCACAACTTTTCCCACCAGGGAAACAACGGGTCGCACAACCAACTGGAGTTTCAACAGCAATCTCCTTTTATTTTTCAAATAAACACAGGGCAAATAGCGCATTTGATCTACGCGTTTCGGTCTGTCGCCACCTTGCTCACGATCACCGGGTTTTCCCCACCCATATACATTTATAATCATTCTTTTTGGAGGCAGAACAATAATATAGACATCAGCCTATTGGAAGGCGCTGAGAGACTATAATATAAGAAGTTGAAAGAAGTACTAGCAAAATGCTTAATAACAATTAGTTCAAATTATTTTGTTTTGGTGCACTAATAAGTTGGTATTTTGTTTCAAATAACTTGAGAAACTACAAGGACCAGAATCCTTAGTTTAACATGTGACAGGAAGTGACATAATTTTGAAAAAGAATGATTATAAATGTATATGGGTGGGGCAAACCCTGTGATCGTGAGCAAGGTGGCGACACACCGAAACGCGTAGATCAAATGCGCTATTTGCCCTGTGTTTATTTGAAAAATAAAAGGAGATTGCTGTTGAAACTCCAGTTGGTTGTGCGACCCGTTGTTTCCCTGGTGGGAAAAGTTGTGGAGAAGCCTGAATCCCGCACGCTGACCCACCTCGGTTTGGTACACTTCTCTGACGGGCAGATCGAGTTTGGCATATCTTCGAGGAGAGGAAAGAGAAGCGCCCCCCAAGCCAAAACGCATCGGATAGAGCCTGCGTGAGCACTCGGCACGGACATGGTGAGCGGGATGCTTTGTGTGCCGGAGGGCATCGCAGAATCCAGGTAAGCCTGCGAGTGCTGGGAGCTAGCGCGTTACATATCCGACCAGGTGGCTTCTGGGAGAGTTAGTCCAAAGCGGAGCTTGCTAGCGAGACCGAACTGGATAGTGGGTGTCAGAAACGACTGCATATTCCTCAAACACGAGTGCAGGATGGCGGAGGAATGGGAACGGGAGCGCATGGAAGCGGCGCGCGATATCTTTGAAGATATCGATAAAAATACAAGCACTGGAAAGGGAAGTGGCAAAAGTAAACCGTCAGCTAAAGAATCCGATACAAAAACACTACCGAGAGATTATGAAAAACTCCGCAAGCAAGAAATCTCAAAGTGGTCGGAGTGTACTTCATTGCGAAGGTACCTAGAAGTGAATAGAGTACCAAGAGGCCTGAGAATTCTTCTCGCACCAACATATGACAACCCTGACCCAAGAATGTTGGAAGAGTGGGCTAACAACAACGCACAGTCATCAAAAAATATGTTGGAAATATTGGTAAAATATGCGACAACGGACAGAGAAAAACTTTTGGCGCAATTAGCCAACGTTGCACAAGAATTAGATAAACAAGAAGATCAAGATTTTATAACTAAACAAATGACTGATATTAAAACACGTGTGACCAAATATGAGCAAACTATAAAGGAACGTAAAGCTGAAAAGTTCCAAAGGGATCGCGCAGACTATATGAAAGGGCGCATTTATACGTTTGCGAAAAAATATGATAGTTTCAGGAAAAGAAAACAAACTGCCTCAAATGCTGAGGATAATAGAACACCTGAAGAATCCGAAGTAAGTTCTGGAGCTGAATCGGAACCTGGCACATCGGGAGCAATGGCAGAAGATGAAGAAGTACCCACACCTGCAGACGAGTTTGTTTTTTTACGAGAGGAAAGACTGAGAACCCTAAGACCACTACGGGGTCGACAGAACTCGACCAGAGACAAAGCTGCAACATCACAAAAAGCAGGAAACGAAAAAACAGGAGATGGGGAAAATGTAAGACAGCAAAAAGAAAATACAAAGAAACAAAACTACAGACGATAATGGAAACACAATCTGAGGAAGATATAAAAGACAAAAACACAGTCATAAATCTAACAAACATGGCCTTAACAAATGAAGAAGAAAAAAATTTGTCATTAGGATTATCCTATTGCAAACGCACTAATTTTAATTACACTCAGACTCGGATAGACTTACATCAGTTCACACGAAAACTGAAATTGAAAAAACATTTCTTCAACTGCAAAGAGATAAGCAATACGGAAAAAGAACCTTCAGGAGACACAAGCTGGCAAATTGATGATATGCCTTTCTTCAGGGAAATGGTAGAGTTGGACACAGATGAAGTAAGTGAATAATGGACACCCAGGAAGCAGCGGAATATGCTGGAGTAAATATTGTGGGTTCATCAAAAACACAATTCAGACCAAGATCTACATTTTGTCCTATTATGCCCAAAGACTGCATTGACATTTTTTCCGAAAAAGTCATAAGAGATCTAAAAACCTTATCATGGTCAAGCAGCAATGACTTCTACAAGACACATGCTAACGAAAGATTGGCGTATGAAAAGGTCATGACGAAAATAAGAGAAAGAAGCGATGTAGTAGTGCGCTGGTCAGACAAAGGTGGTAACGTAGTCCTCTGGCCTTTGGACATATACAACACTGAAGCGTTATCACAACTGTCTGACAGAGAATGTTACCAAAGGATTAGTGAGACCAATATCCTCAATATAAAAGAGAGATACCACAGGAGTCTATATGACTGGAAAACGGCGGGAACTATTTCAAAGAACGAATTTGAGTTTTTGAGGAACAATTACCCAGTCACTCCAAACCTATACCTAATCCCAAAAGTACATAAAAACCCTACCTGCCCCCCTGGAAGACCTATAATCTCCGCTATAGGGGGTCTATTTGAAAACACAAGCCGATTTGTGGACTCCTTTCTACAACCCTTTGTAAAGACTCTACCATCATACACAAGAGACAGTGGAGATTTTCTGAAAAAAATCTGTGATGTAAAATGGGACTCAGACTTTGTTTTTATGACACTAGATGTTCAAAGCCTTTATACAAGTATAAGACACCAGGATGGGCTTAAAGCAATCAAACACTATTTGGGAGGCCGAAGTCTTGACTTGTATAAGCATTCACAGATGTTACTCCAAATGACAGAGTGGTGTTTGGAGAACAACACATTTAGTTTTAACAAACTGCTGTACAAACAGATACAAGGGACGGCCATGGGTACTTGCTTCGCCCCCAGCTATGCTAATTTGCATATGGGCTGGTGGGAGGAGCAAGTACTCAGGGTGAAACATATGGAAGAAATGACACACAATGTAACATTTTACAGTCGTTACATAGATGATATCTTTTTAATTTGGAAAGGTAGCGAAGCAAGTGCATGAGAGTTTGCAGAACAGCTAAACCAAAACAGTTTAAACCTGAAGTTTACCTGTGAAACAAGTAAAAGTGGGATAAATTTCCTAGACTTAGAATTATTGGTGGTGGACAATGTAATACAAACTAACACCTACCGCAAACCAACCGCAGGAAACACTATCTTGCATGCCTCCAGTTTTCACCCTCCAAATCTAATTCATAGCATACCATATGCAGAGTGTCTTCGAATGAAAAGAAATTGTAGTACAACTACAAGCTACAAGAATTCGAAGACCAAGTTGTTCAGCAGGTTAAAACTTAGAGGCTACCCAGAACATGTACTAAAAACGGCGGAACAGAAATGTGACCTTAAGGACAGGAAAGACCTACTGTTCTCCGCTAAAACTGAAAAACCCAAATTAGAACAAAACACAGGGACCCCACGCCTTGTTACAGGGTACAATGCATACCACAAACAAGTGAGAAATATAATCTACAGACATTGGCCCATAGTCCGGAATGATCCGGTGATAGGCAAAAGTTGCAATAAAATCCCGCAACTTACTTTCAGGAAAGCCAAAAGTATGAGGGAAGAGTTGGTAGACAATGCCCCAGTGTTAAGAAAGAAAGAGCCACCATGGTTAAAAGCTAAAAATGGTTTCTATAAATGTACAAAATGCAAAGCCTGTCAATATGGTACCAATGTTACTACGGTAAATGTTCCATACAGAAAAACCCCGCTAAAGATACGAGCAAACTACACATGTAGAACAGACTTCGCAGTCTATGTTTTACAATGTAGTTGCAAGAAAAGATACGTGGGGAGTACAATACACCCGGTCCACGTAAGAGTGCTCCAGCATCTCAGGGCCATAAAAAACAATGACCCAACGTATCCAGTGGCGAGGCACATTAATATGACACATGAGGGCAATGCAGAAAACATCAAATACTTCGTCATAGACCATGTGAAGAAAAGCATTAGAGGGGGAAACAGACAACTAGCCCTCCGAAGATTTGAGTCGAGATATATTATTCTCCTAGACAGCAAGGCGCCACAAGGTTTGAATGCAGACGAAGCACTTAGTGTACATTTATAATGTATGGAAAATTTATCATTTAATATTTCTGTAAGTTCCCAAACCATCCCTCCGGAAACAGAGTCCTAGAATGAATGTAATGTAATAGATACATGTCATCTATCTTAAGTAGCAGTATACATGTTCACAGACCCTTTTTTATGGTTTCCTTAAGTACAATGGCTTTTTATTGCTAACAAGTAGAGAGCAAAATCATTGAATTATGTAGCGTAGAAACTAATTGGTTTTGGACAATTTTGCAATGTGTTACCCCCTGCCCACTTGGGCTTAATTCAAAAAGAATCAGGTGACATTATAAAGAACCCTGTAATGTCAAGGGTTCTTGAGTAACAAATGGGCACTAGACCCTTTATGGAAATAATATAACCCACACAGGGGTAATATTAAAAACAAAAATGCGGATTTAACTGTCTGGATTTTAACACATTGTAAATAACTAAATGTATATACAAACGCCTAAATAATTTAGAATTGTGAAATGGTTTATTTTGCTTTATTTTGAAATAATCGACAATGACATTAATTGTCTTTTATTTAAAGCTGATATATAAAATGTGCAGTAAACATTAAGAGTGTTGTTACAAACGAAAAATGGTTGTATCACAAAGAAAACGCTGTAAAATTCCAGTGAGTTTCAAACTGGTAGTCATGACTACGGGGAAACCATTCCGAGATCCAATGAAATGTTGACATGTTAAAAGCAATGACGTAATGTTGCTCTGTGTTGTGAGCAAGGCGGCTGTGACCGTCGAAACGCGTCGATCCAAGCACTAGAGAAAATAAAACTTGTTTCTGAAATGAGACCCCACGGAGTCAGCGCCTGATTTCTAAATACGGACTGTCAGGATTAGAGAGAATATATATATATATATATATATATATATTCACTGAAAAAACCATAGGTTTCACACCAGTTATAGTTAGCTGGAAATTTTACTGATATAAAACCATTGAAATTCCCACGTTATAGTTAGATGGACTCACTATAACTTGCGCGTGCAATGCACTGCTGATGACATCACATATTACATCACTCATGACATGGTCAGTGACATCACTCATGACATCACTGATGACACCATCCAGTGAATGTGTGTCTTTCTGAAAAATAAATATATTTTATATATGTATATGTAAAAGTTGATGGAAGAATAAATGTTTAAATAAGTGTCTAAATGGATGGTTTTTAAAAATTGATTGGTTAACTGGCTTAATAAGACATCATCAGCAGTGCATTGCACGCGCAAGTTATAGTGAGTCCATCTAACTATAACGTGGGAATTTCAATGGTTTTATATCAGTAAAATTTCCAGCTAACTATAACTGGTGTGAAACCTATGGTTTTTTCAGTGAATTTAATAGGTTTTTTAAATGCTAATTCCTAACTATAACTGGTGTGAAACCTATGGTTTTTTCAGTGAATTTCATAGGTTTTTTAAATGCTAATTCCTTTGTATATCGAGTTTCTAACCTTTTTTTTTTTTACAATTTGCTGTTTTTTTTTAAGTATTCATTTTTTTTATATAATTTTTTTCTTTTGCGCTCTGGGTGCGTGCTCCGGGAAGCTTTCAGCTAAGCTCTCCGGTAAGCTTTTCCGAGAGCTCATCTGAAAGCGCACCCAGAGCGCAACTGTCGTTCGTGAAAAAAAATATGAATGAAAAGTTAATAATAATGCAAAACATTTCGTACCATACAAATAAAATTAGTTTTTTTTAATAAGGAAAATGATTATGCATTTCTATAAAAGATTGATTACGTCACTTCGGCGCGCAACGTAAGTGCCCTCGGAAGCGCCTACGTTCGCGGCGCATAAACGCACGCAAAAGCGCCTACGATCGCGCCACGTTTGCGCCCCGGAAGCGCCTACGATCGCGCTGCGTAAACGCACCCGGAAGTGCACCGGAGCGCGCAGCGTAAACGCGTCGGGTCATGTGACCCTAAAATAACACTTTTCATTGGTTGCTAACAGTTTTTTTTTACAATGAATGAAATCCCCACCCATTTCCTTCACTTCTTCTTTCACTTTTGTGACTGAAAGACCTGCCTTTTTTGCTGCTCCATATTCCTGGATTAATCATGGCTGCCAGACCATCCAGCAGTGAAGATGACTCCAATGATTTCATTGATGAAGAGCCTCCTCAGCCGAAGGTCAAAGAACATTTCATCTGGAAATTTTTTAAGTTTCCAGCAGACCAGAAGAAGGTGAATGCACCAAAAGTAGAGTGCAGGATCTGCAAACAGGTCCTGTCACGGGGTAACCCCCCAAAAAAATACTCTTTTGGCAACTTCACCATGATTCGCCATGTGGAGAGGAGGCACCCCCAGAATTTTGCCCGGGAAAGTGTCAGGGCTCTGGCACAAGAGGTTCCCAGAGATGGGGCCTCTACATCAACAGGAGGAGCAACTTCTTCTGGAAGAGAACAATCACAGGAGCAGGTAGCAAACATACAACCTGCATTTAACCATGGGGTCGTCAAATGCAGATACTGCAATCAACTCCTCACCTATGGGGAGCAAAGTGTCCTGCTCATGGTTCGAGCATTGGAGAACCATCGCTGCCCTTCCCACCCCTAATTTTTTTGTTTTCTTTTTGCTCCTGTTGAGCAGTTTCCATTCCCTGTTTTTGTTCCTGTTCAGTTAAAAGAAGAAAACCAAAAGTTCTTTTCAGAACTACCTCCAATTCTCATCAAAGAGCTATATTCTTAAAAAATGAAGAGTAAGTGAAATATAGTGCATTGATAATTGAAAGGAGAATGAGTAAGAAAGAACAGAAAGGTATGAGAGGTGAAAGGAAGTGAAGTAGGAGGAATGAAAGAAGGTGAGTGTTAGAAAAGAAAGTTATGACACAGTGAATAAACTGGAGGCCTCATTTCTGAAAAGTGACGCATCGCTACGTGAAAACAGCGATGCGTCACTTTTCTGGACGCACTCCTTATGACATTCCAGATATGTCATATTTAATATATGACTAATCAATTCGCAAGGAGTTACAGATATGTCAGTATTTCTGACGTATCTGTAAACACAAAAGTAACGCATTGCAGGAGTGCGTCACAAAAGTGACGCAACTCCAGTAATGTGTCCTTTCACATGGAAAAAGCACCATGTGAAAGGTTTGCTGTGAAGCAGGCGCAAGATTTTGGCGCAACAGCATCCTAAAAGTGACGCACTGCGTCATTATTACCAAGCTTTTTGCAAGGAACACCCCCTCTGCATGCATTATACCTGACACTATTTTTTAAAAAGTGACGGATCTAGGTACATGGGTCACTTTTTAAAACTCTGCGCCACATTGTATCTGCATCAGGTATAATGTATGCAGAGGGGGCAATCCCTCGCAAAAAGCTTGGTAATAACGACGTACTGAAATCTATGAGATTTCTCTGCGTCACTTTTAGGATGCTGTTGCGTCAAAATCTTGCGCCTGCCTCGCGTCACTTTCATGTTTACAGATATGTGAGAAATACTGACGTATCTGTAACTCCTTGCAACATGATTCGTCATACATTAAATATGACACATCTGGAATGTCATAAGGACTGTGGACAGAAAAGTGACGCATCACACCAGCAGTGTAATAAAATGTGCCTCGTTGCACTATATTTAAAGGATGCAACAGCATCCTAAAAGTGACGCAGTGAAATCTCAAACATTTCACTGCGTCGCTATTACAAAGCTTTTTGTGGGGGAACACCCCCTCTGCATGCATTATACCTCACGCAGATATAATGTGGCGCTTGATTTTAAAAAGTGACCCATCTACCTAGATACGTCACTTTTTAAATATAACACAACGAGGCACATTTTTTTACCCCACTGGTGCGATGCGTCACTTTTCTGTGCGCACTCCTTATGACATTCCAAGTAACGCATTGCTGGAGTGCGTCACAAAAGTGACGCAACTCCAGTAATGTGTCCTTTCAAATGGGGAAAGCAGCATGTGAAAGGTCTTGCCTCAGTCTAACACCTGCTGTAAAGCAGGCACAAGATTTTGACGCAACAGCATCCTAAAACTGACGCAGTGAAATCTCAAAGATTTCACTGCGTCGCTATTACAAAGCTTTTTGCGGGAGAACACCCCCTCTGCATGCATTATACCTGACGCTATTTTTAAAAAGTGACGCATCTAGGTACATGGGTCACTTTTTAAAACTTTGCGCCACATTATATCTGCGTCAGGTATAATGTATGCAAAGGGGGCATTCCCCCGCAAAAAGCTTGGTAATAACAACGTACTGAAATCTATAAGATTTCTCTGCGTCACTTTTAGGATGCTGTTGCGTCAAAATCTTGCACCTGCCTCGCATCACTTTTATGTTTACAGATATGTCAGAAATACTGACGTATCTGTAACTCCTTGCAACATGATTCGTCATACATTAAATATGACACATCTGGAATGTCATAAGGAGTGCGCACAGAAAAGTGACGCATAACACCAGCAGTGTAATAAAATGTGCCTCGTTGCACTATATTTAAAAAGTGACGCATCTAGATAGATGCGTCACTTTTTAAATATTGCATAACAATGCACATTTTTTTACACCGCTGGTGCGTCACAAAAATTGACGCACAGGAGGCGCAAAACTAACAGCGCAAGGCCTTCATAAATATGGTCCTGGATTTTCCCCGTGCTTCGCCGGTGCGCGTACCATGCGCTTCCCCCGCGCAAAACGAAAATTTTTTTTTAATGCCCTGCAGGACCCTATTTTAGTCCCTACATCAAACCTAGGGGGTCAGAGGGGGTCTACTCTTCCCCCTTATGGTCATTTGCCCCTTTTTTTTTCAAACCCCTTGTGTCTCGATTTTACCGAGACACAAGATGGCGGCCGCTCCAGACTGTTTAGAATGTTTACAGACACCCAAGAGCCAATCAGCTTTCTGCGCGCAAGTCGCGTGTCGCGCCTGGAGCGCACTCCGGTGCGCGCACCCGAGAGCGCCTATAGATATATATATTTTTTTGAACCTAAATTACTCAAAATACACTGCAGCACATATCTTGAGACATAGCAAAGGCACATCGGGCTACCAGTCCCTACAATTTTGCCAAGTTTGGTGTAAATCCATTCAGCCGTTCGGGCTAAAAGTGAAATTGACCGCCCTATGGAAATTAACATGGGGAAAATGCGTTTTGGGACCCCCCTTTTATCTCGGCCCCCGCTTGACGTATCCCCCCCAAACTTTGAGGGAAGGACCGGAGCTCGACGAGGCCATTTTCAGGAAATTTTCTGGCAGATTCGTCAACCGGTGCCAAAGTTATTCCAAATAGAATTTTGAGATTTAACATTGAAAAAAATCCTAACTATAACTACCTACTGGCGACCGCCAGTAGGTAATATATATATATATATATATATATATATATATATATATATATATATATATATATGTATATATATATATATATATATATATATATATATATATATATATATATATATATATGTATATATATATATATATATATGTGTATATATATATATATTCACTGAAAAAACCATAGGTTATAGACCATATATAGTTAGGGATTTGCATTTACAAAACCTTATTTTACTCGCATAAAACCATTGAAATTCCATATATAGTTAGTTGCGCTAACTATATATCGCGCACCCGCAATCCACTGCTGATGATGTCACATATTACATCATTCATGACATGGTCAGTGACATCACTGATGACATCACTGATGTCATCTCAAATAACATCACTGATGACATCACTGATGACATCTCATTTGACATTACTGATCACATCACTGATGACATCCTTCGTGTGATAATACGATGAATCTCTTCAGACTCTAATATAACCTTAGATACACTCAGTGTAAACAGACACTCACAGACTGTCACTCATCCATGCAGTTACTCACACACCTAGTTAGTCATGCAAAGAATCAATCACACCTCCATTTCCTCAACTATACAGTTATATATGATTCAAACATATACTAACACATATTTACTCTCTTATACAATCCCTGATACAAGTTCACAATGATCCATACAGCCACTCACACATTCACTGGCTCTTATGCACAGTTATTTATATATGTCAACTCTCACTTGTACTGTGTTTTACATATGTACTTACTTTGACATGTAGCACTGAGATATCCATTCACTCACCAATACACTCATGCACACAGTCAACCGCCCATACAGCTGTTTCCACATGCACTTTTGAAACCATACATCTACTGAATCAACTGCTCAAACATCTATGCACAGAGTCATACACCTCCCAGCCACCCACACACACACTCAGTCTCCCATACAAATACCTGGGCTACCAATCAATAACCCATATAGTTACTCATATAGCTACTTATCAACACATGCAGCAGTTTACAGAACAACAGACATAATAATGCACAAATTAAGACAGTTTAGTCACTAACCCATGCACTCAGTGAGACATATTTAATCACTCACTCATACAGTCAGTCATGCACCTACTAAATCCTTCATCCAGACACTTATACATCCACTCATTCTTCAATATGTAAGACATATTTACACTTTACAGAAACATACAGTCACTGGATGTTGTCATCAGTGATGTCATCAGTGATGTCACTGACCATGTCATGAATGATGTAATATGTGACATCATCAGCAGTGGATTGCGGGTGCGCGATATATAGTTAGCGCAACTAACTATATATGGAATTTCAATGGTTTTATGCGAGTAAAATAAGGTTTTGTAAATGCAAATCCCTAACTATATATGGTCTATAACCTATGGTTTTTTCAGTGAATTTTCAAGGTTTTGTAAATGCAAATTCCTAACTATATATGGTCTATAACCTATGGTTTTTTCTGTGAATTTCATTGGTTTTTTAAAAGCTAACATCTGTAGCTGTAAAATGTATTCTTCTTTAAATCCCAAAATATATTTAGATGTTTATTGATAATTTTTTTTTAAATATTTTTTTTCTTCGCTTTCGGTTCGCGAACCGGGAAGCTTTCCGTTAGCTCATCTTGATGCCGCGATCTAGTCCGCGAACCGGTCAACGTTACGTTAGCGGAACTGTGACGCGTCGCGGAAGCGCGACGTATCACGTTGTCGCGTAATGCGTCTAATGACGCGCCGCGTTAGCGCTCCCGGAAGTGCTCCGGACCGCGAACCGGAAGCGATCCGGGACGCGGCGCGCGCCGCGTAACGTAAGCGGAACAGGTCATGTGACTTGTTTATCAAACTTTTCATTGGTTCATTTCACTTTTGGTTTCCAAATGATGTATGACTAGGTCATGTGACCTAAAAATAACACTTTTCATTGGTTCAGAACTTTTGCTTTTCCCAAATCATGTAAACCCCTCCTTATTTCCTCACTCTGACTTTCATCTTGGTGAGAGAAAGACCATTTACCTACAATTGAGCAATGGCTTCTGTACTTGCTGCAGCTGGTGGACCCCCACCACCACCTCAACCTCCTCATAAGAAGAGAGGACCACCAAGTCAATTTATCTCTAACAGAGAGGAGGAAGAGGAGGAAGAAGAAGAAGAGGATAGAGAGGAACCACATTTTATCCAAGAGTTGCCCCGTGTTTCAAAGAGAAAAACAAGTTTCATCTGGCAGTTTTTCTCCATCCCTCCTGGATCGAAGAAGGTGAATGCTAAATATGCCACCTGCCTCATCTGTGATTACAGATTGTCTAGAGGCACAGAGAAGAAATACAGTATGGGCAACTATACGATGCATCGACATATGAGCAGGTGGCATCCCTTAAACTACAGCCGGGCTGAGTTAAGGGACCTACAAGACAATCCCCCAACAACTCCTGTGGCCAGATCTACCTCCACAATGTCTTTGACAGGAAGAGAGGCACAGGAAACTGTGCCAAACATTCAACCAAATTTCCAACATATCAAATTTACTTGTATATACTGTGGTGCTATGCTGTCGTATGGCAACATGAGCGTCAACTTGATTAATATGGCGTTCGAAAACCATAAGTGCCCTAATGCACCCAAGAAGTAATTTTTTTTTTGCTCCTGTTGAGCCGTTTTCAATGCCTGTTTTTTGTTGTTTCCCCTCCATAAAAAACACAAAAAAAACATAAAACAGTTCTAAAAATACAAAAAAATCAAAAAATGTTCAGAAAAAAATAAAAATAAATAAAACAACAAAAACAAAAAAAAACAGTTCTTTTCAGAACTACCTCCCCTTTCAAATAAAATTGCTAGAATGTTTATCACTCTGGCAAGCTCTATTTCTTTTGGTTCGCTTCAAGTTCGCTGACCGGTACGCGAACTGGAAGCGAACTAAAAAAAATATTTTTTTAAAAAAAAGAAGAGTTAGTATAAGGGAAGTAAACAGAGAATAATGTAAAAAGAAAGACAGCTATAGAGAGTAAATGAGAGATAGTGTCAGTGACATCATCAGCAGTGCATTGCGGGTAAAAAGAGTAGAAAACATTTACCTTATAATTCTTGTTACCTTTTTAAAATATTTTTTCATACTTTCAATCTGTAAAACAGAGAACAAACATTTCCAAAAATATTAAAACATGTATTTAAAAATTAGAAAAGACAAAGGAAAAGGTTCAAAAACAAACAGTTTTTCAACAACTTTGACATTTACAGAAGTCTCTGCTTCTCTACGTCCCCTACACAATCCTAAAGATATATATTTTAAAGAAACTGTATCTTGATGTTGATGAACTGAGGCCTATTTTGGAACATGGTGTTTTTTTTGCACTGCTAATGTCTCACAATAGTGATGCAATAGCAGCGCAAAAAAGATGTAAAGCCATCATAAAATTGTGTCTAACATTTTAAATGATTGTTTTAGGATGCAAATAAGATGTGTGCTTTCAAGAGCTTTCTTTGAGGTGAGGCCTCTTTTCTTTTTTTAAAAAAAACACTACCCAGAAGTACAGCACTGTAAGCATTAAAATTGATATTTACAGAACTCAGCTTACCCATATGTACCTCACATTTCTAAATGTATATCATAAGGACAAAAAGCATAACATTAATTATACATGTTAAATGGTTTATTTTTGCTGTTCTCAGAATGTATCAAATTTCACTTAAATCAGTGACTTGAAGGTATTCATCATGTAACAGCGGGGAAAAAAAAACACAATCAAAATGACTGTGTTTAAAAAACCCATACAACCTAAGAAATCTGATTTCAAAACTCCTTAAAATTAACTTACTTTCAATGACGTCGAACGATCTCCTATAAACAGCATCCACTCTGTTGTGCTATAAATATTTTCAGCCCGCCACTTTCTGAAAGAAAACCTCCATCGATACGTAAAATATGTTACATAGAAAAAAAACTTCTCTCATTATATCACATGTTTCCACTAGGCCAAATCATGTTGCCGCGATTCGCAAGTCTTGTAATTCTTCCAATCAAATCCCGACATTTTCTATTTTCGCAACTTTCAAAAAGAAAATATTTGAGATTATTTTCACAATCCTGGACTACTAATATCTTACTCTTCTTTGTCACTCATGTTCTCCTTTTCCTATGACACTGATACTGCTTACTATGAAGCAGACTTACTTGCATCAGGTTTATATAGTTGGATTTTTAATCTAGACAGCATTGCAGACTTACATTCCCTCTACTTAAAATTTTGGTTTTAAAAACACCAGGTAAGAATTTTTAAGGTCAAACGGCAATTTTTTTTTGAAAGTTACAACGGAATCATTACAGAATGACCAGCCGTTTCCAGACTTTAAGTAAGCTGTATAATGTCCTGATGTTGTTGATGGACCATCGTGATAGATAATTGCTACAGTAACAAAAGTCCTCCCTGATATTGACAGCTGAGAAGCCACAAATTTTTTTATTAAAGTTGACAATTTTGATCCATCAGGCCTACAACGTTGGATCATTAAAATGACATACTGGCTATATCTACGTATAAATAATGTTGACATCATATCACATTTACATTGGCTACACTCCATGTTGTGATCCGCTGCATTTACTAGCTTATTAAAGGACACTGATTTACTGTCTGGCAAAGTTAAATATATAAATCTTTCTGAGTCTACACTAGTAGTACTTGATACCATACAGTTCTCGCAGTCATGCTGCCATTGATAAGAAAGCCCAAACAGGTGATCTACATCTACACCCTCATCTTGCAATACATCAAGCATATACATTAAAAACTCCTGACAATCTTGCTGATTATTTTCAGAGAAGTCTGTTTGACCTGAACATTCATCTAACAGATAACGAACTTCAGACACACTTTCTACTTTTGTTCGATCAGTGCTACATTTCTCTAACACAGAATTCAACAAGCAGCATAAACTTTGTTCTGAATTGAACACAATCTGTTCTTTTAAACTCTCTAGTGAAAAGAGAACATTAACAACTACATTTGCATAGCAGTTGACACCAGAACTGTTTTCAAATTGAAAACCAACAACATCTTCAACAGAATCCACTTTCTTTCTGCTAACAACTTTCGGTTCATTGACTTTTAGTCTTTTTGCAACAACCTCCCTACTATTACTGATATTTCTACGTTTCTGGCCTACCACACGTTTCTCAAACAAAGGATATTGAGGCAAATGTGGCGCATACTCTCTTCTTAACCTATTGTATTCCTTAACACAATCTAGATCCGCACAAATGTTTGTGACATCACAGTCAATCAAGTACAATCCCGATAAAGTTCTAACTCGTGACAATGCCACATATGCCATACCCTCCTTGAACACAGAACTGCCAATATTCACCAATGCACAGTCTACACTTAAACCTTGCGATTTATGGATTGTCACCGCATATGCCAAGCAAACAGGAAACTGTTTACGGCGAACATATAAGTCTTTAACAAGCAAAAACCTAGCAGAACAACGACCAATTTGCTGTACTTCCTCAATGCCATCAAATTTAATTCTTAAAAATTCTATTCCATCTCTATTTTTGTATTTCTCAAAATCAACAACATTACCCATTGATCCATTTACCAGACCTCTTTCTACATGTAAATTCCTTCTCAAAATGATTCGGCAATTTAAACACACATTCAAAGTCTTTTCAAAACCCGCTGTTTTAGATATAGTCTTCTCTAATGAATCCAATTTTGATTTCAAATTGTCTGACAAAATAATTGTTGATCCCATATGCTCTAATTTGTCGATAGCTTCAAGTTTCACAATCTCTTGCTTTTCTAAATTCAACATTTTGTTGTTGAAGATGGCACATTCTGCAAGAGTTGGCATGAGACATATCCCGGATTTCTTCTCAGTAATTTTCTGAAAAATATTCTCAGGCACAATCTCTTGTTTGGGATATAAATTTGACATTAATCGTGCATTTAAAGCTTCTTTCCCATGCTCGGTCACTTTTCCAATTCTAATATCTTGTAGAATATTCTTGTAATCTTCATCCTTTGCCTGACGCATATTTTGATGCAGTTCTGCATAATTGAAGTTTAACCATATATTGACGTTGCCAATGCTCCCTAGGCACTTCCTGGTATCTTCATGCGTGAGTATTTTGAACACAGGTTGACCTTTTACTGGTGTCAGCTGCAGAAGATCTCCGAAAACAATGATGTGTTTCCCACCAAATAAGACATCATATTCAGTTTTAAGTACTTCTTGCATTCTCAAATGCACAAAGGCAAGCATGACATTGGAAACCATGCTTACTTCGTCAATGATAAGTAGTTTCATTTTCCTCAAGACTCTTGAAACTTCACAGCAAGCATCTCCAGATAACTTGTTGTATTGTAATTTGTTGTCATGCTCCACCGGCAGCATCAGTAGACGATGCAAAGTAATACCTTTAATGTTATGTGCTGCCAGTCCAGTAGGAGCGGTGACAACACAAGACAGCGATGACTCAGTCCTTTCCTGCAAATAACAAGAGATTGCTTTAATGAGGAAACTTTTTCCAGTTCCCGCTTCTCCACTCACGTACAGTCGGACAGGCTTCAACGATGTACATGAGCACTTGTTCTTCTCATGACTTAATCCGTGCTCAATTTCCTTGGTAACTTCATCATATATTTTCCTCTGCTCAACGTTGAGTTGTTTTTCCAAGTCTTCTAAGTTAACTGAATCCTCCTGAGCATGTGCCATGGCTCTTTCTACTTCATTCATAGCAGTGGCAGCTTCATTTTCGATAATAGGTCCTCCAAGTGGATCTTGACTCAATGAAACAGAACTCTGACTGTCCTGAGAACTGTCTCTGGCAATCTCGGCTGCAATCGTTGCTTCCTGCTCAATTTCCAAAGTTAGCATTTCTTGATATTTAGAAAAAGCAGGACATTCTATGGACTCCTTGGCTGCATTGAAAGAGTCTTCGTAACAGAGGAAATCTCCAAGCAGTTCCTCTTCTGCACGCCAAGGCTTGAAAAGTTGCAAAAGTGCTAAATAGAAAAACTCCTTTTTTTCTGGAGATTCACCACTCAATTTTCGATGGTTTACTAATTGGCATTTTCTTTGCTTGACCAGGCATCCCTCACTTCCAATTACAGCATACACTCCTTTCTCAATATCTTCTTTGATGTTCCTCTTGAATATATAATTTTGGAGAACCTCATATAGACAAACATTCTCAAGGTGACTGCTTCGATTTGGATAATATGTATCCAACATGTTGGTCTTCAAAATGTCGGTACTGTTTGGTTCCTTTTCTGCCAAATACTCAATTTCCCGGACAGGTTTTAGAACTCGATTTCGCGTTGCAGCAAGACCAAGACTCGCCCAAACGAGACTCCTGGATTTGGCATAGAGACTTGCTGAAGACAATCGATGAGAACATTCGTAAGCTCCGATTTCTCGATGCGACAACATCTTCAGACTGAAACTGTACAACTTCTTGCTGAGGCTCTTTTCATGGGAAATGTCCTCCCACATATCCTTCAGTTCGGTCTTTTCTTTTTTGGTGATGTAAGATGTCACATACCGAGCCACAGCCATACAGTTGTCAGCCACAAACTGTATATCCATGTTGGCATTCCACATGGACAAAATCACTGGGTTGTAGTCATTGATGTACTTGGACTCTTCATTCCTTTTCAAATTGTATGTATTCTTGGGTGATTTCCTCGTCACATTATGTCGCAGCGAAGACATCAAACTGTTCACTCTTCCTTTAGAAATCACTGGTCGTGGAAAGTTGAAACGACATTTGGTGTAGAACTTGTCCTTGTTTCTGAATTTACGACGACAGTACTTTCCACAACGATGGCTTTGGAAACGTAGAACTTGTTCTCTTAGACTTTTCTTCTCCGTTGCGTTTGGAACAGCACACGTAGAATACTGTTCGATGAAATTCATCACTAAGTCATCCGGATCTGTTCCAAATTTAGGTGCATCCTTGATCCACAGCAACATATGTATATGAGGGGCACCTCTTGCTTGGTACTCCTTTCTCCAGAAGAAATCCAACACCTCTCCAAGAGGTGGATTCTTTTTATTTGTGATGAAAGACATCATAGCTTCAAATCTATGATTGAAGTACCTGCATACATTCACTGGATCCAAAGAACACAGTTCTCCAGGTGTCTTGAATTCAATGTTTTCAATATTTCCATTTGCCTCTCGTAGAAATTCAAGTAAGTCTTCCCAGCCATACTCGGCACAGCTCAGAGTGAGGAACCATGTTGGAGTTCCTAAGTTCCTCAGCATACATTTTAAATCACCATGACGACGGTACCAGTACTCATTAGTACCACGCTGACACGCCATGAGATTAATTAAGTGAGAATCCAAAATACTGTCTTGGACATTGACTTTATGCATAAAGTCACTTGCCGAGATGTTTCGCATCTGTATACCACTTTTTAAGATGTGGTTCACTGCATATGACAGTCCAGACAGATCGCTTTCAAACAGGAGATGAAACAAATAGGGAATGCATTGCCGAAACCTAGGATCTTCTGCATACAATCGTAAAGTCCGGTATTCAGACGCAGGAATTTGATGAGGCCGCTCATCATATCTTCCTCCTTGACCTGTGGGAAATAGCTGTGGGAAACACCGAGCTTCCAAACTTTCCTCCCAAACACTAATGGGACTCCCTTTGGCTTGTTTCATTTGAAACAACTCAATAGCATTCCCCATGACTTCCTTGGAATGCAAAGGATGAACACTATAGTGTTCATATATTTCTTCACTTTTAGAGGCCTCTACTTTCTCAATTTGGCCAGCACACAAATCGCTATCCTCTTCATCACTTACTTCCTCTTCTGCAACATATACATTCTTATAGTACTTATTATTTTTCTTCAAATACACTGTTGCCTTTTTGACTTTCCTAACATCCACTAAATCTTGCCATATTTTCTTATTCTTTGTCGGAACCCCATTAACCAAGATAACCAGAGGTTCCTCTTCCACTTTTTCTATTCCAATTGTGTTAATGTTTTTCTTCAAATCTAGAGGCAAATAAACTACTCTTCCCTTTAATCCTCTCTGTAAATCTGCTGGAGGCAACTTCCCTGTCTTTGGCTCCATTCTTACAATAGCCTGAAAGGGATGGATACTTTGAATCAAAATAGATTCATAAGTATTTAAATCCTTCAATTCAGAAGGAATCTCAACCAATTCCAGATTATTATGAACTGCCCTAGCAGGCATCTGGTTTTGGTTTAATTTATTACAACAATAAGTACACACACGTTGATCCGATCCCAAATCAAAATAATTTTCTACCATCAAGTATGTGGCAAAATCCTTCCATTCACTATTATTTTCCCTTTCACTTTTTGCATATAAATCCACTACCTTAGTCTGATTCTTATAATAAGTGCGTCGACAACATACACAAGTGAAATTAGGCCTCTCACTTGATTTCATCTGAAACGTGGCAATTTCCTTCTGAAAATTATCTGTACTGGAAACCTGTACATTATCTTCCACATTACCCTCTACTTCAGGGTCAATTTGAACATTCTCATCTTTACTACCAAAGTAACAAAACTCAATTTCTTCACAAATATTCTTCACATCTATTTCAGAACCATGCAAAAGAGCAGTACATAATTGTTTAAGCATAATTGCTGGACTCTTAGCATAATACAACATTCTCACTAATTTTCTCACTTTATTATGATGCACTGCTAGCATCCTGAAATGATGAAAAACACTCTGGCATACTCTCCTGGAAAGACAAGCCAGTGAATGACCACGCAAACCTGTCATTTGTCTCACTCTGCAAGGATCTAAATCTTGCAACAACTTCATTTTCTGCTTCAAACTTTTCTTATTAAATGTCCGTATAAAATCACAAAGCAAATTGATGGAAACCTGTCGCACACTGCAAATAGAACTACACTTCCAAATGTACACAGGACCCTTAGGACGTCTTCCTAAAACCTCATCACTTAGCGCCTCTTCTGTCTCTGTTGTCACAAGTTGTTCTTTTTCAACTGGACAACCATCCTTCACTTCATAAGCTCGACCACTGATGTCAACTGCATGCACCAAATCATTATCCTGAAAATAAGTCTCCTCATTAAAAAATGCCTCACAACTTGAACTATGCATCCATTCTCCGGAAAAAACTTCACAAAAGTTAGTACGATTTACTACTCTCTTCCATCTACTTTTTGTTTTGAAATCAGAAATTACCTTGCTTAGTTTCCTAATTCTATTGATTACCAAAATAAACAACTTTCGCTTAATTTCAAAAGCATGATCAATAATTTTCTCTACATTTTTCTTCTTCTTATAAAATGCCGCTTTCTGTTGGCCTTTCTTTTTAATATTTTTCAATAAATTAACTAATATCCTATTACGGAACATTCGATTTCAAATGTCCCTAAACTGTTGTTTCCTTCTACTATCATGCACAGAGTTATCTCTTCCTCTACCAGTAACATTTGTGATGGGTCTCTCCTTTCCATTTAAATTACTTTTCTTTTTGTGAACTGAAACATTTTTTTGAGCAAAACTTTTTTTACTACAAATATTTCTTAAGAATGATTTCGTGCTCTTACCCGGACCTTTCTTGGTGTTTTGACAAGTATTTGGGGAAGAGGACTGCTGCAATAAAACATCATCCTGCTGTCTTTGACGTTTTCTAGCCTTTCGTATTCTACTTTTGGAAGGCATTTTCCAAACTATGAAAGAATCTGCAGTTGAATCTGTGGAAAAATATAATATAAAATGTTATTAACCACTATTACCAAACAGTAAATAAATAACAGTCATCTAAAACTTAATGCCGTACTAATTATTTAACATAGCAAATATTTTCCACCAGCACTGCATCACAAAAATGACACTCAATGGTACAAAACAGGCATACAACACTCATAAATCACTCCCTAATATTTTAAATCATTAATTCAGGATGACGATAAGATGTAGCCTATCTAAAGATTTGTTTAGGCCCTGATCTTTAGACTGGGGTGAATGTGTGTCATTGATCCACATTCAGTCCATCACCTGTTTTGTTTATTTGAGGTGAGGCCAACACATGGTTGCAGATAAGATTTTCACTGAAAAAAACCAAGGTAAAAAAACATGTGAAGGCCTACCAATGAAGTAAATCATTAAATGAAAACCAATACATTTCTGGAAATATGCACTACTAGTGCTTCATAAAATGTTTTGGGTCATATTTATAAGCCATTTGAGTGTCTAGTATGCTATTTTACGTTCTTCATGGTGCAAATTTATTGTAAATACGCTCGCACCTGCGGTTGGCAAATTTAGATTTTGATTATGGGAGTTAGATAGGCATGTTAATAATTTCCCAAAAATGGTGTATAACCCCAAACAACCTTTGAAGCAAATGCTCTTAGCCATGTTATCCACCTCCCATTGGATAACATGGCTAAGAAGTGCTTGCAAATGTGAAAAAAAACGGCCGCAATGCATGAATATCGCAGAAAAATCAGCGATATTCATGCATTTTCCAGCAAATGCTCTTAGCCATGTTATCCACTTCCTATTAAATAACATGGCTAAGAACTGCTCAGGGCCCCATGAGGAACGCTTTCCATTTAAAAAGGGAAAAATAACATCAAAGACACTAAAATGCCTTCTAAATATGAACCCAAACAACCTATGAAACAATGTGAAAAAAAACGGCCGCAATGCATGAATATAGCAGAAAAATCAGCGATATTCATGCATTTTCCAGCAAATGCTCTTAGCCATGTTATCCACTTCCTATTAAATAACATGGCTAAGAACTGCTCAAGGCCCCATGAGGAACGCTTTCCATTTAAAAATGGAAAAATAACATCAAAGACACTAAAATGCCTTCTAAATATGACCCCAAACAACCTATGAAGCTCTAACAGTACATATCCAGAAATGTAATTGATTTCAAAATTCGTTTTTAAACACAGCATATAATTCAATTGTATACCTGCATTCAAGAAGAAATGACTAAAAATGTCCTTGAGACACATGAAAGTGTTTTCTGGAATGCCCTAGCACCATTTTTGGGACACTATTAACATGGCTAGGTAACTCCCATAATCAAAATCTAAATTTGCCAAGCACAAGTGGGAGCGTATTTACAAGACACTTGCCCCATGAGGAACACTTTACATTTTAAAAGGTAAACATAACATCGCAGAAAAGTCAGCGATATTCATGCATTTTCCAGCAAATGCTCTTAGCCATGTTATCCACTTCCTATTAAATAACATGGCTAAGAACTGCTCAGGGCCCCATGAGGAACGCTTTCCATTTAAAAAGGGAAAAATAACATCAAAGACACTAAAATGCCTTCTAAATATGACCCCAAACAACCTATGAAGCTCTAACAGTACATATCCTGAAATTTAATTCATTTCAAAATTCGTTTTTAAACACAGCATATAAATCAATTGTATACCTGCATTCATGAAGAAATGACTAAAAATGTCCTTGAGACACATGAAAGTGTTTTCTGCAATTCCCTAGCACCATTTTTGGGACACTGTTAACATGGCTAGGTAATTCCCATAATCAAAATCTAAATTTGCCAAGCACAAGTGGGAGCGTATTTACAAGACACTTGCCCCATGAGGAACACTTTACATTTTAAAAGGAAAACATAACATCTTAGACACTCAAATACCTTATAAATATGGCTCAAAACAACCTATGAAGCTCTAGCAGTACATATCCAGAAATGTAATTGATTTCTTAAATCGTTTTTAAAAGCAACATATCTGTTTCAGCTTACATAACAGACCATGGAATGGGCTCCATGTATCACAATAACTTGTGTTACTGCATGCCAGAATGTTACACCAAATATGCAATTACAATTTCTCTATGAAACTAATTCTATTACTATATCACTAGAGACAAAACCACATTTTAAAAACACAGCTTTCTTCATCATTTTCTCCTTAAATCATACTATTCTCTATCTAAATTAAATAAATCTTTTCTCACCTTAGCAAATATTTTTTGAGTTTTGAAAACAGTCTCAGAAATACACCAAATTGTCTTCAGCAGAAGAAAAAGGATGCACTCCAAAGGCTGCAGCTATTGAAAGCACAGAAATACAGATATTCATTTCACATATCTCTCATATTAGCCAATCATACCTCTTCCCTCACTTTTTTCAAATCAAAACCCTTCCCCCCTCTGCCCTATCTGCCTTGTTTCCATAGCAACCACCTCCTGGAAGACCTCTCATGTTTGCAAATTCACACAACAATGTTTCAATTGAACTGTGAACTCTCAGTGCACCTGCGTATCCAGTGCAATCTTTCATTAAATGTTTCTTCCTTGACCATTCAAATGACATGTTTCAAAGAACAGATCCATGCACCCTAACTTTCTGTTTTCAGAAATGGAAATGCACCAATCACTGCTAATGAATCATTAGCATTGTAAATCCACAGTTTTTTTTCTTTAGAAACTCCTACTGTTTCAACTGCCCTTTCATTACCACACTTCATCTGACTGCAGAACAACCTTCTCCCACCATGTTTAAGGTCTGGATTGTTGGACATAGTTACATCCACTGGGCTCAAAGGTATGCTGAGAACAGAAATTTACCTAACCTCAATTTACAAGATGTGGAAATTAAGTGGTTGGGCCAAAGAGGATTAAAATGTCACCAATTGATACCATTGGTGAAAACCTTTATGCATTTGCCAAAACCTGACCTGTTAATTGTGCACTGTGGAGGTAATGATTTGGGCACTTTGACAGGGGTAGGTCTGGAAATGCTTTTAAAGGACACCTTTGAGCAATTAATGGCACTTTTTCCTCAAACTGCCTTGGTATATTCCAATATATGCCAAAGACAGAAATGGAAGTGGTCCAACCAATTTTGTCCACAAATTGAGAAAGCGAGGAAGCATGTAAACAAATCTGTTTCAGCTTTCATGAGAGACCATGGAATGGGCTCTCTGTACAACAATAACTTGCGTTACTACATGCAAGATATCTACAGAGGAGATGGAGTTCACTTCTCAGATGAGGGCAACAGAATTTTCATTCTGAATTTAAGACTGTGCATTGGTACCTACTTATAAGTACCTAAATGTACCATAAACCCAAAAGCTCTTCTCAGAGCTACCCTTCATCTGATCACTCACAATTATTATTTTTTTCTAATTTTTTTCATTATTTTTCCACAAAATTCGCTCCCCGGGGCGCTACCCGGTTCGCGAACCGAAAGCTAACCTCGCGGAATTTTTAAAAAAAATGTTTTTTTCCGCACATATAAGCCTCCTCAGCCACCCTCAGAAAACCTAGAGGGTCAAGATAAGTCTACCATGACCCCTTCTACCCATTCTAAACATTATTTGCCCTCCATCTTGTATCTTAATGTGCCCGAAACACAAAATGGTGGACTCCCGTGACGCTTAAGGTTCGCGAACCGGGCCGCTTCCCGGAAAGCGCTCCAAAAAAAAAGGTGGGAAAGTAATTTACAGAAAAACGACTAGAGACACTCTCACCAAATATAGATTAGCTCATACTACATAACAATCCCTTCCATTCTCACAAATTTCATTGAAATTTCATTTAGCCATTTAGCCTGTAGACCTCTCCAAGTACCGTGAGGTAAATTACTTCACAAAACACATCTGAAGTGTTGGAATTGACAACCAATGAAAATGTTACTTTCATTTTCTACTTTTATTACCTGACATTTGATTGGTTATATACCTGAATATATATAAAGGAAGAGAAGGAAACACAGCCATTTTGACTACTACTTGTTGTTGTATATATCATTTAGAATATCACTAATAACATCAACTTGTTTCTAAAGGTAAGTTGTTATTTTTAAAACTGAAGTATATTGTGCACTATAATTAAATATGGTAAACTTTTTCAGATAGTTATATACTATCCCTCTGTAAGAGTTAGACATTGAGAAAGGCTTCTTTATTATAATTATGGACTGATTTAGGTTTCCGTGGTATAATTATGAATTTACTTAGGCTTCTTCACAGGCACTTTTTAATAGTACTACTTCACGCCTGAAAACATACAGTGCCCATAGATTACTTCTCTGTTATAAACTCACAAGTGCCTGTCTGAACTTAAACCCAACAGTGCCCTATCTCTACTGATATATTTATTTTTTATGCAAATTACAGCAATAAAATGGAAGGTGAGCAGAATGTTTCCTTCGAAATTGTTCTGGAGAACAACACAGAAAAAGTTATTGAGGACAATGATGACTCAGATTTCATGGATGAATCACGGGACCATGAATTAGTTCAATGTGTAGAATCTGTGGATCATTTACTTTATTATGATGACGGTCAAATGTTGGAACTTATGTTCACTGAACAAGAACACATATCAGACAGTGAAATGCTAGACGTTGTATTAAATTTTGAAAAACAATCCGAAAAATAAAATTGTATGTAATATTAAAAAATTGTTTGAGTCTTTAATCATTTTTATATGTAATTCATAAACTAGTTAAATGTTAGAAATGTTATTAAATTTTGAAACACAATCACAATAATAAATAATTGCTTAAAAAATAAAAAAATTAAAAAATAATCAACAAAACCAACAAATAATTAACATACAGTATTAGAAAAGTCTTTCATTCTTTTATCCATAAAGTTCGCTGCCCAGAACGCTTTCCGGTTCGCGAACTTGGCGCTTACCACGCAAAAAAAATTTATTTTATTTATTTTTTTTGGACCCTCCTAGGCCCTTTTAAAACCTCCACATAAAACCTAGGGGGTCAACGAGGATCTACTATGCCCCCTTATGGTAATTTCCCCCTTTGTTTTGGCCTCCTCTTGTCTCTCGATCCTACCGAGAGACAAGATGGCGGCCGCTCCGGACTGTTTAGAATGTTGACAGACACCGGAGGGCCAATCAGCTTCGCATCGCAAAGTTCCGATACGCGAAAGGTTCGCTAACCGGATCGCTGCCCGGAGCGCTGTTACAGATATATATCTTGATTTAAACGTTAATTTCTCAAAATCCACTGAAGCACATATATTGAGACCTAGCAAAGGCACATCGGGCTAACAGTCCCTACAATTTTGCCAAGTTTCGTGCAAATCCATTCAGCCGTTCGAGCTAAAAGTGAGTCCAACCGCCCTATGGAAATTAACATGGGAAAAAGGCGTTTTGGGACCCCCCTTTTTTCTCGGCCCCCCCTCCACAAAACCCCCCCAAATTTTCAAGGGCTGCTCAGAAACAAAATGTGCCATTTTCCTGAAAATTTCAGCCAATTCCGTCCACAAACGCAAAAGTTATTAGGCATAGAATTTTCAGAAATCCCATAGGGAAAAAATCCTAACTATATATACCTACTGGCGACCGCCAGTAGGTAATATATATATGTATATATATATATATATATATATATATATATATATATATATATATATATATATATATATATATATATATATATATATATATATATATATATTATCCAAAACACCAAATTCAGCAAGCGCAAACTCCTCTCTCGGTGCCGCCTGCCGCAAATCTGGACACAGACCCAAATTGAGTGCTTCAGCAATCTTTTATTCTGGTAACGTCAAGACGCGTCTCGCAGCCTCAGCCGCTTGTTCACTCGACAGTTAATACAGACTCGTGAGTGCTATTTAAAGTGACAGTACATGTGTATTGAATCGAGCACGTGACATGAAACATCATGAAACTGGAAGACATACTATCACATTTTGCATCCTAACGAACAATACATGCTAAATACACAATATATGGAATTTATTGATTCGTACCTGCCTTCAGAGTTGAGATCGTCTATAAAAAATGTTAATTAAAGAAACTGGATATGTGGCAAACAAAGGGCACCTACTGTTAAAATACCTCAATGCATCGGTGTTTCCAACCTACAATATATGGTTACTAATAGTTTACGTAATGTAACATGTGTCACGTGCTTAGAGACCAACAACCTTTACCTGTGATTCCTCCATAAAGTGCAAATGTGCAACATCGTGTATTTTAAAATAAAACTTGAAAATCATTTGAGCTATCCACTCAGTGACAGTGTAACTGTTGCTTATCCAGAGATGTGATGTAGTGGTCTAGGCAGTTTTGGGGTGACCTGGGATCCACATATATTGTATTGGAATTGATCTCCAGGTATATTGTCTTACGCCCCCATATAACTTATGCACTACCGGATAATAGACCACATATGTATCTGCTTATTCTTGAGCGATACACTGTATAATAAAGTTTTGAAGCAAGAATTAGTCTAAAATCGAGCAAGAGCTGAAAACACAACAAGTAATGGAGTACCCTAGATACAGTGATCCAACCTTGTAACAGTCAAATACATGACCCATGCTGTATTAAATCAACATGCATAAATCTTGTAATAATCTATGGGATCTGCTCTTCATCTCAACAGCATTCGCTAATAAATAGAATAATAGATAAATACATAAATACATAAATAGAAAGAACATCATATAAAAATATATATATTGTCTATTACAAAAATCTAGTCAATATAAATATTTGCATATAAAATCTATCTTTAATTAGTGCTAATGCCAATTGAATCTGGAGATGGCAGTTCCCTGTCTATAAACATTTCATAGATACTTAAAGGGTCAAGGACTTCCTAGTATTACCTTATAGACTGGGAACCCAAAGGGCCAATATGCTATAGAATTAATAGGGTCATGCTCATTCTTGAGTAGAGTTATTAATCCGTTACAAATGTTGTGGTATGTCAATGTCAAGGGCTTGAAGGTTAAATACATAACTACTGTGTGTCCTGTTGATGGGTATGAATCTACCTGCCATGACAAGACTGACCAAACCCGCTGGGCTGAAACTCAGATTATTTTACAGGCAGGTATACAGGTCCTCTGTGATGTTGAGGCCGTTCGGCTGTTTCGTATCTAGTTGTATGATATACCTGGTCTCTAACCTCCTCAGTTTGCTTTCACGATCACCTCCTCTTCTGCTGGGTGTTATTGCATCTATCAGAAAGTAGCTGAGGCTCTTATTGTTTGATTTGTGAAAATCTTTGAAATGCCTCGCTACTGGATAGGTGTTATCTGCATGGGTAATGTCATGGAGGTGTTGGAGGATTCTTTTATGAGTCTGAAGGTTCGTACTGCCGATGTAGCGTAGGCCACATGGGCAGGACAGAACATATATACTGTATTCAATTTTGCAGGTTAAAAGTTTGGTTATTTTGTGCGAGCGTTCACTGAATGGGGTTCTATACTTGGTGGTATTGACCCCGTGCATACATGCTTTGCATGTCTTGCAACGTACAAACCCCTTATGTTTTTGCAGCCATAAGGTGTTGTCAATGATTTCAGGCTTTGTGGCAACTAGGCTGTCTCTCATAGAAGTTGCTCGGCTATAGGTAATGGACACCCTCTGCGGAAGCAGGGGTCCTATTACCAGGTCGTTTAAAACTAACGGCCAACATGATTGTACTATCTTATTGATTTCCTTGTGTTGACTACTGTAGTTCATAATAAGTCTAAATACAGGTACTTTCTATCTAGTGGGATAAGGGTCTAAACTGACCCCTGTGTCGGGTCGGTCTTTATCTGCTAGGAGATGGTTGCGATCAAGCAAACTAGTTTTGGTAATTGCTTGTTCCAATGTTTTGGACGTGTAGCCTCTCTCCAGAAAGCGCTGCTTACTTTCTTCCTGAGCCTCCTTAAGGTCACACTCAGTGCTGCAGATACGCTTTAATGTAAGCATCTCCCCATAGGGGATGCTCTGGATCAAATGACAAGGGTGAGCGCTCGTGGCATGCAAAACAGAGTTCCCTGCCGTTTCTTTCCGATGGAGGCGGGTTTCCAGCTTGTTGTTTTGCACAAATACCGGAGTGTCTAAAAAATTCACTGTAGTCTCACTGATTGTGGCCGTGAAGTGTAGATTTAGAGAGTTAGTGTTAATGTTACTGATGAATTCTTCAGCCTTTTCTCTGGTGCCTTTCCACACTAAAAATAAATCATCGATAAACCTGAGCCAAACCAAGATGTTGTTCTCCATAATCTCTGCATATTGAGTCTTGAGGACTAGCTCCTCCCACCAGCCAAGGAGCAAGCACGCATATCTGGGGGAGAAGCTGGCCCCCATAGCTACTCCTTGAATTTGCTGATACAGCAGATTATTAAACATAAACATGTTGTTACATAAACAAAATTCAATCATAGGAATCAACATAGCGCTGTGTTGAAGGTATACCATGGGTCTTTTTGCCAGATAGAATTGTGTAGCATTTATACCATCCTTGTGTAGTATGCTCGTATACAATGATGTGACATCAAGTGCTACGACTAATAAATGTTCACCCCATTTTATATCCTTGATTTTGTTGATAAAATCTGCGTATGTCGAACATAGGATGGAAGCGCTTTCACAAAAGCCTGTAAAAAGTAATCCACATAGATGGAGGTGTTTTCCAATAGACTGTCTCTGGCAGTGATAATGGGCCGGCCTGGGGGTTTCTCTGCATGTTTGTGGATCTTGGGAATAAAATATATATAAGGGATGGTGGGATTGTCTTTGCGTAAAAACTTGTATTCGTCTTCACTGATAAGTTCCTTCTTCCACCACACTTGCAGTTTGTTGTGATAAGTTTGGTAAGTTGTTTTAAGGATTGTTATGTTTGTTCGCTTACAACATTCATGATTGTTAAGCTGTCCAAACGCTTCTGCTCTATATTCTTTTTGTGACCACAAGATTATGTTGCCGCCCTTATCGCTGTTGCGTATGACCACATCTTTATTATTCCTGAGTTTAGTCATCAATAGTTGATATTTCATATCTTGAATACTCGCATATTTTTTTTTCATGTTCATTTTTTTGTTTAGTTTTTTGATTTTATTGGTTATTATCTCATGTAATGTATCAATTGAGTCATGGACTGCTATGGGCGAGAAAGTGGATTTTGGTTTGAAATTCGTCAGAACCTTAGGTTTAGTTGCCAACACAATGGAATTCGTGTTGAATTCGTTGATTGAAAATTGTGCCTCACTTGTGCCTTGGGTAGTTGGATCAATCCATAATTCCTCCAATGTATTGGCCAGGTTGATGTCAGTTTGGGATTGTGACAACTGACTGGATATTGCGCCACCTTGATTCGAATTGTCTTGAATACTAGATGCATTTCTCATTTGATGGTATTTTTTCAATTTTAATTTGCGCACCCCTTTGTATATCTCCATTCTGACATTTGCATAGTCAAATTTATTTTAGGGGCAATACGATAACCCCAAGCTTAATGTTTTGGTCTCTTCAATTGATAGGGTTACCGTAGATAGATTGATGACGGTTTGATTTATCTTTTCCTCCAATACACCTTTGCCTTTGGCTTGGAGTTGATCCCTGCATTTTCTGTTGGCTTTGCGCCTTTGGCCCCATTTGTAGTTTGCCCACTTGCGTTTTTGTTGCGCGGGCCTCTGGGTCTGAGAGTCGCCAAACGTTCCTCGCATAAAAAATTAATTTCTTCGCCAAGTGGCGCCAAACGTTCCTCTCATAAAAAATTAATTTCTTCGCCCGGGGATGATTTTTCTTTTGTAGCTCCTCACTCGGGTCTCGCATTTCAGATTCTGATTCGCTGCCCGCTGAGGAAAGATGGCCTCCTGATGACGTCTCGCTCATTGTTTCATTCCTTCTTGAGGTACTTGGCATATTTGCAGACGCTCCCTTCTTGGAACGCGATTTGCGTACAGCATCGTATTTTTATATATAGTTATATATGTATATATATATGTATATATATATGTAACTTTTCACATTTGTCCGAAAGACGAGGCTCACTCACATCAGATAAATTAACTATGCAATCCACCAGAATCTGCGCATAACTTTAGTTTTTATTCTTTTGCCCAACGCGTTTCAGATACTCCAATCCTTGTTCACGGGCTGACGATAAATGAACAAAAAGGTCAATCTTAGGGACTCTCTTTAAATAACCAAAAAATTTCACTATTCAGCTCAAGTGAGCACATGCATGGATAGTAGTCCATCACCAATTCATTATATATCGTCATTATTCAGTCATTATTTTCTCCACATCAACCCTGATAAGTTGTGAAGGTACACAGAATACCTGGTGAATTACATTTTTTGGTTATTTAAAGAGAGTCCCTAAGATTGACCTTTTAGTTCATTTATCGTCAGCCCGTGAACAAGGATTGGAGTATCTGAAACGCGTTGGGCAAAAGAATAAAAACTGAAGTGATGCGCAGACTCTGGTGGATTGCATAGTTAATTTATCTGATGTGAGTGGGCCTCGTCTTTTGGACAAATGTGAAAAGTTGTATATATATGTATATATATGTATATATATATATATATATATATATATATATATATATATATATATATATATATATATATATATATATATATATACAGTAAAAATACATACACAATACTAAGTATAGAAACAACAATTAAACAACACTAGCAAAATTGCTGGGCTTCAAAAGACTCTGACGAATTAATCTTCCTCCAATCTATAACATACAGAAAGAGGTCCTCTATCAAGGACGTGTTAGTCAGGAGCCACATGTCACAACGCAAGACCACCTGGCTTGAAAAAATTGGAGGATTCCAAAAGTGTGGCAAATGTAAAGCCTGCAGTAGCAGCACTAATGTGATAGAAGTTATACTCCAGAGAACCAACAGACAGTGGCACTTAACCTCTTCGCCGGGAATCCATCTCCCAGGAGTCCCTGCTCGGCCAACTTGAAACACCTGGCCCGCTCTCCCTGCTAGCCCCGCCCCCTGGGCGGTCCACACCCTATAAGAACAGGGCTTACCCCCCGCTGCGCGGGAGCGTGCCGGGAGAAGCCCGGGACAAGGGCCGGCCGTCTGTGGCCGTCAGGGGATGCAGGAGGCTGGGCTGGGCCCACTCTCTGATATCCAGCGTCATTTATTGGACTCAACTGCGTAAGGTGTAGCGAACTGTTATATTGTGTTGCTTTGTTGACGGACCGCAGTTTAAGTTTCCTTCTGTATTTCGAGTGGTCCAGTTGCGGTTTACAGCGTTCTTGCTTATCCCTTGTGTTGTAAAGACCGCTAAGCATGTCTTCACCTCCAACTATTCCCCTATTGAATCCCCTCCCACCCACGGTAGGGGTTGCAATCTTGGGTCCCTTAGACAAGTATTTCTCTAGGGCCACTTGTGATATTGATAGAGATATTGCCCTAGCTGAGAGACGCGCTGAGCGCAGGCAGTCTATTGAACTCCTTAAACTCCCCCTAGAGAAGCGGCCACCCCCCGGTTCTCTGACATCGGTCCCTTCATCTCCACCCTTAACCGTGCCAGACTCAGTGGAAAAGCCCCAGGTTTCATCATTGTCGCCCAGTCTGGTCAGGGTGGAAGGTACGTTAGGTTTCGACTCCCAGACCGGAAATGAGACATCGGTCGCAGTCTCTACCAACTTACCTCCCCCATGCTTACTACTTTAAATATTACATCTACCGACGAGAAAATTCCTGCCTTACACTGTGTTAACCCATGTAGCACCCAAAAACCCTCATATTAAAAGAAAAAGAACTACTAGTCCCCGAAAAGGTTGTCACCCTAAACACCCCAAGAAAATTAGGAAACTTGGTTTAGCAACGGGAGCTCCCAATAAGTCTAAAGGGGCTGGTTCAGGTGGGGCGCAAGCTGTTAAGGGTGGGGAGTTCTCTGGTGATTCACCATGTAACCCAAACGACACTCTTGCGATGGCTCCTGCCGAGATTATATCCCCAGATTCACCCTTACTCACGCAGATAGAGAAACTGATGAAATCTCTACTGACCCCTATTGTAGAACGAGTTAAAAGGTTAGCGGACCGTTTGGATAGCTTTGAACAAGCTACCTTATACAACTTTTTCTCAACTAAATCCTTAATTAAAACTCACTTAAGGACCGGGGTCAGCAATAAAGGGGGGTCCAAGCGGCTACGACGACCTCTATCACTCCTCAAGATTCTTCTAACATAAGTGGGTTGGTTAGTGGGGTACCTGCTCCAGAGTCCCTTCCTCCTGCCGTTGTTACTGCCAAAGGGGGGCCTCGTTCTTCAGTCCAAATCCATAAGATCAATCCCCACCCTCTAGACCATTCACGGGCAAATACATCCCAACCCATGAAGTGCTCAGCTATCGAGGCCACGGGCACTATTGATAGATCCAAACCTAGGAACCCTGGATCCAATAATTGCAAAGCCTTAGCCCAAACTACACTGACTTGCCCCGTCCCTCTCCCCTCTAGCCTGTCCGACACAGTTCCTCCCAAAGTGCCCCGTAGAATCCATCCTATGAATCTGCCCCCAGACTGCCATCCTTTTGTTGCCATCCTTACCAACGTACCACCATTGTTGGTTGGGCAGTAAGAATCCTTCCAGATGCTAAAAAATAAAACCATGCACTGGTTAAGGATTAATAGACCACTGCCCAGGGAAGTCTATGGGCTGATTCTTGGTGTCAGAAGGGTAGGTTGGGTAGGTAGTAGTCACAAGCGCTTTGAGGGGGACTGTGTGGTTGTCAACTTCAAGGATCCCAGGGTAGCTCAGCTAATTTCTAGCCAGAATTTAGGCACTAGCAGTGCTGGTATTGGAGTAGTCGATTTGACCTTTTTCTACCCGAGATCAGTTGGCATTCATTTTGGTATCGCCCCAGAAGTAAGTTGTTATCACAATCTTGCGATTCCCGGATTCGACCCCTTCTCTGTGCCTTATCAGCAAACCCCATGGCCGGGGACTTATGGAAGAATCGCAGGCTATTGAAACGACATCCTCCCTGGGACAGTTCTCTTACCCCTGGGTATGAGCCCACGGTTGGACCCCTGCTCCTTGGAGACTACCATCAACAGTTGGATATCCATCTCCACTGAGAGTGGTCCCCAGCCTCAGGGTGACAGTCCTGGTAGTGGGTCTGAGGGGGGAAGCAGAGCTTTTTGCTCACTCCCTGAGGGAGGGCAGGATACCAATCTTGTCCCCTACGCCGAGCCAATTATGGTTGATTCTGTCATAAAGATTCTTAGCTGGAATGTTGCTGGGATTGCGAGGAAGCTGGCTGTTCCGGAATGGAACAACTTAGTGGAGGGTTTCTCCATCTGTATCTTCTTGAAACTTGGAGTACGGAACTATGCCACAAGGTAGGATACACATCCTTCTTCCTGCCAGCAGTCCCTTCCCCTTCTGGAACAGGCCGTCTCTCTGGAGGTCTTCTTATATGGGTCACTATTTCGCTTGGTTGTCAGGTCACCCAGCGCGTGACTGACTCACTTGACCTTTTGAGTATATCGCTCACAGGACCCAAGAGAGGGCCAGCCCTAGACATTTTTAACATCTATGTTAGGGGATCAAAGGGAGGTCTACTGTCTCCCATTGTTTCTGAGTTAGAATCCCGGTTAAGAGGGGGCCCGATAGTTCCCATGTTCTAGTCGCAGGTGACTTTAACTGTACGTTCGAGCCTCTTGGACTGGAGGATTCCCTAGGGACTGTTGAGGATGATAACAGGAGAGGTATACCAGCTCTGACCTTACCTCCTATCAGAAGGTGGTCCCAAGTGGCAGTCCAAATCTATTCCCTAACCTTGGAATTCGATCTTAGGGCAGTGAATGGTAGGACGTCTGGATCCTTCTGGAGCGCATACCTACAATAGGGTGGATCATACGTCTAGAATAGACTATATCCTTCTTGATGTTAACTCCTGGGACCACTTGCTGGACATGGAGGTACTCCCTTCAGTAGAGAGCGACCATAATCTGCTCTGCCTTGCTCTACGCCCTTTCTGGACGGAGTATTCGGGAGTAGATGCGTCCTCTTTAGCGCTAGCTCACCAGGAGCTTTACCCTTCTAATTGTGGTAGGCGTTTAAAATGGGGTAATATTGTCATGGACAAAGAGAAAGTCCTATCCACTTCAACACTTTTGACCTCTGCCCAGTCCAGGTTAGCGGAATCCTCGCTACATCCAGAGGAAGTAATATCACTCTTTTGTGCTACCACTAAGGCTCTGAGTGAACTCTTTTATCTTCCTAACATGGCGTCTCGTGTTGGAAAGCCCAAACCTAGGCAGAATCCCTATGCCTGGTATACTAAACAATGCAGGGAGATGAAAAGTTCCTTGATTTGCGCTGTGAAGAGTAAGTCCTTGGCCGACATACGTTTGGCAAGGAAAAACTACTCATTGACTGTGATCGCAGCAAAGAGGGAATGGGAGGACTGCTTCTGGGAGGATCTGAGGAAAGCAAGCCTGGACAGGGATGCTAGAGGTTTCTGGACCCTTATATAATTTAGGGACAGGCCAGACAGCACATTAATGACGTGCAATATCCCCCCCAGAGCTGGTTTAACCACTTCTCATTCCTCTATGTTGTAAGCGACCCACCTACCAATAACGCACCCCCCATAGGAATTCCCATAACGGGATTAGAGATTGTTCCTTTTACCGCTAGAGAGGTGATGGACGTAATTAAAACCCTGGGTACGCTGAAAGCAGCAGGGCCCGATGGGTTACCAGGTGATATAATACGGGCAAGCCCCAAGGAGTGGGGGATTCTCGTATCCTCACTGTTAAATGCCATTAATGAGGGCGCGCCCATTCCTGAATCCTGGAAGGGGGCAGAGGTTGTCCCGATATTCAAGAAGGGGTGTCAGGACAACCCTGCCAACTACAGGCCTATAAGTCTAATTGACTCCACCCAAAAACTGGCGGGGAAGGTGACATTGCGAAGGATGCTCGAATGGATGGACGACAACAACATTCTGTCGGACCTCCAAGCTGGGTTCCGTTCTGGGACAGGGACCATCGAGCAGGCCTTCAGATTAACTCTTCTCCACTGGAAGGTGGTGGTGTTGGGAGGGGGCAGTCTATACCTAGCCTTTATAGACTTAAAAACCGCCGTCGACCTGGTTCCCAGGGAGAAACTATGGAAGGTCCTGTTAGACTTAGGGTTGCCCTCTTACATTCTCTCCCTACTGCTAAAACTTCACAATGGCAGCTTTGCACAGGTGCGTTGGGGCACGAAGGGCGAAAAAACAGAAAGAATTCCTGTAGGAAGGGGAGTCCGACAAGGATGTGTCCTAGCGCCCACTCTGTTTTCGCTTTATGTAAATGGAGTGGTTGAACATCTGCTTGGCACTCCCTCAGATGCTCCTTCCTTGGCGGGCAAACGGATCCCTACACTGCTTTTTGCGGATGACACTCTCCTCATTTCAAAGTCCCCTATGGGTCAGCAGAGCCTTTTAAATAGCTTCCAGGAGTTTTGTATATCGAGAGGCCTAGTAATCACAGACAAAACCAAATTTCTGGTAATGAACCCCCCCAGGAAACTTGGCAGACTTCCGACCTTGAACTCAGAGCCTTTAGAGAGAGTATCCGAATTTGACTATTTGGGTATCCGCCTCAACGACTCCCTTTCCTGGAATTCTCATATCTATAAAATGCTACTGGGCCACAAAAGGGTAGGAGAAGCACTACTCAAGAAACAACGCTCCTCATCTTGCAAACCCATTGTCCCAGTAGTGGATATATACAAAGCGAGAGGGGTCAATGCCGCTTTATATGGGGCAGAGTGGTGGGGTACCTGCAACCTGGATCCAATAGACAAATCAGAGAACAAGTTCCTGAAAGACCTGATGGCCTTGCCACGAAGCACTCCAACTGTGCCAGTGCTATTGGACTCAGGCTGTAGACCTATTGGGGATCAAGCGCAACTTCGCCCACTGCTTCTTGGGCAAGGTTGTGGTGGGTGCCCGAATTGGTCTCCTACGCGGAGGCTTTGTCTGAGGTTATGGATATGGCAGGGTGGTCTAGGATCAAATGGTTGAGGGACATCAAAAGACTACTAATGGAGATAGGGTTACCTGATGCTTGGTCCACAAAATCTGCCCCACCGAAGGCTACTATTAAAAAGTTGTATTGGAATTGGGTCTCTGCGAAATTACATCTAGACTCACGCCATTGCAACACAACAGTAGCTTTTGTGAGAATCAAGAATGTGGTGGCATACAAACCCTATCTAGACACTATCACCATCCCGTTTGACCCCACCCTGTATTTCAAGTTTCGTGTGGGGACCTTACCAGTAGGGGAGGTAGTCGCCCACTGGAAGGCGCCTCACCAACTTTCACCTTTTTGTGCATCCTGTCCCACTCGTGTAGAGTCAGTTGTCCACATCTTCTTTGAATGCCCGGACTATCGTGTCCCGCGAATCCGTTGGCTCACACCACTCTGTAGACTGCTGGGCATTCGTCAGTGTATAGTGGCAATGCGCATTTTAATGACTGACACACCCCTGTGATTGTATGTGCTGTGTCAAAATTCTTGAAATGGGCTTGGTTGATTCGCAATAGAAGGCTTTCTGTGTCAATTTAATTCTTGTTTTAACTTGTCTAATCAATTATTGTACCTGCTTTTATCAACTGTGTATAAATAGATTGTATATGAAATTTTTTACAAATAGTATTTTTCTACTGCTTTTATGGTATTTGTATACCGGAATAAAGCCTATCAATCAATCAATCAATATACTAATAGTCACGGCACTCGGAACAATACTCATGGGTACTTTAACCATGAGTTTAAATACATAGGTAATTGAGTGCTTCTGGAAGGGACAGTAAGATTGTGAAACTGTCAAGGTAACCCTACTACAGGGACACCTAATCATTCTTTGCTATGCTTTAGGACTCACTGCAAACACATACCGTATTATCACAAAATTGCTCCCCTATTTTGTTATAGCAGCACATACACTGAATGCACAGATGATCTTTAAAATATATTGATCAGTGACCTATTTAGTTACACCAATGATCGCATGCAAACTGGAATGAAAATTAATTGTTGGCAGGCAAAAACGATTTGAATATTGAAACAACTGTTTTTCTGCTATCTATGTTAAACATGCACAAAATGTGATTTGATTTTGAATTTTACTTTTCTGGTGCTATTGGAAAAATGTGCACTGTGTGAATATATATTTTTTCATTGTTGTGACCTGATGGTTAAATGCATAGTCTTTTCTTTAGTTTGAGCATTGTGCGGGACGCATATTCTATAAAATAAAGTGAACTCCGAACTCTGGTCATGTGACCAAGAGCTTGTGTGCTCGAAACACGTCTGATTGTGCCCAAAAAATAAATCGGATAGACTTTAACTTGAATCGGTGTGGCTCGAGATTACTTGATTCTGGTAAGCATGGTAGTGGATATATATATATATATATATATATATATATATGTATATATATATATATATATATATATCTATACTACTATTATAAAGGAAGAACTTTGAGGCTTTGAGGCGGGTAAACTCGGGAACCACAGCGCCAATCCACACACCCGATACATCGTTGCAATCCTCAGGGTGTGCAGATGGACATAGGCTATATAAATTAAAAATAAATACGTTATTTAAAAAATATAAGTTTAAAAAAAAGTAGTCCCTTCAAAGTAGCGCCGGCCGCGAGATGCGTGCTTACATCAGGAGCGGCGTACACGAGCACGAGGAGCGGCGGAGATCAGCGCGGGGAGGAGCGGCGGAGATCAGCGCGGG
The DNA here is from genome assembly GCF_964263255.1 of Lissotriton vulgaris. Classification (NCBI taxonomy): domain Eukaryota; kingdom Metazoa; phylum Chordata; class Amphibia; order Caudata; family Salamandridae; genus Lissotriton; species Lissotriton vulgaris. Next base: position 560,767 of record NW_028241518.1, read on the forward strand.
GGAGGAGCAGTGACGAGGAGCGGCGGAGATCAGCGCGGGGAGGAGCAGTGACGAGCGGAGGAGCAGCGGACATGAGCGGGGGACAGGCGGTGAGGATCGGCGGGCAGGCAGTGAGGAGCGGCGGTGGGGAGGAGCGGTGAGCGGCGGATGAGGTAGGGCGTCAAGTAAGCAGTGAGCAAAGCAAATGTGAGGGAGTAGCGGCGGCGGAGAGGAGCGGTGAGCAAGCAACAGGTACCAAACGGAAAAAGAAACGTGTGCAGGTTACAAAAGCGTACAAAGTGGAGCGGTCACCTGAAAGCTAAAAGGACAATCGGGAGAAGGTAGCAAACGGGGCATTACAGGAGGAAAAAGTGACGTGGGCAGGTACCAAACGGGGCATTACAGGAGGAAAAAGAAACGTGTGCAGGTTACAAAAGCGTACAAAGTGGAGCAGTCAGCTTAAAGCTAAAATGACAATCGGGAGAAGGTACCAAACGGGGCATTACAAGAAGAAAAAGTGACGTGGGCAGGTTACAAAAGCATACAAAGTAAACATAGAGGCATAATACTGCACAACGTCAGGGCGGGCGGGGTCCCTGAGCCATGATTGCTCCCGGACAACGGGCTGCTAGTATATATACACTAAGAAGAGCATGCATGCGCTACCAAAGGCGAATGATTGAAAGAAACCCTCCCGCCCTCCTCCCTCCGAAGAAGGCCGATGCGGCCGAAATGCATCAGGAATTGGAAAACGGAGTGTATCAATTGGTGTCATTAAAGGATGTTTCCCTTCCTGCGTGTGTGCGCCTCGACTCCTTTCTGCAAAGAAAGACTTGGAATAATTTTACACGGCCTGGGTCCTGGCCGAGAGGAAACGCACCCCCAACAAAGTGCGCCGGCTCTGCCCACACAACAGGACCAATTTGAATAGCGGTGCAAACCAAAGCGGGGCAGCGGTAGCCACCAGGGACCTTACCTTGGAATGGGCCCCGTGTCAACTCGAAAATAGTGTACAAAGGGACACAGGAATCACCTAATTGCACGAACTATTTGCCAGCGAACGCACTACAAATACCGGCATGCTCCTCAAGCAAGTTTAAATTAAGCACCCACCTGAGGGCAATTATGGAAGCACTAAGAAGAGCATGCGTGCGCTACCAAAGGCGAATGATTGAAAGAAACCCTCCCGCCCTCCTCCCTCCGAAGAAGGCCGATGCGGCCGAAATGCATCAGGAATTGGAAAACGGAGTGTATCAATTGGTGTCATTAAAGGATGTTTCCCTTCCTGCGTGTGTGCGCCTCGACTCCTTTCTGCAAAGAAAGACTTGGAATAAATATATATATATGTATATATATATATATATTCACGCACAGCAAAGCTCCTACTGCAACCCTTCGCCTTCGTGAGTGTGGCTCGAACCGGCGGAGCAGCCGGAAATAAATATTCAAAAGTAACGGCGTTCCTCACGAGCACTCGGGTGAAGGACCACACAACACACCACAGGATTTCCAAGACGATAGATTTATTCCTTCATAAATCTCGTGACGCGTTTCGCACTCCAGAGAGTGCTTGATCACACAAGTTGCACAAAGTCATACACATTATTTATGTTAGTTACCCTGAACAAGCATCAAAGACGGACTAATGGTAACAGTGTGTCCTGTAAGTATGAAACACTTGGGTAGCCATGTTGAAATAGTATAAATCCCACATGTTTGAGTATTAATACAGTGCTAGTCGGATTATTACCACTCCCCTGGTGAATCACTGTTGTTAATAATCACAACAGTGTTTCTATGCAGATAGTATTACACTAATTTCGTGTTCAATATTATGTATCGAACAATTTATTAAAAGGCTAGTTACCAGCGGAGCGGGTCATGGCAAATAGTGAGGTCCTAGAGTAACGTGTATCCAGATGAATAGGATTGCGTTAAAGGGATCCCCAGTAGGGGTCCTGTGACGAGACTCCTCCCAGTTGCGCGTCATGCCTGGACAGTAGTCATGGCTACGCGAAGTTAAACAAGATCTGCTCGCGCCGAGTGTGACGAGACTCCTCCCAGTTGCGCGTCATGCCTAGACAGTAGTCATGGCTACGCGAAGTTAATCAAAATCTGCTCGCGCCGAGTGTTCAAAATTACGTACACTCTGGTCACGGTGGCAAGATTGATGGTTATTTATCCCTCTGGTTAGTGAGATGGGGACAGGGAGATAAGGAGTTCTCTTATGAGATGCACAGCTGTATCTATAGACAGCTGTTACAATGTCTCGTTGTCCATCCTGGTTAGTGGAACGGACCTAGAACCTTAGGGAGACCTGGTAAAGAGCCATACTTTCGTCCCAAGCTAGTGTGGTTTGATGTCAGTTGTTCAAGTACCCATACGGGTATTACAATAAACAGCATGTACAATTGATGACACTGGTGCATAAATTGGTTAAAATTATACTTTCGAAGTTGGATGAGGAGAGGAGGGGAAAGTCACAGTACAGTCCCAGTTGCGCGTCATGCCTAGACAGTAGTCATGCCTACGCGAAGTTAATCAAAATCTGCTCGCGCCGAGTGTTCAAAATTACGTACACTCTGGTCACGGTGGCAAGATTGATGGTTATTTATCCCTCTGGTTAGTGAGATGGGGACAGGGAGATAAGGAGTTCTCTTATGAGATGCACAGCTGTATCTATAGACAGCTGTTACAATGTCTCGTTGTCCATCCTGGTTAGTGGAACGGACCTAGAACCTTAGGGAGACCTGTTAAAGAGCCATACTTTCGTCCCAAGCTAGTGTGGTTTGATGTCAGTTGTTCAAGTACCCATACGGGTATTACAATAAACAGCATGTACAATTGATGACACTGGTGCATAAATTGGTTAAAATTATACTTTCGAAGTTGGATGAGGAGAGGAGGGGAAAGTCACAGTACAGGTTTAGATTAATCATATCATTCCTTTCTGACATCTCCCTCGTCAGGTATCTGAAAATAGATAGAGAAGAAAAGAAAAGTATAAGATAGGGAAGGGGAAGAGGAGAATACTATCGTAAATAATGATAATTTGAGGTTCAAATTACACATTGACTTTACAAATACAGTATAATCGTACCAGGATCAAGACATAACACAATTCATTCTTGTAAGTGTACATTATATTCCTCATCCATATTGTGTCCCTTAGGGTAACGAGTGCATAGGCTAATAATGTATTTGGATTCTTTCTGCCTTAATTTTAACAATCGGTTACCTCCTCTAGGGCCAATGTTAACCTGTTCCAGCACAAAATAGGTGAGTTTTTTGGGGTCAGAGAAGTGATGACTCTCAAAATGGCGTGCTATCGGATATTGCTGGTCCAAATTACTGATAGCTCTGGTGTGTTCCAACACTCTTTTTTTCGCCATATGTGTCGTGCTCCCTATGTACATTAGATTGCATGGGCAGGTTAGTGCATAGATTACAAATGGAGTGGTACATGTGAGGAATTGTTGAATTTGTTGCATCTTGTTTCTGCTGGGATTCCAGAATTCCTTCTTCATGTGGCTATTTGCACAGGCTTTGCAATGGCCACATGGGTAGAAGCCCTGCAGGTCAATGCCTCTGGGAACAGTAGTGTTACTGACATCATTGTGAACCAGCAGATCTCTAAGAGTTGGTCCTCTCTTATAGGTTATGCTGGGGCGTTTAGGTAAACTGTCTCCTATTATGGGATCAGAAATTAGAAGATTCCAATTTTTGACTAAACTTTTTTGTATTTGTTTGGAGTTCCCATTGTATGTAAGAATTACTCTGGTGATGTTGGCCTTTCCTTCCCCCTCATTACTTTTAGTCATGAGTAAGTCTTTTCTCTCAATCTTAGACACCTTTTTGCTAGCTTTCTTAATCACCCATAGAGGATATCCTCGATGTAGGAATCTCTGTGTCATTATTTTTTCTTCTGCCACATAATCTTTGTGGTTGCTGCAATTTCTTTTCGCTCTAAGGAGTTCCCCATAGGGGATACTCCATTTCAGATTGTCAGGGTGGTTGCTGTCTGCATGTAGCAGGGAGTTGCCTGCCGTGCTTTTTCTAAATAACACAGTTTTGATGGTGTTGCCTGTGATCTGAACTTTGGTGTCAAGATATTCCACCTCTCTATCACTGATATTGCTCGTGAGTTTGATGTTACGGTTGTTGTTGTTCAGTTTATTAATGAAGTCATTGGCTTCCGATTTACTGCCTGACCAGATGACAAAAATGTCATCTATAAACCGAAGCCATAACCGGACTTTCTGAAAGTCTCTTTTCAGTTCTGTGTCATTTCTGATATCTGCCTCCCATGCTCCCATGAAGAGGTTCGCCAGGCTCGGCGCAAAAGAAGTACCCATCGCGGTGCCGTGGGTTTGCAGAAAGATCTCATCATTAAAACAGAAGAAGTTATTTTCTAGACAGTGTTTTATCATATCTAGTATCATGGTAGTGTGCCCAAGAAATCTTATGTCCCTCTTTTTTAAATATCTGGCACATGCTTCCAGCCCCTGACTGTGTTCAATTATGGTGTAAAGAGCGTTTACATCCATAGTCATTAGTAAACACTCTTTGTCAATCTTTACTTGGTTGATTTTGTCAAGGAAATCCTTGGTATCTCTCACATAAGTGGGGAGATCCATGACAAAATCCCTCAGAAAGTAGTCGATGTAGCGTGAGACATTTTCAAGAACACATCCCCTGGAAGAGATGATGGGTCTTCCAGGGGGATTATCAACACATTTGTGCACCTTTGGGAGGAGGTATAGGATGGGTAAAATGGGGTAGTCCTTTTTGAGGAAACAGTATTCCTCCCATTCTAGCCAACCTCTATCCTTCCATTCACTCAGTTTGTCCCACATATTTTTTACGCTGTTACTATACTCCGTCCGGTTAGAACTTTTGTACGTTTGTCCATCATGCAGTTGTCTTTCCGCTTCTGCAACGTACATCTCCCTAGGCATTATCACAATGTTCCCCCCTTTGTCTGCTGGTCGGATAAGGATACTGGGGTCATTGGCAAGGTCTTGTATGGCTTTCTTTTGAGCAACCGAAATGTTATATTTGACTTTTTTCTTGCCGTTGGCCCGGTTGCGCCTACTAAGCTCCAATAGTTCATTGCCTATCTGGTCTTGAAAGGAGTCTATATTGTCGTGGTTCATTTTAGGGGTGAATGTGGATTTCGGTTTAAAGTCAGTAATAGCTGCCTGATTATGTTGGATTTCTAAGACATCCAGTATTCTCCTGGCTTCAGTACTGAGATTTAATTCATCTTCAACAGTGGTTAGTTCATCAATGGCCACTAGATTATCTATGTCGCCTATGATCATATGTTCATTGTCTATATCCTGTTCATTTATGTGTTGTCTTTTACTTCTTTTAGGCTTCATTTTGTGCCATTTCTTAAGTTTCAGTTTTCTGCAAAATTTGAAAATGTCAATCTTGTCTTCAACATAATCCATGGTTGCCGTGGGACAAAATGATAGACCTAGACATAATGTTCTTTTGTCTCTCAAGCTTATTTGTCTATCAGATAAATTGATTATGGTTTTGTTTACCTGTATGTCGTCCATCATTCTTTCCTCTTCTTTTGAGCCCTTCTTATTCCCACTGGCCTTTGATTTCCTGTGTTGTTTGTTCCTCTGTTTCCGTTTCTTCCTCCTCTTTGTCTGGTATTTCTTGGTCTTCCTCTTGTGCTCTGTACTTGTGCTTGGTTCTTTTCTTGTAGTCTCGTGGATGATCTTGTTGCTTCCCGGTTCTGTTTCATGAACCGGTATTGTAATAAAAAATTGCCCTTTTTTGGTCTTGTTTCATCTGTTGATTTGATGCTTTCTGAGCTCACGGTTAGATCTGACATATCCGTCAGTGAATCTGCATTTTCTTCATCCTCTGTTGCAGTTTCCTCCAGGGTGGGTGTGGTCTGGTCAGTTTGTGATTGGTTTTCATAGAGATGGTCATATTTCTTGCTGTGTGTGAGTATCCTCCCAGACTCATAGTCACCACAATCTCTATGTAATTTATATTGTTTCCTCTTTTTGATATCATCTTCCAGAGTTTTTAGACGTTTTTTCATTTCTTCTAGAAATTTGATGATGATTTCCTGTTCCTCATGTTTATTCAATTCCTCCGATATTTCTTCAATTTCTTTCTTGATTTTTGTTCTGTCAGACCATGCATATTTAATTAAGATTTGCATCATCACCCTGGAGCTGTTTGTGGCATTCTCAGACCAATCTTCGAGCATTTGTGGGTCTAAGGAGTCATATGATGGGATCAGATAAATTCTCAATCCTCTGGGTATCATGTTCTTGTCCAGGTAATCTTGTAAAGATGTTGCCTCCCACCATTTTGAAACTTCTAATTTGTGAAGTTTTTCATACCTCCTTAGTCTGTCCATGATACTTTTGTCTGCCCGGACGGGTGTGGGAAGTGTAATTGTTTTTCCCGGTGCTCTTGCAAATAGGGACAGTGCTGCTTCTCTCCTCTCACTCTCATCATACATTGTGTGTTGCTTGGCAAAAGATGATTGTATTTTTGCACTTGGATATCCGGTGTGGTGTTTGTTGTTGTGTCCTATGACCCCCCTGTTAATTCAGGGTTCACTCTTGTTTCGACGTGTGTTGATCTTTAATATACCGTCCCCCAACTTTCGTCACACCAATGTAGGGGCAATAAGTAAGATCAACAGTCAATGGGTCCCAGCTGATCATCAGTGTACATTCGGCTGGCGAGAGCGCTTACCTTTGTAGAAGTATTCACCACGTGGGTATGCGTCTCTTGCAGCCCTTGGTCCGGTCACATCTGATGTACTTTTGATGCTGAGACACCTTTCGAAACCGCGTAGGTTGCTTCCTTAATATTCACGCACAGCAAAGCTCCTACTGCAACCCTTCGCCTTCGTGAGTGTGGCTCGAACCGGCGGAGCAGCCGGAAATCAATATTCAAAAGTAACGGCGTTCCTCACGAGCACTCGGGTGAAGGACCACACAACACACCACAGGATTTCCAAGACGATAGATTTATTCCTTAATAAATTATAATTATAATATTGAACACGAAATTAGTGTAATACTATCTGCATAGAAACACTTATTATAATATTGAACACGAAATTAGTGTAATACTATCTGCATAGAAACACTGTTGTGATTATTAACAACAGTGATTCACCAGGGGAGTGGTAATAATCCGACTAGCACTGTATCAATACTCAAACATGTGGGATTTATACTATTTCAACATGTCTACCCAAGTGTTTCATACTTACAGGACACACTGTTACCATTAGTCCGTCTTTGATGCTTGTTCAGGGTAACTAACATAAATAATGTGTATGACTTTGTGCAACTTGTGTGATCAAGCACTCTCTGGAGTGCGAAACGCGTCACGAGATTTATGAAGGAATAAATCTATCGTCTTGGAAATCCTGTGGTGTGTTGTGTGGTCCTTCACCCGAGTGCTCGTGAGGAACGCCGTTACTTTTGAATATTGATTTCCGGCTGCTCCGCCGGTTCGAGCCACACTCACGAAGGCGAAGGGTTGCAGTAGGAGCTTTGCTGTGCGTGAATATTAAGGAAGCAACCTACGCGGTTTCGAAAGGTGTCTCAGCATCAAAAGTACATCGGATGTGACCGGACCAAGGGCTGCAAGAGACGCATACCCACGTGGTGAATACTTCTACAAAGGTAAGCGCTCTCGCCAGCCGAATGTACACTGATGATCAGCTGGGACCCATTGACTGTTGATCTTACTTATTGCCCCTACATTGGTGTGACGAAAGTTGGGGGACGGTATATTAAAGAGCAACACACGTCGAAACAAGAGTGAACCCTGAATTAACAGGGGGGTCATAGGACACAACAACAAACACCACACCGGATATCCAAGGGCAAAAAAACAATCATCTTTTGCCAAGCAACACACAATGGATGATGAGAGTGAGAGGAGAGAAGCAGCACTGTCCCTATTTGCAAGAGCACCGGGAAAAACAATTACACTTCCCACACCCGTCCGGGCAGACAAAAGTATCATGGACAGACTAAGGAGGTATGAAAAACTTCACAAATTAGAAGTTTCAAAATGGTGGGAGGCAACATCTTTACAAGATTACCTGGACAAGAACATGATACCCAAAGGATTGAGAATTTATCTGATCCCATCATATGACTCCTTAGACCCACAAATGCTCGAAGATTGGTCTGAGAATGCCACAAACAGCTCCAGGGTGATGATGCAAATCTTAATTAAATATGCATGGTCTGACAGAACAAAAATCAAGAAAGAAATTGAAGAAATATCGGAGGAATTGAATAAACATGAGGAACAGGAAATCATCATCAAATTTCTAGAAGAAATGAAAAAACGTCTAAAAACTCTGGAAGATGATATCAAAAAGAGGAAACAATATAAATTACATAGAGATTGTGGTGACTATGAGTCTGGGAGGATACTCACACACAGCAAGAAATATGACCATCTCTATGAAAACCAATCACAAACTGACCAGACCACACCCACCCTGGAGGAAACTGCAACAGAGGATGAAGAAAATGCAGATTCACTGACGGATATGTCAGATCTAACCGTGAGCTCAGAAAGCATCAAATCAACAGATGAAACAAGACCAAAAAAGGGCAATTTTTTATTACAATACCGGTTCATGAAACAGAACCGGGAAGCAACAAGATCATCCACGAGACTACAAGAAAAGAACCAAGCACAAGTACAGAGCACAAGAGGAAGACCAAGAAATACCAGACAAAGAGGAGGAAGAAACGGAAACAGAGGAACAAACAACACAGGAAATCAAAGGCCAGTGGGAATAAGAAGGGCTCAAAAGAAGAGGAAAGAATGATGGACGACATACAGGTAAACAAAACCATAATCAATTTATCTGATAGACAAATAAGCTTGAGAGACAAAAGAACATTATGTCTAGGTCTATCATTTTGTCCCACGGCAACCATGGATTATGTTGAAGACAAGATTGACATTTTCAAATTTTGCAGAAAACTGAAACTTAAGAAATGGCACAAAATGAAGCCTAAAAGAAGTAAAAGACAACACATAAATGAACAGGATATAGACAATGAACATATGATCATAGGCGACATAGATAATCTAGTGGCCATTGATGAACTAACCACTGTTGAAGATGAATTAAATCTCAGTACTGAAGCCAGGAGAATACTGGATGTCTTAGAAATCCAACATAATCAGGCAGCTATTACTGACTTTAAACCGAAATCCACATTCACCCCTAAAATGAACCACGACAATATAGACTCCTTTCAAGACCAGATAGGCAATGAACTATTGGAGCTTAGTAGGCGCAACCGGGCCAACGGCAAGAAAAAAGTCAAATATAACATTTCGGTTGCTCAAAAGAAAGCCATACAAGACCTTGCCAATGACCCCAGTATCCTTATCCGACCAGCAGACAAAGGGGGGAACATTGTGATAATGCCTAGGGAGATGTACGTTGCAGAAGCGGAAAGACAACTGCATGATGGACAAACGTACAAAAGTTCTAACCGGACGGAGTATAGTAACAGCGTAAAAAATATGTGGGACAAACAGAGTGAATGGAAGGATAGAGGTTGGCTAGAATGGGAGGAATACTGTTTCCTCAAAAAGGACTACCCCATTTTACCCATCCTATACCTCCTCCCAAAGGTGCACAAATGTGTTGATAATCCCCCTGGAAGACCCATCATCTCTTCCAGGGGATGTGTTCTTGAAAATGTCTCACGCTACATCGACTACTTTCTGAGGGATTTTGTCATGGATCTGCCCACTTATGTGAGAGATACCAAGGATTTCCTTGACAAAATCAACCAAGTAAAGATTGACAAAGAGTGTTTACTAATGACTATGGATGTAAACGCTCTTTACACCATAATTGAACACAGTCAGGGGCTGGAAGCACGTGCCAGATATTTAAAAAAGAGGGACATAAGATTTCTTGGGCACACTACCATGATACTAGATATGATAAAACACTGTCTAGAAAATAACTTCTTCTGTTTTAATGATGAGATCTTTCTGCAAACCCACGGCACCGCGATGGGTACTTCTTTTGCGCCGAGCCTGGCGAACCTCTTCATGGGAGCATGGGAGGCAGATATCAGAAATGACACAGAACTGAAAAGAGACTTTCAGAAAGTCCGGTTATGGCTTCGGTTTATAGATGACATTTTTGTCATCTGGTCAGGCAGTAAATCAGAAGCCAATGACTTCATTAATAAACTGAACAACAACAACCGTAACATCAAACTCACGAGCAATATCAGTGATAGAGAGGTGGAATATCTTGACACCAAAGTTCAGATCACAGGCAACACCATCAAAACTGTGTTATTTAGAAAAAGCACGGCAGGCAACTCCCTGCTACATGCAGACAGCAACCACCCTGACAATCTGAAATGGAGTATCCACTATGGGGAACTCCTTAGAGCGAAAAGAAATTGCAGCAACCACAAAGATTATGTGGCAGAAGAAAAAATAATGACACAGAGATTCCTCCATCGAGGATATCCTCTATGGGTGATTAAGAAAGCTAGCAAAAAGGTGTCTGAGATTGAGAGAAAAGACTTACTCATGACTAAAAGTAATGAGGGGGAAGGAAAGGCCAACATCACCAGAGTAATTCTTACATACAATGGGAACTCCAAACAAATACAAAAAAGTTTAGTCAAAAATTGGAATCTTCTAATTTCTGATCCCATAATAGGAGACAGTTTACCTAAACGCCCCAGCATAACCTACAAGAGAGGACCAACTCTTAGAGATCTGCTGGTTCACAATGATGTCAGTAACACTACTGTTCCCAGAGGCATTGACCTGCAGGGCTTCTACCCATGTGGCCATTGCAAAGCCTGTGCAAATAGCCACATGAAGAAGGAATTCTGGAATCCCAGCAGAAACAAGATGCAACAAATTCAACAATTCCTCACATGTACCACTCCATTTGTAATCTATGCACTAACCTGCCCATGCAATCTAATGTACATAGGGAGCACGACACATATGGCGAAAAAAAGAGTGTTGGAACACACCAGAGCTATCAGTAATTTGGACCAGCAATATCCGATAGCACGCCATTTTGAGAGTCATCACTTCTCTGACCCCAAAAAACTAACCTATTTTGTGCTGGAACAGGTTAACATTGGCCCTAGAGGAGGTAACCGATTGTTAAAATTAAGGCAGAAAGAATCCAAACACATTATTAGCCTATGCACTCGTTACCCTAAGGGACACAATATGGATGAGGAATATAATGTACACTTACAAGAATGAATTGTGTTATGTCTTGATCCTGGTAGGATTATACTGTATTTGTAAAGTCAATGTGTAATTTGAACCTCAAATTATCATTATTTACGATAGTATTCTCCTCTTCCCCTTCCCTATCTTATACTTTTCTTTTCTTCTCTATCTATTTTCAGATACCTAACGAGGGAGATGTCAGAAAGGAATGATATGATTAATCTAAACCTGTACTGTGACTTTCCCCTCCTCTCCTCATCCAACTTCGAAAGTATAATTTTAACCAATTTATGCACCAGTGTCATCAATTGTACATGCTGTTTATTGTAATACCCGTATGGGTACTTGAACAACTGACATCAAACCACACTAGCTTAGGACGAAAGTATGGCTCTTTAACAGGTCTCCCTAAGGTTCTAGGTCCGTTCCACTAACCAGGATGGACAAAGAGACATTTGTAACAGCTGTCTATAGATACAGCTGTGCATCTCATAAGAGAACTCCTTATCTCCCTATCCCCATCTCACTAACCAGAGGGATAAATAACCATCAATCTTGCCACTGTGACCAGAGTGTACGTAATTTTGAACACTCGGCGCGAGCAGATTTTGATTAACTTCGCGTAGCCATGACTACTGTCTAGGCATGACGCGCAACTGGGAGGAGTCTCGTCACACTCGGCGCGAGCAGATCTTGTTTAACTTCACGTAGCCATGACTACTGTCCAGGCATGACGCGCAACTGGGAGGAGTCTCGTCACAGGACCCCTACCGGGGATCCCTTTAACGCAATCCTATTCATCTGGATACACGTTACTCTAGGACCTCACTATTTGCCATGACCCGCTCCGCTGGTAACTAGCCTTTTAATAAATTGTTCGATACATAATATTGAACACGAAATTAGTGTAATACTATCTGCATAGAAACACTGTTGTGATTATTAACAACAGTGATTCACCAGGGGAGTGGTAATAATCCGACTAGCACTGTATCAATACTCAAACATGTGGGATTTATACTATTTCAACATGGCTACCCAAGTGTTTCATACTTACAGGACACACTGTTACCATTAGTCCATCTTTGATGCTTGTTCAGGGTAACTAACATAAATAATGTGTATGACTTTGTGCAACTTGTGTGATCAAGCACTCTCTGGAGTGCGAAACGCGTCACAAGATTTATGAAGGAATAAATCTATCATCTTGGAAATCCTGTGGTGTGTTGTGTGGTCCTTCACCCGAGTGCTCGTGAGGAACGCCGTTACTTTTGAATATATATATATATATATATATATATATATATATATATATATATATATATATATATATATATATATATATATACATATATATATATATATATCCTTTAACCTCGATTCCTCGTACGTGCTGCAATAACAAAGCAGCCTTGAACAGAAAATAGAGCACGGACCAAAATTTGGTTTTCTTCAATATTTTATTTTGCTTGTCGCCTCATGACGTTTCGGCTCCCTTGAGCCTTGCTCACATGACAGCGAGCTGTGGTGAGAGGTGCATATTTAAAGTGCTAGTGCTACACTGTGATTGGGCCACCATTAATCAACATGGTAAAAGGACTGCCAGTAAAAACAGATAACGTTGTACAATTATCCTTATTACTAAAAAGGCAGATTTACACAATAATGCTAAAATCAATTCTGGTGAAATACCAAGCCTTTCATTAATCATGTTACAATAACGCCTATATTTACACATGTTTAGGACTATACACATGAAAAAATATCACAACAAGTGAATGTCACTAAACACACGGCATTAAAATAATATTGGGATAAATCCCCACCCCTTGTATCAAGGATCCAAATGGGGCCCATCTCACTAGCCTATATTCTAAGTGGAAAAAGTGCATAGTGCAAAAAGTGCAGATATATTGAGGTATCAATAATCAATTGTCCGACGTCCCCATACACCAACAACAAGACTGAGCCCAGTCTGATATTGGCGGGATCAACTTCAGTGAAGTCAACATTAATTAAACGAATCTACATATATACATTACTAGCCAGTTATGCATAAACAAGTTTATTTGATTGTAAGAGTAACTCAGACCTATTGGGAACAAGAGTAGAAATAGGAGGACTTCCATATGCTTGTTAAAAAGACATTGTGAACTACATTATGAGAAGCATATTAGAAAGATATTTCAAAAAGCCCAATAAAAAGCCTAAAAAAAGCCTAAAAAAAAACATCATGAGTGATATATAGTGCAGCATGTCCAGACAGATCAGGAAATATCTAAGCAGCCATGTTTAAATACAGACTATAGTATTCATGGGTTAACCAAACGTATAGTACAACACACACAATAATTTGCATTGTCCACCATAGGTATAGCAGCAGTTAAGATCAAATTCCAGCAAATTTGAGCCAAATCATACAAATTCTTGGATTGACTAAAAGAATAACACAAAATAGTGAATTCAAATCAGTCCAAAGTATTAGTGCAACATAACGTAAGATTAAAAACCATTCCTAGATGAATAAATACATTGATTAACAGATGGGCAACTGCACGGGAAATATGATAATGGTTCCCACCCCCCACTAGTTAAAAAGTCATTGTAATAAATAGTCTGGTTAAAAAGGCCTATGTTGCACATCAACAGATAGGCGGGGATCAATTGATTCTACCAAGCTAGTTTAATGTAGGCAAGTGTAAAGGTCTTCTGTTACATTGAGTCCCCCTGGCTGTTTGCTATTAAACTGCAAGATGTATCTAGTTTCAAGTTTGCGCAACTTGGTTTCCCTAATGCCTCCCCGTCTGCTGGCTTGTACAGCATCGACAAAATAATATCTGAGCTCACTGTTGTTACTCTGATGAAATTGTTTAAAATGTCGGGCAACAGGATAAGTATTGTCTTGCGATGTAATGGCTCGAAGATGCTGTAGTATGCGCTTATGCACAGGCAATTTGGTCCTGCCCACGTACCGGAGTGGACACAGGCATTCCAAGACGTAGACTGCATAGTCAGATTTACATGTTAGGGTCTTCATGATTGGGTGGTCCTTGTTCCCAAAGCCGTCCCTGTAGCTGGTGTGATTGACCCCATGTGTACAGGCTTTACAAGAAGTGCACTTATAAAAGCCGCCCCTGTTGAGCAGCCAAGAGATTTTATTAAGGACTTCAGGGCCAGTATCCACCAGCCTGTCCCTCATATTGGGTGCCTTGCTATATGTAATGGCGGCCCGCTTGGGTAACTGATGCCCAATCACCGGATCTTTAAGTAATATGGGTCAATTCTTGTTAATCACCCTACGTATCTCCTTATGTTGAGAGGAGTACCCTGTGATGACCCTAAATGTGTTTATGCTGTCACCACTCTTGGACCCAATTGCCATATTATCAGAAGTAGCCTCTGCAGGTGTGGTGTACTTTGCTAAGAGGGATGCATGTGAGAAGCCCATAGATTTATGTATGGCTGCGTCAATCACCTTCCGTGTATAACCTCTTTCCAGAAACCTTTCAGAGCTAACAGCTTGAGCCTCCATTAATTCACGCTCATATATATATATATTCAAGATAGGATATCTACTGCACTTTCGTAAAGAAATCATCCGGCACTCTCACGCAGGTATCGTTGGTTTCAGGCTTATTTTTATTAAATCACATCAACACGTTTCGGGAGTCAAGCTCCCTTGATCACGATGTTATATATACACAGTAAAAACACATACACAATACTAAGTAAAAAACAACAACAAAAATAAACAACACTAGCAAAATTGGTGGGCTTCAAAAGATTCGGTTTAATTAATCTACCTCCAATTTAAGCAAATATATAAAAACTATTGGAGTTTGGAGGGGTTAAATTGACTACTCCCACTCCAGTTGAAAGAACACAGTTTTGAAAGTGATGGCCATTGGTGGGTTGGATTTAATAATCCCCCTCCAATCTAAACAACAGTGGGGAAAGTGTTGAACTTTGGAGAGTTTAGATTTGCTATTCTTACTCTAATGTAAGCAACATCAGGGAAAGTGTTGGACTTTGCAAGGGTTAGATTTAGTATTTCAACTCCAATTTAAACAACAGTAGGGAAGCTGTTGAATTTTGGTGGGGTTATATTTACTATTCCCACACCAAGCAAAGCAACATTAGGGAAAGTGGTGGACTTTGGAAGGGTAAGATTTAACTATTCCTACTCCAACATAAGAACCTTCAGGAAAAGTGTTGAACTTTAGAGGGGTAATATTGCAATTCCCACTCCAATCTAAAAACAGTAGGGATAGTGTTGGACTTTGGAGGCATTACATTTACTATTCCCACTCAATCTGACCACTAATGGGGAAATGTAGGACTTTGGAGGGGTTAAATACACAATTGACAATGCAGTGTAAGCAATATTAGAGAACATGTTGGACTTTGTAGGTGTTAGATTTACTATTCCCACTTGTACTTAAGGAGGGTTACGTATAAAATTCTATATACAAATAATTTGTTAAAAGACATTTACATATCTCACAATATTCAATTGTTAAAACATTCACAAATTCCAAATATATACTATATAAATAAATAAAATGAAATGCTAAACGTTAAAACAATAATGTAGCAAATACAAAAAAAATCTTCCTAAAAATACAATAAATTTTAAATAAATCACTGATAAATTAACATTTGAATTAAATAAAACAAATACAACTGAACCCTATAATATTTGTAAGGTACATTTTAAATATATTCTTATTATATACACTAGCTAGTCCATTAACAACTAAGAAAACTACAAAACATTTCTATATATCCATTAAATATTTCATTAAAGTAGAAAATTACTTCTCACCCAATTGCCCTACAAACCCAAGAACCCACAACTAAAATATATATTATACAAAAACAAAATATACATTGAAAATCATAAAACACCTTTACATAATTAAAATAACAATCATTAATGTAATCACTGTACTTAATTAACAACCAATAATATATTTATTTTAAAAAAAATACAAATTATAATTCAAATTATTTCATACCTTTTTTCCATACAGACCCAAAAACCCTCTCCTAATTTACATATTACTAATTACATGTAAAATAAAATGAATTATACATTAAAAATTACAAACTGTGCTTAATTTTTTTTAAACAATTACATCAATAATATTAACACCTAATTGAATATAATCACTGATATAAAGGAAATTAATTAACAGCCTATATTTAGTACAACAATATTGAAATACAGAATATTATATACAATATTATTTTCAAAAACAATATTAAATACATAAATGTTTTTCTTACCTTTCATATTTAGTAACACAACATTTTTGTAGTGACAACATTTTCGACACAATAGTCATGTTCCACTATATTTTTTAATCAATCTTTTTGTCACTCACCGTGACATTATGTCATTATGAAGGTTGGCACATAGGTTGGCATTGTCAGTTTTCCATCACTGACTGCAAGAGGGTCGATGCAGCCCCACATTGGTGGTAGCATGGCAAAGGAGCTCAATTGTGATGAGCAAGGTTTGAGAGTCTTGATCTGTTGGGGTATAGGTAGGTTGCTCTTCCATGGATAATCAGGGATCCTAATGATTTCCAAACACTAAAAAATATCACTAAACTACTAAAGAGACTGTTATGTATAATGTCAACATATGTACTTACAAACAAATCCACCAACACTAGCCTCAACAGGCCACAAACCCTTCCTAAATCAAAATAAAACCTCTATTAATCCTCACCTTGCACCTTCCCCAACTCACAACACCCACTTTACCAAAAACAGTGCCACCAATTGGACCATATAAAACCTCTAGTAATTCCCCTCACCCTTTCTCCAAGTCACACCACCCACTCTATTCACAATGGACCCACACCCTTCATAAACACTAACACATAATTATTGATCCTGTCCCTACCCCAACATTGGTGGTAGCCTGGCAAAGGAGCTCAAGTATAGAGATGGAGGAATAAGGATTATCAGTCCTTTTCTTTGTGATGAGCCAGGTTTGAGACTCTTGATCTTCTGGGGTGTAGGTAGGTTGCTCCTCCATGGCTCGTCAGGATTCCTAAGCATTTCCAAACACTAAAACATATCACTAAACTACTAAAGAGACTGTTATGTATAATGTCGACATATTTACCTACAAAAAATGCCACCAACACTAGCCTCAACAGGCTACAAACCCTTCCTAAATCATAATAAAACCTCTATTAATCCTCACCTTGCGGACCATCTCTCAGGGAAGCCAGGAAGGGTTTCGCAGCGGTCGAAGCGCCTTGGGACCCTACGGGTAAGTAGTGCGCTATATAAATGCCTATACATTTACATTTACATTTACTTTCCCCAACTCACAACACCCACTCTCCCCAAAACAGTACCACCACTTGGACTATATAAAACCTCCAGTAATTCCCCTTACCCTTTCTCCAAGTCACACCACCCACTCTACTCACAATGGACCCACACCCTTCATAAACACTAACACATAATTATTGATCCTGTCCCTACCCCATTTACTCTCCACATGACACACAAAGGAACAGATCCACAGCCTCCCTATGGAAATACGCTTCCAGCATATACATTCTGTCCATAAATTCTCTAACCATAGGCCACAGCCTCAATTCCCTCAAACACCTGCCAGAGGAGGACCTCTTTGGGGTATAGAGGGTTGGTCACTCTGGGGGACAGTATGCTTGGTCCTCACTGACTGCAGTGAAGACCTCTGGCCTCACCAATTTTATTTTGTGCTTCTGTGCCCCTGGGATATGTTCACTCAAAATTCATATCATTACTATTAGGACTACTGGGAAATATTTAATCCATGACTACCTGTATAATTACAAAAATGATCAAATAGATAAACAGTTGAAACACATGAATCATAGGGTGACACTTTCACCAGACAATTAACATTTGTTCAAAAGTTATAGATGGTGCCATAGAAAAATATGGAAGATTAATTTATGTATCACAATTTAATTTAACTACATCATGCAATGTTAGTTGGCTAATTTAGTGGGTTCCATGATTTTTGTACAACAATTGACATATATGAACAAAAATATTTCCTGTATGACTGCTCTTTCCTCACGCAACCAACTCCCATCCCAAATCCTACTCCCAACCGTATCACACCCTCCCCCTTCAGTCATTACCAGTGTAACAAATATTATTCCTTGGTTAGGAAGCACAAGTCAATGTTAGGTAAGGCTGACATTTTACCCTAAAGCTTGGTCTAGGTTTAGGTATGGCTATTGATGGGTTTGGTGGTTAATGAGTGGTAGAAGGTAGACCAGTGTAGGAGGTGGCGTAAGAATACAATAATGAAGACTTAATGGTAGAAAAGAGACACGAGAAGGGATGGGAATCGGACGGGATTAGAGTTGATAAGCATGGGTTGGCACTGGGCAACACCCTGCTTCAGAAACATAGATTTAGGAAGGTGGATAATTTAAAAATAATTGAAGATCAGGCTTAGGAGCAAGGTCATCCTCCCATCAGTCCTCATGCTGATCTTTCTGGCACTCCATATCGGTGCCTGTCAAAGAGGGTCTATAAAAAAAAAGAAAAGCTTATGTCTTAATATCACTCCCACCTGTAGGATTAGCACAAGTAAAAACACAATACCTAATAAATTTGAATTTATTGCTAGAGAAATTAACTCTTTGAACATTTTACTTCTACATTTAAAAAATCAAATTGTCAAAAATGTAATGCTATAACTTTTTAAATAATGGGGCAAATGGAAAGGAAAAGATCAGAAGTAAATGAACTGTTCCTGCCACAGTAAGAGATAAGGGGGAGGTATGGAGGAAACAAAGAGGAGAGGAGGAATTAGTCTGAGAAAACTAAAGAAAATGTAAAAGGAAAGAGAACACGCGACCTACCAGCTCCAAAAGGAATGCTTTCTGGTGCAGTGTCAGCAGCTGCATCCATCTTTGGGCCAGATTCTGATGTGGTTTGGAAATCTTCCCAACTGAATGGGTTTGGGAATGGTTTCCAACCGAATCGGATTGGGAGAGTCCAACCGAATGAGTACGATGCATCCAGATGCTTCCAGAAACGATTTGGTTGGACTCCCATTGACTTCAATGGGAGCCTGTGTTCCTAACCGCATCGTAATCGGGCCCTAGGTGGGAATGCTTTACTATCCGCATTGTAATCGGGCCCTCAGTTGGAAAGACATGTTCCCTATCAGATTTGGATGGAGCAAATGCCGTTAGCAGGCCTTCTTAACCACTTCAGAATCAGGCCCTTAGTCTCTTCTTTTTTGGTGGTTGGAAAAGAGGAAAGAAATGAAGACACTCATTAGTAGTACTAGCTAAAATAGTAATAAAGGCCATGTAATAATTTACCAGCATTCAGTCAATTACAGGTGAACAAATCTACTGCTTGAATCCCATTACCCACTTACTTTCTCAATCCTAAAAACAAGTCCCTCTAATAAAACTTGGGGGCCGATTAGGATGGCGGTGAATCCGCATCCTCTGGGCCGGCGGAAGCCACCGCCGGCCTGGAGGATGCGGATTCACCGATCAGTGGCGGATGGCAAGTCTGTCCACTGCTGATCCGCGGTGTATGCACGCAAATATGGTGGCGGTGTCTTGCAGACACTGCCAGCCATATTAGGATGCAGGCTGAAACATTCTTTTTCCGCCTTGGAAAAGCATGTGGTCTTTTGTGTTTGGGGGCCCGTTGCAGGCCCCCAGCGTGTTGGGGGTGGGGGTGCACATGGGGGGTACCTATGGTGCCCCCCTGCATTTACATGCACAAAGCGGCAGGCACCGCGCAGTGCCTGCCACTTTGTGCATGTAAATGCAAAGCATGCATTTTTAACCTTGCTGCGGGTGCTGCTTCAAGCAGCACCCGCCACAAGGATAAAGATACGGGATGTGACCGCCAGGGTGGCGGTCACATCCTAATTGGCATGGAGGGACTGCCGCTGCCCCTGCGGACGGTCCCTCCACCTCGGAGTGGTGGACAGACGCAGGTCCCGTCCGCCATCCTAATAGGCCTCTTAGTTATAACTACAAATGATGTTGTTCCTTCGATACCTCTATACATTTTTGCAACAGCTAATCACCAAGTCACTGACATTCCACTGCACTTCTCACAGATGGAGACTGCGCAGCAACAGAAGATTCAGATAGAAGCCTCAATAATCTTGATAATGAGATCTTCCCTCAGTCCTCCTATCTTCCTGCTCCTCAGTCTAAACGTAAGCATACCTTTCTCCCATACTGCCTATTACTGGCATCCTATGAGGCCTAGACTCACCGTTGACAAGATTTTTAAAGATCCCAGGACTGGGCAGTATGACTTGAAATCTACTCCCAGTCCTCTTGACACACTATCTGACATGGCGAGGGTGCGAATTATAGTTACCTTAGGGCATGAGTTTTTTTAGATAACTATGCTGAATTTCTATGGTTTTATGAGTGTAAAATCTAACCCTAACTATAATGTCCCTATGGCCTTTGTTTTTTAGGGTGACTTTCTAAGTTTCTTTAATTTTATTTCCTAACCATAATGTTTTTGTAACCTTTGGTTATTTCAGCGAATTTCTATGTTTTTTTAATGCTACTTCTTAACTACAACATCTCTGTAACCTTTGGTTTTTACCGAATTTCTAGTTTTTTTTAAACATAAAGTAATATTTAATTACCAATGTTAATCCAACCCCACGCTTGCACGTCCTTTAGCTGTGTGGGGTGAAGCAGCCATCCTAGGAAAGGGGACTGCAGACCCCCTCCTGAGGCTGATTTTAGCCTCAAGGACCCCATCTGTTGGGGATGTGAGATCAAGGCCATGAGACCCGAAATGCATTGCATCTATGCAGGTGTCTTGTTGGATTAAACACCCTTGAAACCAATCTCTGTTTGTGCATGATTTTGTTTTATTTATACCACTGGTTTGGATATTATTATCATGCCCACAGCAAATTTGATCTGAGGGATATATATATATTTGAGATGTCATCAGTGATGTTGTCAGTGTTGTAATATATGAGTCAAAAGCAGTGCATTGTGGGGACATAAGTTATAGTAGGCTCAGGTAACTATAACTGCTGAATTTCTATGGTTTTGCACAAGTGAAATCTGAGGCTAACTATAATGTCCCCGTCACCTTTGGTTTCTTCAGTGAATATATAAATATATATATATAACTCACTGGCAGTTGCCAGTAGTTAGTTGTAGTTAGAACCTAGTTTCCAAAGGAAAAGCATTTTTGACTTGACTCTAACTTTGGCGTTGTTTGACCAATCTTCGTGAAATCTTCCCAAATATGTGTCAAAGTAGGTTTTGTGTGTCATGGCAAGTTATGGGTTGATCTGTGCAGTGGAAACCGAGAAATTGGGGCACGAAATAAGGGTGCATTTGAAATGTTAATTCCCATAGAAACATTTAGCCACAGCTACAGCATGAACTGCTGAACGGACAAACACCAAATTTGGCAGGGAGGTACATGTTGGTTGAAGGAAGTGCCTTTTGCGTATTTGGTGTAAATCTGTTTAGTAGTTGTTAAAAAATGTAAGTTGAAAATTATAGATATGTCTCTGGCCGCAAAGCCTTTGGGAACAAAGACGAGCTTGTGCAGGGAAAAGTACTGCTCTGATTGGCTGGCAACACTTCAACCAGGAATTGTTGGCAGCCATCTTGGGACTCAGCATCACCAATACCGCCACGGCATAAAGGCATTAAAAAAAATATATAAATATTGCTGCGATATTTGTGGCAAATAAAGTTCTGCAATTGTGTTTAAAAAAACCCAGGTGGACCAGGTTCAGGGAGCATGTAATAAATATAGGAGGGTGGAACACAGGCCCCTTTCTATGGCTTATCAAAGCCACGGGCACCACCACCTCCCTGGGGCACTTTTCATTGCTAATGTGGGAAGGACCATTGGGCCCGCCCGGAGCCCCGGGGACCGCCACAGCCCAAGGCTATATCCAATTATAGTGGGGAGGCCTCGCAGACCCCCCCTGTACTGGAGTTTACCACCTTCCTGGGGCTAATTAAAACAATATGGTGGGGTCTCACGGACACCTCCCTGCCCTGCCGACCTCCATCTCCCGGGGCTAATTTTAATAATGTGGGGGGCCTTGGAGACTCCCCTGCCTTGGAGACCACCACCTCCCCTGAGCTGAAATAAATACCAAAGTGTTGGGGGCTCCATCCTCCCCATACAGCCCAGGGGACCACCACCTCCCCGCGGCATTTTTTTTCTAAAGTATCGGGCCGTGCGGCCCTCTCCAGGAGCGCTATATGACCCTGGGGACCGCCAACCCCAGGGCCAGCTCCAGCAATGTTGTTGGGTGACTGCCCACCCACAGGACATTGCAGTTTGCTATGACATGGCAGGAGCACTGCGTGGAAACATAATCATTGAGTTTTTTTCAACTAAATGCCAGTACAGGACATCATTTGGACAGTTGAGCAGATGTGGGACTTATAAGTTAAATATAGAGAGATAGATACAGGCTATGGTATTAGGGAGTGTGGTAGAACGAACAGAAAAGTCTTAAATTGAGGAACCCCCCTTGATGAAGCCTAGGCCACCATGTTTATTGCCTTTGTCTGCCACCTGTTGTGATACCTCTGTGGAGACAGCCAATGGACAACTCCACCCAATAAATAAAGATTTAGCCAGCACATAGCCATTTTGTTGTTAATGCAAAACTAATAAAACCAATATTACTGAAGCCTGACATGAATCCAACCTATTACACTTAATTTCTAGGGATAAATGTTACTCTTTGTGCTGTAGAAAACTGTTGAATACATTAAAATAAACCAATCTCCTCCACTTGGACGATCGATACTGGTTAGTTTTGGAAGCAGGTGGTTATCTCAGGACATGCATATTATTCAGAATCATGCAAGCAAAAGCAAACTTGAAAACTTGCAGTTCCCTTTGGACCATCGTTCAGCTGGAGTCAAACAGCAGGCAGAGGGGACTGCAATAGAGTACAGAGAAACAGATGGCATCATCAGACTACTGATGTTAGCATCCTAGGTGGCAGGTCCTCCTAGTAGGCTGTGAAAAGTGTCAAAAAAAAGCAATGTCAGTGACTCTGGACTGCGATTCCCACACGGGTAACGCTTCCCCATTATTCACAGCCCAAAGGAGGTGCTACTGACAGGAGGGGGAGGGTTTATCATGGAATTCGGTTCCCACTGTGCTCCCTTTTGCCTCCAGCAGGTGTGACCTCAATTTCCAATGGCAGCCTTCAACTGTGAATACACTGTCTCTTGCATATATGTGTGTGTGTCTCTATGGGTGTGGGAGTGAGTATGTTAGTGTCTGTCTCCGTCTGATAGTAGGTGTATAAGAAGTCCTTTCATCATGTGTTTTCCTGGATCTGTAGAGTGTGTTGTTTTACGGCATGAGTTGGCATTAAAAACTCTTTGCTGAGCTTTAATCTTCCGTTTTAGTAGGTACTACTAGCTTCCCCTCATGTAGGGTGTAGGTAAGTCATAGGACATGGCAGTATGTGCTTAGAGGGATAGGTGTGCAGTTTAACACCTTGCCTGCGGCGCCGATTCTCCCCTGGTGCTGAACATTCCATTCGCGGGTGTGGTCGTGACGGAACCATTCCGTCATCCGCACAGCCCAACCGTGAGGGATGACGGAATGGTTCCGTCACAAGCATCAAAGGGGTTAAAGTCTTGCTTGTGTAGTTTGAGATGCCTAAGCATAGTTAAATATGCAGTATTTCACCCATACTTTAAGTTATATACATATTTACAAAAGCAGAGTTACTTACCTTGCCTGCTAGATAAAGGTAGAGGCATGTAAATATTCAGTGACATGATTCCCCATCATTCACAGCCCGAAGGAGGTACTACTGACAGGAGGGGGAGGGTTGATCATGGAGATCGGTGCCCACTTTGCTCCCTTCTGAGATGTGACCTCAATCTCCATTGGCTGCCTTCAACTGTGTCAACACTACCACCACTCGCACCTCCCACCCTCGCACAAGCAGCCGTTTTGTTGGTGCACAAAGTCACCACCAGTGAAAACCTGCGTGCCACAAGCCATCCAACATTAGAGTAGGGTAGACCACGATGTCACCCTCTAATTGCAGGACTAAGAGCAAAACAAACTGTGCAGAGGACTGTCAAGTAAGTATGTAGTGTGGTGGGAGGAGTTAAAACCAGGCAATGAACCAAAGAGAGGATGATGCACAATAGATAGAATTTGGAAAGAAATCCTGTATTGAATGGGCAACCAGTGTAATGGTTTTAAAACAGACTGCAGTGACTAAAGTGAATGCTTGTACAACCAGTTGAGCTGCTTGATTCTGAATAGCCTACAAAAGATGTAACAGGTAAGAGTTAATACTGAAGTAAACACTGTTAAAGTAAACCTCTCTGAACCCAACAATCTTGGTCATAATCTCAGTTTTTCAGTATTACATTTTAAACACTGATGGCCAGCCGAGAAGTGGACTGCTGGCAGACATTGTTGTAAAAGGAATTTATAAGAGGCAGGCCACTCAATCTACAAAGTAGTTCAGTGTTGTCTGCATAGAAATGGAATTGGAAATTAAAAGACCACCAGAGTCCTTGGGAACTCCACAGGACACTGTGTAGAGTGTTGAGAAGAAAGGTCCCTCTATGTCTGATCTGAGAGAAAAGAGCCATCAATACCATCTCCACTTGGTTCTGGAGAGGTTGTTGAACTTTACTGACATATCAAGTAGCATCAGGGTACTCACAAGGTCGACATCCACAGATAGGTGAAGATCACCCAAAACTGAGACCATAACAGAATCCATTTTCCCAATCAATCATGAAGCCGATCCTTCTTATGTCATTTTCTGAGGTCTCAGTTAAAAAGGGAATTCAGAATTATTTGTCCTTGCGTTGCAATGCTCCAGCAGCCTTGTAGTAGCCTCTTAACTCTCAACTTGTACCTAATATATCACCTCTGTTTTACTTCTCTTGTTAAGACATTCCCAGGTCAATGTTGTATTGTATGTGTATCTCTTTCCTTATATCTTACTGTAATGTCACTCTACTGCTTTGCAGTTACTCATTCTCTCTTCTTGCTCATTTCCCAAACTCTGTCTTTCTTTATCTCTCCTGCCCTATTTTGTCTATTCTCCTCTCTGCCTATCTCTTATGCCTGGGTTTCTTTCTTGTTACCTGTTCCTCTCTTTCTGTCTTCATCCCTTCCTTCTTTTTCTCCCTCTTTTGTTCTTCTTACAGTCTCTCTACTTTTTATTTCTCTGTGCCTTGCACTCTTTCCCCCCCCGTGCTTTCTCCCCACTCTTATCCCCTTTCTGCCCCTCTCTCATCTCTACTAGCATTATCTAGCATTCTCTCTCAGCTCAGCTGCACCCTGTAACAGTGACAGATACAGAGAAGCCTTTTCTCTGGGCCATTCCTCAGTACTTACAACAATAAAATATTGCTGCAAG
The DNA here is from genome assembly GCF_964263255.1 of Lissotriton vulgaris. Lineage (NCBI taxonomy): Eukaryota > Metazoa > Chordata > Amphibia > Caudata > Salamandridae > Lissotriton > Lissotriton vulgaris. Next base: position 586,436 of record NW_028241518.1, read on the forward strand.
ATTTGCCTTTTACTTGATGCTTTGGGAAGTCACAGAGAGGCTTACCCTAGCTGCAGTATATTACACCCACAGTGCTGTGGGGGCTGAGGGCCACTCAGGGTCGGTGAGCCTTGGGGGCCCCCATTCACCTCGGGGCTGTGGGAGCCAGTGTTATACAACTGGGACAAAGGAAGGTCTGGTTAGAACTGGACCGCTGGGCTCTTCTGGAGGGTGTGCTTCTTTCAGCTTTTGTGTCCCTGTAACTTAACAGGAGGTCAGCCAACTGAGTCTGGAGACCACTTCTCGGTTTGGGGTAAATGTGGGAGCAGGCCCAGCCCTTGGGGTGTCTCTTCACAGAAAGTACAGTCCTTCCTCTGTCTTCAACAGGTCCAGATGTGTTCTCAAAGGGATACTGAGTGTGCCACATTTATACCCAGTGCCAGCCTTTGGGTGGGGGAAACTCTTAGCCTCTTCCCTACAATGGGATAAACGTTTCCAGGGGTGCCCATACCCACTTTTGCAGCAGTTCCTGTGTGTTATATTGTAAACTATTCCACAGTGCCCCTCTCTACCTAAAACCAACATGGCAGAAACCTGCTTCTATTCTCCAGAGCTCCCTGTGCCCACCCAGGGATGTGTCTATGATAATGGGCAATCCCTCCCTTGTGGTCACTCAAAACCAGTTCCAAGGCAGCCCCTCTACTATTGGGAATGCTGTCTGTGTCTGTCTGGCTAATCTATACTACTATTATAAAGGAAGAACTTTGAACCTTTGAGGCGGGTAAACTCGGGAACCACAGCGCCAATCCACACACCGATACATCGTTGAAATTGTCAGGGTGTGCAGATGGACATAGGCTATATAAATGAAAAAAATATACGGTATTTAAAAAATTTACGAGAAAAAAAAGTAGTCCCATGGAAGTAGCGCCGGCCGCGACGTGCGTGTTGACATAAGTGCTGTGCCTCTGCGCCGTAATTATTAATGATGTGTTGTTGGTTCCTGCAGAGACAGGGAGCTCCGTTTGAATGTATGCAATACTCATGGAGCAAGAAGAAATGTGTAGGACACATGAGTTTTGCTTCTAGGAAAAGACGTGCTTCGCTGTTCTTTCAAAACTCGGGTTAGGTTCGTAGCTAGGCCTCCCTCTGCACACCTCTTTTCGCGTTTTGGGGGGTCCGAGGATAGTCTTCCTGTGCAAGTGCTTATAATCATGGTCACTACACTCATGCTATTTTCGTGTCGTTTGCCACATTATCCATCAACTGCTGCATAATCTGAAGATTTTAACAAAAAGAATGTTTTGTTTGTAGCTCACACCGATCAACAGTGACTAAAAATGTGGTTACAAGTTGCAGTGCAATGGAAGGCCCCTCACAAAGTTTGACTGTATTCCTTTCTCTTGAATATTGCTATATCAGGGTGTTAAACTTTTATTAATGAAGTAAAACCGACGCGCAGACAGTGTTAAGAATTGTGATAACGAAGTAATACTATCACAAAATGCGATGCATTATGCTGCATAGTTTGTCCTTTCTTGCCATCAAATGAAGTCAACTCTGAGGCATGATCATCCCCGCCACATAGTTCAATTAACCCAGATTATAATTAACTGGTTCTGCCTTGGGCCTAATGAATTAGTACCCCTCAGGCAGCTGTGCGCATGTTTAAATGTATGAACATTTATGTCCTACTTGCTCCCCGGACATTTTGATTTCCAGCAGCAATCGGGGCGAAGAAAGAAGAAAACATTTTCATGGTCGAAATTCGCTGTCTAGGTGTACACTATAGCACTGTGTGATCTTCATAATGCCCGTCTGTAGCAGCAGAGGTGTTACCGCTCCTTCCTGTCACTTTTCTGTGTGTGGGGGTTATACTGCAAACCACAGACTCTAACATGCAGTCACAGCTGTAGCTCGCCCCCCTGCTGCAACTGAGCAGGAAGGACTAATATTCTCAGACCACTGAGCAGTGATGGGAGATTAGCCCACAACGCAATAACACTGAGAGGAAAGTCAGTGGCGTAGTGCAAAATGATTGCCCCCCCTACAGAATGTGATATGGTACACCGAGTCTCCCATATCGATATCGAGATCGTCATTAGTCTTTGGGCTGCATGGGGCCACCCATTGAAGAATTTTGGGCACACTGGTAGTGACAGTCGCTCATTCCCAAAGCATTATTATATATGGCACTAAGTTGAGGGCCCTTGGAGAATCTGCTCAAACCCTTACAGGAGATTGTGGGAGAGAAAATAATGCCAACTTATTTTTATTTAGCTATCTATACCACCATTTTGTCATTTTAAAGTGTTGTTATCAATGAGTTCTTCTTTTCACAGATTTGATGGTTCTCAGTTGACTGTCCTTGGAAGGATGGAAGGTTGTGTTGGCCTTGGTAGTGTGAAAGTTGAAGAAATTGATGTACATAGACAGCATTCATTTCCCTTTTTCTCTCACTTCTCTCCCTGTGAACACCGTGAATGCCATAGACTATTGACCGTATCACTCCGCCAGTGGGAGCCCATACCTATATGCATATGCACAACCATTCTGGGCACCATGGCCTTTTTACCCATTGGAATCCCCGGCTTCCCTCCTGCGCGTATCTTGCACCCCCTCTCTCATGTATAGACCATGAAACCCTTTCCCTTTGCGCGACCCTGATGTGAAAGGCAACCCTCCTGCTTGACCCAGGCATTCCCCATTTCCCTCTCGAAGAAGCATCCTTCGCCTCAGCTGACATAGCCCCCCAGCTGTATCTGACTGCCCCTGTTCTCCCATGTTCAGGTCATAGGATCCCTCTCTCTCTCCCTCTGTGCGACTCTGACCCTGCGCGCACCCTGACCCCCTCCCTCTCCTCACATGGGCAAGTCATAAACCTTCTTCTTCTGCAAGACCCTGTCCTTGGGAGTCACGGCCGCGCCTGACCAACACCTCCTTCCCTTCCATGAATGCCCCTCTGTTGACAAGCCTTCCTTCAGCGCTCGATTGTCCACGCGGCATGAATACCACTCCTTTTTATGACCCCTTCCCCCGAGCCCGGCTGACCACACAGGTCCGAGGCCATCGCCTAAGCCGGAAGATACCATTTACTGCCCCCTTATTGTATAAGGCCCCTCTCCTTCAAAGGACCCTCTATTGGTCCTAGCCACCCCACCCCCTGGGCTATGATCAGGCGTACACATCCTACGGAACACTCAACTGCGTGATTGCCCTCCCCTCTTATCAGCAGGTCAAGGGTCCCCATTGTGAACATGTGTGGGGTAGGATTGAGACGAGGATTATAGGGATGCCTTTCTTTTGCATCATACTGTCCTGATTGTACCATCAAGTGTTTTGTAAGGTATAAAAGCAAGAGTCTCAGCTCACTTGTTAGAGCACCTCCCGAAAGACACTGTGTTTCGTGTCCGAAATGACTGGCTCTCCTCATGAGAATTAAACTCTGTTCTTGATTCCTGCTTCCAGCGCCCGTCTCTTTATTTGGTAATTATTCAACATGGGAACTAAGAGGCGGTTTGCGCCAGCAGCCTGGGCATCGATAGCAATGCGGGCTCATTTTCCACAATTGGCGTCCCAACGCGGGGTCCATCAGTGACATAGGGTTCGGTAAGAAAGATCCAGACGAAGAAGTGAACGTCTAAAATGATCGGAGTATACCTGCCTTGAGAGGGCCCTAGCCCGGCTGCCGATCAAAAGAACTTCACCAATTCTGAAAGGACCTCTCTTGAGTGACCTATTGTCCTGACTGGAATCCCACAGGAATGCTACATGGAGTAAGAGAACAATCAGGCGCTGGAGGAGGAAGACGAAGAACTGTCCGTATGGTCCGGTCCGGGTAAGATTAAGTAGGGTGTTTTTACGCCTGATTGGTAGGGTGGTTCTATCCACCTGATTGATTGATTGATTGTATTGAAATCGGTATTTGTATACTGATATTGTATTGGTTGGTATTGGTTCATTTAGCTTTGAAGGCTACTTGACATATTGGTTCTCTTCTGGAGAACGAGACATTCTCTGTTTGCAAACAGCAACGAATAGGAACGTCGTCCCTCTTTGCAGATCGAGAAGGGTAGGTAATGCAGACTTTTGTCCCCGTTGTAATCCGTCATGCCTACTTTTCTCCCCACTGATTGTTTTGAAGTCGATTAATAATCGATTGTTGCTCTTTGAGATCTTCCCTGTCCACAAACAGAGACGAATAGGAATATTCTGTTCCCTTTATGGATAGCGAAGGGCAGGTAATGCAGACATTTGTCCCCGTTGTAATCCGTCATGCCTGTTTTTCTCCCCATTGATTGGTTGGTTGCCTGGACATTGTTGTCCCAGGAATTGTTTCGTTTGAGGTATTTTCTATTTGCAAACAACGTGAAATAGAAATATTCTGTCTAGTCTTTGCAAGTAGAAAAGGGTAGGTTATGCCCCTTTGTGAATTCGTCAGTCCTACCCACTCCCCACTGGTTGGTTATTGGGGGGTAGCTCGCATGGTCCGCCCAGGAGACTACCCTTATGGAGGACATATGCTCTCCACTCATGGGCCATTTAGTAGAAATAGACCGACTGGTCCGTCCAGGAGGCTACCCTAGTAAGTGGAAGTACATCGCTCGGTCTGTCCAGGATGATACCCTAATGAAGGAATATATGTTCCCCTTTTTGATCGATAATCTCGTTCCACCCCGGACCATTTATTGGAGGGAACTCGTCTGGTCCGTCCAGAAGTACCCCCTAGTGAAAAGGACACATAAAAATATGAAGTGATCACCGTTTCCTACTAACAGAAGACTTTAGCCCGAAACACGCTAAGGAAAAGAAAGAAAATAAAAAGAAATCAGGCTAAGTCAGTAACCCCCTGATGAGCTTTTGACTTCACCAAAAATAAGAAACATTAGAAATGGTTCGTAATAAGAAATGTAAAATGGCGAAAAGGTTTGACAGCAAAAAAAAAATAGCCACGAGGTAGCTAGGCTTCACTGCCTGTTCCTGCTCCCAACATGTCTGCCTCATTGCCCGCCACGCCCAAATAACGGTCACACGAAATAGAAACAATTCAATAGGTACCTACCCCCATTCCGGAAGCTCCCGAAGTGCAACAGGTCCGCGGTTACGCCCATCCGGAAGGCGAGGCCTCGAGGCACAAGGGGCTCGCCTGGCCACGGTCGGTAGGAGGTGATGTTGGGCAGGCGGTCCAAAGGATGACAAGGACCTCTCCATCTTTTCTCTTCTGCCGCCCTACAGGCCGCGGGGAGAGAGGGGGCTGTCTTGCCTCGGCCACCGACCACCCCTCTCTCTCACCCGATCCGGCTTTCGTCGAAGGCCGAAGCCAAGGCGAGGATGACGGCATTTCTTTGTGCTATAATGGCCGCAACTACACCCAACGCCTGATAGTTGCAAGTAGTCCCGCCACATGCCATCGCCTGCATAGTGACAAGTAGTCCTGCCACGTGTCCACCCCTGGACAGTTCCAGGTAGTCCCGCCACATGTCAAGAGAAAAGAGGGGGGGGGGGCTGTCTTGCCTCAGCCGCCGACCACCCCCCCCCCCCATCTTCAATGGCTGGCACGGCCAATATCGAAGCGACGGAGCCGAGGAACGGCGCGGGGTCGCTGGAAGGGGGAGGCGGCGCGAACGAGCCTCCCCCACCTCCCTCCAGGTGGAGGCTTCCAGCGACACCCCAATGCTCTTACTTAAAGAGGGTCAACATCAAAAAGCGGTCTTCTGCCCAGGACGGGCACACGCTCCATATCGTCTCTCCTCGACCTTGAAGATTCTATAAGAGCCGGGGGGCCCCCGACCCCCCTGCATGGGTGCCCCCGCCCCTTCACTGGGAACCACGACATCGGTGCAACTCCTGCCGGCGCCAGCCTCGGATTGGAAATGGCTAAAATGCAGCCACGGCACAGACTTGTTCAGTTCCGGAGGAACACCAGAATGACCCGGTAGGAAAATTGTTGCCGCCCTCCCCACTCTTTGACTAATGGTCCATATTTGTTAGACTGTTAACCACATAGCACAAAACTTTTTGAACTGCCAACGGAAGGTTCTGGGCCAACCATGCGAGACTAGAGACATTCTGACTGTGCTGGAACTCGCCTGACCCCACCCAAAATGGCGTTGACACAAAATGAGACGTTTTGAATAAACTTTGTTGCACCCTGATTGCGCAAGCTTTTTGCCCCGAGATATATATAACGTTTTGGATAATGAAAGTAGATATGAAGGATATTGAGTATGTGCTTGGACAATGAATTGATTTAGGGTGGGTACTGATTATGAGTTGGAAAATGAATTGGTGTAATTTAGGTAATGAATGAACATTGGATAATGTATTTATGAATTTATTAAAGATGAGTTACTGACATGCATCATGTTTGCTCTGTAGGGGAGTTTAATACGATTTTATTGCACTGCCGCACTTTATGCAATGAACTGCCACCAGCTTTGTTCTTCCTATGTACAGTTCCAATCTGCTCCGTGGCTAGTCCACTGGGTTGTAGGCCTGTATTTATACGTCAACACTTTTTATTAAAAGTATTTTGAAAACGAAAGCATAGTTGTAGCGGTTGCATTAATGAGTTTTGAATGTATTACTACTATGAGCAACGAGAAAGTATGATGAAGGCTAAAGGTTAAAAAGGACCCGATATTTAGCAGCCACACTATGTGTGACAGGCAGCCGGAAAGGTGCTTTAGAAGCCCTAAAACGACACCACAGAAATGCCACCTGACCGCCACCCTTGTACCCGATCAAAAGGGGTTACGACCAAGTAACTCATGTAGATACGCAGATCGTCAATGATTATCTGTCTGACATTTCTGGTCCCTCTGGGCTTAAACGCCGTGATGGTAGAGAAATGCACTACGTGGAGATAGGTCGAGTATGTGGTAGGTAAAAACATTTCCGGATTATTGCATGCTGATGAGGTTTGAATATTGCCCCCACACCCCTTCTTTCTCCTCCCTTCTGCAGGTCACGTCGGAACCTTGGCTGATGTATGGAAGGACGATGACCGAACCGCCAATGAGAAGGGGAAGAAGGGAATATGAGCATGGTCCTTATGACAAATAAAAGTTTTTAAAAGACGTAGACTTAAACATGACTGTTCCTCCTTAGAACATAGCAACTGGGAGGATGGACTGACATAGAAACTGGACAGGTACTGAATGACGAAAAATTGACTAGAAACGACGCGTTAAATAATGTAACTGGACGTTTTTGACTAGGTAGGGAAAGGACAAAGAAAAATATACGGGTAAGGGTTATCACGGCACCACCCGTCTGGGAAGTTAGAAATGTTGCTGGTGTTCAAAATGCACTGCCCCCCTTTTTCGCACTCTTATAGATGTAGCCAAGCTGTCCGACTGTCCTCCCGATCAATACTTGCCGTTGCCTCAGCCCGGAGAACTTCCCACCAAAGGAAGGAACTGAAAAATGGTTTAAAATCCAACCATGGGTAAATGGCGCGACCAGGCTAATTTCTGGCCGACCAACGACTGAGGTGTAAGTATTGGCAATTGGGAACGCTGGCCGACATAACTGGCGAGAAGGAAAAGGAGGGAAGGGTAGAAAGAGCTAAGCACATAGATAAATAAAATAGTAAAGATACGTAGGATATAATATGAATTTTGTTGGCCACCTGTTGTTTCCTGTCCTGTCGTGAATGTCTTATATATGTGTAATGCATGTGCTGTCTTCCCTGTCTGAGTTTGTGTGTGTAATGTACGGATTTATGTCTTCCCTCTGTCTGTATTTGCATGTTACCTGACCTTTGCTGTTCTGTGTTGTGAGCGCACTAAATGACCTATTTTCGTACACGTCTCTCTCTCTCTCTCTCTCTCACCACCCCCTTATCTCTCTCTCTCCCTCTCTCTCTCTCTCTCTTTACATGTCATACGTGTACCGAATGGCTCGTTTAGATTGCGGACGACTCTCACTCTCTATGAGAGTCTCCCTATTTTCTCTCCCTCTTTTTGGTAAAATTGTGCCCCACCGGCACCAGCCTGATTTGATACTTATTGAACGCGGAGGTGTTCAGCGAAATTGACCGAAATAAAAATGATTGTAACTTGCCATATTACTACCTCTCCTTTCTACAAAAAATAAATGAACTTGAATTGGCTGAAAAGGAAAGGACAGGTAAGACGGCTAAGGTCCCCCAAAATCTGGCTATTCATAGGGGAACTGTATGTCAATGGCACCTTATGTCTGTTCTTCAGAGACGAACGCCAGCGTCTAGATTGACACCCAATGCCCAGATTGCCCCACCCCTTCGCACCCAAGCGCGAGCGCCCGAAGTATACCCTCCCCATTTGATAGACCCCAGCTGCTGTCCCGGGTATAAACATGATGACCATGAGTAGCTGTTGACCCTCGAGAAAACCTTGTTTTGCCCGACTCTCGACGATAGCGCCCCCGCCCTGTGTGAAAAGGTTAGCCAGTCCTGAAGGGAAATGCTCCGCAAATGTTGAATATGATGTAATGCACAGTTGATGGAAATATTATTTTGTCCTCACTTGAATTCTAAATGGGACGATGAATAAACCTGCCATAAACTCAGTAGGAATGCTGACACATGCACTGCTTGGTAATAGACCTCTGACTGTGACCGATGAGCATAAACTCTCAAATGCGTAGAATTGAGGGAGGAATTCACATGCGTAGATATCTTCTTCTGCCATTTCTCTAAAACCTTGTCTTGTACCCATTCAAAGATTCACGATCACCGAAGGAGACGGGTCAGATGTGACGTACAGCCTGACTGCAGATCTTGGTACACGTATGACCTCGACCAAAGGTGGAGCTGCAGAGCAACAAGATACGGGACGAGACCGCAATTTCAACGTGGAAAATGAAAAATGACGGGCCGCCTTGAAGCCCTCCGACTGCTAACCCACGTGTGCCTGGAGTCTCCGTCCGCCTTCTTTGGGCCCGATTGATGGGCCTGCCTGCTTGTTACCCTTTGCTCCCTTGGTCCCTTTTGTGTGTCCCAGGAACTCTGACCCAACTCCGCTCTCTACATTCACCCTCTTTCCCACGTGACTTTTTGCCAAAGGAAAGAACTGCAATCATATGGGAATAGGGTGTTGCCACAGAACTATAGGTGCCGAGCATAAGGCGCCGCCAAACGGATTGTTTAGGGAACAGGACTGTGGTCTAACAGCAGAGGACTGACCGCACCCTGCAACGCGTAAGGATAGAACCGAGCTGGACCTATAGCTCCACCGCCGGTGCTCAACAGCGCCAACGAAAGTACCCGGATTAGAGCCTACCAGTGATGGCTCGCTGATAAAAAGACACTGTGACGAAGAAATCTTGTGTATTGAACTGAATTCCGCTCTCAACTACTTGGTCAAAACTGTTCATTGGTCACATTTTTAAGTTAGACAGATTTATGCTATGTAGTACGTTTAATTGTCAGGAACACAACGAAATGCAATTTCCTATGTGCTGCATTCTGCCCATCACCTCGACTGTCTATGATTGTACGTCAAATGTTAGTATCGACAAAATGCTAATTCATCAGCGATGCCTGTCTATCTGTAAACCCATCGATTGCAAAAATGACTGCTGTTATGTAAAAAGGGGCGACTGTGAAAGTTGAAGAAATTGATGTACATAGACAGCATTCATTTCCCTTTTTCTCTCACTTCTCTCCCTGTGAACACCGTGAATGCCATAGACTATTGACCGTATCACTCCGCCAGTGGGAGCCCATACCTATATGCATATGCACAACCATTCTGGGCACCATGGCCTTTTTACCCATTGGAATCCCCGGCTTCCCTCCTGCGCGTATCTTGCACCCCCTCTCTCATGTATAGACCATGAAACCCTTTCCCTTTGCGCGACCCTGATGTGAAAGGCAACCCTCCTGCTTGACCCAGGCATTCCCCATTTCCCTCTCGAAGAAGCATCCTTCGCCTCAGCTGACATAGCCCCCCAGCTGTATCTGACTGCCCCTGTTCTCCCATGTACAGGTCATAGGATCCCTCTCTCTCTCCCTCTGTGCGACTCTGACCCTGCGCGCACCCTGACCCCCTCCCTCTCCTCACATGGGCAAGTCATAAACCTTCTTCTTCTGCAAGACCCTGTCCTTGGGAGTCACGGCCGCGCCTGACCAACACCTCCTTCCCTTCCATGAATGCCCCTCTGTTGACAAGCCTTCTTTCAGCGCTCGATTGTCCACGCGGCATGAATACCACTCCTTTTTATGACCCCTTCCCCCGAGCCCGGCTGACCACACAGGTCCGAGGCCATCGCCTAAGCCGGAAGATACCATTTACTGCCCCCTTATTGTATAAGGCCCCTCTCCTTCAAAGGACCCTCTATTGGTCCTAGCCACCCCACCCCCTGGGCTATGATCAGGCGTACACATCCTACGGAACACTCAACTGCGTGATTGCCCTCCCCTCTTATCAGCAGGTCAAGGGTCCCCATTGTGAACATGTGTGGGGTAGGATTGAGACGAGGATTATAGGGATGCCTTTCTTTTGCGTCATACTGTCCTGATTGTACCATCAAGTGTTTTGTAAGGTATAAAAGCAAGAGTCTCAGCTCACTTGTTAGAGCACCTCCCGAAAGACACTGTGTTTCGTGTCCGAAATGACTGGCTCTCCTCATGAGAATTAAACTCTGTTCTTGATTCCTGCTTCCAGCGCCCGTCTCTTTATTTGGTAATTATTCAACATGGGAACTAAGAGGCGGTTTGCGCCAGCAGCCTGGGCATCGATAGCAATGCGGGCTCATTTTCCACAATAGGATTCAAACTTATGGCCTGTAGTCTGGAACTAGCATTAGCAATGATTATTTAACTAATAGAGACAAATTTCCTACTAAATGAGGTAGAAAACAGAGGAAGGGGAAGCAAGATTTCAAAGAATACTGGCTTGGAAATCTATACTACTATTATAAAGGAAGAACTTTGAACCTTTGAGGCGGGTAAACTCGGGAACACCAGCGCCAATCCACACACCCGATACATCGTTGAAATTGACAGGGTGTGCAGATGGACATAGGCTATATAAATGTAAAAAATATACGTTATTTAAAAAATTTACGAGAAAAAAAACAGTAGTCCCGTGGAAGTAGCGCCGGCCGCGACGTGCGTGCTGACATCAGGAGCGCGGGGGGGAGCGACGTCCAGGAGCGTGAGGAGGAGCGGCAGACATGAGCGCGGGGAGGACCGGCGGACAGGCTGGGAGGAGCGGAGAGGAGCGGCGGACAGGCGGGGAGGAGCAGCGAGGAGCTGCGGCCTAGTGAACTCAGGAGCGGGGGAGGTGCGGCGGATGAGGTAAGGCTCCGGGGGACCCACGGACAATGTCGGGGCGGGCAGGGGCCGGGGCGGGCGGGGGCCCTGAAGCCTGATTGCTCCTGGACAAGGTCGGGATGGGCTGCTAGTAGGATAATAAAGGGTACCACATAGGTGTGAACTACATCTGCCTGTGACAGGCAGGGTAGGTACCTTTTACAGTTCAATTAAATTCCTGGGCACAGCCCAGGTGGTCAGACAATCATCTACCCACACCCAAGCATGTTTTCTGCTGTCTGGTGCAATACACATCTCCCCACAGGAGAGCTTTTAGCAGTCAGGTGAGTGACACTGAACACTGACAGAAAGGCACATTTGGCTTAGGCAGGAAAAATTACACTTTATAAAAGTGGCATTTTCAAAATAGTAATTCAAAATCTGACGACCATTACGTTGGATTTTAAATTGCTATTAAAATCATTGAACCATTTTTCGAGCTTGTCCCAAGCTGAAGTGATGTATTAGAATGTGCTATAATGTAACCCAGTGCTTTTCTATGGGAGATGCAGCCTTGTCACAATGAATAAAAACTTTCTACTGCCAGGACATGTAAAAATTAAGTACACATGTCCTATATTTCAACCACTATACACCATGATCTATGTGCATGTAAAGCCTACTTTAAAATGACTTAAAATATTTTTTTTAAAGGTTTTGGCCAGGCAAAAATTTTCTTTTGCACACTTAGGCTGCTGTTACAGGACTACAGTCAGGTTCTACATGGTCACCTCATTAGTGACACAATCAGTACTGCAGTCCATGAGAGACATTTAACTTATAGTCCTTTAATGCACTAGGTATCACACAATAGAGAATTATATATAAGTTAAATATAGAGGTTGCTGTAACTTGTGTAATTCTGTGTAGGGTAATCACGAGAAACAACCTAAGAATTCCACAAAATTAGACTTGAATTATGCAAGAAGTGTAATTCTGCATTTAAAGTCATTTCGTAGCTCAAAAATGACACCTCTTGTCCAAAATGGACTTGAGGATGCATTTTGCGCTAAGAAATAAGTACTAATGGGCACATGCATCATTCGAAATTGCATTCGCAAACGGTGCGAATCGCTAAATTCGGCCGTTTTGCGAATGCAATTTCATCTTTTGGGATGCATCAAGCTGGAGTGAAATTAGCTTTTTTAGGAATCGCAAATGTTTTTGCGATTTCTTAAAGAAATCGCAAACAGTAAGGAATCGCAATGTCTTGTCAGAAAAGTGCATGCATGAAATTCGCAATTTGCGATTTTCTTAGAACTCGCAAATTGGAATTCTTATTTTTAGAAACACTCTGACCCGATGGTAATTTTTTTTCACAGACAATCAGGTTAAAGTCATTTTGAGGGCATATAAGGGGTACCACAATGCATCTCACATTCTTTCACAATGGCTGCAGTATTGGCACGTAGGTGGAGGTTGAGAGCAGCTGCAAGGAGGAGAAGGATGATCAATGATAGAATATTCAGAGTGCGCATTACTTTGTTAGGGCAGACAGAGGCAGAAATTTATGACAAGTATAGGCCTAATGGTGACTCAATTTTAGAGTTGATAGCAGATTTGAACCCAATTTTGCAGAGACAAATACGTAGGACCCAAGCCATTCCCACTCATGTACAAGTACTGTGTTCCCTACACCTTCTTGCCTCTGGGTCTTTCCAGGGTGTCATAGCCACTGCCAGTGGGGTGTCGCAGAGTTCCCTTTCAAGATTTTTAAACAATTTTCTAAATGCCATGTTGCAAAGGATTAGGCATTACATTACTTTTTCAAGTACACAGCAGCAATTGCTGCAAACGAAGTCAGACTTCTACAACATTGCACATTTTCCACATGTCATAGGCTGTATAGATGGCACACATATTCCCATTTGCCCACCTTCAGAAAATGAGTACATTTACCGCAGTAGGAAATGTTACCATTCTCTGAACAATCAAGCAATTTGCAATTCCAAAACAATTAACACTGATTTAGTGGCTAGCTACCCTGGAAGTGCCCATGATTCCTATATATTTAGACATAGTGCCACCCACACACGACTGCTTGCTGGAGACTTTGGAGATGGATATTTGCTTGGTAAGTACTTCTCAATTTTCCTTACTGTACAAATGGCATGTTACTCTTTGTTCATACTCATACATTGTGCTTTCCATTTTCCAAAACCATAGGTGATAGTGCATATGCTGTGAGATCATTTATACTCAAACCCTATCTCAATCCTACTACCCGCAATGAACAACAGTACAACCATGCCCATATAGCAACCCGCAATGTCATAGATAGGACTTTTGGTGTCATGAAATCATGATTTCGCATACCCCATAAAACTGGAGGAGCATTACAATATTTTGAATTTGAATTTAAAAACATGTATATAGCGCACTTCTACCACGCGGTTTCTTGGCGCTTTTGGATTGTGAGGAGACAGGCAGGAGCGGAGGGAGTCTAGGCATTATAGGCTCGGGAGAAGAGCAGAGTTTTGAGACCTTTCCGGAACTCGGTGTAAGAGGGTGTCGTACGGAGTTCCGTCGGGAGGGAGTTCCAGAACGCAGGAGCGAGCACTGCAAATTTTGTTCCGCCCGCCTTTTTCTTTCTGAAACGGGCGGACGGTTAATAGGGCCTGATGGGTGGATCGAAGCTCTGTTCCCGGCGTGTAGGGCGTGATGGCGGAGCAAATGAACTCAGGGGCGGTGCTCATTTTGGCCTGAAAGGTGGTACAGCGAAGCTTGAACAAGGCTCGCTCTTTCACAATATCAACCAGATGTTTGCTGTAAGATTGTTGCAACATGTGCCATGCTGCACAACGTAGCCACTAAGAGAGGGCTTAAACTGGATTATGAGGATGTACTACCGAACATTGACAACCAACCTCAACAACCCCAAGCAAGAATACATGGACCAGACGCAGCAGGGGGTAGGAGAAGGAGGGCAGAGATCACACAAAATTATTTTTAGCAGAGGTATGACGCTTACAATGCTTTTAGTGAGCTTACATGTAATGTTTATTAACTCTTTACACCATAATGATTATTCTACAAAGGTAATTGATATGCATTTACTTCTTCAAGTATGTGAAAAGCATTAATTCTTATGATGTTATTGAAAATACAGGCCATTGCAAACATGTCATTTTTTCCTTCCTTGCACCCCTAAAGCCTTACATGTGAGATTAGCAGTGACCATGGGTATGCAGCTTGCTTTGTCTACTTTTCTATTGCTACGGCGTTTACCAATTTGACTTGTATTCCCTTGACCACTCATTTTTGAAGCAACATCACTAACCGCCCCTTCCACTGACATTCCTGTTGCTTTCACAAGTTGCATGTCATTTGCAAAACTTTGGAGTGTAGTCATTCCTCTGGAGAGGTCCCCACAGCACTGTGTCATGTCCTTCTGCATGCCAAGTGTATGTTTGATAAGCTGAGCAGTGCTGCTGCACATCCGATTCATTGTCCTACTACATGCCTGCATACTTGACATTGACCTGTTAGACCTACTGGAATTTGCAAATTGCTGTGCCTGCATTGCTGCACACATTGATTCCATGGCTACTGCCATGCGGTCTAGTTTTTGAGATGACACCATATGTGCCTTTTCTATGACGTTTGTCATTTGAGTAAGACTATTGCTAATGGCACTGATGTCAAGACTGATGTGATTTAATTTCCCCTTCATCACCCTGATTGTCTTTTCCTTGCAGACGTTGCACTTTCAGCAGCTTCAACTCAACAACACTGGCACTGGTGTCATCATCTAAGGTTGATCTGCGCTGTGAAGGACGTGCCCTCCGCCTATAAAATTGCTGGATTCTATGCCGCCTGCCAAGTTGTCTTTGTTCAGGTGCTGGTGTTTGAGCAGAGTTTTGGACATCAACATGTACATTTGCATTGTCATCACTGTCAGACTCTTGAATTTGGCGCACTCTGTGTCGTGGATTTCTTGCCTGTACTGTGGGTGATGATTAATTCAGTAAGAGTTCAGCATTTCCTGAGTGAATGACTCAGCAAACTCAATGAAATGAGTGGCCAGGTCTGCATCTAATGTTTAAAAGAGTGCAAATATTATGTTACTATTAAAGAAGTGCACTTCATGTGACATTATAATAAATACTTTCAATTTGAAAAACACATGTTTCAAGCCGAGTCACTTACTCTAACTACCTTATTGTCTTTTATTAACTTTTGAGAAAAGTTTTCATGTCTCAGACAATTTACAGTTCCAAGAACTACAAGTACCATGATGCATTGCTTCTATCATTACAAGAAGCATTGAGAGTACACCCATCCTGTGATATGTACAACACAAGCAGGGGAATTTAAAAATGACGTATGACACTGTTAGGAGTGTCAAGCAGACACCAACATTACATGAAAAAGTGAAATATGTAGCATTACCTTGAGAGGTTCCAGCTTGGTCAGAAGTATCAATATCTATGACTCCAATCAGCGCTTCTGTGACAAGGGTTCCTTCTACCAGGTCCTCGAGGGGGGTATTACGTCTATTCCTGGGAGTCCCACCACCAGTTCTTTTGGCAGACTTGATACGGGTAGCAATCCTTTCTTTGGCACGACTGCGCAGGTCATACCAGCGTTTCTGAAGGTTATTGATGTCTCTGTGTGCAACACCCACTGCATTTACTTTAGCTTGTATTGCCAACCAAAGTTTTCTTTTCACCCATTCAGGAACCTTCAGGGACTGCTTTCCAAAAAGCTGCTCTTGCCTCGCAGTGACCTCTTCAATTAATATCTCTAGCTCCTGGTCACTGAATTTCACTTTCCTTTTTCTGGCATGTTGCTCTTCTGAAACATTTTCTGAAGCCATATCTAAAAACACAGCACACAGAAAGCCTCCTCCAGTTGCTCCAAGCTGAGCTCAAACTGCCAAAGCCACTCCTGCAGTTCAAACAGGGCTTCAGGTGGGTGTAATTGCTCTCCAGCTTCCTGGCTGTAATCAAAATGAGATGCATCATGTGCGTTTTTTCGCACTTTGCGAATTCGCAAAATGCGAATTAGCCATTAAGAATTCGCATTTTTTCAGCGATTCGATAAAAATTGAGATTTTTACCGACTCGCAAAAAAAATGATGCATAGCTTTTTGTGATTCCTTATTTGCGATTCCCTATTTCTCGCAAATAACGACTCGCAAAAAGAAACGATGATGCATGTGGCCATTAGTGCAATATAACATGAATAGTGAGCAGTAGCAGCCACTTAAGCTTGCTAAATGTGTGCTTGGAGTTGTTTTTTCCCCAACTTACTACTGGCATTTAGCACTATTTTCTTAGCGCAAAATGCACACTCACAACCAAAATGGACGTGAGGATGAATTTTTCACTAAGAAACAGTGCTAAATACAGCAGAACATGAATAACAAGGGCGAAAAGCCACTCTCACTTCCTAAATGTGCTCTCGCTGTCGGATTTTCACCCACAATACTCTTAATTGTGCAAGCAGGAGTAATTGCTTAATTACCAGTAATTCCACATTAAAGATTAATGCAGAATTACTGATATTACTCTGATTACTCCAGCATGATCGAACATCAGCCCAGGCCTAGTTCAATGTGCCAATCAGGGTTTTTAACCAATTTGACAAGTTTTTAGGGGTCAGAAAACATGCACTGGGGCCTGGTTAGCAGGGTCCCAGTGTACATAGCCGAAAAATCAATAGCACCACTTACCAAAAAATGGGGGTGATTATGCAAAATAGGTATTTTCTTACAACAGTAAAAGTTATATTTCTTAGAAGTGGTACTCTTGAGGCGAATGTTATTGTACATGGAAGAGAGCAAAGGACAGGGAAACTGGAGTGACATTTTGGATCAAGAAGTACTGGTAGAGAAATACAGAGGCAAATAGAAGCAGATTGCCATCAGAAGACTTGAGACAGACGAAGACAAGCAAGCAATTGATCCAGTATACGGCCCAACAATTATAGGAGCAAGCAGGAATCTTTCAAATAAAGTAGTTTTCATGCGAAGGAGTCTTCTGGATTGTCAATATGAATATTAAAATCACCCATAATGACTGGGTGAGAGTGGAGGCCACTACATTTAATAAAAATAGCAGTAAAATAATTTTTAAATGGCAAATCACTTCCTGGAGGGCGTTAAATGAGATTAAAAGAGTAGTAAGAAAAAAGTTTACATGGAACACGTCCGATCGCCATCGGTGAGGGGCAGCGAGGACAATAACTGAAAAATAGGCATTAAAAAACAAAGGTACACCTCCCCCACGTTTACCGCCTGCCTGGCTAACATTAACCATCTTTTGACTAGAGGGAGCAGCGTCATTGATTACCAAGTAGGACCAATCTATAACCCAGATTTAAGTCAATGAATATCCCAATAACTGTCTGCAGTAAAATCACAAATCTCAATGGCAAGTTTGAAAAGTGTGCTCACACTGAGCAAGACATCATTCAAAGAAGAGACACGCTGACAAGTGTGTGGAGAGGAGGATCTTGCCATCTGATTTGTAGCTTTACTTTTGTTTAAGGAGTAGACTAAAGAACTGACCTGTAGGAAGAAGCTACTAGAGTTATTGCCAAGACGTAATAGGTTAGGGTTGGAATAAACAAACCTGGCTTTGGTCATCAAAGATCTGCATGCTGAGTCAAAACCAGCAATGTGTCTGATCTCTGTCTTGGAAGGGTAGAAACGGGCCCAGAAAGGCTCACCTTTGGCACATGCCACAAATATATCATAATGCAGATCACCACAGATGTCCTCTGCGCCCCCTGGTTCGTTGGTGTGTCTGCAATGATGCACAGTGGCAGCCCCTCTTAGTGAGTGTCCCACCAGTCCCTGTGGATTTGTTGGAATGATAACATGTTAGCACACTGCTGGTGAGTCCCCACATCCAGTCATAAATTGGTTTGGTATAAACAATATGTAGGTAATACTCTAAGCAATACATTGTAAAAATCAATCATCATCATCATCATCATCATCATCATCATCATCATCATCATCAGGGATAACAGTATATTGGTAACTCAGCAAGGCAACCCTTGTGCCCATTTATTCTCTCATTCATTTACTGACCTTAAGAGTGATCCCATCTGGGTAACACTGCAGTCCATTTCCAGTGCTTATTCATCCTTAGGGGCTGATCAGATTACGAATTTGGTGGTGCTGAGCTGGGTTTGTGCTGGCACAGCACCGCCAAATCTGTGCATGGCCCGCCTGCTAGATTATGAGAACAACTCGTGTCTGGCGGGCTTTTCTTTTGCGGCTCCCATGAGGTGGCCCTGAAAAGGGTACCTCAATGGGAACACAAAGAAGTGCCAGAACGGCATGGTCTCCGAAGTCCATGCCATTTTGGAACTTGGGGGCCATGTAAACAGGGGGACACATGTTGTGCCTCCCTAAATGCATCCCCATGGCGGCAGGGGCATCGGGCCCAACTTCGTTTCCCCACCACCAGCCTTTTCATGGGAGTCTCACTGCCATGAAAGGGCTGGCGGTGGGGAAACTCATAATATGCTAGGCATACCGTGGCGGTCCCGCCTTGCATATTGGGTAGCCTTGTGTACTGCACCACTTCCAACAGCAGTCCAAATGGCCGCATCAGAATAGGGCACCTGCAGGACCGCCACCGCAAGGCTGACAATCAAAGTGCGCCAAACTTGTCATTGGCCCTTAAGTCTTATGTTTGATCACCTGTATAAACTCTACTGGTGAGTATCCATGTAAATTCGTTAAACTGACCCTTAAATTATAATCAGAAAAATCAGCTGCAGGTCATTCGCCATTCATTTTCATATTTTGTATCTCAGGAAAGATATCGTATAGGTGAATCTATGGTTGTGGCTACATACTTATTCATTCATTGTCCTCTGGAATGATAATTCTTAATTAACTCTACATGTCAATCTCCATCACCATTAAAACACTGCCCTCTCTGGAACTATTGCAAGAAGATCAGACTACATGGTCAGACATTCATTGGCTTTTGGAATAATCATGCAAAGAGGAAACTGCATGAAAGACCTCTTGCTTAACACTTCATCTGTTCTGATAGGGTCACCTGTAGGTAACACTACAGCTCCAGCTGTTGGCCCACTTGGACTCTACCTTGTTCCAATTACTTTAGGAGGAAACTGGACACTTACAATTTTAGTTTGTATCTGTGTGGCAACTATTATAATTTTTCTTTAACTTTAATTAAGATTCTTTCCATATACATATATGGTTTATTGATTCCAGAGCCAATTATTTATTTATTTTATTTGGAACATTTATTGAGCGCACAGAAACCTTCAGCGGAGGTGTCCCAGCACAGGACAAAGGGCTAAGTGCAGTCGAATAGCCAGGTCTTCAAAGCTTTCCTGAAAGCTGATTCTGGTTCTGTTTTACGGATATGTAAAGGCATGGTATTCCAGAGCTTTGCGGTTCTGACTGTAAAGGCTCTGCCGCCTATCCTGGACTTACAAAAGTAAGGAGTAGTGAGCAGATTCAAGTGGTTGGATCTCAGGACCAGGTCATGCTGGTAGCTTTGCAATCTGAATTTTAGATATGTCAGGTCCGACCCATGGTGGTTCTGTATACCAAAGTGAGAGCCTTACTATCAATTCTTCTACTGACGAGCAGCCAGTGAAGCTTGCGCAAGTGGAGAGAAGTGGAATGATGGAAAGGCACCTTGCAGATCAATCTAGCCACGAACGTCTGAGGTTACAACGCACACATTTACAATACATGCCTTTACAACACAGTTTTTACATTGCATGCCATTTTCAGAAACTACCTTTACAATGCATTCCAGTACATCGCATTGTACCTTTACAACACATAACATTACAATGCATACCGTTACATTGCATTTAAGGTAAGTGTTGGATAGTGTAGGGGTAAAAATTACTATTCTAACTCCAGTGAGTGCAACAGTAGGGTAAGTGTCGGATAGTGTAAGGGTACTATGCATTGTAATGGTTTGCGTTGTAATGACTTGCGATGTAATGCCTGCGGTGTAGTGTCATGCGTTGTACTGACATGCGTTGTAGTGACATGCAATGTAATGGCTACGTTGTAATGACATGCGATGTAAAGGATGTTGCGATGTAATGACTGCTATGTAAAGGTAGTGCGATGTAATGACTGCGTTGTAAAGCTTGTTTCCCTCTAGCCACAGCATTCTGAACCATTTGTAATCTGTGAATCAAGTATGCTGGGACACATAAG
The DNA here is from genome assembly GCF_964263255.1 of Lissotriton vulgaris. Lineage (NCBI taxonomy): Eukaryota > Metazoa > Chordata > Amphibia > Caudata > Salamandridae > Lissotriton > Lissotriton vulgaris. The sequence goes on from NW_028241518.1 coordinate 606,895, forward strand.
CAAAGGCTGTTGAGTAGTCCAGGCAAGATGTAACCAAGGCATGAACTATAGTCCTCTTACAATCCAGCAGGAGAAAGTGGAGGAATTTCCCCAGGGTTCGCAGCTTCCAGAAACATGTGGAGAAGGCCTGACTGATCTGGGACAGGAGAGAGCATTATCGAATTGGAAACCCAGATTTCTTACCGACTCCACTGGAACAGGAGGGGGATTCAGTTCTGGCAGCCACCAAAGCATGGAAGGAGGCAGGACCGATTGGTTAAAGAAAAGCACCTCCGTTTTTTCTGTGTTCAACTTTAGGCAGTTTCGAGTCATCCACGCCGAGATGTTGCTCAGGCACCTTTTAAAGTTGAAAAAAGCAGCCTTCAAATGTTCTTTAAAAGACAACATCAACTAGGTGTCATCAGCATAGGAAATCACTTTCACTCCGAGAGTCTCAACCAAGGTTGCAAGTGGGGTAAGGTTTACGTTTAAGAGTAGAGGGCTCAATGCCGTACCCTGAGGGACCCCGCACACAAGAGGCTTCTGAGTGGAAACAAAAGGGTGCAAATAAACCTGTTGTGTGTGGTTCTCCAGGAGAGACCAGAGCCAGGATAAAACCGCACCCCGAACTCCCAAAAGTGTAAGTCTCTCCAGGAGAATTGGATGGACCACAATATCAAAAGCTGCGGGCAGGTCGAGCAGCATCAGCATGGCTGTGTTGCCCAGATCTATGGTTTCGCAAAACAGTCTCTGCAAGTTCTAGGAGTGCGGTCTCCATACTGTATCCTGCTCTAAAGCCGAATTGAGAGTCATGGAAGCGGTTATTAGATTCCATTATTATCTCTTTATAATGGTTTATTGAGTCCTAAGCCATATGGGAGCAATAGAAACACCGCTTCGAAGTGTGTCTGTTATCATAGAAAACACAATGAACCAATAAATACATTTTTATATTTCAAAGGCACCAAAGCACATGAGCAGCAACTTGTAAATCGCTCAATTTAGCAAGTTTACTAGCCAAATGGTTCACTAGAGCTTTAAAAGAGATCTTCTGAGCTAGCCTTTTAAAACAGCAAAAGTATATATCTAATATATGGTAGAGTAACAGCGTTCTATGTAAATGTATAGACAAGTTGGCCTATGTGAAAATCTGAATCCCAGGAGCAGGTGAATTAAGGGACAATTGGGCCATGCACAAATATAAGAACCAGCACACACAGGTCTTTCCTGCAAGTAAACCACCACTTGTAATACACAAACTTCTCTCCACCAAGTAAACCATCACTTGTAGTATATACAGCTCTCTCCTCTAAGAGCCATATGTATCAAGGCAAAATGGGTTCGCAAACGCCGAAATTCGCAGAATTCCGGCGTTTGCGAACCCATTTTCGCTAAATGGTATGTATGAAACATTTTTGGTGCAAAATAAGGAATCACTAAATGTGCCATTCCTTATTTTGCGATTGCATTTAAGGAATTGCAAATTTTGCGATTCCTTAAATGCAATGTATCAAGGAAAAAAACATTCCAAAATGCCATTAAGGAATCGCAAATTACCACCAACTTCTAGTTGGTGGTAAGTTGCGAATTCCTTTAAAAAAGCATTTACATGCGCACATATATGCCCTTAGGGCATGTATGTGCGCCATATGCGCACACGTGTCATTTTCAGGGGTGCAGCAGGGTGTTCTTGAGACACCCCTGCACCCTTGAAAATATTCACAATTTGCGATTAGCAAATATCGATTCGCAATTTCCCCTTCATTCCTTTGGGCCTCCTGGCCCATAGACATGAATGGGAAATTATTCCTTAATTGCGATTAGCAATTTGCTAATCGCAATTATGGAATTTTAAGGAATAGCTAAAAAGAAGCGATTTTCTACATACATAACCATTTTGCGATTTCTAAATAGCGAATCCTTAAAAATCGCTATTTAGGAATCGCAAAACGGAATGTTGATACATATGGCCCTAAGAGATTTCCCAGCAGTGTAAGGCTTGTGGTCCTGTAGTAGATTTCAAATGGGAATTACTGGCGGTGCTGAGAATGCAATCCTTGAAGCACTATGACTGATCCAGTGTTAGGTAGGTTGCTGAAGGCAGATCAAGCGTGGAGGCAAATACTGGCCACCAGCATGCGGAACCTGGTGCAGAAACACAGATTTCTGCATGTTTCAAATCTTAACTTAGGAGATACTGATGCTCACAGTGTCTGTCCAGGCCTTCTTGACGTCCTCTCTGAAACACCAAGGACGTGTATTAAGTCATCATTCAATAATTGTGTGGCAAGTACAAGATGTTATGTTCACACACCAGTGCACCCAAACCGGTGGGAGGCTCGGGCAGCAGGCCACCACTAACAGCAACACTCCCATACATGCATTGATCTGAAGACAATTATATGTGATCAGAATAAAATGTGAAAATATTTTATTTTTCCTAGAAACGTTTTATGTGAGCTTTATTTGTTACTATATCTGAGCACCTATTGAGAACTAACACTGTTCACAGAAAACATGTTTGCAGCTACTTTAAGTCTATTTAGAATTATCAGCATTTGATTCGAAGGAAAAAACACTTGCATTCGAATCAAACGTGCTGTAAAAAGGAAACTAAAATGTTAATGTGTGAATTTAAAATACCAGTCTAAAATCTTTAGTAAATGAATCCTATTGCCATCTGAAGTTGAACAATCACTTTGTATGAATAGCATGCATATTATTCTGCTATATTTTATCATAGTGAAGCATAAACAATTCTCAATATAATTTAAAAAAAATAAAATAAAGCAATTTTGTCGCGACCAAATGTCAGGCCTACTCTTTTCCAAACCCCCTTTTGTCTTTTGGTGGTTAATCAGCAGTCGCTGTACTATTACAACCTCACTCTAAAAAAAGAGAGTGAGCTTTTCCATCATTTGTGCTGCTTTTAATGCAATGGAAGTCATTTTCCACTCATATATTAGTATATTATATATTTTCAAATTGATTCTACTATACATTGATTTCCTGTTGTGTGCATTGTGTCCTAAGCCCGGATTATGCGTTTAGTAGAAGTGGATACTGCTCACACATAAAGGTTGCTTCAGCACTACAGGGACCTTATCTTGCAAAGGGAGAGTCCAATTTTATTGAAACTGGTAAAATCCTACTTAATTGAATTTTTTTCTAAGATGTACAGGCTTATAGACTTCTGGGTTCCAATTCAAACCTCGGCTCTATAGTGTTTAAATTTCCAAGCCCATAAAGGCCTCCATGAAAAAGAACTCACAAATATTGTATTTCTGATATGGTGCATGACTGCAGAAGCCCCGGCTAAGAAGCAGTGAAATATCAATACTTTGTAGTACATCTTTTGATCATGCTTGCTTTTCATGGCCTGTTTAACACATTCCTATAGAAACAAGATTTTTTGAACCTGCATTTTATAATATGTGAGACTGAACTGCTGCAGCACTGAATAAGGGCAGTACCCTGGGATTTGGTAACATCAGAACTGCCTGACAAACCCTAGCACAATGTTGGGATAATTCTTAGCATTTCAGCAGCCAAACTTTTATCTCTATCTGTACAATTTTAAAATGATTTTCCCTTGCTTTTAAAATAATCTTTTTGTCAATGGATCGACTATGAATTATGCCAACTCGCCTGATTATCCACAATCTAGTCCCCTTTCATTGGCCGGTTTATCCCTCAGCACCAACATGAGGAGGACCTCATGGGATATTAATCTTTATAAACCCCTTTTTGCAGTGTTCCTCGGTTTGCTAGCCCGGGAATAATACAGCGGATGCAGGCCCCTCGCCATACATTTTAAGATTTCCAATGATTTCTGTGAACATATGAGGAACGAGGTAGCGCGTCGAGTCCCTTTGTGAGGTCAGGGAGAGAGTGGGGGTATTTTATGCTGTTTAATATATGGCCACACACCCTTTAATCATATTTAAACTTTTTGCGCTCTTGTTCCATTCAACGAAAGGCATTCTCTAAGTGCATGCATGTATGAAAAATATGGAACCTGTGCAACGCAAATAAACACATTAATCTGCAGTTTTGTGTTTCTTTCAAAAACACACTATTAAGCGCCTTGATGGGTTTGTACGTGTGGTGACCTGTAAGCAAATTCACCCTTTCTTTTAGTGAAGTCCAGCAACACAATAAATAGATATACACAGTGCTTAATTTGTAGAAGAATAGGTGCTGGGGCACAAAGTTTTTCTCAGAGGCCTGCAGCGGGTGATATTGAATGTCAACATGCTGAATCTGGGTTGGTGGAAAAATTCACTCCGCTCACAGAGTGCGCATAATTCGGAACCTCCATGCTTCGCATGTAGCGCAGAGTTTCCGCTAAATCCCACCATTCAGTGTGTGGTGGAGCTTTTTTCCATTGGTGCATGTGAGTTGTATTGGCACGCTGGTGCGCGCCACAAGACTTGCCTGCCTATAGCGAATGTGCACAAGATTTTGCAGACACTAGCGAGGGAACCTTTTGTGTGATACTCCAGAAGCAGCTAAATCTCCTCGAAAAGACATTTTTAAGTTGATATTCTACTCCAAGTTATTTTTTAGTGCAAGAAGCCTTTCTTTATTTTACTTTTTCTTCCAAAAAGAATGAAGTGCCCCAGAGACTCCAACTTCCTGTTCCTGTCCAGCAGGCTCCTGCCAGTGCTTTGTCCATATTCTGGTCACTTTTCATTTGGATTTGGAGCAAGAAGTATCAGTCTCTTTGTCTGCTGTATGTATACCATTGGATTTCAACAACAATAAGTTAAAAAACTGTTTGATAAGGGTATAAGGGCCGTGTTCGTTTGATAGAAGGCATGCACCAGTATTTATTTGTATTTTTATTCGATTTTTAAAATTTACTGTAGTGGGTGGGCTGAAGATTCAGTAAGGACCTAGCTATTTTTTTTGCATTTCATAAAAAAAAATAGGAAAAAATGTTGCACGACTCAGTAAATTTTCTCAATTTTTGCTAATAAATTTGCAATATATTTATATATTTTGCTATGTGGCCTTGTTTGCCAATGGGCGATCCAGCCAGTTAGCTTGGTACTAGTCATGGGTGCAAGAAACAACTGTTTCTGTGATATATGTTGTTTGAAACATCATTTATGGCAGGGATGGCATTGCATTAGGTAAAAAAAAAAAAATTCTGGTGTATATTTTGCATTTTCTTCTGCAGAAAAGTGTATAGGTGGGGCTCCTCCTGATGTCCTACTCAAAGCTGGGGACATTATTCTACCTATTCTTATGAAAGCACTTAACATCTCTCTGGCACTAAGCACTGTTCCTCCTGCATGGAAACATGCCATAATCAAACCTCTGCTGAAGAAGACACATGCAGACCCCTTGATAGTGAATAATTACAGGCCAAGCTCCTTGCTTTCAATTGCCAGTAACATTATGGAGAAGTGACATTAATACACATCTCTCTAATTTTCTTGAAAACTACTCTATGCATCATCCTACTCAAATAGGATTTAGGCCAGGAAATAGCACTGAGACCACATTATTAGTGACTAATGAAGAGCTTTGGGCTATCCAGGATCGAGGTGGCTCAATGGCCATGATCATGCTGGATCTCAGTGCTGCTTTCGACACTGTCTCCCACTGTACTCTGGGGCAAACTCTGGAAAACGCCGGTATCACAGGCTCAGTGCTTAAAGGGCTCAAGGTTTTCCTGAACAATAGAAGCTTCCAGGTTTGCGATGAACCATTTCTCTCATCTATGTATCCCATCGAAAGTGGAGTCCCTCAGGGCTCCTCTTTGAGCGCACCTCTTTTCAATGTCTACGCCCTTCAGCTAGCAAGAATTGTGCAGGCACACGGCTTAGACCTCATCTCTTACACTGATGACACTCAACTGATCCTTGCACTTGCCCCTGCATCTAAGCAGGCATTCAGTGACCTAAATGCCTGCCTTAAGAAAGTAACTGAATGGATGTCAGACAGCAACATCAAGCTCAACGGTGGGAAGATAGAGGTACTGGTTGTAAGCAACAATTTATCTACTTGGAAAGAACTGCGCTGGCCCCAATGCTTTGGAGAGCAGTTAGTACCCTCTACAGCAGTGAAAAGGCTTGGATTTTGGCTGGACAGCAATCTCACTATGGAAACGCAAACCAAAAAACTGTCTGTAACTTGCTTCAGGCTCCTGCACATGCTAAGAAAAATCACGCAATACCTCCTTCATCTAAAAGGGTAGTCATACAGGGACTGATTAATTCCCATCTTGATTACTGCAAATCCCTGTTCCTAGGAAACCCTCAATACATCCTAAGATGCCTGCAGAATATTCAAAATACTGCAACATGATCACTTTCCAAGATCCACAAACACCATTCAGGGCTCCCAATCCAAAAAAGGATCCATTCTATCATCATATACAAAGTCCACCGACAAATGCAGGGAAAAAAGTCCCCTTCTGATCCGAAGACTGGTCTGCTCATACGTGCCAAGACGATCTCTCCTCTTTGTTGACCATCCCGAAGGTCAGAAAATCCAGATGTGTTGGCTGGTCCTTTGCCTATCTAGCAGCCAAGTTGTGGGATGCTTTCCATGACAAATTAACGTCTTCACTGCTAGGCTTTTCCCCCCTGTGCTAAGCCTTTTTTCTAGCTATATACATTTCAGAAAAGTAGACAAAATTCTGAATTCAACAAGGGGCCATTTGTGTAAATCCTTCAAGTTTTTTTAATAGAAAATAACAGTTGAAAATAAGAAAAATTGAAAACGAGTTGAAAAAAAACCCAGCCATTTGTGACAACATTTTTACCTGTAACTTCTTCTAAGTATGACAGATTTTTTAAAGCAATATACCGTTACATCTGCTGGACACTTCTGGTTGTGGGGATGTATAGGATTTGTAGGTTTACCAAGAATCCGAGGAACCCAGACCCAATAACTGAGCAGCATCTTGCAATGGTTTTTCATTGTGTACCATGTATATAGCAATTCATTTGGTAAAATATATAGAGTGAAAAATAGGTATAAAAAGACACCTATGAATTTCCAAATTAGGAACAAAATATAGAGTTTAGAAACAGTAGCTGTTTGCAAATCTCTAAAATTGTGGGTACCCATACTAGCATGTGAATTATAGGACATTTTTCAAAGTGACTTCTTTTTAACACATTGTCTTACATTTGGAAGGCAGAAATACATAAAAAATTTATAGGAAATAACAATTCTGTGTTTCCCTACGTCTCTGACAAAAATGGTACCTCACGTGTGTGGGTAGGCCTAGTGCCCGCGACATTAAATGGCCCAAAACTCAACGCGGACACTACACATTTTACAGTGAAAACTGACCATTTTTTGCAAAGTACCTAGCTGTGGATTTTGAACCCTAGCTCAGCTGGCACCCAGGGAAACCTAGCCAACCTATGCATTTTTGAAAACTAGACACATAGAGGAATCCAGGATGGGGTGACTTTAGTGGCTCTACCCTGGATCTGGTACCCAGAATCCTTTGCAAACCTCAAACTTCGCTAAAAAAAACACATTTTTATCACATTTCTGTAATGGAAAGTTCAGAATCTGTGTGGATCCACCAAATTCCACCCACTCCGCATTTCCCAAAGTCTTCCGATAAAAATGGTACCTCACTTGTGTGGGTAGGTCAGAAACGCACCGTGGACACACCACATTTTCACAGTGAAAACTGACTCTTTTTTGCAAAGTGCCTAGCTGTGGATTTTGAACCCTAGCTCTGCCAGCACCTAGGGAAACCTATGCATTTTTAAAAACTAGACACCCAGGGGAATCCAGGATGGGGTGAATTGCAAGGCTCTCAAAAGATGCTGTTACCCAGAATCCCTTGCAAACCTCAAACTTTGTATAAAAAAAACACATTTTCCCCACATTTCAGTGTACCATTTTTATCGGGAGACCTGGGGAACCGTTGGCTGGTAGGAAATTTGTGTCGCCCGGTAATCCTACAACTTTCCTACACAAAGATTTGAAAACAATTAGATTTTTTAAGCTAAATTTGAGGTTTGCAGGGGATTCTGGGTAGGGAAACGTTTGGAGATCCACGCAAGCCGTACCTCCCTTGACTCCCCAGTTTTCAGAAATGTGTGGGTTTGGTAGGTTTCTCTAGATGGCCACTGAGCACAGGCTAAAAAAAAACACCCAGGTGCCCCCCTTGCAAAACCAGGTTGTTTTGTGAAAGGTAATTTTGATGTCTCCAGAATATGTTTTGGGCCGTTGCCTGTTGCGGGTACTTAACCCACCCACACAACTGTGGTATAATTTTTATCATGAGACCTGGGGGGATGCTGGGTAGTAGGAAATTTGTGTCAGCTCGGTTATCCTACAACTTTCCCACACAGAAATTTGAGAACATTTTATTTTTCAGCCAAATTTGAGGCTTGCCGGATATTTTGGGTAGAAAAACTTTGGGGGGTCCACACAAGCCATATCTCGCTGAACTCCCCTGGTTGTCTACTTTTCAAAGATGTCTGGGTTCGGTAGGTTTCCCTAGATGGCCGCCGAGTGCAGGGCAAAAAACCCAGGTTAGTCCCTTTGCAAAACCAGGTCGTTTTGTGATAGGTAATTTTGATGTCTCCACAATACGGTTTGGGCCCTTGCCTGTCGCGTGTACTTGTCCCACCCACACAAGTGAGGTACTATTTTTATCGGGAGACCTGGGAGCATGCTGGGTGGTGGGAAATTTGTTTATGCCCGGTGGTCCCACAACTTTCCCACACCAAAAGGGGAGAAAAATTGTGTATTTTGTTCAGCTAAATTTGAGGTTTGCAGGGGATTCTGGGTAGGAAAGCATTGGGGGATCCATACAAGCCATACCTCCCTTGACTACCCTGGGTGTCTAGTTTTAAGAAATGTATGGCTTTGGTAGGTTTCCTGAGATAGCTGCTGAGCCAGAGGCCAAAAACTCAGATGACCTCACTTGAAAATCCAGGCCGTTTTGTAATTGGACATTTTGATGTCTCCACAATACGTTTTGGGCCCTTCCCAGCCAACTTGGCCTACCCATACAAGTGAGGTACCATTTGTATCGGGAGACTTGCAGAAATGCTGGATGGTAGGAAATTTGTTGTTTCTTTCTGAAACATGAAAATTATGGCACAGTAATGCAAGGAAAATGTGACAGTCACATTTTGAGGTTTGTAAGACATTGTGGGTAAGATAACTTGTTGGAATCCATAAGAGAGACATCATCCTGGGTGTTTAGTTTACGAGAATATCTAGAGTTGGTAGGTTTTTCCTAGATGGACTGTACACCTTGGCAGAGAAAGACAGAAAAATGTTACTGCACAACCATCTATTCCTCAAGCACACACACATACTTGTTGGATTTAGCACAAGGGTAATTGATGGTTTAGTATATAAAATGTTATTACCAAGAGATTTCACAAAAATGAAATGCACTGTCAATAATTGAAAGGACAAAAAAACGGAACCAGTGACTCACAGCTCATGAGCTTTAAAGCCGTGTCAAGGCCCCAAATGCTTTACAGGCCATTCACAAACCTTTCGTATGTGATACACACAAGACCATTCACACCACCAGGCACGGAACCAGCACATTACAACAGTCACAAAAAGGGACAATGTACACCCTGCTTAAGAAAGACAAAAAAAACATTACTGCACACATACATACTGGATGAATTTGACATGAGGGTGAGTGATGGTTCAGTATATACAATTTTGTTAACAAGAGATATCACAAAAATGAAATGCACTGTTAATATTTGAAAGGACAAGAAACTGAATTATTGACTCACAGCTCGTGAGCTGTAAAGCCAAGATAAGGCACCAACCTCTTTACAGACATCAATGGCTTCTTTAGCAAGCCCAACAAAAAAATTAAACCCAAGAACTTCTCTATCTCTTCCAGATTTGTGGTAGTCAACCCGGTAGCTCTAGAGTGGGGCCTAAGGCTGGCACTGTTGTCCCTAAAAAACTGTTCAACTTACAAATTAGCCTGTTCAACAATCTCTGCCAAAAATACATCATCCATAAACAACTGAAAAAGATGTATTGGCAAAAGGTATTCAATATCCACTCTACACCCTGGAACACCAGTAAAGGCTGGCAATGTCGGCTGCACCATGCCTGGGGCAACCCAGAGGTCAGCACTTCCAATGGGAGGCTTTGCAGCCCCAGGCTGCAACCCTGATGCCTCTTGCTGCACTATCGGCACATCAATGTCCTCCTCTAGGACAGACACTACATCTGCACTAAGAGGGGCTTCATCATCCAATTATTCCTGGTGGACAGAAAACTCACTGCCAGAATCTTCCACTGCCTCCTCTGCCTCAGATGCAGAGTCAGTCTCTGAACCATGCTCAGAGGAAGACTCAAAAAGCATAGCAACAACCTACTGAGCAGTAATCCTGCTGCTAGCCATAATCCTTACAAAGAATGGAGACTTCACAAACAAGTCAATAACAACCAGCTCTGTGGAAAATAAGAAATAAACAAAGTGTGGCTTAATCATAAAGATATATATACTCAAAAACAATCTGACTAACTTGCCAAAGGTAGCTACACTCATCAGCACCTACTCTGCAGAAACACAGCAAAAAGGCAATGATACCCCACTAAAAAAGTAAAAACAAAACCAAGTACTCACAAAACAACAAAATACACATCAAGCACTAATGCAAAAAGATTTTGACACTCAAAAAACAGAAGCCAAATATATTGCTATTATTTCACTATTTGCAGAAAACACATTCATGCATGAAAATGAAAATCATTTAGAGTAAATAGTACCAAAAAAAGTCTCTTACCAAACGAATGCAACTACACAAACAGCAGAACCACCAGTAATGAAACCTCTACCTGGAACATCAGTCTAAAGAGCAAAAGCCTTGAGCCAAAAAGAAAAAGGAGAAATAAAAAATGACAATTGCAATTCATAAGAAATAAAACAATGACCATTTTAACACGCTATGTCACTACCCAAATGGTCAATCTGCCAGATGAGACTTCAAATAGGGCCGAGAAAAATGGAGGGTGATCTTGCCCAAGGGATCTGGTGGGGTCTGTCTCCAGATGGGGCAGAAAACAGCGGACAGAAATTTGCCCCTTTGCAAAAGAAATAGATCCCTGGTGCAGAAAGGTCAAATAAATGGGCAGATCTGTACCCATGGGGGGCAGAAATACATAAACGTAGTTATACCCTCTTGGAAGCAACCCTTGGCCAAGGGGTCACTTCCATCTGCAATAAAAAAGAATCCCTGGTGCCTAGTGGGGTTTCCTGCCCTCGCATGGGAGCAGAAAACCTAAAAACAAGCCAATCGGCCTCCAGTGGGGAGAAGAAAAATCATAAACTTACTTTGACCCCCTTTGAAGCGACGCTTACCCGAGGGGGGTCACTTCCGTCTTTAATAAAAAAGAAATCCCTGGTGCCTAGTGTTTTTTTTGCCTCCCCTGGGGTCAGAAAGGCCAAAAAATGGGCTGATCTCCTCAGGGGGGTTGGGGGGGACAGAAAAAACATCCAGTCAAATTGACTGTCTTGGAAGCGACCCTTGCCCAAAAACAAAATCCCTGGAGCCGTCACTATCCATTCTCTTACTTAACACCAGGTCAGCGGTCAAGCACCATCATGAGCTCTTTGTCTTGCTCGATTCTGAGAAGCCTGACTTACTGCTCTTGACCGAAACCTGGTTCTGCGATTCTTCCCTTTCCGTTCTCTTGGCTACCCTCCCCCCTCCTACGTGGCCTTACGCGCTGATCGTCCGGCAGGTAGGGTTGGCGGCGGAGTGGCGATAATCGCTCGGTCGGAACTAAATTTTCAAACCATCCCCTCTCCCCCATTCCTTCCACTGAATTCCTTACAGTTCGCTCCCTCGGCTTCTCCCCCCCCATCACCTGTCTCCTAATGTACCGTCCTCCCCAGTGTTCGCCTCTGTTCTTGCTGGCTTTTCAAGACCTACTGGCCAACATGGTGGTTAACTATGCATCGGTCTTGGTACTAGGGGATTTCAATTACTGGCCCTCGGACCCTTCTTAGTGCACAGCCTCGAAAGAATTCACTGAGTCTCTCACATCTTTAAATTTTATGTCGCACATCTCTGTCCCCACTCACTCTCATGGTCACATACTCGACCAGGTCTGGTCCCTTAATCTTCCAGTCTCCCCGGTCATGGTTTCCCCCTGTCCTTGGTCCGATCATGCCCTTATTTCTTTCTCCATCTCTCTCAACCCGGTATCCAAAGTCCCCCACGCCAAAAACACCTGGGCGCGGAATTGGAACAGAGTTGACTTTCCCACCCTGACGTCTCACCTTCGAAATTCCACCCCGTCCCTCTCTGGTCTTCCGTCCGACTCTCAAGCCAACGCTATCAATACCTGGTTGGCTAGAGGTTGTGACTCAGTGGCTCCCCTGCGTCGCATCTCCGTTCGGCGACCCAAGGAATCTAATAGGTGGTTTAATGACCACCTAAAAGAACTAAAACTGTCCGTTCGACAGGCAGAAAGGCACTGGAGGAAAAATTACTGTCCCTCACTTAAAACCCTCTATCTGACATCACTCGCCGACTACAAGACCGCAATCCTTGCCGCCAAAACCTCTTATTTCTCAACAAAAATAATGTCTGCTGAAAACAAACCTAGGGAGGTCTTCGGCATAGTGCAGGACCTGGCTTACTCCGATAGGGCTTCACCTCAAATCCCCCCATCCCAGCCTCTATGCAACCAACTAAACACCTACTTTCTTGACAAGATCACTACCATTAAGGCCAACATCCCCCCCCCCTCGTCTGCCTTTGTTGACCTTTCTCCTCCTACTATTCAAAACCTTCTCACTTCCATCCCTCCCCTCACTGAAGAAGTATTCCTGGAGATACTCCCCAAAGTAAAATCAGGCTCCCCGGCAGACATCTGTCCGGCGCGAATCCTCCAACAAATCTACTCCTCTTGTCCTGAACCCCCCATTACCTTCCTTAACAGCTCCCTAGCGCAGGGAGTAGTGACCCCTACGCTCAAATCAGCCACCATAGTGCCCATTCTAAAGAAGCCTGGCGCTGACCCATCCATCTCAGCCAACTACCGCCCCATTTCCCTGCTGCCCTACCTGGGCAAGGTGCTGGAGCGCTAGGTCACCGCGGTATTCAGCACCCACGTAGAGGCCAATGGGGGACTGGCTTTCGCCCTAGGCACTCGACTGAATCAGTCGTGGTATCAGTCCTAGACAACCTCAGGAAGGGTATGGATCACAACAAACACCAGGCGCTGGTACTCCTCGATCTCTCCGCCGCATTTGACACGGTAGACCATACCATCTTACTGTCCCGTGTCAAGGCGGCCGGAATTGTGGGATCAGCCCTGGTGTGGCTTTCCTCCTTCCTGAGGGACCGCACCCAGGCGGTCCGGCTAGGAGATTTCACAACCTCCCCACTCCCCGTCACGTGTGGTGTCCCCCAGGGTTCTTCCTTGTCTCCCCTACTATTTAATCTTTACATCTTTCCCCTCATCTTCGCTCTTCAGCAGCTGGAGGTCACCGTGTATAATTACGCGGATGACCTCCAGCTCATCTTTGACCTATCCTCTTCTCCCCTCTCTGTCTCCAGCTTCCAGCACACCATGACATTCATCAGGGACTGGATGAAACACAACCATCTCAAATTGAACCCGGACAAAACCGGGTTGGTTCTTACCGGAGGTTCCTCCAGTCCCTAGAACTCTCTCTTCTGGCCCCCAACCCTTGGTCCCGCCCCCACTCCTTCTACCACGGTCAAAACACTGGGGGTTAAAATGAATAATCAGCTCACCCTTCACTCTCAAATCAGCTCTGTAGTCTCCTCCTGCTTCCTCACCCTCCGAACTATCCGCACTGTCGCTCCTTTCTTCTCCCCCCAGGCACTCAAAATGATCATGGCCGCTCTAGTGATATCACGGCTGGATTATGCCAACGCTCTATACAATGGCATACCAGCATACAGTCTCAGGAGGCTACAGTTGGTCCAAAACCAAGCTGCCCGGCTGGTTTTTGGTCTCCCACGCTACCACCACTCCACACCCCTCCTCAGGGAGCTCCATTGGCTCCCTGTTAAGGAACGTTCTCTGTTTAAAACCGCCTGCATGGTTTTCCAGGCCCGTCAAGGCACCGCCCACGCCTTCATTTCCTCATTAATAAAAGAATACGCTCCCCCCAGAGAACTTCGTTCCTCCACCAAGTCCCTCCTTCAAATCCCACGCTTCAGACGCAAAAAGTGGGGTGGGTCCAACTTTTCCACCTTGGCCCCCACTTTCTGGAACTCCCTCCCAGACCACCTTCGTGCGGCTACCCATTATGTATCCTTCCGTAAGGAACTAAAAACGTTTCTTTTTAAACAGGCATTCCCTGTGTAAACCCCCCTTCCCGGCTCTACCACCGGTGCTCACTTTTGTCTCTGTAGCCAATACCCTCCACTAGCGCCAAGAAACCGTTCGGTGCACGCTGCGCTTTATAAATGTTTTAAATTAGAAAGTAAATTAGAAATTAATGGGGTTTTCTTCCCCACCCTGGGGGCAGAAAGGCCAGTTTGTCTCCCTTGGAAGCGATCCTTGCCTGAGGTGTCGCTTCCATACACCAAAAAAACAAAAAATTGGTGTCTAGTGGGGTTTTCTGTCTCCCCCCAACCCCGGGGGGAGAAAGGCCAAAAAAACAAGCAGATATTCCCCCAGGGTGGGCAGAAAAAACATCCAACCAACTTGTCGCCCTTGGAAGCGCCCTTGCTTAAGGGTTCCTTCCCTTTCAAAAAAACACATCTCTGTTGCCTAGTGGGGGAATTTCTGCTGCACGATCGCTACGCGGTGCACGATAATGCAGCAGAAATGCCCTGCAAAGAGACATCAGGGAAGAGGAAAAACTCTTTCCTTTCCCTTGACGCATCGATGGACAAAGAAACCCTCCCCCCTCTGGGGCCAAACACCTACCTTCTCCTGTAGACGCCTGGAAGCAAATGGTTCCAGGGCTTCCTGATGATGTCGGCGTGCGCTGTGCGCACTGACATAATGGGATTGCCCCGGAGGGGGGTTGGGTGGCATTGGAAACTCTTCCGCTGCCATCCCTGTTGGAGGGAAGTTGATGGACTGCCCATGGGGGGAGTGCTAGCGCTTCCCCCATGGGCTGGTGCCATGACGGAGCGGTTCCGTCATGTGCACACACCCACCGTGGCTCATGACGGAACTTCTCGATCATGAGCATAGAAAGGTTAAGACTAACACAGCCAGATACTTCCTTCAGAAAACCTTTAAAGACCCACCTATTCTAACTTCAGTGTTACAATGCCTCCTTTCACTGGCCAGTGAGTGTGTTTGCCATTAGGCCACCATCTGTCTTTGTTCTCCATACCATGTGGCCAGGGGTCATTTTGTGTAATCGGTGTCCTTAGGCCTGCATGTGTTCTTTGCTTTCCAGGCCTTCTTGCTTGTTGTTTGACCATGTGACCGGTGACCAATTTGTTTATCCAGCCACTGAGCTTTTGCTACAGGCTTGAATGTGTTATTTGTTGTCCATGCCTCCTTGCTGCTGATTGTTATTTGATCATGTTGCCTGTGGCCATTTTGTGTAGTCAGCCAGTGTGCTTTTGCCATGGGCCTAAATGTGTTCTTTGTTGTGGCCATGCCTCCTTGTTGGTTTTTGTTGGTTGACCATGTGACTGGTGGCCATTTTGTGTAGCCATACAGTGTTGTTTGACCATGTGACTTTTGCCATAGGCCTGCATGTGTTCTTTGCTCTGGCCATGTCTCTATGCTTGTTGTTTTTGTTTGACCATGTGGCCGGTGAACATTTTGTGTAGCCAGCTGGTGTGCTTTTGTCAGAGGCCTTTTGTTCTTTATTGTGGCTATGCCACCCTGCTGGTTGTTGTTGTCTGTCCATGTGACCAGTGGCCACTTTGCGTAGCCAGTCTGTCTGCTTTTGCCATTGTCCTGCATGTGTTCTTTGCTGTTTCTATGCCTCCTTGCTGGTTGTTGTTTTTTGACCATGTGGCCAATGGCCATTATGTATAGCCAGCCAGTCGGCTTTGGCCAGAGGTGTGCATGTGCTCTTTGTTGTGGCCATGCCTCCTTGCTGGTTGTTGTTGTTTGACCACGTGGCCGGTGGCCATTTTGTGTAGCCAGTCAGTGGACTTTGGATAGTCCTGCATGTTCTCTTTGTTGTGGTCATGCCTGCTTGCTGGTTGTCGTTAGTTGGCCATGTGGCTGGTAGCTATTTTGTGTAGCGATCCTTAGTTTACTCTCTTCCAATTTTCATTCAAAGCCATTTCCTAGGGAGATGGATTGGAGCGGTGTTAGAAATGGGGTGTCTGGTTGGCTAGGATATACACCTGAGCCAGGCAGAACCCACCACACTATTCAAGATAAGGCAGTTCACACCCATGACAACCCCTGTTCACTCCCTTGGAAGCTTGTCAGAGCAGTCAGGCTTATCCCAGAGGTAATGTGTAAAGCAATGGCGCAACACACACACTCAACCAGTAACACAATAAACACACTGCAAAAGAGACTCCACCCAGAATTATATAAACATATCTCATTTATTGTATACTAGCAGCCCGTCCCGACCTTGTCCGGGAGCAATCAGGCTCCCCGACCCCCGCCTGCCCTGACATTGTCCAGCATTTCGGGCCCCCGCCCGCCCAGTCCACCGCCGGCCCCGATCCCCGCCTGCCCCGACATTGTCCCTCGGAGTCTTAAAAAGGGGACATATGATAGTCACAGCAGTGCACTATAATGTAAAACCGTCTCACTGTATTGCAGCTATTACTCCAGCCTTCACCTGGAAGTTACCATTTCCATGTGTTTAGAGTGGGGATAAACCGAACCAGATTTCCTGGCTTTCCTTCTGGCTGCTTGCTTTACCCGTCCCCGCCCGCCCCGTCCCCCGCCTGTCCCGACCCCCGCCTGCATTGTCCCCCAGAGCCTTAAAAAGGCGACATATGATAGTCACAGCAGTGCGCTTCGGGCTGTTTGCTTTCCCCATCCACATGAAAAGTACCACGAAAAGAGCGCACATTTAAACACGGCTCCAAGGTTGACGGATCACTTTCGCCTATGGGGTCTCTCTGAGTGGGATTTACCCCTGACGGAGCTCGGGGTGCCGAGTTTCCAGCATGGTAACATAATGCCCGCGTGTCAACCTAAACCCTTAAAGCTGAAACGGTGAAACGCTGGCGCTCTGCAGTTCAACTTCCTGAGCTGTGTTTGAGGTAAAACTATGAGCGTGATCGTGGTAGTTTGGAGCCTTACATCACCCCGTCCCCCCACCTGCCTGACCCCTGCTGCCTTATCTCAGCCGCCGCTCCTCAGTCCACCGCTCCTCGCCACTCGTCACCGCTCCTCCCCCGTGCCATGTCCGCCGCTCCTGGACGCCGCTCCTCCCTGTGCTCCTGACGTCAGCACGCAGGTCGCGACCGGCGCTACTTCGAGGGGACTACTTTTTCATAATGTACATTTTTTAATATAACATAGTTTTTTACTTTATACAGCCTATGTCCATCTGCACACCCTGAGGATTCAAACGATGTATCAGGTGTGTGGATTGGCGCTGTGGTTCCCGAGTTTACCCTCCTCAAAGCCTCAAAGTTCTTCCTTTATAATAGTAGTATAGATAACACATAGACTACAATCACATAAATCACAAATTATTTTGCCAACTAGGCAATTGTCATGAATTCACAGTTAGTGCAATAAAGTAAAGATTTATAGGCTGCACACATCATAGAACAACACCATCACTATGCATAATATGCAGATCCTGAAATGACATTTGTTATCCTATCATTACAAGGCAAGAAATAACATACATCATAACATCAGGGCATAAAATGCAGGTAGTAGGGAAGATAACACAAACACAGGAATCACCATAAAGAGTGGGGCCCAGCACTCCTAGGCTCCTATGACCTAGTATCTGGTAATTAGCACAACACATAGATTGCAGGAACCTCCGCACATCTACTTAATGAGTTTCAGTAATTAAGTGATGTTTCTCTACATGCAGCAAGTTCCTAATCGAGGGCCCCATCCCAGGCTCGCTACACAGTGCCACCAAAGAGCAAGTGTCAAAAAAGAACCAGATGCCCCCAAAGGTATGCAACTATAGGAGGGGAGGGGCACACACACTTCCACGTTGGTGGGTAGACTTCACTCAGTGGGAAATTTTGCAGAGAGCCAGCTGCCCACAGACACGCAGTCCAGCTGCCAAAACCAATGCGGTTGTAATTGGAGACTTTGCGCCAGCCGCACTATTAGAAAACAGAGCTGCCAAACTTCAAGGACAACTCGGGTCTGATGGCAGTACTTCCAGGCTAAGGTTTCATGCAAATCAGGTCTGGCTGCTTCAATCAGGTTGGCGGCCTCACTTCTGGAGCCCGTGCTGTCTCCTTTGGCCTAACTTGAATACCGGAGACAGAACCATGCAGATGCGCTTTGTGTAGCCGGGTTACTCCGGGTTAGCAGGCAGAGCATGGTCAGGCAAGACCATGCTGAGTGCCACTGAGGGATTTCCACTATGCAGTTGTTCTTAATCAGCAGACAGCCCAGGTAGTGTGACTCAGGTGGGGTGCACGCTAACTCTGCCATAAATGTCCCTGATACACTAGGGGCGGCAGAGATCACTCTTTAGAGCTGCGTTATCAATGTGAGCACTCAGGAGGCTCAGTCCTGAGGAGAGCAGAGAATAGCAGTGTTTAGCATGGTCTAGTGACACCATGAATGCCCCTTGCATGATGATTAGGAGCCATGAAAATTGAAGTGCTTATAATGTGCTAGTAGCTAAAAGCATAAAGCGATCCCCACACGCTAAGGAATTAAAAGGAAAGCGCTCTTCATGTGCTGAGTTTTCACCAACACAGGACAGGCCACCAAACTCTGTGAGATCACTGAGGGCACCAGGCAGGAGTAGATGCTGCAGGCCAGCACACAGAGTACGTCTCGCAGCCCAGAAGGCCACAGGTCAGCACAACACACAAGGGAGTTCAATGGCTGGTCCTAGTGGCAGCATAACAGTTCCTTCTGGCAAGGTTCAGTCTATAGAGCCAGCGGAGTCTGGTTACAAGTCCCAAGCAGGGTCTAACAACATGGGGTCAGAGTCCCTGTACTTATACTCATAATATACTTGATCTGGAGGTAACTTCAAAACAACATTTGACGTGCACAAAACCCCAATTCAGAGACAGAGACAGAATTGTGAAAGGCAGTCACCGCCTATTTAGTTGCAGGTGACAACTCCTCCCACCACTCTAGCCCAGGAAGACTCATCAGGATATGTGGGACATACGTCAGCCCTTTTTGTGACTGTCTAGAGTGAATGCACAAAACAAGCCCCTGTTAGTCTAAACCAGACGTTGATTTGAGTCAGGCTGCAAAACACAAAGATTCATAAGCACATAAAAATGCCCACTTCTAAAAGTGGCATTTCTAAAATAGTAATAAAACATCCACTTTCACCAAGAAGCGGGATATATCACCACTATTCCAAACATACCAAACATGGAAACGCTACACCTTCCAGATCAGAAATTACCACTAAAACACATATCAGGAAATTCACAATGCAAACCAATGAGAGGAGCAGCCTCACAGCAGGGAGAAACCAAATAGGCTATTTGTCACTACCAAGACATGCCACACAACAAAGGCACATGCCCTACCTCTTACCTACACAGTGCCCTGCCCATAGGGCTACCTAGATCCTACCTTAGGGGTGACCTATATGTAGTAAAAGGAGAGTTGCAGACTTGTCAAGCACTTTAAATGCCAAGTCACTGTGGCAGTAACCTGCGCACTCAGGCCCTGAAGTGGCAGAGTCCTGAGACAGGTTTGAAAGCTTACTTGTGTGGGTGGCGCAAGCAACTCTGCAGGCCCACTAGCAGCATTTAATTTACAAGCCCTGGGTTATAGAATACCACTGTGCAAGAGGTTTTTCCCCCATTATCTAGAAAGCTGAGTCAGTGCTTCCTCTCTTAAAGAAACCCACTCTCGATTGTCTTGATCCTAATAACTATTGATTGAATGCAAGACTTCCCTTTCCGGCTAAATTAGCAGAAGAAATGATGAACATCCAACTCTCCTCTTTTTTTTTAGGTCAATCATCTTCCAGATGATATGCAGTTCTGCTTCAGAGAAAATCACAGCACCGAATCTGCTCTGCTTACAGCCACTAGGGAAATTAGATCATCCCTCGATAAGGAAGGTAATGCAGTGTTGCTCCATCTGGATCTTTCAGCAGCTTTCGATACGGTCAATCATGAAGTACTAGTCAACCGTCTGCAGGATCTAGTGATTAGTGATTACGCACCGGTGCACTGGTCCTTTCAACAAGTGGTGTAATTTGGGATTTTTAACTCCAGAACGTTCTGTATGCCTTGTGGGGTACCATTGGGGATCTTCTCTGTCCCCAATTCTATTTAATCTTTATGTCCCACCGCATGCCGCTCTGATCAGATCTTTTGTGCTATCCTTGGTGATGTACACAATGATACACAAATCATAGTATCAATGGCTGAGAATGTTGCTGGCGACACATTCAACAAACGTGTGAATGCAGTAAGTAGCTGGATTGCCAACAGTTGCCTGCAGCTTAACTCCTTCAAACAGAGGTCATTCAGTGCAGCAATAATACAGGCATCTGGTCACACCACTGGTGGCCGTCCGACTTGGACATGAAACCCACACCAACATCCAAAGTAAAAAATCTGGGGTTTACGCTGGACAGAGAACAAACATTTAAAGATCAAGTTAACCTTATTACTTCCTCCTCTTTCTATTGGCTCAGAATTGTCAAGAAAACTGAACATTTCTGCCAGCTGACCTATTGAAAGCTGTGGTCATCACCTTAGTCCTCTTGCAACTGGACTATTGTAATAATCTCTATAACAGCCTCTCTAAAGGTCCACTTCAAAAACTCGAGACTATTCAAAATGCAGCCGCACGGTTTCTCTTAAGAATCCCCAAATATCAATCAGCGCCTCTATCAGACAATTGCATTGGCTCCCGGTCTGCCATCATATATCTTTTAAGGCCTAGATTACAAGACAAGCTATGGAAAAGCTCCTGCCTATCTGAAGGCAAATCTGGTGCATTGTATCCCTAGCAGCCAATTTAGAGGGTTGCTTCCTTCAAACGTGCTGGGGGAGTAGAAGCTTTTTCAGAACCACTGCTCCCCACTGAAACTATTTGCCTCCTGAACTGGAATTCGCACCCACTCTCTCGGCGTTTAGGAAGAGCCTCAAAACTTGATTAGTTAACCAATGATCCTCATGTACTTAGCCCTTTTCTGCTCTCTTCTGATCTTTACAGTGGCAAGACGCCTCTGGGTATTCGTGCGCTTTATAAGAAGTTTCATTAATTCATTCATTTTTATAAGTAAATTAAATTCGATAAATAGGTGTAGACCACTCTTACCAAGTTTACGGAAGAGAGCACATGCACTTTAGCAGTGCTCAGCAGTGGTGAATTGCCCAGAGTCATTAAACCAACAGAAATAGGTCAGAAAAAATCTAGGAGAAGGCAAAACATTTTATAACAACCTTGCAAAAAAAAGGCCAGGACCAGCAAGAGGGCTATCCCTTTTTTTGTCCTATTTTTTACTTTTCTCTGATATTAGTTTAATAATGTTTGATGATCATTGTATAATATGCATGATTATTATGAACAGTGTTTAATTCTATATGCATTTTTGTGCACTTTTTACTTGCAACTTCTTGCTTCCCAGTCGGTTTCCTATTGTCCCCTAGTACATCATCAATTACTTTTTTTGTCATTTAGTTTTCATTTTTTTTTGTTTTACATTTCTATTCTACACTGTTTTTAAAATGTGTTAATAACACAATAAAAAAAGTTTTCATTTTTTGCATTTTCCCACCATCTGTCCACCCACCCACCCACTCGTCCTGCTTTGTTCCATAGGAACAAAGGAGAACGAGAGCATTAATTATTTAGGTATTATTCAATTTTCACCTAGACCCTCTACCCTGCTATAGGTGCACACACACAAGCATTAATTTTTAAGGATTATTCCATTTCCCCATGCTCCCCCTTGCCTGCAATAGGCACACCCCATCATCATTTTTTAAGGATTATTCCATTTTCCCCTGCACCTCTTTGACTGCCACAGGTGTCTACCTGGCTTAAATTAACATAAAGCAAACATTTACACCTGTATGTTTGTGCTGTTTGGAAATTAAATATTTATGTTATGGTGGTTTAGATTGACTTTGGAATGGATACACCATTGTTGATAATTCTTTAGATTAATAACTTACGTAACCACACTCAATTATATTGCTTTGTCTGTACTGGATTCAAACTGCAATGATGCCATGTTTCACAACATGTTTTTCTTGCTTGTTTGCTTTTAGGTGCACAAGTGCCATCACCCAGAGTACTGCCAGACAGAAGGTCTGTACACAGTGTTGTGACCACACAACACGTTACTTGAGCCCTCCAATCTCTACCAACTGTGCCACTGTCAGCTGACAGCTTCAAAATTGCCCCATCAAAAGATTTTGCCAAGAAAGTGGCTAGTGAGAAGAAGCAGCTTTCCACCACTGGCCTGCCAACCGGAACCTTTTCCCCCAAACTTGTGCCTGCACCTCATCATCCTGAGAGCAAGCGGGGAGTACCCCTCCAGAATAAATGGCGCCACCCCGATCTAAGTCCAAGTCATGTCTGTCACTGGGGTAGTCACTGCAATCATGGTGATGCCAATAAGCAGTGACATTGAATTGGAATTGTCTGATCACAAAGAAGTTCCCAGTTGTTGCAGGAAACTGAGCACAGTGGACAATAGCTGCAGCCAGTAATAATAGATCTTCCTGGAGTAGGGGCAGAACAGGATGTCGAGCTTCCTGCTGAGCAAGAACCTCCTCTGTTAGTACCAATGTCTTTCAGTTATCCATTAAGAAAAAGGAAGGGCACTCCGCCGTCTTCTCCAAGCCCCCCTTATGATGGTCTGGACACAGATAGGACCCCGGCTGAGTATGACATATGCCAGGAGAGGCTCGGAAAAAGGAAAGTTCCTTACAGTCTTATAATTATGGAAATGAGTGAGGTTGACAATGAGCCAATCATTGTGGTAGCCGGTCCAGAGGAGACCAACATTACCCCTCCTATTCAACCTGCTTCAAGGGATGTGGCACCACCACCACTGCGAGTGACAGCTCCCATATTTGCAAGGCCCCCACTGAGAATTGCATCGACCCCTAGCTCAACAGACTGCAGAGACCCCATCATTGACACACACGCCCACCGCCAGTTCTTCGGACATTGGCAGTGCAATCAGTGGCCCACCGAAAGAGTTCACCATCACAGTTTGGGACTTTTTACAAATAGTAAGTAGGAGGATAACATTACAATATGCTCCATTTGCCATGTGAGAGTTCATCGAGGGAAGCTTGGTTCACACTATGGTACTGGAGGCCAAACGTCCCTTATGAAAAAAGATCACACAATCAGGTGGGAGCTGCACCTCAATAAAGTTGCTTCAAGTGGTGGTGGCAATGAGAGAGGAAATCAGCTCCAATCATTGTGGGAGGTGAAGGTGATGAGTAAGAAGAGGGTAAAATGATCTTTCCGCAGAGCAGTTTTGTCTCCAGCTCTGTGGCAGTATCACCCACCTCAGCTACCTCGCAATGGCAGAAGAGTCAGATGGAGACAGCAACCGCATATATTGACTGCTCCAAGATGAACTTTGAGTATACAACCTCCTGGTTTTCTCATCAAGTTACCGGTATCAATGGCACCACAAAAGAAAAAAAAATCAGACTACTATTATAGGCATGTCTAGGCAGGAGGGACCCTACGAATGCAACCACCCAATGGCACACTTGTACAATGGGAAGCTGGCTAAAATATTAGCACTGGTCCTCCTCCCTTTGTCTTTAGTTGTAAGCAGAGGTTTCATTCAGAATTTGTGGCAGCCATCTGCCCAAAATGGAATGTTCCCAACCAAACGTATTCTGCCAGTGATGCTGTTCCAGCGCTCCAACACTGTGTGCTACAACTGGTTGAACAAGCTTTGCAGCAGAGTGATGTTCACACTATCCACCTGACAATATACATGTGGACCCAATTGGCAAGCCACTGATTACAAGTGTATCACTGCACACTGAATCTCTTTTTGTGTGGTTTAGGCAACAGGTATCTATAAGTCTCAGCACTCAAGAAAGTGTTAAGGGCATTCGGCGGCATTCAACAGTGGCCATGTTTGCCATGGAGAAATCCAATACTGCTGCAAACATTTTGGAAGACTTTAACAGCAAGATGTTTGAATGGCTGTGGCCCAGAGGTCTCAGAACTGGATTTGTTGCAGCAGATAATGGAAGTAATATAGTTATGGCCATGGCAGATGGTAAATATTTCAGGGTCCTTTCTTTGTGCATTGCATCAACATCGTTGTGCAGGACTTTCTCAAAAAGAAGACTAAGTCACCAACTTACTGACCACCTACAGAAGAATCTGCACACACTTCAGCCATTCCTTTAAAGCTGAGATGCAGTTAAGGATCATTCACCATGCTTATAGAATATCAGCATGCTAATAGAATACTAGTTAAAGCCCTCATACAGGAGGTGCCAACATGTTAGAACTTAATGTATTATATCATGATCATGCAATGTCTGTTTGAGCAGTACAAACTGATCAATGAGTATGTCATGCAGAGAGGGGATGCAAGTGGCAAAAGCATGATTATTGAGATGGACAAATTGGGCCTAGTCAAAAGCCTGACAGAGATGCTACTTCCTTTTGAGTTTTTCACATGGGAAGTAAGCAAGGAGGACAGTATGATGGGCCAAGCTATCCCGTTGTTGCACCCGCTACAGGAGCAGTTAAAAAAGGTACCTGGAAAGTTTACACTCACAGGTATGAACGAAAATGAAGATGTGCATGAATTGGTTGAGGACTTAATTCTTCGGTTGGATGATAAAACAAGGCTGCAACAAGACATTGTGGCATCCAAAGATTACATCTGTACAACGGTATAAAAAAAATACTGGCTACTTTCATTCCTTTTTCAGAGGGGGATGTTTAACAATATAAGATGTGGATTATTCAGTGAGCCAGAGATCTGGAAGAAGAATGGCTAGACATTAGAGTTACACTCTAGGGCAGAATTGTTTCCAGAGAGGGCATTCCAGTTGTCTCAAAGCAGCCCAACACCAGCAACAAGAACACCAGTGGCAACAACAACAACAGGAATAGAAGAATAGTCCCCAACCTCTGCATTGGCTTGGTTTCAAGTGGCAGGTCCAGTGCACTGGCGAAGGCAAACGTGGTTGTGCAAGTGTCACCACCAATGACCATTCAGAGAATGTACCAGGGCTATCTGGATGACCCAAGAGAGGTTTATGTGGATCAAAACCCATTGGTGTATTGGTATAGGAAGATGCGCCAATGGCCAGAGCTCAGTAGGCTGGCAATAAATATCGGGCTTGTCGGCAGCCAGGGTTTCATCTGAGCGTGTGATCAGTGGATCTGGCACAGGTGTCACTAAAAGAAGGAACAGTCTCTCATGAAGAGATTGACCATGATCAAAATGAACCAACACTTCTTACCGCAAAATTACACTGTTCCTGAAATACCACAGGAAGTGTATGAGAGTGATTGGTCATACTCAAGTGTGTTAGCTGACCAACTTTTGGGCAAACCACCTGAGTCTGAGGATGAACTCTACTTCTTTGACTGAGAGTAGGCCACTTTAGAATGTTTTAATTATTATTTATCATCAAGCTGCTTTGCCAAAAAACATAGGATATAGCTAGGGGAACGTTATATGTTTTGTTTGTTTGCTCTTGACTGACATATACAGCCCCACCTCTTTAGGTGCATGTATTGCTGGATTGGAGTTGAACCAGTGTACAGACCAGTGTTCAGTGAAGAAGTCTCCTTTCAAAGCCAATGCCTACCTCTGTCCCATGCCTATCCTTTTTTTCCATCTCCTAGCAGGACTGCCCCAGATCATTTGATTTACAAGACTGCCTAATGTGTGTTGCTTGTATAAAAATAGATACAATTCTGTACCACCATGCATGGATTGGAACAGGTAACTATTGCACTAATGAGTGGTGTGCTATTAAGTGATTTTGAGTGATGATTCATGTGGTGGCAGACAGTGAGGGAGAGTGTTCAACTAATTTGTGAACTTGATTTTGATGATTTGCAATGTTTGGTGACTGATGGGTGCTGCTTTTTCCTGAAAGTAATTTGCCTTTTCACAATTTACTTGCTGGGTTCACTCCTTTCTTTCTGGTTGTCATTCCTCAGAGACAAAACCAGTCAGTTTAGTTAACAAACACAAATCTAAATAAACAATTACTCAAATAATGTTTCTCTTCATGTTCATCAACAGCAGTGCACTACTCTCATTTTGGTTGTGACAGAGTTGGACTGATTTCTTACTGAGAGTCAGTTACCTCAACAGCCAGATGAAGGAATCTATAAAGTTCAGGGAAACCAACATGATGATGACTCTAAGAGGCCTTCTCTGTGGACTGGGGAGAGGTGCATTGATTTGGGAAATGCTGCTGAGTATGTGTGCTGGCTCAAATTGGAAACTCTTCTATTATGTGGTTGTTATCAGGGAGATATCTGTTGTTTTAACTGGAGACAGACATGTGATGTCAGACCATCATAAGATGCACATACTTGCCAAATTTTATGATGATAGTTGTGAGATTGATCAGGCTGTACATGCATCAAGTACCTGTCCATGACTGGTTGTAAACTTGCTCTCCCTTCTCAGTAACTAACTGCACACAAGTCATACATTTAAGGATTGTAGCAGCCTATGCTCTTGCTCTGCCTCTTATTCTTGGTACAATCCTCTTGAAGTTTATCTTTTATCCCTCTCCTTGACTCTACAAAACTAATAGAGGCATGCCACACATTGGGTACTTTACTTCTCTCTGCAGTCTGCAAATGGGGCAGCTATTATGGACAATGTATTGACTTTATTTCTGATTCACACGACTAACTCCCGGAGGAGTATCTTGGCACGGTACTGATCAAGCAAGTAGAGTCATTCTAAAACAACTAAGTTTTCAACATCTTGTTGAAGTTGATAACATCTGGGCAGATAGGAAGATGAAGAGGAGTTTATTGCAGTGGTATGGCGCTGTATATGAAAAAGATCTGCCCCCAAATCTTGAGATGCGAATGAGTGGGGTCTGCAAGAGTGCTTAATTTGTGGACCTTAGCTGTCTGGGAGACTGTTAGTGACTGAGACGTGAGTATGGATAGGCGATTTGGGCCTTGTAAAGTGCCTTATGTATCAGACAGCAGAGTTTGAAGGCAGCTGGATTTCTGATAGGTAACTGGTAGGGAATAGAAGATGACCATTCTGTAGATTGCAGGTCAGCCATTTAGCTGTGTTCTGCACTGCCTTCTACTTGGTCAGCGGGGTGTAATTTACTGCTATCAGTAGAGCATTCCCATAGTCCAGATGACTCGTTAAAAGAGCCTGGATGAGGGTTTTTCTAGAAGTGTCCTGGAGCCAAGGGAAAGCTTTTTTAGGAGCTTCATTGTGGCATGGACAGTGATTGATCTATGTTCACTCCTAAAAGTATTTATTATCTTACTTTAATTCCAATGACCCTACTCTTCCCTGACTACCTTTTAATTCTCCCTTGACTCCATAGAGGCAGATGAATAATAATAATACATCAACATGTCACACATTTATTTATTTTATTTTAGAGGTTTTATATAGCGCTGGCTGGACCCGGGGGCATCAGAGCGCTTTACATGAGTGAAGATAATACAGGCATACAGGCATATTGCAATTGTTCAGATCATGGGGATAACACAGGTTTGATTGAGGAGAACAAGTAGCAAAATACAAATAAACCAATTGGCGCCATGAGAGAGATAAGAAAAATAAATAAATGCAGGTGGTCGAGTAGTATATGGCATCCTGAGATGGAGGAGGGCTAGGAGGTAAGGCAGGTAGGTAAAAGGATAGGAAAAGAAGGAGGGGAGGGAAAAGTAGGGGAAAGAAAGGATTATGGACCACAATATTTCTTGTGCAAGTGCAATTTGAGGTCTTTTTTTAAGCTGATGTAGGAGGGGTTGCAGCGCAGGTCTTTGGGGAGGACATTCAATATACTGAAGACATTTCCAGAGAAAGTGCGAAACTGAGAGGTTTTCTTTTTTGTCAGAGGTGCAATGAGGAGGAGGGCGTTGGTGCTTCTCAGCGGTCGGGCACATCCTGCTTTGTTGAGTTTATCAGTAAGATAAAGTGCAGCTTTTTGGTGAAGGGCTTTGTGCGCAATGCATGCCATCCTATAGGTGGATCTGCCTTCAATGGGCAGCCATTTAAGGGCACTAAGGGCTGGAGAGATGTGGTTGAAGCATTTGAAGTCAGTGATCAGCCTGGCCTCTAGGTTTAGCACAGATTTGAGTGGGGCTAGGTGAACTTTTGGGGCTCCGGAGACACTGGTGTTATCATAATCAATTTTTGAGAGGACTAGTGATTTGACAACAGATTTAAAGTAGTCAGTCAATGGCGTAGGTTGAAGAGCGCTCGTTTGGTCGAATTTTTTATGTGGGTCTTGAGTGTTAGGCTGTTGTCAATGGTGATGCCAAGTGATTTTACTGATAAGGTGATAAGGTGAGGTGGTGACAGTTGAGGGCATTAAGGTCAGAGATCCAGGTTTGGATAGGAAGAGGGTTGTTTTTTGGAGGGAAGAGAATGATTTTCGTTTTTTTATGGTTAAGTTTGAGATGGTTAGAGTGGAACCAGGATTGGATTTTAGAAAGGGTGTTATGAAGGTGTAGAACATCAGAGTGGGATTTGATCTTATAGTAAAGTTGGGTGTCATCGGCATATAGGTGGTAGTTGATACCGGCTTGTTTTAGAATGAGGGTAAGGGGCTCCATAAAGAGGTTGAAGAGCGAGGGGGAGAGAATAGAACCATGAGGGACATCTAGGGAGACGGGTGTGGGGTTAGAGAGGCAATTGTGGATTTTGATTAGTTGAGTTCTGTGGTGTAGGAAGGAGGAGAACCATTTAAGTACCGGGCCATTAAGGCCAAATCTCACTTTGAGAGCATTAAGTAAGGCAGGGTGGTTAACCGTATGAAATGCTGCAGAGAGGTCAAGGAGAATGAGTAGTCAGGTCTCCCCGTTGTCAAGGGAGTGATGGATGCCGTCAACAATACTTAGTATGGCAGTTTCTGTACTGCAGCCTTTTCGGAATCTGGATTGTAAGGAGTCAAGTAGGTAAAAGGAGACAGTTTGTCCAGTTGATGAAGAGCACATTTTCCAAGAGCTTTAGAAAGTAAATGGAGATTGGAGATGGGGCGGAGATTATTTAGGTCATTAGGATCAGCATTGGGATTTTTAAAAATGGGAGTGCTTTGTCCGAGTTGGAGGGAGGGAGGGATACATCCCGAGGTAAAGGAGGAGTTGATAATAGAGGTCCAGTAAGGAGCAATGATGTGCTCGAGCTCCTGAACAAAGTAAGCGGGAAGAGGGTATTTGGTGTGTGAGGAAGGTTTAAATTTGGAGATGATGTTAGAGACTTCAAGTTCCGTAACGGGGTAGAAATTGAGCCAAGAGGCGTTGTTTTTATGCTGAAGGTTACAAAGGCTGGTGTCCGGAGGGATAGCGGCAGGAGGGAGGAAGGAGGAGGGAGTTGACAGGGAGGGAGATTGAGAAGTAGAGACACCGATAGATAGGGGATGTGGCAGAGATGCTAGGAAGGATTGGTCTATAATAGCTATTTTTTCAGAGAAGAAGTTAGCAATTTCTTCGCATTTGTCAGTTGTGGCCATCAGGGTTGGAGAGGCAGAGGAGGTTTGGTTTCGAAGTATGCTGAACAGCTCTCTGGGTCGATTTTTTGCTGGATCAAGTTGGGTACGGAAAAAGGAGGCCTTTTCCGAGAAAATGTGTTTCTTGTATCTGGCTCTAGTGCATCTGAGGTGAGCAAGATGGGCGGGGGAAGGTTGTTGTCTCCATGTTCTTTCAGCGCGTCTAAGAGCACGCCTTTCGTTATTGAGGTTGGAATTGTACCATGATTTAGATGGAATGTTTCTTAGGGTTTGAAGTTTGGACGGGGCAATTTAGTCTAGGACATCGATGACAATTTTGTTAAAATGTTCATTGAGTTCATTAGCATTAAGGGAGAGAGGGGTGAGCAGAAGTTGGGTTTGGAGTTTAGATTCAAGTTCACCAGGGCGGATGCGATTAAGATTTCTGGTCCATTCTGAGACTTTAATGTTGTTGGTGAGAGGGGATGGGTCAATGTTTGCGATAGAGAACAGAATGAGGTAATGATCAGACCAGTCGATGGGTATGATGTCAGAGAGGAAAGCCAAGTCGTTGCTGGTAATGATGGTGTCAAGAGTGGCTCCTTTGGAGTGGGTGGGAGAGGGGCAAAGTTGTTTGAGTTCATTGATCTCAAGAAGATTGGTGAGGAGGTGGACTGAGGAGTCATCAGTCACGTTCAAGTAGAGATTAAAATCTCCAAGGAAGAGATTTTTGGTGTTAGAGAGAGAGGATTGGTTAAGAAGTTCGGATAGTTCCTCGATGAAGGAGAGTGGGTCACCAGGTGGGTGGTAGATATTGTGCAGTTGAATCGGGTGGAGACCTTGAGGCTTAAGTCATAAAACACAGATATTCTGCCTGCCATAAATAGACAGAGGGAAAAACGGTATACTGTAGTACAGTGAAAGGAACAGGAAAGCTTTGTTTTGGCACATTTGTCACAGAGTATACCATCACCCAAACTATAAATCAGGCACTTAGTCTCACTTTACTCCCTGGCCTCTTTCTCCACCACAAATGTATTTTCAACAAATCGCGTGGCAGTAGGGAAACTTACTCTACGGCAGGGTAAATTAGAGGGATTAGGGTAGGTAGAGGTTTAGCAATAGAATAGTGGGATGTCACTGATCTGTGCTAAGCTTTGGCTTAGTCAGTCACTGTAGTTAACGAATGAGGCTAGGGAAAAATGTAATATGGAATCCATGCAATATATACATAAATCAATTAACCAGAAAATGTTGGCACATGCCAAGAATGTATTTTTAATTTTTTTTTGGTAGGATGGGACAGAACTTACGAAAGAATAAAGGAGTAAAGTACTAGTATGCGGTGACTAAGTGGGCACTGGGAAACTGGTTTGTAATGCATTGAAAACTCCATTAATGGTGCTTTAACTGAATCTATAGAAAAAAAGAGAAGTTTTGTAGCTGACTGTTTATGCTGCTCTCAGCAGTTAAACAGGCTCGTCCCAAAATCCTTAGTAAAATGCTCCATTTATTGAATCATTGTGTCTATTCTACATAAGTTTCCTTCAGTTATCATTTTGCATAAGAATAAGGACAACACTTCACAATTTACACAAAATAACAATTTGGACACAGACAAGTGGGAACAATAAACATTGAAGAGCAATTCAAAAGTGATTTCAAAAGAAAACAGTTTACATACAAAAGAATTAAACCTGCTGCCAGTCAAAAAATAGACATTGTCAAGGTAACCCTATGGAACAAATTGAGGGTACCAAACAACGGGGATATTTTCAGTACAAGCACAAAAGAAACAACAACATTAATACAATTTTCCTCAATGTTGTATAGTTTAACACACTAGCTGCTCCCCTGTTGGTAAAAATGGTGCCAGATATCATCTATGTAACGATACAATTTTGACAAAAGTTGTTTGAAGGGGTTATTTTCAAAGACAAACTTCTCTTCAAACCTTGTTTGGAGGAAGGGTTTTGGATAAGCCAGAAAGTGTGGCGCCTTGCTGTATGTGCGCATGGTGATTGTGGTGTGTGTGTTACATGGTGCTACCAGGTCGGAAGAATTACCCTATAACCCCCGTATATATATGTGGGTGTCAACCCACACAAGTTACTGAAAAGCCATGTCCCGGGCACACGTTTGTACAATAAAAACAATGTTTGTGGATGTTTTGAGCATTTGCCGAGTTGTTATTAAAGTACACTCGAATAGTAAATGTTTATAGTTTTAATATCAATAGCAAAAGGACAAAGGACAACCAGCCAACACGTGTTTCAATGGAAAGTATCATGTGCCTTCTTCAGGGATGTAAAAGATACATGGATGTCGCTGAGGGATTGCTCTGCCGGTGATAATTCCGACCCGGCTGGTCTGGGCAAAGAAAGTGATGATGAGATCCAAAAAATGCTGGGGAAGCTCCGGCTTACGGCGATCCCAGGAGTGAATGACTGAATAACCGTGGGTCGGAGGGTCAACGTCTCCATGAATCTAAAGTATCAAGGAAAACCTCTGTGTATTGAGTAAAGAATCTCCAGGGTGGAGGAGGTTTTCCTTGATATTTAAGATAAGTGGAGACGTTGGCTAGTTATCCTTTGTCCTTTTGCTATTGAGATTAAAACTACAAACATTTACTATACCTGGCTTCTCTTCAAACCTGGCCACGAAGAGGACGGCCATTTCCAGCGCAAGTGGACCACCACGCCTTCCATAGGCCTGGTCACCCCCTCCTGCTCCTGCTGACGCCGACCGCCACTTAAGAGCCCCAGCCACCACAAAGCCGGCCGCCAGAGCGCCCCAGCCACCTCAGAGCCGTCCGCCAGAGCACCCCAGCCACCACAGAGCCGGCCGCTCGCTCCGACTTTTCCCGCCGCTGCCTCCCGGCGGCCCCGCCCCCCGCCACCCATTCGCCGACACCCAGCCGACCCGCCCACCAGGCTCCCCACTTATGACACCCACTCCCACGTGCAGCGTTGACGCATAGCGGGTGCGCCGATTGTGCGCCGATGGCGTGCCAAAGGTAAGCCCGTCTGCGCCCGTCCGCGACCGGACCGCGCGCAGCACCAGAACCCCTGGCCCCCGAAGATGTCAGCCCACCCGCCAGACCTACGACGCAGCCACCCTCAACGCACTCAACCCCGGCGAACCCCCGCTGCTACCGCACCACCCCGAGACGCACCCACGGACCCTTCACCTGCCAGTCCTGCGACTTTTCCTGCATCCGGACCTGCACCGCACCCACCAAGCCAACCCCCAGCAGCAACCACCTCAAGTGCATCCTGCTCAACACCCGCTCCGTCCACAGACACGCCGTGGAGCTCTGGAACCTCCTCGACTCGACATCCCCAGACGTCGTCTTCCTCACGGAAACATGGATGAATGCCTCCTCAGCGCCCCGACATCGCCATCGCCATCCCGGACGGGTACAAGATCACCCGAAGGGACCGCGTCAACCAGACAGGAGGAGGCATCGCCATCGTCCATAAGAACACCATCCGCATCACGACCAACACCGACGACACCCTCACAACCGCCGAACACCTGCACTCCCAAATCCACACCGACCCCAAGACCACCCTCAGAGGCACCCTCATCTACAAACCCCTGGGACCGCGCACACAATTCAGCGAAGACATTGCAGACTTCATCAGCCTGCACGCCCTCCCCTCCGCTGACTACATCCTCCTCGGGGACCTCCACTTTGAGAAAAACAGCGACTGCAACACCACCACCCTGCTGGGCATTCTCGTCAACCTCGGACTCAAGCAGCTGGTGACCACCCCCACCCACTACGCCGGCCACATGCTTGACCCCGTTTTCTCCTCCAGCAAGGACATCTCCTTCAGCCACGCCACCGGACTCCACTGGACGGACCACAGCTGCGTCCACTTAAGCTTCAGAAAGAACACGATCCACCACCACCAGCAACAGGTTCCACGCAGAAGCTGAAACAAGATCACAGCCAACCAGCTCGCCGCATCCCTGAGCCAGAAACCTCCCGCCAGCTCAGCGAACCCCAACCATGCCGCCAACAACCTGACAAGGTGGATCAGCAACTGCGCAGACGACCTCGCCCCACTGAGGACCGCTCCCAGCAGACCTGGCAGCAAGAAAGCATCCTGGTTCACCGACGAACTCAAGAGCTCCAAGAAGAACTGTCGAGCCCTCTGGCGCAGATACCCGACACCAGTCAACATGACCACCATCAAGCTCGCCACCCGAAAACACCACCAACTGATCCACGCCACCAAGAAAACCGCATTCAAGGACCGACTGGACAACAACGCCCACAACAGCAAGGAACTCTTCAACATCATCAAAGAACTCTCCAACCCCAGCGCCGGAAACAACGACATCACCCCATCGCAAGACCTCTGCAACTCACTCGCCTTGTACTTCCACAGCAAGATCGCAGACATACACAACAGCTTCAGCACACAGCCGACGCACCCTACAACCACAACAGCGCCCCTCACCACCACACTCTGCGCCAGGACCCCGATCAACACCGAGGAGACCATACGCACGATGAACTCCATCCACTCCGGATCTCCAACCGACCGCTGCCCTCACCACGTCTTCAACAAGGCCGACGCCGTCATCGCACCCCATCTCCGGGACATCATCAATACCTCCTTCGACACCGCAACCTTCCCGGAGAGCTGGAAGCATGCCGAACTCAGCGCCCTCCTGAAGAAACCATCAGCCGATCCCACCGACCACTAAAAACTACCGCCCCATCTCGCTCCTCCCGTTTCCTGCCAAAGTCGTCGAGAAGACTGTCAACAGACAGCTGGCCGCCTTCCTCGAGACGAATGGATCCCTCGACCCCTCGCAGTCCGGCTTCCGGGCCAACCACAGCACCGAGACCGCCCTCATCGCAGCCACTGACGGCATCCGAGCCCTGCTCGACAACGGTGAAACAGCGGTCCTCATCCTCCTGGACCTCTCCGCGGCGTTCGACACTGTCTGCCACCGCACCCTAATGCAGCGCCTTAGCAACGTCGGAATCCAAGAGAAGGCTCTGGAATGGATCATCTCCTTCCTCGCCGGAAGGACACAGAGAGTCCGCCTTCCCCCGTTCAGATCAGAAGCCACCGAAGTCATCTGCGGCGTACCACAAGGATCATCACTCAGCCCCACGCTGTTCAACATCTACATGAGCCCCCTTGCGGCCATCGCACGCCAACACAACCTCAACATCATCTCCTACGCCGACGACACCCAGCTGATCCTCTCCCTCACCAACGACCCCGCCACCGCCAGAACCAACCTACACGAAGGGATGAAAGACGTAGCCGAGTGGATGATGAACAGCCGCCTAAACTGAACTCAGATAAGACGGAAGTCCTCATCCTGGGATCGTCACCATCCGCCTGGGACGACTCCTGGTGGCCCCCTGCCCTGGGCAGTACTCCCAAACCAATGGACCACGCACGCAACCTGGGCTTCATCCTGGACTCCTCCCTCTCCATGACCAGACAAGTCAACGCCCTCTCCTCGTCATGCTTCAACATACTACGCATGCTACGGAAGATCTTCCGGTGGATCCCCACCAAAACCAGGAAGACAGTCACCCAGGCCCTCGTCAGCAGCCATCTGGACTACGGCAACTCCCTCTACGCCAGAACCACTGCAAAACTCCGGAAAAGACTCCAGCGGATTCAGAACGCCTCAGCACGACTCATCCTGGACATCCCCCGACACAGCCACATCTCCGCACACCTAAGAAACCTACACTGGCTTCCCGTCAACAAGAGAATCACGTTCCGACTCCTCACCAACGCACACAAAGCTCTCCACAACCAAGGCCCAACATACCTCAACGACCGCCTCAACTTCTACACTCCCACCCACCAGCTTCGATCGACCAGCCACGCCCTCGCCGCCGTCCCCCGCATCTGAAGAGCCACAACGGGAGGAAGATCATTCTCCTACCTGGCCGCCAAGACGTGGAACTCCCTCACCACCCACCTCCGCCTGACCCAAGACCACCGCGCCTTCAGGAAGCAACTCAAGATCTGGCTGTTCGACCAGTAGCGGACCCCCCCTCCCCAAGCGCCTTGAGACCCTCCGGGTGAGTAGCATGCTATACAAATGCTTTTGATTGATTGATTGATTGATTGATTGATTGATTGATTGATTGATTCCATAGCAGTCCCCATGGTCTGGATATGGAACGTATTGCCAAATTCAAAAAAAGTTTATTTTCAAAGCAACTGAGGCTAGTTGGAGAATGAATTCAGTGGGGACCTAATGAGGATGTTCCCTAGTTACCTAGTAAGATCCAATGCTTCAAGGGCTTCATCCTGCAGAATTTGTATATACAAAGATACCACATCAAATTAAACGAGCCAGTTATTGTCATAATTAAAATGAAGACCTTCCACTTTGTTTCTGAAGTCCATCATATCTCTCAGATATAATGGAAACTGCTCAAGAAATGGTTTAAGGAAGACATCAACATATTTGGAATCGGCTCCAAAGTGAAAAACAACTTCAATACACATGAATATATCTATGTGTGTCATTCTCTAACTTTTTGGCAGGAATGTCCACAACACTCTTCGCTTTGAGCACAGTTTTCAAATATGGCTTAGGTCCTGCTGCATTTCGCAGAGACCTGGGTCCGTGGAAGTGTCCCAACTAGGTTTAGGTACAGCTAGTGGCACAGGACGTGCTCCAAGCTCCCTTCCTGCTCACACCTGTGTCCTGCAACCCTGTTACCCTTCTACCTTGCCACCTAAGCACAAGACACACGGGTTTTCGTTGCAGTAAACAACTTCCTTTTTTTCTTCCTTTTTTTGCACGTGTACGGTTATAGCACTGCATTGCACATAGTGTTACCATCAATTGTGGATCATTGAGACCCACGGCCATAGCCAAAAAGAATACAAATCTCTCCAAAATTAATAAAAAATACACAGCCACACACATATATATGTCGACATTCATCAACGTTGACATTGGGGAAGGCCAGGACACCGGAACGCTTCTGTCAGTTGTATTTTGGTTGCAAGATATGAAATAAAAAATCATTGAATTGGAAAAGCCCGGGAGTTCCCAGCACTGGTCTGTTGACTCTATCCGGAATGTTACAGAAGATAGATATATTTATTTGTGTGTGTGGGTATATATATATATATATATATATATATATATATATATATATATATATATATATATATATATATATATATATATATATATACCCATATATATATATATATGATTCAAAGCAGGTTCCTGGCCGTCAATGCGTGACGGAAAGACTCAGGTGTGAACCTCTTGAAGACCTCTTAGAAATTACGGACCAGCACGCAGTTTCAAAGTGCAAAGCAGAGTGTAAAATTTATTTCGCAAATCATCAGACAAGTGTCAATCCATTACGCGTTTCGCCCCGCGAAGGAGCTTGGTCACATGATGCACCCCAGAAATCATTGCGCTTTTATAGTAAAAATAGAAAGCTCACCCAGTTTCAAAAGATTTTTTTGCAACTTAGTTAACCCCACAGTGATAGATATAAAAAACAGACTATAAACAGACAGCATAAAGTCCACAGCGTGTCATGTTTTAATGCAGATAACCCTAAAAGAATTACTTGTTTATCCTTAATACAATGCAAAAAATATCGCAGTAAAATACTTTGAAATTTTTGTGTGTGAGAGGCATTTAAAGAACACAGTGTGCTCCCCACCATTGTAGGGACCATGGAAAACCTCAACCTTGTATCCCACTCAGGTGGATTCCTGTTTGTTAAACTATAGCCGGGGAGATCAAATCCACGTGTGTGACCAGGGGGACACTTCCTTTCTCCACTCCCTTTTTGTTAAACTTAACACACTTCACAATGCCAACTATTTCTGCCCAGGTTCATGCTACAGACCACCAGTAGGGCAATTTATTGTTCTTGGAGACAGCTTTTAATCATTCCATTTCTTCTCTGACGCAAGCAAATACTGTGATTACTGGTGAAGCCAATAAGGGGCCATCTATCAAATGATGCAACTATCCCAGCAGGT
The DNA here is from genome assembly GCF_964263255.1 of Lissotriton vulgaris. Lineage (NCBI taxonomy): Eukaryota > Metazoa > Chordata > Amphibia > Caudata > Salamandridae > Lissotriton > Lissotriton vulgaris. The sequence continues at coordinate 644,609 of NW_028241518.1, forward strand.
CAGGCGACTAGCCCAACATTGCTAAGTATGTGAGTTTTAAATAACAGATTGGAAGAACACCACAAGCAACTTTGCATTTCATTTGTCACTGTCCATCCCTATAAGCCCTATCAAGCAAAACCTAATAACAACAAAAGCTTTGGCTACCCACCTGGTTATGTGAATGCCCAGCCATACCCCTGTGGAGGAGAACTCATGACGTTCTGATTTACTGTCCCTATGGGAAGAGCGTAACATACAACAAAAATCCCTTAGTGGTCAGACTGAAGGGACATTTCTGCACAACTCATGCACCACCATCTAGAATGTTTTACTCAACAGTTTGGAGGCAGTTACAATGACTTTGTGTTATTACTCTGATAAGCTTGACATTAAGGGGCCTATTAGGATAGCGGGAGGACCTGAGTCTGCCCGCCGTCCTAGCATGAACAGGACCGCCCGCCTGCCATCTGGCGGTCCCGCACCCGTGATCATGATGTGACCGCCACCCCCAATATTGCAGCGGGTGCTGCTGGCTGCAGCACCCTCCGCAATGGTAAAATGCCATGTTGTGCATTTCCATGCACCACGTGGCAGGTACCATGCGATGCCTGCCACCTTGTGCATGGGCATGTAGGGGGGTACCATAGGTACCCCCCTAGTGCGCCCACCCACCTCCCCACCCCCCTGGGAACCCCCAACGGCCCCCAAAGCAAGTCCCTGCCAGCCTTTCCCGCCATAGAAAGGCCTTAAAATCCAAGCATCATAATATGGATGGCGATGCCTGCTAGGCATGGCCAAAATATATGAGTCCCAGCTCCGCCTAGCCTGGCAATTGTAACGATTGCCGACCGGTGGAAAAGCGGTGGAAGGATTTTCCATCCGCCGGGATACCCACCGCCATCGTGATATGTCGGTGGGTAATTCACATTACGATGGCTTGACAGTCGCCACCGCCTACACCATCATAATCAACCCCTGAGTACCTTTGCTGCCCATATTGTGGGAATTGATGCAAACGTTTCAACTTTGAACAACCTGATTACAACTATCCAGTAAGGGTCCGGCTGTTGCTTATCATTCCTGACCTTGTTCCAGTCAGATCAATGCCTTTGAATGGATATCCAAAATTCTGGATTACATCCTTGACCAGACTTCAACACCTGCCCAACAGACAGGCACAACCTTGAAGCATCAGGATAATATAGAACTTAGCCAGACCTCTGCTCTTCTTAAAGGCATTTTCAAACAGCCGCTGCTTGCACGGTTACCTTGCTCCACCACGAGTCCTGATCCTGCTAAGGCAGCTGTGGGATCTGCAAATGAGCGACCTACATCATTGGAATTTGAATTGCCTGGTGTAATAAGCTGTAACGAAGGTGCCCCTTGACTTGTTTCCCTTAACCCATGAGATGGTAACATTAGTCCAATCATCGAAGGGGCCATGCCTGCAGATAGTTGCTATGAAGCTACACACAAAAAGGGAGCATAAAAGGCTTTGGAAAGCAAGACACAAGCGAAGCACAGTTCGCAATATACATCTCTGTACAATTTCTGTGAAGCCTGCCACCCTCTACAACGAGACCTTGGCAGGCTATTCAGTTACTCCTCCTTCCCCTGGCAAACAGCCCCCTAGTGGAACAAAATCTAAAATGTATTAATTGCTTAATTGCAACCCAGTAAATGTAAATTGATACTTGTATAGCGCTACTCACCCGCAAGGGTCTCAAGGCGCCAGTACAAAAGTTAGATCACAAATCAGACAGGGCCATGGGTGAGAGAATTCTAAATATGAATAATCAGCACAAAGCTGTATTGTTGGTACCACTACTATGTGTCCCACAATCATCAACTTAGAATTTCCACACTGGCAATGTACATATTGAGAATTCTGCTATTGCCAGACCAGGGGCGTAACACAGGCCCTTGCCTCCCTCATGGTGTTGGGGCTCCCGAGCTGTAGGGGACCCCCTCAGCACAGTACTTTAGCCTGAGAGCTCTGAATTAAATCCGGAGTGGGCCCATCAGTGTACCTTGCAGGGAGGCCCACTCAACTTTTGTTATGCCACTGTACCAGACCCAATGCTCTGCCAGGTTGAGTAAGTACCCTACACCCCTCTGGCCCCAATCAACCACAGAACTGTCGACTAAATTGGTGGCAATGTCTGAACATGTCCTCCATCTCTTTACAGACCATGAAAGGTCTAATTTTTCAACTACTCACCGTTCTTCTCCTGTAAGGATTCCAATAGCTCCATAGAGCAACTTAGCATTTAGCATTGAGGTAGCAGAAGCCAAAAATCAGAAGACTGTATGCATTTCCAACATTCTAACTTTCCAGCAAACAAGCTTGAGTTCATCCCACATGATGTCCCCAGGAGAGAACATGACATCCTCAACAGGAGCACAATCTTGAAACTGCTTGGGGCAGTTGCGAGCTCCATTCAAATCAAAGCCACACTTCTGGAGTCAAAAGAATTCAGGGAAACCAAGCCTTAAAGGAGATAGACATTGCTATGATCACATGGTCCTTTCCGGACTAGGCCAACCTTTTTGGAAGCTTAAGGATATATTTTCCATGTGGGTGATTGAGCTGTCTCTAGTGCTACCACCTTACTACACCAGCCCACTTTTGCCAAGTCCCAGCAACTCTAATGCACTAGATGGCAGAATTCGGAGAAGAACCATCAGCTCAAATGTGTGTAAGTTTTTACCCACACCCCTGACAGCTATAAGCGTGAGTACAGTGGACAACACTGAGAAGTTATCTCCAAAGTGCAGAAGGATGAAAGCGATATCACAAGAATGCAAAGCCCACAATTACTAATTCATATGAGAAGCCATGATGGGAACCGTAAAAGGTTTGAGTCCATAATCGTTAATATTGCCGATCTGCAGGTACGAATGCCTTTTTCATTAAACTTCCTCTTGAGAAAATCCTGGCAGCTGCGCCCTAATCCCAGGCAGATACATATCAAATGCATAAAGTCCTTTACTGCTGATTCACATAGATCGCAATCTTTTCGGCCTGGGGTCCTCCAAATCGGTTGATCGACATTGGACGGCAGTTTCCCCATGCACAGCTCCATATACTTAGTTTTCAGATGCGTCGGGAATGTCAGGGCTAGATAGGCTGCTGGCTCAGACCTCTTAAATGTTTCTAGAACCATCCATGCATGCGCACGTCGGCTTAAAATTGCTTTGCCTTCAATTAATGAGTGAGCTTTTGCCGCTTTCTTCATAAGCTTTTGAAAAGATGTCAATGGTCGTTTCCGATGACAGAGAACCTCCATCTTAGTTATTTTCAGTGAGGAATTAACACCTTGGCTGCTAGTGATATCTTCCTCCTGTGCTGAATTTTATATATTCCCATTGTTCATGACGAGCTCAGCTCGTCATGAGCACAGCTCAACCGTGCCTCAGCTCGTCATGAGCAGCGAAGGGGTTAAAATACTTTGTGTAGTGTGATTTTGGATCATTTTGCAGAGCTTCCCAGAGTGCAAAATTGATATCTAGATCCCGATTCAGCCATGTTTTGTACCCGAATTTGATTGTCTCATATCTTTTGTGTAGTTGTTGTTGTTGTAATCCAAACTTGAGGCGTACTTGGGCTGGCGAGGCATCACATGGCAGATGGAATACTTTTTTGTAGACTCGTGTTTGAATTTTGTATAATCATAGCGCACTTTTCCCGTGATGAACCACACTTCCATATGCAATAGTCGGTAGTAGTTTTGCCTTGATGACTGCAAGAAGTGGGCCGAACGATGGCCCTTTTAGTCATTTTAGAATACTGCAGAAGGCAAACAGTAAAGCAGTTCCCTTCTTTTCAATTGTTTCATGATGCGTAGTCCGAATTCGGTCCAAATACATACCCAAATATTTGTAGCTGTCAACTACTTCCAACTTGGTTTTTATCAATTATAAATTTTGAATGCTTAGGTCGACAGTGTTTTATAATCATGACCTTTGTTTTTTTTATATTAATTTCCATTAGGTTTGTTTTGGTGTAATCTGCTAACGCATGAATTGATCGTTGCAGTCCAATTCTTGTATGGCTTACAAGTACAAGGTCATCTGCATAGGACTAATGTGTTAGTAGCAGTGTACCCAACCGTGGTGGGTGAGAATTGACCCTGTCTAGCCGTAGTGTTAAATCAGCCATAAATCAGTTGAAAAGGTACGGGGCCAATATGCAGCCTTGTTTTAACCCTTAATTAGTGTGGATCCTCCGTGTGAGCCTCTGACCATCGGCAATCTTGACCTGCATCCAGGTATTAGTGTAAAGATCAATGATTGGGTTTAGAAGTGTGTCTGGTAAACCCTGGTGCTTAAGTTTAGCCCATAGTGTGTGTCGATTAACGCGTTCAAAGGCTGCTTTAAAATCCACAAAGCATAGATGGAGTGCCTGTTGCTGTCTTAGGCTTTTATCTGCAATTAGCCCTATCGCTAATATATTTGATATTGTACCTGTGCCACGTCTGAAACCCGACTGATTCATAGGAATTTTCTTGTTTTCATCGGACCAGTTTATCAAGTCGGTTAGAATCAGGGATGCTTAATATTTAGCCTCTGCATCTATCAACGCGATCAGATGATAATTTGCAGGATCTGTGCACTCTCCACCTTTATATATTGAGTTAATAATCGCACCTCTCCAACTTTCTGGGATTCTACTGGTGGTGCCGATCATCTGGAACAGACTACTGATCTTGCAAGCCTAGAAGTTGGGGTCCTGTTTATAAATGGCCTGTGGAAAACCATTCGGGCCCGGTGCACTGTCAAGCCGACTTTTTTTTATGATCTGTAGAATTTCTGTTTCAGCATAGTATGCTGTCAACTTAGATACATCTTCTTTCTGCTTTTCATAAATCATGGCTGCTGTCAACTGCGATAATTCTTCATTATGATTTTCATAAGTCATGGTGTCGACTATGGACAAATGGTCCGGAGTGTCACTATCACTAGTAAATACACAAAGGAGAGTGAAATATTTGTTTTAATCCTGTTGGATTAAGAGGTCAGCTGTGTGGCTCTTAGTATATCTCTAGAAATGGTCAGATCTGCACCCAGGTGAATTAGTGTCATCTTGGCATCTCCTGTATATTTTTGTAGGATCCTTACCCACAAGTACCATCTGTGGCATGCTTCATCATCAGATCCACACCCACTACTCCTACTGTTAGTGGGTGGCTCAATGCACTTTGTTAGCAGAGCACTTCAACTAAGAAAGTTGGATTATTAGTGGATTAAAATTGCTTAGCTTTAACTCTAGAGGTCCTTGGGCAAGGTTAAAAACATTGTGATGCTTCAAGGGTACAATGGCCCTGGACATTAGTTTTAGTGCTCCGCTAACAAACACAAGACCTGCCCGATGAAAAACCTATAATACTCCAACCACAATGCCAGATGGAGGCGTTCCAATGTCCGATCGTTCCAATGAAACTGCAAATATCATCAAGGTCTCTTTTTTGGTCTGGAATGTCGCTGGAATTAAATGAAAAATTGGGAACCATTCCTAGTCAGATTTTTAGAGCTTCTTTAGGATTTTATGCCTACAGGAAACATGAGCTATGTCGGCTGTTCATATTAATAAATTCAAAGGTTTCCATCTACCAGTCATTCCATATTCATCCGCTTGCCCAAGAGGGGGCCTGGCAATTTACATTCTGGCTATCGCCAATGCCAAACATTTTCTCTACACCGCAGATACATCATTTTTTGATGCCCTTAGCTTGGAATTTGTGTCTGTTCCTAATTGGGCCTTGTCACGTTTTACAATAATATTCCAATAGCAGATAGAGGCTATATTTTTCCAAAATCCGATCATGACTTGGACTCCCTCAACTCTAGAGATGACAGTGAGCTGGGCTTGATATGGGTGGTGATTTCAATGCCCATTTTTAAAACCCTGCATATAAATATGCTTGTGGCCTAAAGGACTGTATAGGGAATTCTTGATCTAATTTTTTACACTATGGGCCTGATTCACAGAATAAACTTAAGACTCAATCCTAAACGTACTACTATTTTGGTATTCACAGAATGCACTTACTACTTTTGGCATTCACAGAATGAACTTACTACTTTTGGTATTCACAGAAGTTAGGATTTTGTCTTAAGTCTGTCTTAAGACAAAGTTAAGACAAAATCCTAACTTCTGTGAATACCAAAAGTAGTAAGTGCATTCTGTGAATACCAAAATAGTAGTAAGTTTAGGATTGAGTCTTAAGTTCATTCTGTGAATCGGGCCCTATGTATTCAATAATAATATCAATTACCTGATGATGAAATTCAATATATGTTTTGCAAACAAACATAGCACTACAAATGTTTTTCCTAAGACCTCTGTGGACAAGGGAGTGAGTTCTGGAATTGATTTTATTTTACTATATGGCAACTTAGCTGTCAAAGTGAGAGAACAGCTAGTATGTAATCTTGCTTTGAGCAACCATCTTCCCCAAAGCCTCTTTATTGATATCAGTAATTTGCAGGAAATGGTTGTTCCACTAGGAGAATCACTGGGATCTCCACTCATAAGATAACGGACACTCACATTAAGCGTGAGTTTGTCAACGCTGAAACGTCCAGATCCCAATTGGTGAAGGGTAATTACACTTTGTTTGAGAACTGCTTAGACGCTGAGGCTGATGAAGCTTCTATTAAGAATGTGTTTATCACCACCTCAGAAGCAGCAATAGGATAATTAAGTAGGGCAGCCTATGTGGGATCAGGTAAGAAAAGGGGATGCTTTGATGCAGCATGCTCCAAGTCTCACAAAGAGCTAATGGCCTCCCTTCATAAGCAGCCTAAGTCTGCTACTGAGGTCGCCAGCTTAAGGAAGACCTACAAAAGGGCGATAGCAGTAAGATAAAACACCCTCAGACTAAACACCTGGGATGAGCTCTAAGAAGCATACCTTAGGAATGATCAGTTGGCCTTCTGGTCTGTCATAAGTCACAATTTATTAAAGATAATGATGCTCCTATGATTAAATCTACTATATCTGGCCATGAGTGGGCTAGCCTTTTTTTGGGGGGTTTACTTCACTAGCGATCAATCAGGCAACAACAGTGACTCCCGTGATGCAGAAAAGGATTTTTCCTCCCTATGTAATGTTCATCACTGGAAGAGGTGATAGTGGCTATTAAAGCTTCCCCTAGTGAAAAAGCACCTAGTCAGGAAGGGGGTCACCTTGGAACTTTTTATGAGCAATCTGGACCTGTGGGCCCCTTTAGTAGCCAACGTCTTTAGAACAGCCAACTCCTCCACCAAGATTCCATCATGGTCCAGTTTATTAGTTGGCCTGATCTTCAAGAAAGGGCATTGACACGACCCCAGTTGTTACTAGTCGATTCTCCTCCTGTACTCTCCTGTGAAGATACTGGGTTGTGTTTTACTCTGCTGTCTGGAAGTCTGGGTGGAGCAGAGTGTTACCCTCTTGGATATCCAATATGGGTTCAGGAGAGGGTTGGGGTAGAAGACCAATACCTCAACCTCCGCCTTTTTGGAAGCAAATTGCAAAGTGTGGAGTGGTGCACCTGGGTTTCATGGGTCTGTTCAGTGCCTTTGATTGTGCATCCCACTCTAAATTGTGGGGCATAATGGAAGGCCTAGCCATTGAAAGACCCATTATCAATACCATCAGGGAAATCTACTGTAACTCAAGTGTTGCAGTAAGGTTCAGGCTGGGGGGCAGTCCCAGACATGTTTTTATTATTGCTGTGATGTACTGTATTAATTGTCATTTTATAGTATACATTTTATGTTTAGCTCACCGTCCCGCATAAGCTGTTGCATGCTACATATGGCCTCTCTGGCTTCATGGTTCACTCTTCTGCTCAGAAGCCATAGGCAGGATTTTAAACCTGAAGTTGGTATATTCATTTTATTTGGTGATTGTGTTTTATTTGCATTCCTTTCAGATTTTTTTATGAATTTGGAGTGCTTTATTGTGTTTTGTTGTATCTCTTTGTATTTTACTTTTGCTGTCTACAGTAACATGAATGGATAAAGTTTTCTTGACTTGACATGATCAATCCATAAACCTATGTACGGAAATCCCATTATATTATGTTATGCTATGTGTATGTGTGCGTATAAAGCGCAATATCACCTGCAAGAGTATCCTGGCTCTGAACAAGTGTGTGCGCCTAGTCCTACCTATGGACAGTTAACTGAAAAGCCAGGTCTTTACTTCTTGCAGGATTCAGTATACTAGTTAAATTTCTGTCCATATTTGCAGATCACATTAGCAAGGATACATTTCCATCAATTCTGCTCTGCGGGCCAAGACGTTAATTTTGCTCTTATAAGTTACTGGTATTGTGCAACCAGTTAGGGCTTGATGCAAAAACATTTAAGAGCCTGGCCCAGGATTTGCAAGGTTCTACTAGTAGCAAACTGTAGACATGAGGGAAATTAGTCGACAATAGATTTGGAAAAAATGCTTTGGATGCCTCTTATTGAAATACATTATTCTAAGGGGTGAAACATATTTTAGAAAGTCTAGCACTTCTGCAAACATTTCGGATGGAACAGGGTTGATTTTTTCCATTCTCTAAAATTACAAGTCTACATTTTCCCGGCTAAGAAGCCTTCACTGGCTTCCTGCGTGAAGCAAATAATTTTGCTTCTCAGATGCAAATACCTAGTAGTCTTTGGACTTACATACCTTCAGGGAAAGATCCAGTGATGATGCACCCATGACACGTTCACTTTAACCAAGCTATCATCCCAATGGTCCCCAGACGTCAGTTCACTGGCATTGAAAGGTCTCCCTCTGGATGTATGCCATGTTACCAGCTTAATGTTATTCAGGTAAAGACTAAACATTGGTCCCCATTGGGTGCAGTATTATGTTTAATTTAACTGGATAACTATTTATAGTTGAAAAGGTAAGGTTATTACAACACAATTTGCCTACTTTTAATGTATGATCTTAATTACTATGCACGTTTATGAGTATATTTGCTAGAAAGATGCATCCATTTTTACCAATATCCTGTGTGGAAAGTCTCTAAATTAACCACTCTATGGAACAGAATTGATTGGTAAGGGAAATGAAAAGTGCAGTTATGATATGAGCTGCAGTTTAGCTCCTGCCGAGTTGAACTATCTAGTGGCTCGAAAGTAACATTACATTTCTGTGAGAAATCCTGTGCTGCCACTTAGTAGCTGTGGTTCAAGTGACAGGCTCCCCTCAGAGAAAGTGAGTGTAAGCATTTTAGAAGCACCAACACGCAATTCAATCAGATACAATTCCTAAAGGAACTTGCTAAAAAGAAGAAAATATAGCAAAATCAAAAAACAACACCGAATTTGCAAAACATGATTAAGGGAATCAGGCAGGAGTTATCAATTTATAAAGAAAAAGGTAAATAAATTCATGAAAACAAAGGAAAAGTGAAAACGCCACTTTAGTCTATGAGGTGTGTGTGTCTGGTCCGAAGTGCCTTTTCAGGCTGACCATGATTGAACAAGTGTCAAATAAAGCCTAGTACCTCACCACAGTCAACAGATTAACATGTGAACTTAGTCTGTAAAATGGAAGCCAATATCTTCCTGTGGGGCAGGGCGTAATGGCTTCCATGAGGTCAGGTATGTCTGTTCCATGATCCCGCTAAAGGCCAAAAACCACTGACAGTTACATCTTGAAAAATGTAGCCCTGAGGTTGCTTCACCTCTGGAGGCACCTTAAAGTCTGTTCCCACTCTTGTGATTCCAAATATACCATAGTGACTTTTTGGAACTCAAACTCCTTCAGCAGGAGGGAAAGGTGGGAGTCATGGCTGGAAAGGGCTCCACAAGGTTGTGTATGTGATGTCATTGATGCCACACAGGAGTCACATACTTCACTGAAAAAAATCTCTGAGGGGGTATAAACCAAGAATCCTTGCCAGTAGAAGATGAACCAAATCCTCTTTCTTATTAACAATGATAACCAAAGTCTATCTACACTGGCCTACTTGTTCCTCTTCCGAGATGCTTTAGTGATTTTTCTCTATGCAGAGGTTTGAAAAAGGTATGTTTTTTCTTTTTTCTTTGTTTACATCCCTGCCTCACCAGCCCCGATCCCTGCCAGCTGCCACTATGCCGGTGTTCAGCTTTCATGATCCTTTAGAATGGCTTTTTAGCTCCAGAGATTTAGGAGGCAGTAGAAGTGTCCTCGATCCTACTTCAGTTGCCAGGAGAACACCATCTGCAATGTCTTTTTGTCTTCTTCTGGTTAAAGCAGAATTCTCCTGTCCAGGTGGCAAACAACAAATCTTTACAGTAACAATACAGTAGTAATTGGCAAGGGCAGTTAATCCCTGCTACAGTGGAACCATGTTAGTTAGCACAGGTTTTACTTTCATGGTTCACTTCTGAACCTTCTAAAACAAGAGGCATATTTATGAGCCCCGTTGCATTGCACTTGCACCTTGCAATGTGGTGCAAGAGTGAAGCTACTCAAAAGCTAGATTTATGAAGCCACGCAAGCCCACCTTGCGTGGTCCTGAGTGGATTCATACATTTTAAGCAATGCAGCACTGAGTGTTGCGTTGCCTTCCTCTGCACTAGGTAGGCATTCCATGGGCATTGCATGAGATCCCATGCAACTCAAATGGTCTTTGACGCATTTCCAAATGTAACAGAACTGGTAGACCTGGGAATGCACCAAAATGATACGCCTTCCGAGGAGGCATGCGAAAAAGAACAAATATCTTCATTTCTCCTCGATACTTCCTTTTTTTGCAGAATGTAGCACACATACATACAGGAATATGCCTCTCAGGAAAGTTTTCATGCAGGAAGATGGCCCCTCCTACACAAAAACAATCCTGCATGCAACACAAACCCCTTGTACTTTGGTGCAAGGGTGCCTGGGTTGGTACTAGGCAGTCAAAACAGCACCAGTGAGAGGTAAAAGGCATCAATAGTCTATATATATTCTTTTAAATATTTCATTCCTGTCCTATCCCTGTCACACAGCGCAGCAAGGTAACTTGCTGTGCTGCAGTGCATAACAAATCCCATAAATATGCCCCATAGTACCATAGAGCTTCAAGAGACACTACGACTGACTTATTTAATGTCAGGAGTAGGCTTAAATATGTTTACACTTTTTATTCTGACATGTTAACACTGCAACTTGCGCCACTATCATTCCTGTTATCATGTTTCTAAGATACCACATGTGTGTAATGTAAAGTCACACTACATCTCTCACATTGGGCATTCGACAGTTATGAAACCTGTGCAGGTTTTGATCAGTTTTACGTTAGATGTACCTAAAAGGCAAATATGCTGTTTACCAAGACAGTTTAGTGTCGTATACATGGAATGAGAGGTTGTGATGCAGCCTGACGCTCTTCAGAGGTCAAATATGCCATACATCAGACAAATGAACTTAGGAACCATGCAAAAGGATGGATTTCTCTATAACCACTCAACGTTGTTATTTACCGCCTTGGTAAACATATACAATCCATCGTCACACTCTTGTGTTTCTAAAGGTAAGTCAGTGTGCCATACAAACAACATGAACATAACACACACAGATTCATACTAAGAGTTTTGTGTACTCCATAAACAAAGTGATCTGAAATGCATACATTGGGCAGAGAAATGTCATGCCAGTGACTTGTAACCTTTGATACTTCGCCAACGCTTATCCTGATGGGGCAGAAAAACAGGTGGAAAGAAAGAAACTAAGGACAAGAGAGGCCTTAGTCTAAGTGGGAATTAAATTTGAATGGTGGAGAGAGGGGTTGATGTTATTGATCCACATCACAAGAATATGTTTTAACGGAAGAATCACATATCCTTCATCAATTAGATAAAAGTCAGGTTGCCAGATCCCTTGCAGGGGACTGCTGACAGAGAACCCCACTTCCCCTGATCTCCTGCTCATTTCCCTTCCAGATCATGCCTTCCCAAATATGCCTCCCTTACTTAGATGAAGCCATTTTGGGGAGTTCAGCACACCTTCATGCAACCTCCAAGTCATTGTGCCCTCTCTTGTCCTCACTATACTGTTTGAACCCTGGCTAGACACTTACATTTTAGGGTCTGCCAATAATGCTTTCTATCAGGAAGTTGTGGAATGGTCAGTGAATTATTTAGCAGAACATGTGATGAACCATGATGATTATGGTTCAGGATTCGTCAATTGATTGCTATGGCACAAGCATGATGACATAACCAAAACATGTCAGTCCTTCCACACAATCAATTAGTACGCTCTGTAAATTTTGGGTACCCAAAGGGGGCTGGCTTTCTCCGATGTTTCATTAATTGTGGGCATTCGTCTATTGTACAATATGTAGATTAATTAAGTAGAAAATGTCTCCTAATGCATTAAACCCAATCCTTCTCCTGTGACAGCACTGACTGTACAATCAAACCCTGAGAGCTCTCTGTGGTCTGACAACAGTGGTGAGAACAATTCTTCCTTATTAGCATACAGAAACTGTGGAGCTACCTACAGGACACAAGAGACATCAACAACAACACATATAAAACCCTATGTGTGAAACCGAACAATGAGAAAAAAAAACACAATGTAGATCTAAATTGCAAAGCCTATATGGGAGTATTCCTAAAGGGTGTACCTAACCTTTGAGGGCAGCGGATGACTTTAGAGAGCAACAACATACATACATTAGCAATGGGAGCTCAGGACAATAAATGCATACAAATAAAGACAAGGTCACAGGAAAAGCATCGCATTGGGGTGAGGCGGACAGGAGGTAGTTAGTATGAAGGGGTTGTGACACCTAGTAGGGATAAGGTTTGAAATTAATGACATTTTAGTTTTATGGGAAAGATGCTATTAACGTATTAAACAAACTTAACCCCCTTTTAACTGTGTTGTTTTGTGATAAGATATTGGCTGTCTGGACGTATGAGTGGTTATGTTGATGAGTGTATGGGTGTATGATGTTGGTTGTATAGGCATATGGGGTTGTGATGGTATATGGTGCTTATTGTGCTGGTGTACACTAGTGGAAGTGTCTAGTGTGAATTTCTGGATGTCAGATGGTCTTTTTTTAAGCCTATGATGCCCTCTACCACTCCTGTGTGCCGGCTTTCTTTACAGTCTGTGTGCTACCCTGCCCTGTCCTTGCTGTGTGCCCCTGTGTCCTCTGCATTACCTACGTGTTCCCCTGTCTGAGCCGCACCCCTTAGTTCACCACCTGCAGAGTCTCTATGTGTCACCCTGCCTCTCACCTACCCCACTGCCCCGAACATGGACTAAAGTGGATTTATATTCATTTACTGTTGGATGAACATTGATTTTTTCCTACTATTTGAGTGCTCGGATCATTCTGTTAACCTTTCTGTCTGCACCCACTTTTCTGCGCCCCATTTGTACCGCTGTCCCTTCTCTCGCAAGTTTGCTGCCCTGCTCCACCCTTATGTACACCGCGGTATCGTGTTTGCTGCCTGCTCCACCCTTATGTACACCGCTGTATCGTGTTTGCTGCCTGCTCCACCCTTATGTATACCGCTGTATCGTGTTTGCTGCCTGCTCCACCCTTATGTATACCGCGGTATCGTGTTTGCTGCCTGCTCCACCCTTATGTATACCGCGGTATCGTGTTTGCTGCCTGCTCCACCCTTATGTATACCGCGGTATCGTGTTTGCTGCCTGCTCCACCCTTATGTATACCGCTGTATCGTGTTTGCTGCCTGCTCCACCCTTATGTATACCGCTGTATCGTGTTTGCTGCCTGCTCCACCCTTATGTACACCGCTGTATCGTGTTTGCTGCCTGCTCCACCCTTATGTATACCGCGGTATCGTGTTTGCTGCCTGCTCCACCCTTATGTACACCGCTGTATCGTGTTTGCTGCCTGCTCCACCCTTATGTATACCGCTGTATCGTGTTTGCTGCCTGCTCCACCCTTATGTATACCGCTGTATCGTGTTTGCTGCCTGCTCCACCCTTATGTATACCGCTGTATCGTGTTTGCTGCCTGCTCCACCCTTATGTATACCGCTGTATCGTGTTTGCTGCCTGCTCCACCCTTATGTATACCGCTGTATCGTGTTTGCTGCCTGCTCCACCCTTATGTATACCGCTGTATCGTGTTTGCTGCCTGCTCCACCCTTATGTATACCGCGGTATCGTGTTTGCTGCCTGCTCCACCCTTATGTACACCGCTGTATCGTGTTTGCTGCCTGCTCCACCCTTATGTACACCGCTGTATCGTGTTTGCTGCCTGCTCCACCCTTATGTATACCGCTGTATCGTGTTTGCTGCCTGCTCCACCCTTATGTATACCGCTGTATCGTGTTTGCTGCCTGCTCCACCCTTATGTATACCGCGGTATCGTGTTTGCTGCCTGCTCCACCCTTATGTACACCGCTGTATCGTGTTTGCTGCCTGCTCCACCCTTATGTATACCGCTGTATCGTGTTTGCTGCCTGCTCCACCCTTATGTATACCGCGGTATCGTGTTTGCTGCCTGCTCCACCCTTATGTACACCGCTGTATCGTGTTTGCTGCCTGCTCCACCCTTATGTACACCGCTGTATCGTGTTTGCTGCCTGCTCCACCCTTATGTATACCGCTGTATCGTGTTTGCTGCCTGCTCCACCCTTATGTATACCGCTGTATCGTGTTTGCTGCCTGCTCCACCCTTATGTATACCGCTGTATCGTGTTTGCTGCCTGCTCCACCCTTATGTATACCGCTGTATCGTGTTTGCTGCCTGCTCCACCCTTATGTATACCGCTGTATCGTGTTTGCTGCCTGCTCCACCCTTATGTATACCGCGGTATCGTGTTTGCTGCCTGCTGTCCAATTCTGTGCTCCTCTACCACCTGCAGTCTCTCTTTCTCCCCCCAGCTACATTGCAGCCCCATTTGTGCCTTTCTGCCTCATCTCTGCAGCCCCTCTATGCCCCCACTACGCACCCAGCAACCTCCATAAGACCCCCGCCGCCTGCAGCCCATTGTGCTATTTTTAAGGGGTCTGTCTCCCTCTCTAAGTCAGATCAGGCCGCTGGAATAAAGTAGCTCACCCAGGAAGACTGTGCAAAATTCGTGGTAATGGTGTATATAAATAAACTTGAATATATAGACTTGCAGTGAAAACATTTTTATACATATTGCTCGTTTGTTTTAAATTTTAATATTACGTTTTGGAATAAAGCATTACATTAATAGATTATGAGATAATCTTCAAAACGATATGTGTGTTCAATGCGCACCATTTCAACTCTTCAACACACAATATTTTGCACTTAAACAAAAAACAGAGGAGGATCTCTGTCATGCCAGATTTTTTAGCAGTGTAAGTGCTAATACATGGATTTTTTTCACCTGGAGTATTTTGAAACGTGACGCGCTCCCCGAGTGAATCTCATAATTCAGTCCTGACGTCCATTACAGCTTCACGTTCTGAGCTAGATTAGGCAGCAAACAATTTTAAATGTTTTGTAATTACCCCTTACATTTTTAAGCTGTTAAATTTGTAGTGTGATCTGTCTAGCATGCCAGAAGCAATTAATCTCTAAGTGCTGCTGACTAAGTGATTTAGTTATTTCTTTCACCAAATTAGCATATTGGGGCGCGGAGGCATAAATATAAATTACAGATATTAACTACTCGAAATGCAACCGCAGAAGAGTCCATGCGCTTTAATCATCTGTTTAGAAGAAAGACAACACAATGCTGAGACATCTGTAGGAAAACAAGTAATGTTAAAACAGTCGCTTAATTGATTTCAGAGGACTATAGCACAAGACAACTGTTTGGAAGTAAGAGGCCCTTCAGGTGAAGGGGTGATGCATACTGCAAAGCAAACTCCAGCTGAACCAGGACTCACTTCGTGCCTCGCAGTGAATCACAGCCTTTAGGGAGTGCATTGGCAAAGAGTATTTGCATCTGTTTTAGTCCTTCTAGGCAATTTTGTATTAGAGAAGTGGCCACAGGCCTAAGCAAAGACCATGCATTATACTGCACGACCAAAAGGGAGTACTTATGCAACCTATAAATTGTGAGGTCCATAGTGCCTAATGTGTGCAGGTAGTTACAGCTGAGGGCACTGGACACAATTTTGGAGACCGGGACATATTTTCTATTCTCTGTCTTTGACCCAGTGCAAGAGAGCGAAAACCAAAACGGTGAGAAAGAAGGTAAAAGAGAAAGATAAACAGTGCCAAAGGAAATAAGAGAGATGAAAATAAACTGCAAGAGCGAGATAAAGAGAGAGGAAGTATAAGGAAGTTGAAGAGAGAGGCATGAGGTGAATCAAGATGAAAGTGCCTTCATACAAGGCAACCCCGACATTCATCATCGCTGGCGGCTGGCGACGGGCTCCGACGAATAACTTCGGGCCCCTGCACCTTTCTGTTTTGTACAAGCACTGGAGATCCCTTATTTGCTTGGGGACAAGGCCCATTAGAAATGAGAGAACTTCTTTGCCTTTGTACCTCCATGCCATCTGCTGATATATGATTGAGTGGTGACTTGTCATCGATACAAGGTAGGAGCCCCTAGGGATCCAATCAATGACTTCCCTGCAAGACCATACCATTGGGACAAAAGGTGGGAGAGAGGGTATAGTATGATTAAAAGGGGCACCTCAATAACCTAACTGAAAACCTTCGAATTCAGAACTGCTGCAATCATATGACAAAGGGATTTCTGAGATGCAAAGGTAGATTACCCAGACTAACCATTGAAGATGAACGAGATATTCTGCAGAGGACTTCCCAGTCCAAAAAAACAGCTGCAATGTTTATCCTGTAATCAGATATTTAAAATATTAAACTGTAGTGATTTCCGAAGCACTGGGTCAAGTTGCATTCAAATATTTGGTAAATACAATTCCAAACCTTTAGGGTTGTTAAACATGGCAAGTAGTTCAGAAACCTAAAGTGATTTACTTAGGAAACATCTTAAGAGTGGGCTTTCACTTATATCCCTTCATCTCAAGCTCCCAGGCAACTCACTTACAGTTGATCCAATTGTTATAGCATCATCGGTACTTGTCTCGTTACGATGAACCCCCAAAAGCACCAAAACCAGAGCCTTGAAAGATCCATGGGGCTATATTGGCAACAAGTTACAAAGTTGTCATTTAGCCACACTCATCTGGTGAAAAGTTCAATGACTATGCATTGTACAATGCAATTGTGGGGAAAATGAGTTTAAATTTCGGCATGCTAGAAAGCAATTTCTGTTTCATTATCTAATATATAAAAACATTAGTACCAATATGATTCCCATACTTGCAGACAGCTTACAAAATTGGGATGAAAATGTGGAACGGCGTACCCATGTCTTTTGGTATGAAAAGAAACAATTTCCCAAACACGTCATGCCAATGATGTCTCATCTATGTATAATGCTAGCAAATTTTAGAACCGGTGGCTGATAAAGGTGTAATAGCTAATAAATCTCTACTATTAAACCGGAAATCACTATCTATATTGACAAAAAATCTTTAGTTGAACGAGGGCTCTATAGAGTGAACCTCTGATCTTTATTATATAACAATGTTTAAGAAAGCTGCAGGCACATTTTATATAACCTCATCTTCTCCCTAATGAAAAGATGCATTATAACTTGTATATTTTAAGCGTTGGCTTTTACACCAAGATACATTCACAGTTCATTGCCTTGATTTACTAGTTGTGTGAATACACAAAGCCGAATAAAGCAATCATTGGAACTGTACGAGAATATGGCTAACTAAGATGATATACCTGTGAAAAACAACGGAGGACTATCTATACCTCCCAGTTTAGGTGGAAATCTGTTAGTTTTCGCAACATGTTGTGAAGATCGAAGATGAACAAATTGACCGTCTGAGAGGCAAGCAGGAACCCTTGGTTCACAGCTGGTAAGCTGCAAAGATCCTTGTCTTTGCCAATTGATACAGAAGTAAAAGTGTTTTCATATCATAAGGAGACCGTGCTTCGGATCTCTAGGGGTGCTGAACTTGGCCCTCTCAGCAGGGTCACCCCCAAACCTTTGGCTTCTCCCCTCAAGTTTTGCTGAATTTGTTTTTGTTGGCCCTAGGACTCTATGCACCTTACTACTGCCAACCAGTGCTAAAATGCTTGTGCTCATTCCCTTAAGCTTGGTAAAATGTGCTTATACCCAATTGGCATATTTAATTTATTTACTTATAAGTTCCTAGTAAAGCGGTACAAACTGTACCTAGGATCTGTAAATAAATGCTACTAGGGTGCCCGTCCAAAAGAAAATATTGCAACCCAACAACCCCTTGTGATATAGGGTAACCAATGGATCAAAGGCGAATGAACTACAATGAGATCAATTACAATGAAATGTATAACTTGAGAGTGTATGTAATGTCCCACACTGTGACATTTGGATTTCATCATGCAGCACAGGTCAATGAGACAAGAATAATCATAAAAATAAATTGGAGCATATCCCCCCAAAAAACAGGTGAAAGGGACAGGCATATATGATGTAAGTTTCCTTGAGAGAAATTTCTTTATAATGAAAATCATGATTGAAAGAAAGATAAGGGGTGCACAACAGGCAAAACAATCATATATTAACCATCTCTATACAAAATGAATTGATGGTGGTGTTTGAACCATAGGCCAATGTATGGCCATTCCACTCTTTTCTTTTGTGATGGAAGCAGTCCAATGTGTAGAGGAGAAGATTCATGGACGCAGATCAAAACATTAGATTACAGAGAAGAAGTGGAAACACTGTGGACGTTTCGGTCTCATATTATAGCTATACGCTAGACTATCCTCTGGACCATTTGTGGTTGTAAGTATGTAAACGACTTGAATGGCATTCATTGATGTCACTTGATTATGCTCCACGGCCTGAGTCAGTTGGGAGAAAAACATAATTACTGCAGGGGAAAAGCAACAAGTCATTTCGCTCTCAACCTATTCAGTCTGTGGAGGTGTGCTAAAGGTGCCCAGATAGCCCATATCTAAAACTAGGGACTTAAAATATTTTCAACCAAAAAGTTCTCGTGGAACAAAGACGAGACCAGGACCTACCTGCTCATTGATCCACCCAGGTTGCATTGCCAGTTGGCCTGACTTAGCAGTAGCTCCCTCTATGTTCTTCTAGACAGCAGCAAACCCTGTTCGGTGGCTCCTTGCAGAAGGGGTTCGGGCCTCGTTGAGCCCTAGTCAACTATAGCCTGCAGCTATGTCCCTGCCACGTTGCCATGCCTTCTAGAACATTCTTTTGTATTTCATGACTTCGGCCCTGTGTAAGGTCTTTTTCAATAATCTCCGGACCCTTCTGTCTTTTTACAGTCATGCTTAGCTTTAGTCCATTGTGGTGTATACCTCACTAGATTGGCCTAGATCTCCTATTAATAACCACTTTAAGTGGGACAACAGCCTAATGAGCCAATGCTTCAAATGTTCGATTTATGATGGTTAATTTTGTCCTTATTTGTAAAAACCATCGGCAGGTTTCTGCATCGTCATGGCAATCTACACAGATAATGAAATATCCGAAAAGTTGTAAATGTGCACTGATAACAAGAATGGTGAGAGAGAGGTCATCAAGCATTGGCTAAAGTTCCCATCCAGACCAAGTGGATTGTTATGAAGTGTCCCTTTATATGCAATAGAAGCTGCAACTATAATCTTAAAACCGACAACTTTAGCCAGTTTAAAGCATCTAGGCCAGTGGAATAATTTGATGTGCTTTTCTAAACACTATTATCCCCTATTTTATTCTGTCTACTCCTAGTGCCTTGCAGCCTTCTGAAATTGCTAACACCAGGTCTAAATTTCAGGCTTCGTATAATCATATTCGGTTATAAATACAATGTATAACTTTTGGTTATTTAGAAAATCAAATAACTCAGATTTGTGCTTCACCACTGTTATACCTTGTATCTTTTGGTGTGGTTTCCCCCGTCTTTTTGCTTGCGAACTTCTGTTTTTTTGATTGTGTGCTGACCTTCATGTTTCTGGTGTTAGAATTCTGGGAACTTTACCACTGCTGACCAGTGCTAAAGTGCATGTGTTATGTATAGAATGTAATAGTGTTTGGTTTCTCCATGATTGGCATATTTGAGTTTTTGATAAGCCCCTAGTACAGTGCACTACATGTGCCCAGGGCTGTTAAATCGAATGCTATTAGTGGGCCTGCTGCACTGATTGTGCTACCCACATGTATGGCCCTTCAAACCTGTTTCAGGCCTGCAACTGCGGAGCCTGTGTGTGCAGCTTTAAACTGCCATGTCTACCTGGAAAGTGCACCGACTTATCAGACCCACACCTTCCCTTTAATTGCATGCAAGCCCCCTTAAGGTAGGCCCAAGGCAGCCCCATGGACAGGGTGCAGTGTATGTAAAAGGTAGGACATGTGCTTTTACATTTTACATGTCCTTGTAGTGTAAAACTGGCAACTTCGTTTTATACTACAGCAAGGCCTATCTCTCCTATAGGTTGGTATTGAAGCTGCCTTGTAACACTTTACAAGTGCATCTTCCATTTGGAAGCAGGTTGAATTGATTTGATTGATTTTAAGTTGTGAGTCTGTGGACTCACAATTTAAAAACACATCTTTTAGTGAAGTTTGCTTTTACATTGCAAGTCTGAAAATGACACTTTTAGAAAATTTGTATAGTAAAGGATAGTGATCCAGTTGAGGACCCTGGAGGCTGGGATCAATGCACATTTTATCATAGAGAAGTACCTCCAAGACCATCAATTACATCTTTACTTTATTTAAAAAAGCATACTACTGTTTCTTCAAGCGACCATAATTTAGCCTGTTTTACTGAGTAAGTTGTACGATACTGTACAATGAATTGTATCACACCGCAATAGATTAATCAAAAATACTTGTAGGAAAATGAACAAGAATTCCTCTTTCTCAATTCATTCTTTTTTTGAAAATTGGCATGCTCTTACTTTAACTATTCAGTGCCTCTGCCTGTCCCTAGAATACACATCTAGGTTGAATGACAGTTGGGATTTGAGAATTCACTATAGACAGGTACACACAAAGTGAGCTGAGGTGAGCCCTGCATATCCTGATGGCCCATCACCAGGCTGTTGGGTCTTCCTGAGCGACAGTGGTTGGGGTAGTTGACACATGCACCTGAATAGAGCTGTGCCTGTCCCCACTCAGAGAGCCAGGGACAGTAAGGGCAGGGTCTTGTATACTACAAAGACATTTCTTTGAAGTCTCCCTACTTCACAGCCTAAAATGGCAATAAGTACTGGACCTCTCATGCCATATACTTAGAACACTTCTGGACTGGGGACATTTTTGCAGAAGAAGGAGCCAGGAGAAACTTCCACTTTGCTGTTTGCTTTGCTGTGTTGGCCTGCTGCTTCTTGCCTGGGAGTGAGAGGAATGGACTTTAATCTCTGCATCCTGCTTTCTAAAGGTTCTCCAAGAGCCTAACTGAGCTTTACCCAATGTGCTTTATTCTCTGGGACAACAGAGACTTCACCTGCATCTGCAACCAACACCTGGGCTCTTCTGCTGTGGGTCCTTACCTGCCATGTGGTGCCAAACACAGTCCTGGGCCCTTGGAGGTGAATTTGGTGCAGTAATCAAGAAACTAGATGCATAGAATCAGTTAAAACTGTAGCCCTTTGCAAAATCTACATAGTGCCGCTGCCTGCACCGAAGCCATGGACACCGCTCTTTGGGTGTGAGATGCCCTGACCTCGACTTCAACACAGCCCGACCTTGCCGCAGTGCTTCCAAAGAACCACAGCAGCGCGAGTCTTGACACCACGCCACCGATGTCTGTGGTATCCCATCCTGACTCCACTGCACCCCCCTGCATAACTCCCAATTGACGCAGCCCCTTGGGGCCAGGGGAATCGAATCTCTGTGCTGTCAACATCAACATAGCCTCGACACCACATCAACTTCTGGAACTGAGATCTCGCACCCAATGCATCACCTCCTCCATGCAACAAATTGTCCTGGAGCGGCAAAAGCTACAACAACCCTGCACCGCCTTAAGGAACCGATGCCTCACCTGCAACTACAACGCCTTACCTCGCCTCCACTGCGCAGCTCTGCATCTTGGTTTCTAATGCTGTGTCCTTTGTCCGATGCCGTGTTTTTGTTTTTTTGATTCTTCCAAGGTACTGAAACGCGACCAGGTTGCCCAAGTTGGAACTATAGACTTCTAAGCACTGAAATTTTGATGTAATCTTTAAAAATTCATATCTTCACTTGTGTATGTTGGATCGTTGTCATTTCAGTCTTGTTTTGCTGAGATAAATATTGGCTATTTTTCAAAACTTGTGTGGAGTACTTTTACGATTACATCACTGTGTTACTATGTGTGTGTATGAGCACACACACTTCACACATTGCTTCTTAAGTTTAGCCTGACTGCTCTGTGCCAAGCTACCAGAGTGTAAGCACAAGCACACTTTAGTGTGTCTTACACTTACCCTGACTAGACTGTGGGTCCCTACATGGACAGTGTGTGCATCTGATAACTAGATACTACTGACTGACAATTCAGCAGGGCACCACAAATGTTACTCCCTCTTTTCTTCTCCATACAAATATGACCTCTATCCTGCTGCTCTTTTGGCAAACTTTCCTCCACCTGCTGTTGACAGAAAAGGTTGGGAACATTACTAGAGAATGGCTTTGGTTCCACCAATATATTGGGAGACAGGAGTACATGTTTCGATTGGGCAGAATTTGTGTGCCTCCACAATAAAGTGCTCGCTCCCCAAACAGCTGTGTCAATTTGCTTATTTATTTAGCAGCCTGAGATTGAACTTTCAGGGGGACACACATGACACTGGAATACTTTTAAAGTGCCTTAGTTACAATGATAGCTTGTGTTGTTTTTCTCTGACAGGAGCACAGATGAGAGGAGGGCATTCAGTAACGTACATGGAGTTTTAGCTCTGGCTTGAGAGTGCAATGGTCACCTAATCTTTTAACCTACACCAATATTATTCTACAGTTCGTTGCTTCTACATAAATACATATTCATTCCTATGATATTTGCTTGTAATGCTTTACATTGCCATACAACATTCTTGTAAAGCCAGAGCTACTGGTATTACCAATGCTTGCTATTCACTGAGTTCTGCCTTACTTTAAACACATTTTGCGTTGTGGATGTTGGGTGAGGAGAGGTGTAAATGGGCCTGTCTTTTGTGCTCCTTCGGTGCACCACAGAAACACCTGCTATGCTGACTCTCATGTACCCTCATTTACAAGCCCTGAGGGGCCCCTACACACGTACCCTCTGTTTTCTGCATTGGAGTGCAGGAACGTAGGATGGACGCTGCTGTAAAAATAAAACCAATCCAAGGAGGAGGGCCCCTTTTGTGCAAAGATACCAGTCCCTGCAAAGCCCCCATTAAAATGCTTAGTGTCATGAGTGCTTAATCATCAGTCTGTGTACGTTTATGGGAGAAACACTATTATAAAAGCTTGATTTCCTCATTCAAGTAATATAAGTATTTGTAAAGCGTGCTTTTACCTGGAGGCATCTTGGTGCTGAATAACAGATGAGTATTGTTACCCAACTCAATGGTACTCATTTTAGCGACTTCAGGTGGATAAAAGGCTGAGTGGACCCGCTGGGATTTGAACCTGTGACTATGAGGTTGAACACAGGCCCCTGCAATGGATGCATTAGCCCACTGAGCCACCAGACCCAACATAGGAAAATATACCAGAGTAAGTGTATATTTCACAGGCTACCAGTGATCTCAATGATTTTAATATGTGT
Organism: Lissotriton vulgaris; assembly: GCF_964263255.1. NCBI lineage: Eukaryota > Metazoa > Chordata > Amphibia > Caudata > Salamandridae > Lissotriton > Lissotriton vulgaris. The sequence goes on from NW_028241518.1 coordinate 668,286, forward strand.
TGGAGAATTCTGTTCACAGGACATTAAACTGAGAACTCTAGTCACACATTAGTGTAATGTGATAAGCATCTTCTGCACATCATGACAGAAAAGACTAACCTCCTCTATGCTTTATAGACCTCTGGAATAGGCTAAAAACTTGAAATGGTAGTATCATACAGGCATAAGGTATACATCATATAGGTAACTATCTGCGCATAGAGCTATGCTGGTTAAGAACTATGCCTATGACAGTCTGTCCATGTGATCTGACATATATTAGGAAACCAACCAACACGTGAAGAAAAGGATACAACAACATGAATCCAAGATAAGATGCAGACTTCTTGCATCCTCTCTGGTCCCACATTTCATGGAGAAGGGACATTCAGAGAATGACCACTGATGTAGTATATTAGAGAAAATCCAAAAAAATGAAAAAGGAGGATATTTGGAAAGATATTTACTGTGACAGGAATCTCTAATGATTCTTTGCTTACGCACTAAGGAAAACATGCTAAAAGAAATTTCTCAATACCAGAAGGACCCTTTAGTGGGTCCTGGATTGGATGTTCTGACATAGCAGGGGATGATACCACATTTAAGAGATTTAGATGCTCATTGATTTAGATGCTCATTGATTTATCTGCGGTACAAAAGGGGGTGGTGATGGACAGAGCATCAGAATCAATCAAACACTCACACCCAGTCAAAAGATCTGGGTTTAATCCATAACCGTTCTTTAGCCCACTCTGCCACCCCAGTTCAGACATGGCTATATGCAAATCAGTCTGACCCTGTGCCTCATGGGAACAGTTCAGCCAGAACTGCCAAGCCATGTCTTCTCTGGACCGGAAACAAGCTTCCGAGGACCGGTTTCTGGCATTCCAGCCGTCTTCAGCCCGGCTTGCTTGAATCCAGTGGCAAAGTAAGCAAGGGACTCACATCTGAGCATACCCTGCCACACTTATGGCGGCCAAAATTGGTACAAAAGGGGGTGGTGATGGACGGAGCATCTGAATCTATCAAACACTCACACCCAGTCAAAAGATCTGGGTTTAATCCATCACCTTTCTTTAGCCCACTCTGCCACCCCAGTTCAGACATGGCTATATGCAAATCAGTCTGACCCTGTGCCTCATGGGAACAGTCTAGCCCGTACTGCCAAGCCATGTCTTCCCTGGACCGGAAACAAGCTTCCTAGGACTGGTTTCTGGCATTCCAGCCGTCTTCAGCCCGGCCTGCTTGAATCCAGTGGCAAAGTGAGCAAGGGTCTCACGTCTGAGCATACCCTGCCACACTTATGGCGGCCAAAAGCGGTACAAAAGGGGGTGGTGATGAACGGAGCATCTGAAGCAATCAAACACTCACACCCAGTCAAAAGATCTGGGTTTAATCCATCACTGTTCTTTAGCCCACTCTGCCACCCCAGTTCAGACATGGCTATATGCAAATCAGTCTGGCCCTGTGCCTCATGGGAACAGTCCAGCCCGAACTGCCAAGCCATGTCTTCCCTGGACCGGAAACAAGCTTCTGAGGACCGGTTTCTGGCATTCCAGCCGTCTTCAGCCCGGCCTGCTTGAATCCAGTGGCAAAGTGAGCAAGGGACTCACGTCTGAGCATACGCTGCCACACTTATGGCGGCCAAAAGCGGTACAAAAGGGGGTGGTGATGGACGGAGCATCTGAATCAATCAAACACTCACACCCAGTCAAAAGATCCGGGTTTAATCCATCACCGTTCTTGGTAGTTCGGGCTGGACTGTTCCCATTAGGCACAGGGTCAAGGCTGATTTGCATATAGCCATTGTCTGACCTAGGTTGGTGTGGAGTGCAAAAAAACGATGGATTTAGGCCCAGATCTTTGTACTTGTGTGAATGTAAGACATTGTTCTGCATTCTGTCCATCAACTGTGTTTTTTGCAATTTTCACCCCGAGTGGGCTGGGTATGCTCAGACGTGAGTCCCAGGCTCTCCACATCACTGGAGTCAAGCTATCCAGGCTGAAGAAGGCTGATAGCCAGAAACCGGTCCTTGGTAGCTTGATTCCGATCTAGGAAAGACATGGCTTGGTAGTTCGGGCTGGACTGTTCCCATGAGGCACAGGGTCAAGGCTGATTTGCATATAGCCATTGTCTGACCTAGGGTGGTGTGGAGTGCAAAAAAACGATGGATTTAGGCCCAGATCTTTGTACTGGGGTGAATGTAAGACATTGTTCTGCATTCTGTCCATCAACTGTGTTTTTTGCATTGATTTATCTGGGCTAGATTGTTTAAAGATACAGATAGTGGCGTGTCAAGCTTTGGGTAAGTACAGTGGGTAAAGACCACATTACAATAATATATAACCCCACAGAAAATAATACTAAACAGTAGCAAAGAGAAGGGCATTGAGGGCTGTTTAAAGTCTTATATCCCCCCGGGGGTAAATAGGGCCATGATTTACTAACATATTTGGACAGCCTAACATTAACACTATTTCGACTAGGGTTCCTGTTCCAAGTGCTAAACACCAGTCCCTCTCAGTGTGTGATTACCGGTGCCTGCTGCATTCCTTCACAATTTAAGCAGACAGCGTTTCTACAAAATGGGGCTTAGCGAGGGCATCCTTAACTTGGAGGCAAAACCCTGATCCCGACGGAAGTGCTCCTCAAGGCCTGCTGAATGAACTGAGGTAAATCAGACCCCAATAAGTGACAAGAGACAGATGTTTGCTAGGTGCTTACATCCATGTCCTTGGCTAATAAGGTCGACCCACGTCAGGGAACTTAGAGCCGTCACATTGGGAAGGATACTTTGGGATGGAATTTGTATTTATTCTGCTTCCTCGTTCTCTCCACAGCCCACCAAGCTTACAATAATATGCCCACTTTTGATTATAAAGTTAACCAGCCTAGAAGTGAAAAACTCTAATGCTAGTGAAAGGAACGTTTGGCACTGGGTGACTAGTAAATGGTACTCCATTTACCCATAGGCTGTAAGTGAAATGCTAATAGTGGGCTCCATCACTCATCATTATGCCACCCACTATAGTAGCCTTTAAAAAAAAAGTGGTAGGCCTGCCTGTACAGCCTCTAGTACAGTTGTAAACTGCCATTTCAACCTGGCAGAATAAACCCTTTGTCAGGCCTACATCTTTCTTGTTAATACTTATAAGTGATTTCTAGAGTAGGTCCTAAAGGCTCATAGATGCTCAGTATTTCAAATAAAGGGATGTGGGTTTGAGTTCTAAAAGTCCTACAAGTGAAAAACTACTAAAGTACTTTTTCACTACTGAAAGGTTATCTCTCCAATAGAATACAACTGAGTTAACTTATTGCCTTTAATAAATGGTAGTTTTAGTTTTGGACCAGGTAAAAAAAAAGTGTTTACACTCAAATGAATTGCAATTTAAAATCCCCTTTAATTGTAAAGTTGTTTTTCAAGTTGATATCCTGAAAATGTCACTTTAAAAAGTAAACCAAATGTGCCTTTCTAATAGTGTCAATGGCCACAGGACTATGAATGGCACTTCTGTGGTGTTTTGTGTATTCCTTCCAGAAATGGAGACAAAAGGGCCTTTTGTGTAAGGCAGGTGTTGCTCTTGTGAGCAGGATGGCCTGGGGGTTGTACACAGCCTTTTCGAGATCCAAAGTAGCCTCAAGGCCTACCCAACCCCTTCCTGAATTCTAAGGGCTGCCTGCCCTGCCACTGGCAAATGCAGTTCACACCTAGGCCTTTCTGCTGTTACCCTTGACAGTTTGGAGCCAAATCCAGGAAAGGGAGAAGTTTAAACAAAGGTGACATTCCCCACTTACAGGCTAGCAATGGGATAAAACTTGCACCTTTGGATTTCAGAACAGAAAAAAAAAATCCTGGACCTGTGGACGATTCAGAGAAAGGACTGCCCTACTGCCTGAAGAAGGAAGATCGGACTTGCTTGTCTTGAACCCAGGCTCCCCTGAAATGACTTCAAGGGTCAGTTGTCTGACCTCCTAATTGTACGATAGGGACACAACAAGATTCTGGAGCCCTACCTGCAACTGCCTAGTTGATCAGCACTAACAGAACAAGCCTGAACCCTGCTGCTGGCCTCTGCTAGAGAGGATCCAGTTTCTCAAGTGGTGCCACCCAGGTCATGGGCCCTTGGCTGTCATCAGAGTGTATACCTCCGGAAGGAAAGGTAAAAATACCGACGTTTTGGTCTCCTCAAGACTGTCTAGTGACCTCTTCATTGGGAGAATCGACAGCTATTGACAACCGCCAATGCAAAGCTCCAGCAGGACCTGCTCTTTCCACGAACAGCGGCTACAATGATCCCAATGTAAGGCTCCAGAATGACATGCACTTCCCACCAACAGCGACAATCTGCATTGACCGGCAAAGGATAGCTCCAGTGATGACTGGCCCCTCACAGTGTAACAGCGACTGTCCCCGATGCCTGACCTGCTCTTGTGGTGACAACAACCTCTTTGCGGCCCTCCAACACGAACAGCAGATCTTCATACTGACTTGAGAGGATAAGTCTTCAGTAAGACAAACCGGGTCCCTGTGTCACGCCCATGCTCCATCACGGTTTATCTGAACTTGCTACTTCACGCAGTCGATCACAACCAGATAACCATGGGTGACTCTTTGTTTTTTTGGTGCTATTTTCACCTCAAACTTTCAAAACTCATATAAACCGGTTCTACTGATTGGATATTTTAGTGTCTTGATGTACTTTTGTTTTTTTAAATGTAACTCTATTTCTCTAAATTGGTTTGGGATTTTTCTTATAAGATGTTGTCACTTTAATACTGTTTGAGTGCTGCATAAATGCTTTACACATAGGCTCTAAGCTAAGCCTAACTGATTTCATGCCAAACTACCAGAGCTTTAAGAATAGGTTAATTTAGTGAATTTTATGGTTAATCCTGACAACGGCTGTATTTATTATTTGAGTGAGGCTTCCATCCAGCTCAACTAATAGCTCAATTTCTTACACACACAATCAAGGATTGATCCTGAATGTTTTTCATTAGGGAACTTGTACCAAGAGAAAGGGTATTTGGATGTGATTATTAGGAGAAATCATTGATAGAAGAATATACATGATGCAAGGAGCATGCCTGTGCAATGGTGTTTTTCCTTAAAAGGTGAACAGTGATTGATGGTTTAGAGAGTACCTCTTCTTGCTTTGCCAATAGTTGTTGGGATTAGATCTGAGCCTTTTTTGGGCTGTAGCACTATTTCAGTAGAAATGGGTGTGACATTAGTGAATAACAATAGCTTACCCTTCCAAAAATATGTCTACGTATTTGCATGTCCTTCCCTGTACCTCTTTTGTATTTCTTTCCCTCTGTAGTACATATTCCCCATTTCCAGCTACACCCATTTGTGAAGAGTGCACACATTTTCCATATTCGTGGTTAAGAATTCCCCACATGAGATGTAGAATAAGAATGGGCATAGATTAACAACCCTAGATTTGTGAATTGCATTTATGAGTATGTGACATGGCACTACTGCAGTACTACTTCATGCCTATATGAACTGCCCATACCATTTCATGCTCTTGTGTTATATTAGTCGACCCAATTTCACATGAATTAAAATAGAAGCCCGCAACAGATCCCCCGCAGAGGCTGGAGTAAAGTCACTACAGATCAGCTAACCACGTCACTGAGCCAGAACCCACCAATCGACACCACTGACACCAAGGAAGCAGCCCGCAACCTCACACAGTGGATCACCAACTGCGCCGACGCCCTTGCCCCACTGAAGAACCCCCCAGGCAAGACCAATAACAGGAAAGCCACATGGTTCCCCGAAGCCCTCAAAGAATCAAAGAAATCCTGCAGAGCTCTCGAGAAAACCTGGTACCACGAACAGGTGACAGAAAATCTGACAGCTCTCAAGAACGCCACTCGCAAACACCACCAGCTGATCCGCCCCACCAAAAGGACATCGTTCAAAGAGCGGCTGGACAACAACACACACAACAGCAAGGAACTCTTCACCATCGTAAAAGAGCTCTCCAACCCCAGCGCCAGCAGCAACAACATCACACCGTCGCAAGACCTCTGCGACTCCCTGGCCACGTTCTTTCACCGCAAGATCACCAACATTCACGACAGCTTCGGTGCCCAGACTCCGCCTCCAATCACCAAAACAACGCCCCCTACCACCACCCTCAGCGCCTGGACCCCCATCAGCACTGAAGACACCACCCTCGTCATGAACACCATCCACTCCTGCTCTCCCTTAGACCCATGCCCTCACCACATCTTCAACAAAGCCAACACCATCATCGCACCCCACCTCCGGAATGTCATAAACAACTCCTTCACGTCCGCCACCTTCCCAGAGAGCTGGAAGCACGCAGAGATCAACGCCCTTCTGAAGAAACCCACAGCAGACCCTAAAGACCTCACGAACTTCTGCCCCATCTCTCTTCTTCCCTTCCCTGCAAAAGTCATCGAGAAGACCGTCAATAAACAGCTGACCGCTTTCCTCGAGGCAAACAACTCCCTCGACCCATCCCAGTCCGGGTTTTGAGCCAACCACAGCACCTAGACCGCCCTCATCGCAGCCACCGATGACATCAGGACCCTGCTTGACAACGGGGAAACAACCGCCCTCATCCTCCTCGACCTCTCAGCCACCTTTGATACTGTCTGCCATCGTACCGAATAACCCGCCTCCACAACACTGGGATCCAAGGAAAAGCCCTGAACTGGATCACCTCATTCCTCTCCGACAGAACACAGAGAGTCTGCCTCCCTCCCTTCCGCTCCGAGGCCACCGAGATCATCTGCGGCGTACCCCAAGGCTCATCGCTCAGCCCAACCCTCTTCAATATCTACATGAGCCCCCTCGCCGCCGTCGCACGCAAACACAATCTCCACATCATCTCCTACGCCGACAACACCCAGCTGATACTCTCCCTCACCAAAGACCCAGCCACCGCCAAAACCAACCTCCAGGAAGGAATGAAAGCGGTGGCGGAATGGGTGAAGCTCAGTTGTCTGAAACTGAACTCAGACAAGACGGTGGTCCTCATCCTCGGACCATCCCCATCCGCCTGGGACGACTCCTGGTGGCCCACAGCGCTGGGCACCACACCGACACCCACAGACCACACATGCAACCTAGGATTCATCCTGGACTCCTCTCTCATGATGACCAAGCAAGTCAACGCCATCTCATACTCATGCTTCAACACCCTGCGCAAGCTCCGGAAGATCTTCCGGTGGATCCCTACCGGAACCAGAAAGATGGTCACCCAGGCCCTCCTCACCAGCCGATTGGACTACGGAAACGCCCTATACGCAGGAACCACAGCCAAACTTCAGAAAAGACTCCAGCGCATACAGAACACTTCTGCACGACTCATCCTCAACATGCCTCGCCACAGCCACATATCCGCCCACCTGAGAGACCTGTACTGGCTCCCCATCAGCATAAGGATCTTGTTCAAGCTCCTCACCCACGCAAACAAAGCGCTTCACAACATGGGCCCCGAATACCTCAACATTCACCTCACGTTCTACACTCCGACCCGCCAGCTCCGCTTCGCAAGCCTCGCCCTCGTCGCCGTCCCACGGATTTGCAGAACCACCACCGGAGGAAGATCGTTCTCCTACCTGGCCGCCAAGACATGGAACTCCCTCTCAGCCCACCTACGACTGACCCAGGACCATCTCACCTTCAGGAAACACCTCAAGACCTGGCTATTCAAGCAGTAGCAGCATCCCTCCCCTCCCTTCAGCGCCTTGATACCCTCACAGGTGAGTAGAGCGCTCTATAAATGTATTGATTGATTGAAAAATGGAGGGAGTTGGGTGTGTAAAGGACAGTGGGAGGTCAGATGGACAGACGGGCAAGGTGAGTGTTGGAAGGATAGAGGGTGGGTGGATGGATGAGGGGAGAACGGATGGATAACAAAGTTTGCAAATTGTAACATAAAGCGTGTGTGTGTCTCAATATATACATCATTGGAGAAGTGAGAGACAACTTGGCACTCTTTTCTTGCACGTCACAGCACGTACTGCCTCTATTTCACATCCATGCGCTATTCCGAGTTATCGCACCTACTTCTTGAGCTTGTATGCACCATACCCACAATAGTGTGTGCACTATATGCAGAACATGCTGGGAGAAGAAGGCACTTATGACGTATTGATCCGATCAGCACCGCTTGCCTATCTAAAGCTGAGGGATCCACCACCGGCGCGCTGGGTCTGCGGACTCCTTGCTGCAGGGAGCAGAGATGTTTGCTGTGTCTGCACATATTGCACCGTGAAATGCAGGTCAGTCTTCTGGTCCCTCTGACACATGATTTGGGCATTGTGAACCTCTGCAGAAGCCAATCTGCTCTACTGCACTTGCTAATCGTGCCAAAGAGCTCCGGAAGAAGACAGCATAACTCCACAAATGTATAGAGAAAGGTACAGAAACATGAGGGGAGAATTAGGCCCAAAAATAAATGTATAGTGAGAAAAAAACAGCAACATGTAGAAATGCAAGGTGGTCTGAGGAGATTGACAGTGAGAGTGTTAGAAAAAAGTCAAGTAAAGTAGAAATAAAAGAGGCGCACATAGAAACTGGGAACATATGCATAGAAAGGTAAAAGAGACAGAGTGCTCAAGTGCCACAAAAGGTAAGCAGAAAAGATCAAGTTAGGAAGGAAATGAGAAAAGCCAGACAGAAAGCAAAGGTAATAAAACGGGAGACACGCAGATAAAGCTAGCATGCAGCTGCTGCGTGCATTTACAACTACTATAAGAGTGTAATCTGGCCTCAGGGAGTATTCAAACCCTCCTTCACAACAGTATGATGCCCTTTATGTGTGAAAGAGGCCCAGTGGGAGGTGATGTTTGGATCTCTTATTTGAGAAAGTGACGGAAAACTTCACACCATTATCCTGTCTGTCTCCTAATGAAATGCAATTTACAGCTGTAATAACAAGTTTCACATGCCGGTTTAAATATAGTGCCCTCCTCAGCCATGTCTGAGCTTAACTACACATTGGCATGTGATAAACCTACATGTCATTTATAAAAAGCAAAAGAAATCAAAACATTTATTTTTACGTTTCTGCATGATTTTGCTAAGTGGTTGTTTTTGTAGTATAATCCACTGCAGTTTTAAATTAGCAATATTATATGGGTTTAACATTAGAAAAAGTGAAAGCAATTTGCTGGCATTAAAGTTCCACGGTCCTATTCTCAGATCTGGGTTTCATAGCAAGTAAATCGACTCCCATCTCTGCGTCTGATATTGTGTGATACATACAACTTCTAGGGATTTCATTATTTAGCCAATTGGTTTTAGAACAGCAAAAAGACTACCATTTTCTGGTCACGGAATGTTGGTAAGTGTGCACTATAGAGAGGAGCGTGATTGAACACTGTGTCTGGCTGGCTCCCAGTAAGAATATGTCAATAAAAATAAGGTACCAAAGGGAAAGGGAGAGGATACCCTAGTCCAGTATACATGACCATAAATTAAAATGATCGCTAAAATAATTGTGATAAAAGTGGAAGGGGTACATGCTGCTGGATGTCCAATAACCGAGAGCAGAGTCTGGGGCAGCTTCAGCCTTCCCAGTGATTTACAGGGCATTCCAGTTTTCAAAATTCATGGCTCAGTAGATTATAGCCCAGGATTTTTACTTTGCATTTTGGAATTTGTAGTTCTTTAATCCCAATAATAAATCAGAAGAACTACATGTATATCCATTATTGGACAGAGCGCCTTTAAAGCGTTACATAAATATTCACTCTGTATTATTTTTCTATTGTAGAGTGCCAACATAACACATTGAAGCAACTTTATAGCGCTTGAGGATAAACTTGTAATGCAGTGGTGGGAAATGTTAAACATATACAATCGCACTACAATATTGACATCCCTTTCGTGCAGCGGCCCCCCAGCAAGACACATACCCAGTGCTTTCCTGTGAAGAGACGGGTAGGGAGCACTGCCCGTCATTGTGAGTACTGGGATCATCTCACCATGGCGGCAGCTGAGTGTGTGAGGTCTCGAAGGGACTGTGGAGTATATTCACAAGAAGGTGTGATAATTACCACAAGAGTTGGTAACGCAACTTTCAATATCGCAGCCCATCGCATGAAAATAACGCTGTATCAACGTGGAATTCACAACACAGCGGTAGCATGCGATAGGCTGCCGAAACCGCGGACAAAGTCCACGATACAACCACCTCGATGGAGACAAAAACACAAACCACAACACCAAAAAACCTGCTATGGTCCCAACCGCGATGAGGAAACCGGCGATAAGCAGCTCCAGGCCTGCAACACACACCTGGCATTTGGGAAAAATCACCATAAAAGTAAAAAAAACACCCAAACGCAAACTGACCAACACCCAAGCACCATGAAGGCAGCCGGAGCAGGAGCAGAGGACGAGCACCACCCCACAATCACCCCGGACGACCAGCCCGGGACCTCGGGGACAGGGAAGGGCAAGGACAAGAAGAAGAGGGAGACGAAGTTCAGTCCGCAGGTGAACAGGATCATAGTCATGGAGGTGAAGGAACACCATCAACAACTGTTCATCACCTCCAAAGTGTCATTTGGCACCAAAAACGGAATATGGTGGGACATTGTGGACAAGGTGAAAGCTGTCGTGGAGCACAAGAGGACAATGGGCAAGGTCAAGAGTCGATGGAATGACATCAAGCAGCGGACCAAGGAGAAACTCTCCGCCAACCGGAAGGCAGCAACGCAGACTGGAGGTGGGGGCCCAGCGCCACAACTCGACCTGGATGACATGAAGGAGCTGGTGTCAACAGTCATCAGTGTGGAGACTGTGGCCGGGTTCAGGGGATCGGACACTGCTCGAGAGGATACAACACAACCACAACAGGGTGAGTGACCACCAGGTACTGGGTACCTGGGTATCTCGCTTCCTGGAACAGTAGCTTCCTCTGCTCCTACTCCCATGACATAAATGGAGTGAGAGAAAAGGGCTCAGGAAAAAAACACCCGAAATCAGGGAAACAAGTGGGTTTCAGGAATAGAGGCAAATGCTAACCGGGGATGCTTCTGTGGTGGGGATTTTTCTGCATCTCAAAATCGCCTTTTCACAGTTATTAAGAATAGAAGGCAAACACACAAGTTTATTAAGAAAATGGCAAAAACAGGGTCGGAAGGATTGACACAGGGAGTTTAAGTAGGCACGCGGGAGAAGAGGGTGGCCCCAGGAATCGCAGCAAACAACTTATGGATGAGAAAATATATTTTTAAAAAGTTCCTGAAAACTAACAGATCAAGATAGAAGCGGATTGATAGCCGAAGTTAGGCACTGCTCAGTGGGAGGAAACAAATGACAATAATGAGCGACAAAGAAGGGACATTAACTAATTGCAGGCAATGCTTTTTAAGGGAGAAGCATATTGACCAATAAAAAGGCAATGGGCAGGCTATTAGCCCACAAGCTGTATACAAGCGATCGAGAGACAGTGCAACCGCTGTGAAGGAGGCACGGCCTAAAAAGGATTTTAGTATTCAAGATTGTATTCAAGACTGAAGCTATTTGTTTCTTTCCAATGGTTCCTATTATATGCCTCAGTATTTTTTTTTTAATTACAAGCCTGTACTTTTATATAAATTAAAAAATGTTTCATCTTCAAAAAAGAGATAGGACTTTTCAGACTTCAGGAGTTGTCAATTAAAACATTGATATGAAAGCGGTATTTATACAGTCTGTAATGTAGCAAACGTTGTCACAATCGTGGGATGGAGGCCCAGGTATTCAAGTCCCATAAGCAGCTGCTGCAGCAAATGAGCAGTCTCTGGCTAAGCACAGTTCTGTGCTAATTAAATAATTTGAGCGAGCCTATTTTCTGATGGAATCCAGAGGATACAATCATTACAGTCATAAAAATTGACTTCTGTTTGTTACACACAGTTCGGCCGAAGTCGTAAAAGTTATCCTTAGCTCTCGAGTGTGCATGTACCTTCAAACCTCCATTAACAGGGCCACTTGTGAATTGTCATAAAATGCTAATTGCTTATTGACCGCAGGTCAGGGAGCTCGGGCGGGAAGGCACACTTCATTCAAATGATGGGCTCGAAAATGTGTTCCATAACTTAGTACTTCTGAGGATTCATTTCAAACTCCACAGTAGATTTGATTTGAATGCTAGAAACGCAGCCTTTTTCATTAATGGGATGATAAACTTGCTTTGTCTTATTAACCTACAACTCAATTAGAACTGCGGTCTCTTGAGTGTGAAATCAGCTCCATTCTGTGCTACCAAAGAGATCAGAGGGCTGGCTATCGCAGAGGATTTTGTGCTTCTAATATTCAGTTCGAAACAATACAGGCTTTAACCTATGCTTTTAAAAAAAGGTAAAAAACGAATGCGACTGAGCAACAAAGAGAATTCCAAGCAGCAGAGTAAACAAAGCTGAGAGTGAAGGAAGAGAAAGAAAACAAGAAAAGGATGAATGTAGAGGTAAAGCAAGAGACAGAGAAATACATTTGAGTGAAGAGTGGTGTATCGAGAGTCAAGCAAATCTGACTGTAGGGAAATAGTTTTATAATATTTCATAATATGAGCAAATTCTACTATCTTGCAGGAGAAGATGAAACAAAATAGAATTCTATGATACGTTCACAGTCCCATTTGTGATAGAGGAAGTATTTCTCAGGATATTAACAGTCCATGTAAAAGGGCACATGGAAGCCACCCGCCCTCATCTAATCGAAATTAGTTGATAGTATGAATATCTGCATTTATTTAAAATATAGCCATCTAAAAGCAACTTGGCAAGAGGGTGGACATTTAAACGTTTGTTTAGAGATACTCTGTTCTCAGAATTATAATTTTGCCACTAATTAACATAAGACGTGTAATATCTTTATTGGAAAATTGCAACAGATATTTTGAGATCTAATAATGTATGATGGAATAGTCAAACAATGGCTGGGAACTTAAAGCATTTTTTAAAATTAAAAAACACTGATATTTGCCAGTTTTAATATAGTTCTCTAAGTATAACATCTGCCACTTACACTGTTTATGGCCTCACATTCTACATCACTGATGACATGACAAATTATATCATTGATGATTTCAGTGATGACATCATCCAGTCATTGTGACAGGGTCCTATAGGGTTTGTGAACTTTAAGTAATTCAGCAAGCTACACCTGTCTCCAATTTGCCTGTCACCAATCAAGTTATACTGGACCTAACCTTTCACCACATACAAGGCACATAGCATATCTGTTAAGTCGCTCACATTTGGTGGATGCTACCCCCTTTTTACTGATTTTCACCCATCTATCAAAACAGTGCCTGCATATGATGGGGTCACTTCCTTTTTAAACTTTGATCAACCTCCAAAAAGAGTTTGTACTCTATTAACTTTGACACTATCACCCTCAGACAGACTTCACATGACCTGCAATTTTAAGACAAGAGGTTGACAAGTATGTATTTGCAATTGGCAAGACATCTTCTGCCAGGCCCTATGGATAACCCTTGATAGTTTGGTAAAATACAATACACACAATCTTGATATGAGCATCATGGTATATAGACTTGGAGAAATGAAGAGCCATGCTTTCATCCACAATGGGATCATGACCACATCTGAGCAGGTCACCCCTACTGGGGCACCCCCACATTCTACAATATTCAAAAATCTGCAATGCCTAAGTTCTGTAATAAACATCCCCAGTTTGTAAAAGTCCTCGTTACATGGAGTTCACCTATGGCACTATATTACAACTATTTATCGGGGGCAGATGCCCAGACTTCCACTGGTGGATAATTTTTGTGAGCAGAAACTTTGGCTTTTCTCACAGAGATTTTACAACAAGCTTTGGTATTTTTTAAGCCACAGCCTACTTTGAAACATGCCTTTGCAACTCATAACATGTGCGCTCAGCCTGTACCTTCTTTAACAAAGGGTACTAGTTGCATCCCAAAGTTTACTGATTTGTAAAAGATGAATCATACAACTTTCAACATTCACATCTACAATTGCCTTCAGGGCTTACACTGTTTCCATTTTATGCACCTGCTCATGATAATGTAAGAGTTTATGGAGTAATGTGAATAGCAGTATCAAGGGTGATGCTGTTTGAAATGTCATCAGTGATGACGAGGGCACATGTTATATTTGGTTCACTAAACTAAAACTGGTCAATTTCAGTTTTTCTTCTGTTTTTAATTTCCCCTCAGCATTTTCCCTCGAAATCCCCCCTCACGTGGCCCCATGGCTAATCCTGACATTTCTCCAAAAGTCTGAAAGCAAATTATAGTTAGTCTTACTTTATCAGGCAACGTAATGAAGGATAAATTTGCTCTACATAGAGGTTGTTGTTTAATAGTAAACAAACAAATAATAGTTTTCTGGTTCTAACACAGTTTTCCACGTGTTTTTCAGTGCTCCAAAGATCCATTAATCACATGAAGAATAGAACAGAGAGAGTTGGTCTGAAAAAATGTATTTTCCTATGTTGCATGAATATCCTGTTAATAAATATATTCTATAGTCATTTTTAACTTTATAAAATGTTTACTATAGTAGGAGCAAGAAAAAAAGTCTAAAGAAGGACGAAGAATCGAGTGTAAAAGTGATTGAAGAAATATTGATATAATTATGATCTATCTCTCACTCGTTAGAAGCATTTTTTGACTTGCCTATGTCTTTGGACCTGTTTCATGAACCTTCACAACGTTTTACAAACAAAGGGGCATATTAGCAAGAACCTCGTCAAAATTATCACTGTTTTAGCGGCAGGAAACTGCAGCTAAAACGGCGATAATGGGATTGCTAATATGCGTTATAGAATTCCAATAGAAGCCCAGGTTAGATGTCCTGCACATTCATATTAGCAAGCCCATTATCGCCATTTAAGCGGCAGTTTCCTGGCGGTAATATTAACGAGGTTCTTGCTAATATGCCCCATAGTGTCTTAGTGAGTCTTGTTGTGCATGAAAAGGTTCATGGTGATCCATCGGGGGCTGAGAAAAAGGATTATCAATAAATGTGTGTTTTCCCATGTTAATTTTCATAGAAAATAATGGTAATGAGCACTTTTCAAACATATGCATTATATCAATCAAGGTAAACCACCTGGTTACACCACCACTACAACCAGGGTGTATACATACTCCAGAGAATATTCCTCTCAACCTTACCCTATATTTAAAGAGTGCTCCTTACCATTATTCTCTTTCAGGGTCACCTAACCTACTCAAGAATCTGGTGCCACTGTGCACAGTTGGTCAAGAGTACAGGCCTGAGTATATTTGAAATACCTTATTTTGAGTGTTATTATGATTTTCACACATGCCTGGAACATCTTAGTCCTAAATACGGCAGAAACATGTTGGCCTTATACAAGGTGAACATCCATAACTCTGTTTCACTGGGCTTTTAATTTCTACCCTTTGACCCTTTGTGTAAGATGCACGACACTTATGATTATGAAATGAAATGAAATGAATGAAATGAAATGAATTAATGCAGGCATTGACTGTCCTATAGTTAAAAAAATGTTAACACAGTGCAAAGTTATAAAAAAAATTGCATCGGGGGACCACGGTTGGTATATTGGCAACCACAGAAGATGGAATAGTATCGCCAGCAGGAGGGGTGGAAGCTTCGGCTAAATCTCAAGCGATTTCAGCTCTGGCCAGTTGACAAGAGTGCATAGTCCCTAAATAATTTAGAGGGAACAGCCATCACAATGGAACTTTTACTACACGTTGCAATTGCATCGCATGCGTTACAACGGGACACTATTATACAGGATGTTACCGTAGTCTAAGCAAGATAACACCATTGCCATTAGAATGAGTTTTAAGGCATTATGGTGGTAATGCGTTGCATAAGGTGGGCATCTATGTCCTCTACCCACCCAGGCCGAATACATTAACACCCCCTCCCTCCCTAAACCTCATTGAGGCCCGAGATCCCATACTGCAGGGTCAATACTCATTTAAAGGGGAGGGGGTGTTCACACCCCCTCCGTGAGCCACTGCAGGCCCAAGCTACCCCATTCTGTGGGCCCAAATTAAATAACAATGGGAGGAGCAATGCATCTCCCCTCCCCCACCCCCCTTGAGGCCCAAGGATCCCACCTTCCGGTTCTGATTTTTTAATAAGGGGAGATGAGCAAGTGGCCCCCCTCCCCTAGCCCAGATGAGACCTTTGGGGACCCCATTTCCCAGATCCGTTTTCCAATATAGGACAGGGGAGTGCGAGGACTCCTTTCTAGAGCTGAAATTGGCTCCAGGTATCCCATCCCCCATGGCAAGATACTCTGCAGTGAAGTATATTATCCAATCAGAATAGTTCTTACTATGTGACATCAGATTTGTGGGGCCACCATGGTAAGGCTGCGATGTCACTGTAAATTTAGAAAAACATATTAAAGATAGACACTTACCATAAAATTAGATATTGAAGTTTCTATCCTATTTTTGAAAAACAGCAATGTCCATGTTCAATAATGTAATGAGGAATTCCCTGACGGACTGACCCAGAGATGCTAGGGTGTTCCGGGAGGCTAGGGGAGGTTATAAGTGGACTTTCACGGGCAGGAAGAATTCCCTGAATACAAAGGACTTGTAAGAGTGAGCAACTGCACAGAATTGCAGTAGAGCACTCTGGGACATAGATAACAAGTTCTGCCAGGATGCCCTCCCAACCAACTCCTTGTCTGCAACATTTCTGGCCAGGAGTGGGTTAAGCATTTTACATCTATCTATCAGCTGCCCACAGATAAGGTGTGCAATGAAAGGCTGCATGTACAGTTAGTTAACTCCGCCACCCTCCAGATCTCACTTCAGGAAGTGAAAGAAGTGATTAGCCAGAGTTCAAGCGGTAAAGTTCTGAGACCCAACAGGATCCTCATGGTGTTACCCTGACATGCACTGCTTACGACCTCACATATTACATCACCATGACATGTTCTATTGCATCATTTATGACATCACTGATGATATGTGAAATGACATCAATGATGGCATCACTGAGTAGCTATAGTTAGGAGCATCTTTCCAAAGGAAAAGCATTTTTTGGTTGGCTTATACCTCTGACACCGTTTGACGATTCTTCATGAAACTTTCCAAAACAAAGTCCCATCCACCTCTGTTTCAGGAATGTTTTGGTGTGACCCATCATGCCGGGCCTAGAAAATTCCCCATGCAAATTTCCATAGGAAAATTAAACACAGCTACAGTCAAAGTGGCTGAAAAGATTTACACCAGATTTGTACAAAAATCTAGATTTTGGGCCAGAAAGCGTGTTTTTTGTCAGTTTGTCTAAACCTGTTCAGTATTTTTTAGGAATTAAGGTTAAAAAAAATTATATTTCACACTGCAGAGGATCCACAGACCCACCAGATCTCAAGATAAGATTTGATTAGCTGCCACAACATCAACAAAGATGTGACAGCAGCCATTCTAGGACTCGGAGATCAGTATTCTGTCCTAATTAAAGGTTATACAAACATTTGGGGGGCAGGAATAAAGTCTCCTATAAAAACAATGTTGGCTCCCACCAGCTTGCAAAATGAGCCCGCACTTTGGGTGGGGGCTCACAGTTTATATTTTATAGGGCGTGGGGCACGTGGCTACCCTCCCCAATCCTTCTGTAGGCCCCATGGGCCCCATCCTCCAGGGCCACTTTAATTTTATTTGAGAGTGACCATGGGCTCCCTCTCTAAAAAATGTGTGTGGATGTCCCGGGTAGACACCGGGGCACCCATAAAAACAAAAGGAATTTAAAAAAGAATAATAAATAAGCAGCAAGAGCTCCGTTACTGTTTTTGTTAATGTTGCTGAGGTGCTTCTGCACTCCCAGCAGACCCTCACAACATGAAATAAAATGTTTGGTGGTGCTCCTGACTCTTATGGGGGCACCACCAGCAAGGAAAAAAATATTTAGTAAAAAAAAGAATCCCTGGGCATTATATGATGCTCCTTCCCAGAGCAGTGAATAATAAATGAGCAGCAAGTTTAAAATATGTTATTAGAATATTTTTTTGGGGTATCCCGTTACCCTCCCAGGACACCAATGTCTTTAATATTCATTTAGCGAAGGTGGGAGCCGGCATTTCTGTTTAGGTGGGTGCCCCTGTGCCCACTGAGGCTGTCACAGCTCCATTATTTTGGGGGATACAGGGGTTGCCCCAGGCCACCCGGGCTGCTGCTTGTTTCCCTGGTGGAAGCTGGCAATTCAATAAAATTTTAGGTGGTTGTCCCAGTGCTTACCAGGGGCACCCACAAGGCACCTTTCATTTGGATCTACAGGAGGGGCTCTCTGGCCCCTTGGACCCTTGCCTGTAAGCATGTTGGCAGGGTATGCCCCAATTTCCTGGGTAGGAAAATAGAGTGTAGCAGGGGATAGGGTGCTCTGGACACTGCAGTATCTTGCCATGGGGGATGGGATACCTGGAGCCAATTTCAGCTCGATAAAGGAGTCCTCGCACTCCCCTGTCCTATATTGGAAAACGGATCTGGGAAATGGGGTCCCCAAAGGTCTCATCTGGGCTAGGGGAGGGGGCTGCATGCTCATCTCCCCTAATTAAAAAATCAGAACCGGAAGGTGGAATCCTTGGGCCTCAAGGGGGGTGGGGAGGGGAGATGCATTGCTCCTCCCATTGTTATTTAATTTGGGCCCACAGAATGGGGTACCTTGGGCCTGCAGTGGCTCATGGAGGGGGTGTGAACACCCCCTCCCCTTTAACTGAGTATTGACCCTGCAGTATGGTGTCTCGGGCCTCAATGAGATTTAGGGAGGGAGGGGGTGTTAATGTATTCGGCCTGGGTGGGTAGAGGGCATAGATGCCCACCTTATGCAAAGCATTACCACCATAATGCCATGGCCAACAATAGAATGGCTAAGCACATTGTGCAGTGGAGGGTACAATAAGTCAAGAACTACCTCCAATGTACCAGGGTTAGCATCTTGCCAGGGTGAACAGCATCAATATATGAATGCCCCCATCATGCAAGAACTGACAATATATTAGGGGAAGACACTACTTGTGGAAATTGGTGTCACCCAGACCACTCAGACCAAGAGCTCCCTGGAAAATGTCTTTACATTTGTCACAGCAGCATATCACCAGTAGATGAAGGTACTATAGGATGCTGTGCATCTGACCTCAAGATCCTGGGCACGTATATATCTAGCCTGATTGAGCAGTGACATTTTGCTTAGACGATAGACCTTTCTGATAACCAAAGAAGTTGCCTTTCTCTTTCGTTCCTGCATAGAGCAGAGGCTGGTGGGAAGACTTTTCTCAGTAGGGCTTCTACAGCAAAAAGACTGCATGTCAGTCAGTCTCCATAGTAAATTGAAGGAAGTGACACACTCCTTACCTAACAAAGAGGAAGCCAGCTGAGTGATCTATCCCATAAATCTAAAAAAATTCACACCTTTTGTTAGTGAATGCTATTTCAGCAGCGTGTGATATTTTATTCACTCATTTTAGGCAACTTTATCTGTATTGTGTAAACTTAAATTACTGCTGGGAAATGTTCAATGAATGTTAGGCCCTTTGCTTAAGGCCCTCCTCGACCCCAAAGCCCTTAAAAATCGAGAAATTATGCAATATCCCGCTGAGAAAATGCTTAACCAGTGAGTGTTCGACTGCTGCAGTCATAGTCTCAATCATAAAAAAAGGTTTCTCCAGTTTGCTTATGTTGATTATCTTAGTCCTTGGGAATATGTTCCCAATGAATTCTAGGCTGCTTTGCCTATATCCGGCCCATGTAGATTGTTTTATTGGGCATGTTGATATGGGTTTCGAGCCTATGCCTTGCATCGGCTTTTGTTGTGATTGATTGTGCCTTGGTGGGCTCCACCTCTTGAAATAAAGAACACGGTCGTCACTTCGGGGCATAAAGGGTACCGGCTCAGGGTCATACCTGCCCAAATATGGAGTTAATTGTCCCAAAGCATCGTAATCACAACCTCATCCACAGATATCTCTCACTGCCCTTCTCTTCAGTGCACCAGTAGGTGAAGCTACATATTCGTAAAGACACACTACGAGCAGTCTCTACCATACAGCAATGAGCAGCCTCTGCCATGCAGCAATAAAGCCCTCATGCCTAAGTATGGGCGGAAAATCCGTTACGCTCGTGGATTTTGCGGATTTTTGGGAAATTCGCAATCCGCGAGATTTGCGAATTTCCCGCAAAATCCGCAAATTCGCACGCAGCGGATTTTTTTGGCGGCTCGCGTCGTTGGTGATACAATTTTTGCGGCGCGCGGCGTTTATCATCGTTTGCCGAGTTGTTTTTCTCGATATTTTGCGAGTGCTGCGCCATTTTGGATCTTGCTGTGTGATCCCGCGGGAATTTGGCGAGCGCGATTACGTCATCGCGGCTTGCCAACTTGCACAGCGAGACTTTGTCAACGCGAGTACGGCGAGATCACGTCTCGCGGTACTTCGCAATTGCGAGATTTGAGATGCGGCGAGCAGCAACAATCTCGCAGAAGCGAAAATATCAAATATGCAATTCTGCACAAGAAATCCACCAGCAAGCAGCATAAACCTTCTTGAAATGATGATTTTTATCTGAATAACTCCTTAGGTTGACATTTGCCTGCACTTTTTTAGCGAGGAGTCCATTTTGGGGAGGGGGGGGGTGGGAGGAAGGAAGTGCCCCACAGTCTTCAACTTCCTGTTCCTGTCCAGCAGGCTCCTCCCAGTGCTTTGTCCATCTCCTGGTCACTTTTCATTTGGATCTGGAGCTGGAAGGATTACTTTTTGTGGATGCTGCTGGATATTTGGATTTGAGGCCTTTTTGAGGATCACTGTTGGATTAGAAATTTTACAAGTAAGTTTGTTTGGGGCATTACAGTTGCTGCAACTAAAATTTTGGAATTTTCGATTTTTGGGCTGTTTTGGGGCCTTTTGCCCAGGGGTACTCAGTGGTGGGTGGACTGAGTCTTTCTGTGGGTTATCTTGAACTTAAACATGATGGAGAGCATGGATAGATTGGGATTGTGCTGATTTTTCAGTGATTTTCGTTTTTTGGGCCTGTACTTGTGGCCTTTTCACCAGGGGGATTTGAGTCTAGCATGGGCCTAGTCTTTCTGTGGGCTGTCTTGAACTTAAACATCATGGAGGGCATGGATGGATTGGGATTGTGCTGATTTTTCAGTGATTTTCGTTTTTTGGGCCTGTACTTGTGGCCTTTTCACCAGGGGTATTTGAGTCTAGCATGGGCCTAGTCTTTCTGTGGGCTGTCTTGAACTTAAACATCTTGGATGGCATGGATGGATTGGGATTGTGCTGATTTTTCAGTGATTTTCGTTTTTTGGGCCTGTACTTGTGGCCTTTTCACCAGGGATATTTGAGTCTAGCATGGGCCTAGTCTTTCTGTGGGCTGTCTTGAACTTAAACATCATGGAGGCCATGGATGGAATGGGATTGTGCTGATTTTGCAGTGTTTTTCGATTTTTGGGGGTGTTCATGGGGAGGGACAGGCCATGTGGCTGGTGGCCATTTTGAGTGCTGCTACAGGCACTGGCCATGTGCTGGGAGAGGCAAGTGGCCATTTTGAATGCAGGCTTTGTTGTTAGGCCTGCAACCATTTTGCCTACTTTTCAACCTTTATGCCCAGGCCAGGGTAGTGAGTCTTGCATGGGCCTAGTCTTTCTGTGGGTTGTCTTGAATTTAAACATCATGGAGGGCATGGATGGATTGGGATTGTGCTGATTTTTCAGTGATTTTCGTTTTTTGGGCCTGTACTTGTGGCCTTTTCACCAGGGGTATTTGAGTCTAGCATGGGCCTAGTCTTTCTGTGGGCTGTCTTGAACTTAAACATCATGGAGGCCATGGATGGAATGGGATTGTGCTGATTTTGCAGTGTTTTTCGATTTTTGGGGGTGTTCATGGGGAGGGACAGGCCATGTGGCTGGTGGCCATTTTGAGTGCTGCTACAGGCACTGGCCATGTGCTGGGAGAGGCAAGTGGCCATTTTGAATGCAGGCTTTGTTGTTAGGCCTGCAACCATTTTGCCTACTTTTCAACCTTTATGCCCAGGCCAGGGTAGTGAGTCTTGCATGGGCCTAGTCTTTCTGTGGGTTGTCTTGAATTTAAACATCATGGAGGGCATGGATGGATTGGGATTGTGCTGATTTTTCAGTGATTTTCGTTTTTTGGGCCTGTACTTGTGGCCTTTTCACCAGGGGTATTTGAGTCTAGCATGGGCCTAGTCTTTCTGTGGGCTGTCTTGAACTTAAACATCATGGAGGGCATGGATGGATTGGGATTGTGCTGATTTTTCAGTGATTTTCGTTTTTTGGGCCTGTACTTGTGGCCTTTTCACCAGGGCAGGGTATTTGAGTCTAGCATGGGCCTAGTCTTTCTGTGGACTGTCTTGAACTTAAACATCATGGAGGGCATGGATGGATTGGGATTGTGCTGATTTTTCAGTGATTTTCGTTTTTTGGGGCTGTACTTGTGGCCTTTTCACCAGGGCAGGGTATTTGAGTCTAGCATGGGCCTAGTCTTTCTGTGGGCTGTCTTGAACTTAAACATCATGGAGGGCATGGATGGATTGGGATTGTGCTGATTTTTCAGTGATTTTCGTTTTTTGGGGCTGTACTTGTGGCCTTTTCACCAGGGCAGTGCATTTGAGTCTAGCATGGGCCTAGTCTTTCTGTGGGCTGCCTTGAACTTAAACATCATGGAGGGCATGGATGGAATGGGATTGTGCTGATTTAGCAGTGTTTTTCGATTTTTTTTGTGGTGTATAACTGAACTGATGTTCCTCTGTCTTCCATTGTTTTTAGGTGCACAAGACTCAAGAGAACCACCAGTGCCAGGAAGAAGTCCTGCAGCGGTGTGTGTGTGCAGCATAACGTCACGCGACGTCACGTCTGGCCTCAGACAACTCTACAATTCGTGCAACTGCGGCCTGCTGTCTGACCTGCTCTGAAGAAGATGGCCCCAAAAAAAATTCTCCGTAGCTCCTCTAGCAAGAAAGTTGCTAGTAAGGAACAGAAGAAGCAAGTTACCAAGGAGGTTGGTGTGCCACCCGCCACGTTTTTTGGGAGCAAAAAAAAAGTACGCCTGCAGCAGCAGGATCTGCTGGGGACCAAGTTGGGAGCAGCACCCCTGCTCCATTGGGTTCAGTGCCTCCACCACCACGTCAACTTAAGTCAAAGCCCTTGAGTGCTTCAGAGGCAGTCAGTGTACTTCTCCAATCACC
This sequence comes from Lissotriton vulgaris, assembly GCF_964263255.1. Lineage (NCBI taxonomy): Eukaryota > Metazoa > Chordata > Amphibia > Caudata > Salamandridae > Lissotriton > Lissotriton vulgaris. The sequence goes on from NW_028241518.1 coordinate 691,458, forward strand.
ATCGACCAGTGATGTTGGCTCATCGCAAGAAAGTAGCAGCAATGTCCCTGAATCAACACAGGTTGTTGTAACTCATCTGACAAGTGTTGAACAACCACAGCCGCAACAACAACACCATGTGCAAGTACACGCCCAAGTACATGTGGAAGAAGAGGCAGCAAAAGGAGATGCGCAAGCAGAGGTGCGTGGAGGGTCACAAGTGCCCACAATAGTTGTTCCTCCCAAAGTAGGGGCACATCAGGAAATCGACAATGAAGCCGAGGTATCATTGGAAGCCACTCCTCCTGATGATCATTCATTGTCTTCCACATCCCTAGCAAGGAAAAGATCAAGGGGGGTGTCTACATCTTCTTCAAGCCCACCTCCTTCTGATGATACGGATCCAGCTTGGAAACCACCACTGCGGTCTGAGAGTGAGGAACACCATGATCTGACAAAGGTACCTAAGCGTAAAAGGAAGGTCGTCGAAAAACTCATACCTATGGAGTGTGATGAGGCTCAACAAGAAGTGACAGATACTGCTGGTGATGAAGCCTCTCACGATGACGACGAGCCAGTCATCACAAAGGTCACTGCAGCCCCACCGGGCATGCAGCAAAGAGACATTTTGACCCTATCCCGAGAAGCTGCTGAGCGTGATGATGATGTCGACGAGGAGGCAATGGAAATGGAAACACAACAATCATTAGATTTGGAGATAAGTAGTACTCCAACACCTACCGCTTCCATATTTCTAACTCGCAAGAAGGGACCTACATCCACCTCGACCTCAATTCGTGGTGGTGAAAGTGCAAAACGTACTGAAGTTCGGCAATCCACATCCTCCACTTCATCTGGCATTAGCAGCAGGACCACCACCACCAGTATCGCCGCCTCCTCCGGCCCCCAAAGACATTTCAAGTCTGCAGTTTGGGACTTCTTTAGTGTTTGCCCAAAAAATGAAACCGTAGCCATTTGTAGCATGTGTAAGCTTCAAGTTAGTCGTGGTAAGTTGGGTTCCAACTATGGTACCGGAGGCCAGAGAGGTCATCTTGAAAGAAAGCACGCTGTCAAATGGTTTGCGCACCTACAGGCGATCAAGGAAGCCCGAATTGCACGTAATGCTGTTTCATCTGATGATGACGAGGAGGAAGAAGACGATTCAAACACTTCACTTACACGCAGTACCCCTGTCAGCAGCACACCCCATGTGAGGCACACTAAGAGTGTGGGAGAGAGTGAGACATCAATGCGGAAAAGTTCATCAGCGAGCGTAACTGGGTCGAAGATATCATCATCATCCCGTAAATCCTTGGTCCAGGGCAACATTAAAAAGATGTTGTTTACAGAACCGCAATATGAACGCAACCACCCACTGACGCGTCTGTATAACACTAAGCTGGCTAAAATGCTAGCTCTGGACCTTCTCCCTTTTTCTTTTGTAGAAGGGGTTGGTTTTCTAGAATTAGTGGCAGCGCTCTGCCCTAAATGGAAGGTTCCTAGCCGGTTCTATTTTGCCCGAGTTGCGGTTCCAGCACTACATGAAGATGTTCTGAAGGTGATTGGGGCAGCTTTGCAGAAGAGTGCTGTTCACACTATACATCTGACAACAGACATGTGGACCAGTGGCGCAGGCGCTGATTACATGTGCATCACTGCACACTGGGTCTCTTTTTCAGGGGCTAAAGCAAAGCTAAACGCAGGTGTTGACGCGGACATTGCTTTTAAAGCTGCTCGGAAACATGCAACACTAGCCATGTTTGGTTTGGAGAAACGTCACACAGCAGAAAACATTTTGGATGTCTTTAACACAAAGGTCCTTAACTGCCTGTCCCCACTAAAACGCCAGGTTGGTTATGTTTCCACGGACAATGGCGCCAATATAGTTAAGGCCATGAGGGACGGTGACTATTTCAGAGTGCCGTGTTTGGCGCACTGTATAAACCTGGTTGTCCAAAAATTCTTGGGTAATAAAGGCAGTGCAGCGTACAGTGTATTGGACACCTGCCGAAAAATGTGCAAGCATTTCAGCCATTCTTTTAAGGCCCGGAAGCAGCTGAGGAGCCTGCTATATCATCGTCAAATGCCAGTGAAAGCACTCATCCAGGAGGTGGTAACACGTTGGAACTCAACCTTCTACATGCTTGAGCGTCTGTATGAGCAGTATAAGGAACTCGATCAATATTTCCTTACAGAGGGTACAGAGGAGCTGAGGATGGGTGGGGCGCAATGGAACATAGTTCAAAGCCTGACACGCATGCTTCGTCCTTTTGAGTTCTTCACGCGTGCAGTCAGCAAGGAGGACTCTAATTTGGGAAAAGCTATCCCATTGTTGTACATGCTGGAAGACCAACTGAAGGAGGTGTGTTCTGTGTTTGAAAAAGATGACAAAAACCAAGACTCTTTGCTTCTGGCTGAGAAATTATTAGAGCTCCTACAAGGTGATGAACGTCTTAAAAAGATCCACTCAGAAGAGCATTACATTTGTGCTACTATTCTGGATCCACGCTACAAAAAGGCGCTGGCAGGCCAAGCATTCTTTCCTTTTGATGATGAACATGTTCCGAAGTACAAACGTTGGCTAGCCTTGTCAGCCAAGAGGTTTGAAAGAGAACGGCTGAAAATTGAAGGAAATGGCAGTACATCAGCAGGCCATCCCCAGTCAAAACAATCCACTTCTGCACCTGTGGCTGTGGCACAAGTGACCTCTCAGCCGTTAAAGACACCGGCAACCGGATCATCTGCACGAGACACAACAGAAACATTGGAGGCTGAAGAGGATTGGCTAGCTCTGCGTGGGTTTGGTTCTCAAAAGGTCAGAGGCACAGCAAGAGCTAAGCAAAGTGTAGGAATCTTGGATGAGGACCTTGAGTCGATGGTGAAGGACTATCTGAATGACTCAACAGAGGTCTATGTTAATTCTGACCCATTGGCGTATTGGCATGGGAAAAAAGAATTGTGGCCACAGCTCACCAACCTGGCTTTAAACTACTTATCTTGCCCACTCACAAGCGTGTCTTCTGAATGGGTTTTCAGTGCTGCTGGTGGCATTGTAACTCCCAAACGGAGCCGCCTCTCGCCCAAAAATGTGGAGAGGTTAACAATGATCAAGATGAATCAGCACCTCATACCACCAGATTTCAGAGTACGAGAAAGCGTGCCGGATGAAGAGGAGGTGGCCAGCAACATAGATGAGGGAATTTCTACTCTGCCAGGTGACACTGAGCTCACCCTGCCTGAATTCGCAGAGTATGATGACGAAGCCTTATTCTTATTCCTGGACCGTGATACCGAGCCCTGAAAATGAGACAACGAATCAATAACTTTCTTTTTCGTCCCTATTCACTTTTATTCCTGTGTGTCTGTCTTTCTTTGTTGTGCACAGTTAATATATTTCAAACTTTAATCAGATAATCACAAAATCAAGCCCATCAGCAGAACTGTCTTCACTGGTTTGCTAATTGATTTGAAGTTGCCGCAGTCTGCATTCCTCAGGTTCACAAGTTCAGAAGAACATGCTCCTCTATCCTCCTCCTCCAGACTCCTATTTCCATCAAACCAGAGGGCTGGTTTACGCCCAATGAAGAAAGACTCAGCACTTGTGGGGGTGTTGTTGTTCCTCTTTGCAGGTGAGTTGACGGCTCTGGGACCATTGTTGGGAAGCTCTAATACCGGATAAAAGTGGTTTGGACCAAATCCCAGGCGGAATTTTTTTTGTGTTTTTGATGACTTGCTTGCCTTTTAGGTGCTCTTAGGGAAGGTTCCGTCTGTTTGTGGGTGAGTTTCGTGGTCTGGGAGCACTGCTGGGACACTCTAATCTTGATTGCATTTGCTTTTCAGGAAATCCGTTGTGGCAACCCCGACTTATGGCCTAGCTACGCAGCGCGTTTGGGCCGAAGGCCGAGAAATATTGCAAGTATGAGATTTTGCTTTTGGCCTGTTTGGGGGTGTTATGCTTCTTGGCGGGTGGGTTGGCGGGTCTTGGGGCATTCCTGGGAAGGTCTAATACCGGGTAGAAGTGGTTGGGACAAAATCCAGGCCGATTTTTTTTTGGCTATTTCTGACATTTTGCTCAATGTAGCGTTTTCGGGGGCCTGTTTGGGGGGCTTCCTGGTGTTTGTGGGTGAGTTTCGTTGTCTGGGAGCACTGCTGGGACACTCTAATCTTGATTGCATTTGCTTTTCAGGAAATCCGTTGTGGCAACCCCGACTTATGGCCTAGCTACGCAGCACGTTTGGACCGAAGGCCGAGAAATATTGCAAGTATGAGATTTTGCTTTTGGCCTGTTTGGGGGTGTTATGCTTCTTGGTGGGTGGGCTGGCGGGTCTTGGAGCATTCCTGGGAAGGTCTAATACCGGGTAGAAGTGGTTGGGACAAAATCCAGGCCGATTTTTTTTTGGCTATTTCTGACATTTTGCTCAATGTAGCGTTTTCGGGGGCCTGTTTGGGGGGCTTCCTGGTGTTTGTGGGTGAGTTTCGGGGTCTGGGAGCACTGCTGGGACACTCTAATCTTGATTGCATTTGCTTTTCAGGAAATCCGTTGTGGCAACCCCGACTTATGGCCTAGCTACGCAGCGCGTTTGGACCGAAGGCCGAGAAATATTGCAAGTATGAGATTTTGCTTTTGGCCTGTTTGGGGGTGTTATGCTTCTTGGCGGGTGGGTTGGCGGGTCTTGGGGCATTCCTGGGAAGGTCTAATACCGGGTAGAAGTGGTTGGGACAAAATCCAGGCCGATTTTTTTTTGGCCATTTCTGACATTTTGCTCAATGTAGCGTTTTCGGGGGCCTGTTTGTGGGGCTTCCTGGTGTTTGTGGGTGGGTTTAGGGGTCTGGGCGCACTGCTGGCTATACATACTTTATTTTGCAAGAGGTTTGAAGCAAATCCATGGTGGCAGAGGGGAGTTAGGGCCTAGCTGCAGAGCACGCGCGGAGTGATTTGGGAAATATGTGAAAAATTGACAAAGTCCCCATTTTTGTACTTTTGCTCTTTGGCTGTTTGGGGGTCTTCTACTCGTTTTCTCCTGGGTTGACGGCTCTGGGGCCATTGCTGGGAAGCTCTAATACCGGATAAAAGTGGTTTGGACCAAATCCCAGGCGGAATTTTTTTGTGTTTTTGATGACTTGCTTGCCTTTGAGGTGCTCTTAGGGGGGGTTCCGTCTGTTTGTGGGTGAGTTTCGTGGTCTGGGAGCACTGCTGGGACACTCTAATATTGATTGCATTTGCTTTTCAGGAAATCCGTTGTGGCAACCCCGACTTATGGCCTAGCTACGCAGAGCGTTTGGACCGAAGGCCGAGAAATATTGCAAGTATGAGATTTTGCTTTTGGCCTGTTTGGGGGTGTTATGCTTCTTGGCGGGTGGGTTGGCGGGTCTTGGGGCATTCCTGGGAAGGTCTAATTCCGGGTAGAAGTGGTTGGGACAAAATCCAGGCCGATTTTTTTTGGGCTATTTCTGACATTTTCCTCAATGTAGCGTTTTCGGGGGCCTGTTTGGGGGGCTTCCTGGTGTTTGTGGGTGAGTTTCGGGGTCTGGGAGCACTGCTGGGACACTCTAATCTTGATTGCATTTGCTTTTCAGGAAATCCGTTGTGGCAACCCCGACTTATGGCCTAGCTACGCAGCGCGTTTGGACCGAAGGCCGAGAAATATTGCAAGTATGACATTTTGCTTTTGGCCTGTTTGGGGGTGTTATGCTTCCTGGCGGGTGGGTTGGCGGGTCTTGGGGCATTCCTGGGAAGGTCTAATACCGGGTAGAAGTGGTTGGGACAAAATCCAGGCCGATTTATTTTTGGCTATTTCTGACATTTTGCTCAATGTAGCGTTTTCGGGGGCCTGTTTGGGGGGCTTCCTGGTGTTTGTGGGTGAGTTTCGGGGTCTGGGAGCACTGCTGGGACACTCTAATCTTGATTGCATTTGCTTTTCAGGAAATCCGTTGTGGCAACCCCGACTTATGGCCTAGCTACGCAGCGCGTTTGGACCGAAGGCCGAGAAATATTGCAAGTATGAGATTTTGCTTTTGGCCTGTTTGGGGGTGTTATGCTTCTTGGCGGGTGGGTTGGCGGGTCTTGGGGCATTCCTGGGAAGGTCTAATACCGGGTAGAAGTGGTTGGGACAAAATCCAGGCCGATTTTTTTTTGGCCATTTCTGACATTTTGCTCAATGTAGCGTTTTCGGGGGCCTGTTTGTGGGGCTTCCTGGTGTTTGTGGGTGGGTTTCGGGGTCTGGGCGCACTGCTGGCTATATATACTTTATTTTGCAAGAGGTTTGAAGCAAATCCATGGTGGCAGAGGGGAGTTAGGGCCTAGCTGCAGAGCGCGCGCGGAGTGATTTGGGAAATATGTGAAAAATTGACAAAGTCCCCATTTTTGTACTTTTGCTCTTTGGCTGTTTGGGGGTCTTCTACTCGTTTTCTCCTGGGTTGACGGCTCTGGGGCCATTGCTGGGAAGCTCTAATACCGGATAAAAGTGGTTTGGACCAAATCCCTGTCGGAACATTTTTCGTGTTTTTGATGACTTGCTTGCCTTTGAGGTGCTCTTAGGGGGGGGTTCCGTCTGTTTGTGGGTGAGTTTCGTGGTCTGGGAGCACTGCTGGGACACTCTAATCTTGATTGCATTTGCTTTTCAGGAAATCCGTTGTGGCAACCCCGACTTATGGCCTAGCTACGCAGCGCGTTTGGACCGAAGGCCGAGAAATATTGCAAGTATGAGATTTTGCTTTTGGCCTGTTTGGGGGTGTTATGCTTCTTGGCGGGTGGGTTGGCGGGTCTTGGGGCATTCCTGGGAAGGTCTAATTCTGGGTAGAAGTGGTTGGGACAAAATCCAGGCCGATTTTTTGGGGCTATTTCTGACATTTTGCTCAATGTAGCGTTTTCGGGGGCCTGTTTGGGGGGCTTCCTGGTGTTTGTGGGTGAGTTTCGGGGTCTGGGAGCACTGCTGGGACACTCTAATCTTGATTGCATTTGCTTTTCAGGAAATCCGTCGTGGCAACCCCGACTTATGGCCTAGCTACGCAGCGCGTTTGGACCGAAGGCCGAGAAATATTGCAAGTATGAGATTTTGCTTTTGGCCTGTTTGGGGGTGTTATGCTTCTTGGCGGGTGGGTTGGCGGGTCTTGGGGCATTCCTGGGAAGGTCTAATACCGGGTAGAAGTGGTTGGGACAAAATCCAGGCCGATTTTGTTTTGGCTATTTCTGACATTTTGCTCAATGTAGCGTTTTCGGGGGCCTGTTTGGGGGGCTTCCAGGTGTTTGTGGGTGAGTTTCGGGGTCTGGGAGCACTGCTGGGACACTCTAATCTTGATTTCATTTGCTTTTCAGGAAATCCGTCGTGGCAACCCCGACTTATGGCCTAGCTACGCAGCGCGTTTGGACCGAAGGCCGAGAAATATTGCAGGTATGAGATTTTGCTTTTGGCCTGTTTGGGGGTGTTATGCTTCTTGGCGGGTGGGTTGGCGGGTCTTGGGGCATTCCTGGGAAGGTCTAATACCGGGTAGAAGTGGTTGGGACAAAATCCTCGCGGAAAAGCCTTTTGGCACTTTTTGTAACTTAGGGTTCGTTAGGGTTAGCCCTAGCAGCAGGATTGCATGTGTTTCGGGGTGTTCTAGATTTTTGCAACTGAGTTCTGGGGTCTTAGAGCACTCGTGAGAATGTGTAATTTTGGTTGCAAGTCATTTGAAGAAAATCCATGGTAGGAAAGGGGGGATTTGGCATAGTTAAAGAAAGCCTTTGCCACTATTCTTAACTTAGGGTTCGTTAGGGTTAGCAGTATTTCTATTGCATGTGTTTGAGTGGGGGGGATTTCGAGTCTTGGAGCGATGCTGGCTATGGATACTTTTGCTTGGTTGCTTGCAAGTGGTTTGAATGCAATCCACGGTGGGTAAGGGGTAATTAGGAAGGGGGTACTTCGGCCAACTTTTACTTTCAAAGTAAGTTTTGTCACCAGTTTTCTGCTAGGCCTCGTTTTTTGAGATTTGATTGGGGGTCTTCTACATTTTTGCGACTGGCTTTAGTAAGGGTCTGGGTGGGAGCACTGCTAGGAAGATCTAATTTTGTTCTAAAACACAGTTTAAAGTACACCTTGCTTGAGGGGAAAGATCCGCTACATTAATTTGCCCCTACTTATTTATCCTTCAAAAGGTGACTCAGACAGAGTACGCACTTTCAAAAATATTGTACTGTCTACTAGGAAAATCAAATTGTGACTTTTTGCACTCCACAGCCTACATACCTTATATTTATTTATCAGTGGTGTTGTAATATTATATCACTTCCTGTTTTTCGTTGAATAATTACAGGCCGGGTTTCAGTCTCTGCAATGGGGAAAAAAGGATGGAGTCAGGCTTCACATTACCGAGCCACAATTCAGCATCAGGCAGGCAGTGGACAGGGTGTCTTCTGGTGACCAACATCGATGGACGAAGTGTCGGCTGCAATGGAGGAGTGCCGCTAATAAGAGGATTTTTTTTCTGCAGGCAACTTACTTACCACTTCCAACAGGACAACTACAACAACATAGATACAGTATCCCTTGCCTTTTTCTCTGACTGTGACTGCATTTCTTGGATCTCTCTCTGCTTCTAAATTGATCCCTTAACACATCACTTAGTCCACTCCACTATCACATCTGCACCACACATAGTCATTTGTAAGTGCTCCTACGTAATTCGCAAGTCGCAGCACGCCCCAGCCCGTAGAGGACTGGGATGGCCCCAATGATGAAGCATGTCACCAAGGGGCAACCCTGGTGAGTGAGGGGACACCTAGAAAAAAGCAATTTCTCCTTTTCTATCTACTATACCTTCCAGACCAACCCCATTGAGTGTTGTTGTGAATGGATTTATAGTGACCAGCAAGGCTCTCAGGTATCTGGCTACAGAGACCTTATGTTGAATATAGTTATCAATAATTCCACACACGCCCTGTACTGTCGCATTCTTTCTTCCACAGTTGTCGAAAGTACTACTTACTTTTCACTGACATGCATGCAGTGGTGCATGCACTTTCAAAGATTGATGGATAGGTTTGTACCCAAAGAATTGTTTATGTTCAATTGTTTGTCTATGCTGTGCTATTTTTTCTTGTCTCCCAAAACCTTTCCCAAAAACCCCCGTACCCATCCATTTTTCAAACCCTAACCCTCTTCCCCCGGGCTGTGTGGTTTTGATTGATGTGTGACTAAATTACAGCAATAAATCCACACACTTGCTGGGGAGGATAAGGTGATAGCAACAGGCTGGTGAAGAAATCCGAGGATATATTCTTACTCTGCTTGACAAAGACCCATGGCTAATGTCAAAGAACTTCAACCGAATTAGTAGTTATACTTTACCATTTGTTAGGCTACAATGTGGCACTGTTCTAGTGTACTTCTGTCACCTGCTATATTCTAAGTTGTACCGTTGAATTGCTCAGGAGGACAAACCAGATTTAATTTTCTTTTTTTTCATAGGCATGCAACTGCCACTGTGTCACACCACTAGTACCACCGCTATGAGGAAATTTTATCCGACCAAGATTGCCAACCTTATTCGCTGTTTCCCGTGGAGCCAGCCCTGGGTCTAGCCCTACTTTCAAACACAAATTACAGGTAAGATAAGCGTTTGGTGGTTTGGGGGTATAATGGAGTATTAGTAGGAGAGACGAGAGACTGACGGTAGTACTACTAAAGTCCTAGGACTCTTGGATTCACTTCACTGCCTCTGTGAGAGGCACTTAGTGTTGAAAACATTTGGGCATTTACACTTAAAGGAAGAAAATGGAACTAAACTTTCAGGAAAACAAAGTCACTGTTAAACCCCACCCACCAGGCAAGCAGTAAGAAACGGGTATGCTCAGATAAAGTTTGAAAAAGTATATTTATATCCCTAACAAAATAATCTCCCGCAAGACCCTCCCTAACCCCAACGATTGTCCTTCAAAAGTCCCCAAAAACCCAACTCCCAATTCCCACCCCCCCAAAAGTCTCTAAAAAAGGGGCAAGGGACACTATGGGTGGATGCTGTCTACTTTTTGGGCCAGGGCATCATGCTCCTGGCGGAGCAAGGCATGCTCTACGCGGAGCCCCTCCAACTCGTTTGAAAAGGGGTGGAGCTCTTGCTGGAGGCGGGACACCATCAGGGTACTGCGGCGCAGGCGTGCCTTCAATGCCTTGCAGGTGCAACGGCTGCGAGAGGAAGCTGTTGTCCTTGCTACTCGGCGGTCGCGTTTGGCTTTGGCAGCCCGGCTCAGTCTGGGTAGACCACTGTGCTGGGTGGCAGCCCGTGGGGGCACGGAGGCCGATGCAGACGACGTAGTTGTTGTGGTCGACTGCACACTTTCTTCGTCCTCCAGGGCCACCAGCCGCCGATATTCAGCCACAGTGGCATCGATCCTCCGTTGCCGGGCGCTCTAGCCAGCTCCTTCCTCCTTGTTCGTTTGGAAGGAGAACCTATATGAAGAAAGAAAGACATAGTCTGTAACCAATGCTCTTTAAGATTAACTCAATCATTCAGCAGAAATTTGTGTTGCACTACAACTAGCAACTTGCAAGCGCATTACATAACTATTGAGGCCAGTATCTATCTAACCTCACACTTCTTCATCCTTGCTCTAACATTAGAGGGAGCACTATGGACTTCCATTGGAGTCGACTATGAAAGTACACCAGTCTTATTCTTCTTCTTGTCTCTTGTTTAGGAAAATTGGTACGTTATCTTCTGCAAGCCGGCATAATGCCAGCGCAGTAAACTTGCACCCGAGAAAAAGAGACGCACGCCATGAGGAGTGACCTAGACTTGCGTTGCGTTACTGTACCCGTCCAGTACATGCAGGTGGTGAAGCTCTTACTTTTCTATTATGGGTGGCACTGAGAATACTCTGTTACAACTCAAGGGCTACTGCTTAATTAATTTAACTTTCACCCTACAGTGGAAATGAGTACTAGAAATGGAAAATTGAAGAAGATAAATAATCGGATTATCTATCACTTCACATGGGATGTTTTTGCTTATATATGGGATGACTTTTGGTGCTTTGCTTTTTATTGAGTGACCAGTGATACATCCACACATGAATGACTGAGTACTACTAAACTTATTAAGAGAGGTAGGGAGTGGTCACCCTAATAACCGGATCTATGCTGTGCTTGCAATACAAACTACTGCTACTATTGATGGTAGTATTTGGACAAAATTAAAACTTCTTTTCCTTGCCTTTCCTACACTGGAACGGACGTGCGGGTGCAGTGTTACATGCTCTTCAAAGTTACACTTAGTTCATCCACTGACCGTCTACTCTCTCTAGATCATGGGTACTCACAAACTTTCTCTCAGGGGCTAAATTTACAGTGTAGTTTGTGGCCGAGGGCTGCACTGGTGGGGGCGGAGTCAGAGGGGGCGGGGCTAAAGCAAAACGAAAACTTGTGACCATGAGGTTGCACACAGGTCCCTGCAGCAGATGCCTTCATCCACTGAGCCACCAGACCCAGCATTTACATACATCTCTCTCACTCATGCTCTCCCTCCTGCCCTGCCTCTCCATCTCTCTCTCCCTCCTGCCCTCCCTCTCCCTCCCCCTCTGTCATCTCACTGTGTGTGTGTCTGTCTGTGTCAGCCTTCAGCCCGGGCTGAGAGTGAGACAGCTTCCTCAACGCGCACACACAGACAGCCACACCAAAGTACTTAACAGGTCTTTAAAAGACCATTAACATATTATTGAGGCTTTGTTTGTTGTAGCGCCCCTGCATCTCCACCCTGACAATCACTGCTTGCCCGGCCCCACAGAGCAGAGGCTTTGTTCTATTTCACCTCTTTGTGGCCCTGCATCTCCACTCTGCTCTGTGGGGGCCGGGGGAGCAGTGATTGTCTGCAAGGTCTGCACACCGCCAAGGAAGGCTTGCCGGGCCGCCACCGGCCCGCGGGCCGTACTATGAGTACCCCTGCTCTAGATACACATATGCTATCTAAGAGTCAGATAGTAGCATGATCCAGGTATATGGACACATACAGTTCTGTGTCACCCACCCAGGCTGTTGTCCTTCCACCAATCATTGCTTCATCATTCACCGAGCCATGCATCTCATATTCTTTCCTTCCCAGCCACGTCTTCAATCTCAATAAGTAAGGAATATATAAGAGCTTACCTCTGCCCGCCACCACCACCGTCTGAACTCTCACAGCCGGCACTGGAAGCGCCGCATCCTCCCCTGAGGAATTGCCCTCCGCCTCCGTGTCGAGCACCACCACCACCTCCGCGTTGGCCCCGCCACCAGATGTTCCACCTACAAAGTACATTTAAGAATGTTAGAATAAACCACTCACTAGTATTTGGTCAAGGAATGAAGACATGTGAAAACAATGTAATGCAGCACTTTTTGGCACAACTGATGAAGGCTGGCTTTTTAACACGCACCATTTTTTTCCACACAGACAGAAGATGGACTTCTAACAACAAGATCAAGTTGAAACAAGGTGAGAGCTCGGCTCGACCACAAGAAATGTCTTCAATTAATCGTCAGCACTAACCACTTTTACATTCTCAGTTAAACATTTCGTTTTTTTATTATGACTTCATTTTAATAAATGTGTTTACTTTTAATAAAGCTTTTAAACTTAGAAAGACTCTGTGTTTTTTGGTCCAGAGTGACTAGAGTGACTGAGCGAAAGGTTTTGCAATTTTTGCAAGCATGAGTCCGTGCCTCTGACACTTCTTGACTCTGACTCCGTACTCTTCAGCTACGTTGGATAATAATCATCATTGGGGATCAATGATCGATGAATTCTGGAGGTAAATGACTGTGCCACACTATGTAGTAGTCAGTCAGTAAGGACATTGGGGGTTCAAAGTCTGTTATCACAGAGGTATGTGGAAACTCTAACAGTGCCTATTATAATTCATAAGCAATGCACTATTTATTGTCCATAGTTCTGTTTCTGCAGAAGAATTGTCCGCGCCACTGTAGTGGTATGGATTGTTCTCCTATCCAAACCAAAAGGTAGTATCTTATTATTTCTTGGTGGTCATTCACATTTTATAGTTGGGAATTTCCAAAGCAGATAGAACACTTCAAAAGACATTATGGACAATCCCAGAGGACTGCACTAAGTTGATAGAGCTATTGCTGACTAGAATGGGAGTTTCGCCAACCGTGCAATCTTAGTTAGCTACACAGACAGACTAATAAGAATAATCTAGTAATACCACAGGGAGTCATAGTAGAGGCAGGATAAGAATTTAGATACAGTCTACAAGAAGATCAAAGACGATTTTGAAAAAAATCAAATGAGGAACGCTAGGAAAAATAGGTACTAGTCTAAAATGAAAACTTACTGGGGCCAGTAAAGGAGCCCTCGCCTGCCCGATCCTGGCCCTGTTGAACAGCATCCGCCGCCTGCTACTCCTGTGTCCTCCCCTCGCCCCTGGGGGGAGCTGACGTACAACATGAAAGAAAGAACAGAAAACATGGATGATTGTTGCTTGTCAATGTCAACCAAATCAAACATTTCAAAAGAACAATAACAAAATATTTCCGCAAAATTATATTAATTAGGGTTACTTTTCATTTATTTGCGGACCTGTGACTTCAAAAGTCATGTAACTCACTAAACAAAGTACTGAAAGGTTCACCTAGGACTGGCAGGCAGCAGTCCGCAGGCAAGATGCAAAGTGACAGACAAACTCCATTGTGATTTCAGTCAGATCAGAGACAACACTAACAGTTGCCTGCTACATTACCAGTCATTTAAATAGTCAAACTATCAATCCACCGCCACTATTTTTCTTATTGTCAGGGGTACAAAGGAAGGGGCAGATTTAAGCCCCTTGCGGCTCTTTTGCTCCGTTCTTGCGTGACTTTTGTGACGCAGCAGCTAAACAAAAAAGGGCGCCATGGTGCGGCGTATAATATTATAACAACGTGACGCATTTGGGAGATGCATCCCGTTATAAAGCCCTGCGCCATCAGGGGGCGTTCCGGCGCAAGGGAGGGCATTCCTGCGCTGGAACACATCCTAAAAGTGGCTTAGGGAACTCTACAAAATTTCAATCAGTCACCTTTAGGACAATGATGCGTCACACAAACCCTGCACCTGCTTGAAGCAGACGTACGGCTTGACCCAGCATTGGGGAGATAGGGTACACCAGAGCATTGCTGGAGCTGCGCCATCGTTGCGACGCAACTCCAGCAGTAAAGCTTCGGTGACGTTTTGGGCCCATGGTGCGCCGCATTGCAAATACGGCGCACCATGTTTGGTGGTGGTAGCGGGCCGCACAATTAATGGCGCATCCCTGCTACTTTGCAGGGATGCGACGGTAATTGCAATTCTGCCCCTTAGGGGCATACTTACTTACGCGTTCTGGCGCATCTCCAGAGATGCGCCAGATCAAATGCGTCACGCAAAACTACCCTTGCGACACGGCAGATGCGCCTCATTTACAATGCGGCGCTCCCTGGCGCAAGGGTAGGCACTTGCGTGACGCATCTCGTCACGTAAGAGCGGCGCATCGCTGGAGTCACGTCGCCAACGCAATGCAACTCCAGTAATGCTCAGGGCCACCCAATACTTAACATGCTGTGTCAGTCCTTTCGCCTGCTTCAAGCAGGCATAAGGAATTGAATTGACGTAGCAGCGTCGTAGAAGTGCCTGCGTTAAATCTTGTAGATTTCATGCAGGCAATTTTGCGAAGCGCACAGCCGCCGGACCGCCCACCCTGCATACTAGGAACGCACCCATTGTGGTGCAGGCCCATGGCTTTATAACGTGACGCATCTCCCTAGATGCGTCATGCTGTAAATGACTCGCAGGGATGCGGCACGTTTACGCCGCTGTTGCGTCACGCAAGGCAACGTAAACGTGGCGCAAGGGGCTTGTAAATGTAATCTGCCCCCTAGTGTCTAGCATTACGCAGTTCTGTAAAGTACACTCATACATAATAGTTACTCAGGCCAATGAGACCACAAAATAGAAAACAAATAAGCATAGTAGCAACGCCACTGAGAAGGAGAGCAGTGCACCTGAAATGCACAGAAGATTTTGAAATATAATTTAACTACAATGTAATCGTCATCAGCGGCATTATTGGCTTGCTCCATGTAAAAAACAAATATTTGCAATACAACAACACAGAGCAGGAGAAAACATCATAGTAGTGAGTGATGAAATGGCTACTACTACTCACCGAGCCCGGGGATCTCCAAGCCGAGCTGGTCCAGCAGGTCGCGCTCCCGGTCCAGGAGGTCCGTCCAGCGATGGGTGACCTGGCTGTAGGTGCGCTGGACCCCGTATAGGTGGGATATGGCCCAGCACACCTTCTCCCACCTCTTCCGGCGCTCCCGCATGTTGTAGCCGCCG
Organism: Lissotriton vulgaris; assembly: GCF_964263255.1. Lineage (NCBI taxonomy): Eukaryota > Metazoa > Chordata > Amphibia > Caudata > Salamandridae > Lissotriton > Lissotriton vulgaris. Next base: position 706,761 of record NW_028241518.1, read on the forward strand.
GCCGCGATCCTGCTGCCTCCCGCGATGGTCCTGGGCAGGCGGCGCTGGACGAAGTAGACCAGCGCGCCCACTTCCTCCGGGCTGAAGATCTCCCGTCGCATCACCTGCTCCCCCCTCAATCGACCGCATGGTGTCCTGGCACGGGGTCCAGGACTCCTCCTCCCCGCCGCCGCTGCCGCCCTCAAGTGCCTGGGCAGCTTCACGGCGCCTGGCTTCACCATGGTCTGGGT